>NW_026623216.1:2407572-3009466 GCF_028827695.1 Penicillium maclennaniae | reverse complement strand
GATTAAAAATGGTGTTATTCTCGCCTTGTTGGGGCCTCCGACCTTTAAATTTACCGCCTATAATATCTACCTTAATACGTCGATATAAAACCCTAAACGCTATATAATATCTATAACCCTAAACCTTTATAATTCCTTTTATATTTCGGAATATTACCCTATATATAAATTATCTTTAATATCTATATCGCCCGTCCGTTCTATTCTCGATATTTTATCCTTTATATCTATATCTTTCTAATCTCGTTTAAAAAACTATAAACCGTGGAACCCTAACCCTTATAATTCTTATTTTATATCTCTATAAATCTATATATATTAATCTTTATATCTATATATAACTAAATTCGATAACTTAATTCTATAACTCTCTTCGTATCTTATTTATCCTTACTCTTTATAATCCCCTCGATATATATATACCTTACTATTTATATAATAAATCCCTAAAACCCTTACCCTTTATACTTATATATCTATGTCCCTTCTATTTCTTTGGATTTATTCTCTTCTATATCTCTCTTAATATTATTTGCCCTTCCTTATATATATTCCCTTAAATATATCCCCCTATATATACCCCTTTCTATATATCTCTTTATATTTATATTTCTATATTTCTATTTCTATATCTATATTTCTATTTCTATATTTCTATTTCTATGTCTATATTGATATTATTCCTTTTATCCTAACCTCGAAATCTCCCGAACCCTTATAATATATATCTCCCTTTTCGATTATCTTAATATTCCTACTTTTCTTTATATATCGATATATTCCATCCCTCTTCGTATAATCATCCTTTCTTCCTATATATATCCCGTATAATTCTCTCTATCCTATCTTCGATAAATCCCTTCCCTTTAAAATATATATATTCCCTTCAATTGATTTCTCTATCCCCACTATCCCTAATTGGAACCCCCTTCCCCTATAATCTATATATCTAAATCCTATTCATTTCTAAATTCTCTATATCCATCTATATATATATATATCTCGATATCCCTTCCAAATTCTATTCTATATATCTCTTTCTTCCTATGCCTTCGTGCTGATTCTTCTTAATATATATCTCTGTACCCCTTCAATATTGATATAAACCTTGCCCTGCGTCTTCTAAACCCTAAACCCCTTTTGCTATATAAATCTGCTTGTACGTAAACCTACCGTTTTGCATTACTATTTTCTGACGGCCGTCACCATTTATACCTACCTACCTACATATATCCCTTAACATACTGGTGCTTTCTGACGGCCGTCAACATTTATACCTACCTACCTACATATATCCCTTGACATACTGGTGCTTTCTGCCGGCCGTCAACATTTATACCTATGACCTATATCTACCTTGGTATATGGCGTTCTTCGGACCCCCGTTACCATTATGCCTACCTACCACGATAACGCCTATTCCCCCCTACTCCGACCGAATACCGCTTGTTAACCGTAACACCCTCTCGCCTGAACTGTATATCACCCAAAACCCCAACATCGATAACCCTAACCACGATACTAACCTAAACCCTTTCGCCTTCACTATATATCACCTAAAACCCTAACATCGATAACCCTAACCACGATGCTAACTTAAAACCCTTATTGGAACCGTCTTAGTCATACCCCTCGAAATCACCACTGACTGGGACCTGCTTGCTCATACCTCTTAATAACGACTTACTGGGATCGTCTTTGTCACACCGTCTTTGTCACACCTGATATAACTGCTGACCGGACCGTCTTTGTCGTACCCCTATATAAAACCCTAAAACTCTACTTGAACTATAACACCGATAACCCTCACCACCATTCTGACTTAAACCCTTCCCCGGACCGTCTTTGTCATATAACTCGACCGTAACGATATCACCGATATCCCTAACCACGATATATAAAATCTAACACTATGGGGGCCTCTGGGAATATTCGGACTCAAATATATATCTCTAATACAAACGCATCCATCCAAATATATATTTACTATATCTTTGCAATCTCACTAAAACCCATATTCGTGGTACATCCGACGTAACCAAACATACTCATGCGCTAACCGGGAATGCCTGGTGTCCACGGACTGCGCCAAATACTCTCGGACGGCGTCCAAATCCGTCACCCGGACACTGGCGCTCTGCATCCGCTAACACCACCATTCATACCCTCCTGGCGCCTATCGGGCCATTGCCAATGGATCAACATCGCCATCATCGGATACAAAAACTGCCGGTATTCACACTGCCCCCCGGCCTCCCAACCGGGACAAATCGACTGCGGCATCCCACACGAATAACAACAATAAAATCCTCCCGCGGCATACTGCATCGAATCCCGAATCGCCCGTACCCATCGTCGACACTCGCCACTCTCGTCCGCGGGGCAATTCCACAAATCATGCTGCACATCATCCCGCTGCGCCTGCACACATAACCAATATCGGTGGTTCCACTGCCGTGCCTCCTGCGCCAAAAACTCCTCGTCCGATAACTGCTGCGCTTTTAACGTCTGCACACGCTCGGAAATCGCCGTCTGCACCATCTGCTGCTAGCGATATCGGTGCTGGGCCTCGATGGGAACCTCGTGCGCGGACGGGCTGCGGGGACTACTTCTGCTTAGCTCGTCTTCCCGCATCTCGGCGTCGCTATCCTTATAGCTGCCTTCGATCACGGACTCGGCCGCCTCCCAATCCGGGTGACATTAATCACACCATTGCTCATCGACTCCGAATGGCCCGTCCTGGTCGCCGCATCCCTGCCGGGTGTACCCATCGATATCCCCATCTAAATACCTATCCAACAACACTCGCCGACACTGATGCTCACCGGCGATGTATTGCCGGACTAACTCCAACCCGGCTTGCTCACGGTCCGTGTTCTGGTCAAACCATGCGGGAACCTCGTCAAACCCTTCGGGCTGGATGATGATGGCCTCACTGGGTAACCGGTCTCGCCCGGCACGGCCACTTTCCTGCGCATAATCTAACAATGACCGGGGGAACCCAATGTGAATAATGCATCGGATATCGGGAATGTCCACACCCATACCCAACGCACTGGTGGCCGCAATCACCCCGTTCGTGGCACACCGGAACTGTTCCAATATTCCCAACTTACTATCCTGGTCGCTATAAAATACGGAACACCCCAATATCTCTGCCGCCTAGGTCACGATGGGCTTGGTGCTACCATACACAATCACTCGACCGGGTCTGGCACGCTGCACCCGTTCGTGGATGAAATAACGGACACCCGGATCCTCTAACCATTGCGTCTGGGAACGATATCTCGATGCAATCACGGGCCGGTACACCCGGTATGCCACGTTATGACGACTGGTACGCTCGCGGTGCATACTGATGTCCTCCCGCGTCACTTGCATTCGCTGAAATAACCGGCTCTCCTCGCATGGGGGTAATGTCGCGGTTAAAAACACCATCTGCACGCCACACTGATGCAACCGACCTAATTGCTGTAACCGTGGGCGAAACTTCTCGGACTCGTTCAATATCATATGGCATTCGTCAATGACAATCCGATCTAACCGCATCAACTCGCGCTGGCGGTTCAAAAACGACTGGAACCCATCCGTGAATACGGACTCGGGCGTGACGAACACAATGGCCGCATGATCGGGATGTCGATTGCTATCCCACTCGACACATGGAATGCCGGCCGCCTGGCATCGCTGTTGCAAATCCGCACGTAATGCCGTCAATGGCACCACTACAACGGTCAATCCGCCGCGCTAGGCCACCCACGCGGGTAACATAAACAACATGCTTTTCCCACCGCCGGTGGGCATCACCACGACCACCCGGGAATGGCCGGCTTGAATCGACTGGATGGCGGCCCCCTGCACCCCACGGAACTGCATCGTGGGCTGTCCGGTCATCCGCTGTAACGCCTCGGTTATGTTGGTCGTCTCGACTAAATGCTGACGCTCGTCCCGCATCATAACCCCCCTCGTCCTTCCACCGGGGCTGCGGCCGCTTACCCAATACACTACTGGGGATGTCCTTAATATCAAACCCTAATAAATTATGCCAATGCACGCTGCTCGTCCGAAACCCGGCCTATCGGCCTGCCGTGGTTCCCTGCTGCTGGCTCATCATCCGTCCGTATACCATCTCGGCCACGTGCGTGGTGTGCGCGGCTTGCAAATCGGCGACATAGCGAATCCATTGCTCATCGTCCATGGCATCCTCGTTCTCCTCGTCGTCGGCCATAACCTCGGTCCCATCCTCGCGGACGTTATACGGAAACGGTTTGGTATTGCTAAAATACCGTCGGCTAATAGCAATAGCAATATCTCGGTATGCGGCTAACGTTAATCCATGGTGTAATCGCATCTTACTTTCCCGAACTAATGCCTCTTTCAAACGCACCGACGTCCACTCTCGTTCGGTCCCGGTATCGATTCCCCATAACTTACTAGCCTGGGTGTCGGGAATGGCGGGTGACTGGCATTTCTGCTGATAATACGCCTGTAATTGCTCGACAAATAGCAATACCAACCATAAATACCACACGATCAACTCGCCCACTTCGCGGGGCACATACCGATGGATCACCTTGGCGTCCCCGCTGGCGTAAAACCCTTTGTGGTACCGCGTGACTAATGCCACTAATCCATCTTCGATGAACACGTTTCGCTGTCCCCCGGCGGCCGTGTTACGATAACGAATACTCAACAACTCGGGCCCTCGCGCCGGCTGTCCGCTGGTGATATGGACTAATACGGCTAACTTCTCCTTGAAATCGTTGACGAACCCAAAAAACCGTTTGATGCCATCGATACTGCACCGCCCTTCATCCGCGTGGATGAATAACTGCTGCAATGGACGCTCCGTACGCACTCGATCGGACATCCACTGGGCCCCATTGACCGGCCACGACGTGCGTGGATCTTGCAAAAAACTCCACCCCGCCTTGGGCTGGTTGAAATCGTCCGCCATGCGGTCCCATGGGATCACGGGAATCTGGTCGGGTCGGCACATCAATACATAGTCGACCATTAATTGCCGCGCACTGGCGGTTAACCCATAGATGAACCCTCGGAATGCACCCATAGTAAACCGCATCGCTTTGTACGATAACTGATCATGGCCTTCCCAACTGATATGCCCATCGGACGGGGTGTTATAATGGACCTTTAACCTATATCGGCGTAAATCTAACATCCATTCTATTAGGCTGGCGGTGCCGTGGACCATAAATTTATTAGTCATAATACGAATCCATTCGCGGAACGTCTTCGGTTCTTGCCGCGTCTGCGGCGTGAATGCCACTAATGGCGAACTGGATCTCGTGGGTAAACTATTAAATGCGGGTGAACTGGATAATATCAGTGTGGACGGTATACGTGGTGGTGGTGTCAATGGCGGGCTACTACTGTACCCTTCATCACCAAATATATATCCGGGATCCTCCATCGGGCTGGGCCCCATCCACTCCCCATCCAACCGGTTCTGGGTCCCCTGGAATAACTCGCGGGCATTCGGGTCTAATAAATATGCCTTATGCACGATCACAAACCGCGAAATCTTAATCACGCTAGACAAAATAGGCGGATAACTATTGGGGTCCTTCCATAGTCGTCCGCCCTCGTGGTCGCCTACCCCTAAAACGGCTAACGCACATACTAACGCGCACTCGTACTCGCTGGACTGGATCTCTTGATTTAACAATTCGATCACAAAATCCATACACCGTACTTCGACGGGCTATAACCGGTTAGCTTGGTCGCCGGGGTCCTCGCTCGGGCTCGGCTTGGGACGGCCCGCGTGGGTATGACTCTCGGCGGCCCGCCATAATACGTCCTATGCCATACGCTGCCGGCATTTAAACCGGTATATGGGACTGTTCCACTCATGGGGGGTTTGCGTGCGGGCGAAAAACATCAATATCCGCTGGTATGGCTCGACGTGACGCTCTAACTCGGTGCTCTCGTGCATATATGCCTGTAATGGCTTGGCGGGGATACTATGCATATCGGTCCGTGCGGCTTCAATGCGTAATGGATGACCGGTCTGCTTCGTAATACTCTGGCTTTTGCTTACGACGCCAAACATGGCGTCCCATATCACGCGTGCGGTGGCCTCTGGGCCCTCGGTATCCTCGGCCGGCGTTTCAATGCATATCCGTAATTGCTTGGGCGTCTGGCCCTGCAAATAACGTGCCCATCCGGTTCGGTCCAACCATAGGTTCGCCTCGTCGATTGCACCGGCCTAGATAACCGCGGGCTGCTGCTGGTGCTGGGTGAATATCGCTTGCATCTCATCAATCGCTTGCGTCACACGACTAGCCGGGGAATGGGTGCGGTGGGCTCGTACTGGGGACCGGGATGGCGTACGTGGATATAATACGACCCGGATTTACTGCGAAAAACCCGCTAGCAAACCACTCGCCGTATAGCATCCTCGCGTTTCCTCTGTCCTATGGCGGATGCGGATGGTCTAACTCCGCCCGTATGGCTATATATGGAAAACTGATGTGTTCTCGACCAATGCACTCGTAAACTGTCGGGACTGCGATAAACCTGACCGCACCTGGTAATCTGACATAATAACCCGTCTTCGTAAATGGTTAACCCTGGGATGGGATTTTCCACACTTATGGGTAATATCCTGTCCTCGTTGGATATATCGTCCCACTTATCTCTATTTTCAATAATATTAAATACTTGCTATGCAATACCTCGACTGATACGATGAATGCCTTTGGGGGTGGTCAAATGACGCACGATATCCTTGGGCTTCACGGCATACTCGCACTGGCGACAAATGGCAACTCCCTACTTATCGTTGCGGATGAAATATTGGTCGGCAATGGTTAACTCGGTGGGTTCACTCATCTTGAACGTGGATATATATTTCGTAATATGGAATCTGTGCTAAACGGATATTGGAAAACTCCTATCACTGGGAATGGCTCGGATGTTACTAAAATTGAAATTGGATACTACTAGGAACCCCTGAATCCTACGACTGAATTTTTAATCTCTAATCCCTACTGGTTACTATGTGATAAATCGGGTGTGGTTGTTGGCTAGTGATGGGTGATGACTGGGATGGCGCGGCCGACCGTACCCATCAAATTATTTCACGAACTTCGCATCCCTGTAATAAGCTCTCTCAATCGTCGGATAAACTTATAACTTAGTAATATTAATAATAAAATACGAAATTAAAATATACCTAATTTTTGGCGATCAAAACTAATGGGAACCTCATTGTAATCAAACGAAAATATCACAAACCCTGATTGTAATCAAATCACTCGGGAAACCCTAAGCCCATACTAACGGATGCTTAGTCAGTTGTAATGAACTTGATTACAACCACCCCCATGGGATAGAGCAAGATATATCTCGGCGTTTAAGATCCTTACTCGCAATAATAGCGGTCTGATTCCTTTCTTTAATTTCGTATAAGAAGTGACCTAGTCCAATGCGTATCGACCTTATTTGGATAAGGATAGATACGTATAGCTTCGATAGCCCCTTATATAGCTCCAAGACCTTCCGCGTCGGCGCCTTAATAAGGCACTTCGTCGGCCGGCCCGTCTTCTCCCTCTCCCATTATTTCTTCTATCTCTCCTTAATACGCTTACGGGTGTTACGCTTCGCCGCGGAGGCTAGGCGGACAAAGTGTTTCTCCGAACCTGCACCCACACGATACCAGCAGTTTTTTTGAAAATGAACCCTACCGACGCAATATATAGCGGAGATAGGGTTCGAGAAAATAAGGCTCCTAATTGCTATTTATCAAATTCTATATTAAGGCGATAAAGATAAAATATAAGGAATAGTAATCGAAAAAAAGGGAGATAAGCGTAATAAGAAATACATAGGGTCGGGTTAGTCCAAAATACATATAGTCGGGTTGGGTCGGGTTGGTCCGAAATGCACAGGGTCGGGTTAGTCCAAAATGCAGGTCTGACCTTGTGCATTTTCGACCAAGCCGATCCTATACATTTCGGACCATATCCCCTTTGGGAATTTCGGACCAAACGCTAACCTCTTTCGGAATTTTGGACCATCCATACCCGCTCAAGGAGAGCAACTTTAAACCCCCCCTATAAAATTCAATAAAATAGATAAAAATATTCTGATTTAATATATAATATCTGAAGCACTTTTACTTGTAGGGAAAAATATAATATAACCTAGTTTCGCTTATATAAGCCTATCGTTTGTGCCAGTTTTTGCCTACTAGACTATTTATCAAATTCTATATCAAGGCGATAATAATAAAATATAAGGAATAGTAATCGAAAAAAAGGGAGATAGGCGTAATGAGAAATGCATAGGGTCGGGTTAGTCCAAAATATATATAGTCGGGTTAGGTCGGGTTAGTCCAAAATATACTGGGTCGTGTTAGTCCGAAATGCACAGGTCGGGTTAGTCCAAAATATAGGTCTGACCTTGTGTATTTTCGACTAAGCCGATCCTATGCATTTCGGACTATATCCCCTTGGAATTTCGGACTAAACGCTAACCTCTTTCGGAATTTTGGACCATCCATACCCGCTCAAGGAGAGCAACTTTGAACCCCCCCTATAAAATTCAATAAAATAGATAAAAATATTCTGATTTCATATATAATATCTGAAGCAGTTTGACTTGTAGGCAAAAATATAATATAACCTAGTTTCGCTTATATAAGCGTATCGTTTGTGCCGGTTTTTGCCTACTAGATTTGCCTACTAGATACGAGTCTATTGAGCCCATTGTCGACTGCAATGAGATAACTGCCTCCGTCCTATTATCCGAGTCTATTGAGCCTATTATCGACTATAATGACGTGATTACCTCTGTCCGATTATATAAGTCTATTAAGTCTATTAGGGACTGCGATAAGGTGAATTCCCTCGTTCTATTATCTATTAATCTTATTAGTATACTAAGTATAATTAAATATACGTCTTCAGCGAATTATAATAGAATATATAGATATATTTATATCTACGAGACTATAAAACATACAGTAAATTTACCTTATATACCCTATAATTTCTTTTATATTTATCGTACAATATATATCAGATAATAAAATAAGCGTAATATAGTCTACCCTTTTAGTTTACCTTAATTAATTAAGGTAGAACTACTAGAAGGCCTTATTTAAGAAAGTAGTAGGGTTTTAGGGTTATAGACAGCTTATATAAACCCCTAGCCTAAGGGTAACTAAGTATCGTACGAGTGGCTAAAGTATACCCTATCAAAAAAAAGGTCCAAATTTCTAATCCCTATAACTACCTCTTCTATTAGTTATACGATCTTTAAATTAAAACCGAGTATAAAGCGATCGCTAGTTTAGAACTTTTGAACTTTTTAGGATTATCCGACCGATATTTTCAAATAGCATGCACTCGAGAAACCTAATTGGAATGCACTCACTAGCGCCGTTTTTCTCCCATAGTAAAGCCGAAACCCTAAATGGAATGCAATGCATTCCACCACCCCCCATGGGGTAGATTTTTAAATAAATTAAACTACTAATATATATATAACGAATTACATAGTAGTAGATAATAGGGTTTTGTGGGAGATCCAGTGGGAGATCTAATGGGAGATCAAGTCTTTTATCCATCGATGAATAAAAGAATATTTCCTTAATAGGAAACCTCAGGGTATGATATGATGATTGAAGAAGAATTGTATTTTTCTTGTAGAGAATTGCGGACATATTTATATCCAATCAACAATATTCTAGGCCTATATTAGACTTGCATTGTTTTAAGTCTAGGCCTGTCTTGCTTTGAAATCAATCATAGTCTAGGCATCATTTTTAGTTGTCAAGGCATCATTAATAGTCTAGACCTATTGTCAAGGTATCATTAATAGTCTATCCATAGAACACCTTTTAATAGACCTATTATAATTAGGTGGCTTTTCGTATTTACCTGACCAATTATAGAGATCATAGTCTTCTTGGATGACTAAAGGTAATGCTGACAGTCCTTGATAATGCTGACAAAGGTAATGCTGACAGTCCTTGAATATGCTGACAGGTTTTAATAATATTAATAACAGCGTAGCTAATTGTACCTTATTAGAATAATTCCCTTAGTTTAAATTCCTATAATAACCTCTCTATAATATAATATAGTCTTATAACTCGGATTAATAAATAATTAACTATTAAATTAGAATTACTTATTAATAATTCCGGAGGGGGTTTGTTCGATAGAGAAAAATCTCCTGATTCTAGATGTTACGGACCAACAGGCACCAATCGACTATGGGGCCGCAACTTACTGATGGGGCCACCGAGGGCCAACCGATCTATCTGTCATCAAGGTCACGTGCAACATCCTATACCTGGAGACCCCAGGTATTAAGGGAAAAGAGAAACCATGATCATGCTCAGTGAGCAAGAGCATGATCCGCCCTGAGCAGACCCACCTGGCAGACTTTATCCTGTATACATGTACTGATGTGATCAAAGCTTCTATTTGGTCTTTAGTCTGCGGGGTTGGTTGGATCCACCGCCTAACAGGCCGTGTTCAATTTGAGTACTTGGTTAGAACTACTAGTATAAAATGGCAATTCAAATAAAAGAAAGCAGAGAGGGGTATGTATTCGTCACTGAAACTATCAAGGCTAATTTGTACATTTTAAAAGTAGTGTGGCATATTGATTGGCCCTAACCACGCATTCAACATCTCCTCAATCGTAACGTCCTGAAGACCCACCCAAGGAAAACCAGGATCAGGCTGAGGCTCTTCATAGATATCATTTTCTGAGATTCCAGTGGTGAAGACTCCCAGTGCACCATTATTCTCTCCAGCACTATCAGACTGCGCAAGACGATATTTCTCTTCAAACCATTCAGAAAGGAACCGCAGCCAATCTTGGTAGAAGAACATCTCATGTTGATCCCATTTCCCACCTTTACACTCCTGATCAAGCGTATTCATACGCTTGACAGATTTCTGGATTTCATGCCGCATATCCAATGTCTCTCGCAACCCTCGGACTTGATTGTGATCTCGAACGGATGGCTCCAACGATGCGAGAACAAGTTTGCATGAAGCTGCAACGCTGAACCCGGTCATTGTCCATTGGGTGTAACTAAATCTCTCTTCAATACGAGGTGGTAGACTGAAGTAAAAGCTCATAAATTGTTTTGCAGCCGCTAGTCCGCGACAAAGGGCATCGATTCGCAGAAGGGCCATGGATTGGTCGAATGACGCGGCGGAAGATTGGTATACATCGAAAAAGGTAGTTTGATAGAGATGGATTTCGAAGGCGTGGGATGGAATGCCTTGAAATACTAATCAAGTGTTAGAATTTAGATCTGCAGTAGAGATAAGGCTTGGTCAACTCACCATCATAGTCAATAGGGACAGGAAGCCGGGCTTTGTAATCTTCAAAATCGCTTTGAAGAGAACTAATCATAACTTCTATATCCGCAGGAGGCTTATTCTCACCGAATCCCCGTGCAACTAGAGAATCGATTCGTACAAGCATGTGTTGTACTTGAACCTGACCTAACAGGTATCGATCGGTTGAGAATTCGCATTCCTGCGAACAACTTCGCAGCGCATGATTCTATGAAGGGTGACCAAGGCATTGTTCCTGTCCGCTGTAGTACTATGGAGTGACTAGTCATGTGAAAAGAAAGTAAGCAAGACATAGTCTTTTCAGGTCTAGACCGGGCTGTGCAGGTGGTAAATCGAACTTACCACGCGTCAAGGAGAAAATATCCAACCAAAGCTCGCATTTCCTCGTTTCGCAGGGAAATCGTTTCTGTCGGAGGATCCGTGTCCAACAGGACGTCAATTCTTTGTCTTACTCCTCGCAGCTTGGCTGGGTAATCCAGTCTGCAATCGTTGATTATACTTTGTGCGAGGTGCAGATATCCAGAAAACCGCACTATATGGAGGTTTTTCTTCGTTTCTATCTTCCGTGTTAGCTTTTGTGAATCTAATGAAGAGAGAAATTGTCTAAAACATACCCAGCTATAGTAACCAGCAATCCCTGTAGTATATCGAAGGGTTGTTGGCGATTGCCTTGCAAGACTTGTCCCCCAAGGTAAGACGTCGAAACCTCCTCGAGGGCCAGGTGCAGCGGGACATTTCGAAACGAGGAGACCAAAAGAATAGAGAGTAAGAGGAAGGGTTTCTCCGATCTGAGATCCTCGACAGTGGCGTTTCTCGGCAGCTGTACAAATGGGAAATACGTTATGGCATCACGAAAGCTCTCTATCAAACGATTTGCCTCTTCGTGGGTGATCAGCCCGTTCCCGATCACATCGCACGGATTTCGAGGAGTCGGAGCACAACTTTCACTTTTCGGGGACAGTGGCAGTGGCAGTGGTGCCTGTTGCGGGCTTGAGTGAGGCTGATTGATCTGGCCTAATATTTGATCCACCTTGTCCTCGAGTGCACCTATTCGCCTAGATTAGATGCGGTCAGCTTGACAGATCGTATCGATACGAGGAGTGGGCAGATATACGTCTCCCTCTTCTTAGGAGTACGAGCTTTTGTTGCACGGAAATAACACTCTTTGTTCAGACGGAGACACCTTCAAAGCGTGTTAGGTTTACGTTGCTAAGTAGAAGAGAAGAGAAGTAGAAGTAGAAGCGGGATGTTGCATACCGATCACAGCCTTGGGTAGAGGTGCGCGAGCACCTAATTTTAGCACGCACACAGTTCTCGCAGGTCCTGACTCGGCCTAGACTGGCTGGCGCGGACATAGTAGGCAGCATTTAAAGAATTGGAGCTAAGATGGAGGCCGGATAGAAACAGGAGGCCTTAAGAGTCCGCGGACCGGCCCCCAGGCAATTCCCCTCCTAGTCCGCGGACTCGGAGTTTGCCTGGACTCCGTGTCTTGGCACGGCCCCATTGTCAGCCCCGGGAAGTATACTTGCGCCAATGATAGTCCTACGTAGGATCGGAGATAGCATAGCCTCGTGGCTGACTTTCAGGCCTCGTTATTTTGTCAGATTGTATAAAGAGAGTGTGTATTCGATGCTATGAGGAGGGGAATATCAACCTCAACCCATCTAGACTCGCATTCTACCTCTTCTCCTCCTCACTATCTCAAAAAAGAACAAGAAGAAAAAGAGAGAAAAAGAGTAGAAATATCAACACTGAAAATGTCGGAAATGAACATGGACGACTGCACCTTGGCAACTTGCCCAATTGACTTGGCCTATATCAATTACCAGCCTAACATCCCGGCAAATGTCCTCTTCCTCGCCATCTTCGGCCTTCTCCTCGCCGCACAAATCGCCCTAGGAACATGGTTCCGAACATGGACATACATGGGGGCCATGACCGCGGGGCTCATTCTTGAAATACTGGGATACATCGGGCGAGTCATGATGCACAGCAACCCATTCGACTTTAATGCATTCCTTCTGTACGTGACCTTCGAGACATACCTCTGAATAAAGCAAGCTAACCAGAAACTCGACTTTTAGATACCTCATTTGTGTCACGATTGCCCCAGCCTTCTTCACCGCCGCCATTTACATCTGCCTGGGAAGAATTGTCATCGTCTACGGGGAGGATATCTCCAGGATTCGCCCACGTACATACACCATCCTCTTCGTCACTTGCGATATCATCGCTCTAGTCCTACAAGCAGCCGGCGGCGCCATTACCTCCATCGCCGACTCAGACCAAAAAAGCCTCAGCGATACCGGTGTCAATATCATGATTGCAGGATTGGCTTTCCAGGTCGCCTCGTTGACGCTGTTCATCGTGCTCGCTTCGGAATTCGCCCTGCGAGTGCGCCGCAGCTCAGAAGACATGAAGAATGCGTCTACAGCATCTGTTCGCAGTGGTTTGAAATGGAAGATGTTTCTTCTGGGTAAGTGTCACTAAATAATCTGCATTTATCAGCCTATGCTAACCCAATCAAAGGTCTTGCCATTGCCGTTTTAACGATCTTCACTCGCTCGATCTTCCGTGTTGCGGAGCTGAAAGGTGGATTTAACAGTGATCTGGCTAATGATGAAATTTCCTTGATGATTCTTGAGAGCACTATGATTGCCATTGCGTGCATTTGTATGACCGCCGCTCACCCAGCAGTTGCCATGGGCCGGCGATGGGGGGAACTCTCGGCGAAGCCGCGTCGTGGAGTCGTTTCTAAGGTGTCGCAGGCTTCATCAGAAATTGAGATGATAAATGCTTGAAAATATATAGCAAAGCCCCTGGTGACTCGGAGTGGTCGGGTTCAAGGGATTGGGTATTAGACATTTCAGCGTTTGGATTGGTCTTGGTAATATCAGCAAGTTAGATCTGGAGTTAGCCTTTATTTGAGCGATTTGAATCATAGCATTCTCACATTCCATATTCCAATTCCCTCCAGTCATGCAAAGAGTTGAACCAGCTAGGGTCGGTGGAGTCGTATAGTTCCTAGGCTGCCCTTAGGTAGTGAATGAGGACCAATGAAGGACCAAAATCCTGAGGTGTCCGCGGAAAAAATGAATACTTTCCCTGACTCTCGAATTCGAATGCCTAGGCATACCTCTGCGCCGCATTTATTGCTGTACTCGTGCGAGTTTTTTTCTCAGGGACATTTTGCGTCGATCTCTTTTCTGTCGCAATGACTTTTTGGTCACGCTGAAAACTTTCGACTGGCCGCTGGAATTTATGGTCATTATGACCGAGTGGTATATAAAATATATAGGCAAACAGTACGCCGGTGTCAAGGCACGGTATTTCTATTATGAACGATAGGTGTGTCTTCCCAGGGGAAAATCACAAAAAGGCAAAAAGCGCTTTTAAAATGTTGCTTTAGCCAAGGCGACGATTCTCGGGACCACCATGGTTTTTAATCTCTAGGTATGGGCTGTGCTCCCTGTTCTTGCTCTGGTGTCATGCTAGAAGCATTGGATTTCATGTTGTTTCTCTGGAGAGAATAGTAGTTGAAGGTGAGCCGAGGTGAGAACGAGATTGCCCAAACTGACCTGCTTCAAGGATCTCACTCTTCCTCCTCGCCCAGGCGGTGAACCATATCGGCCAATCAGTTCTCAACATTGAATCGAGCTCGGCTTTTCATATCACTGACTCCTCTTTGGGCTAAGCGAACTGTTTCAAGTGTAGTTGTTCCTTTCAATGCGAATGACTGACCCCAGTCATGAAGTAAACATGGCAACATCTTGGCAAGGATGCACCCGCCAAGTCGGCCTCGCTTAAGCTATTTCAATTTCGGCAGCTGCTCGTGCCCTGCCGACAGAAAAAGATGTCGCGGCTTATGAAAAGCAACACTGACTTTTTCGTGATCTTGGTCTGTCCCTTTTATTGGGATTGGATAGTAGGAGTTCTTGATAGGTCAGTCGTTGTTTCATCAGAGCCATAGTTGGAGACATACCAATTGCGAGCCAAGGAAAGCCCAAAATCCCGAAGTATCCGCTGATAAAATATGTACCTGGCCCGTCTCTCGGATACGAATTCCCACGCATACATCTGCGCTGCACATTTTACTATATTCGTATGCCTTTTTCATCAGACTTGTTTTGCGACGGCATTGTTTTTGTCGCATCAATTTTCTTTTCGAGATGACATCCTTGGATCTGGTAGAATTGATAGCGGCCATTGTGAGTGGGGTGCCTTGATATCTGGGGGTACTTTGGGGTGGAAGGAACCTATTTAGAAAACAATAGGTAGCGGGACTCTTATAAAGCTTAGGTCCGCTGATAGGAAAGAGCCCGCTTAATTCCGCAATCAATCAGGTTTTAAAGGCGTGTCAAATTACAATGCAATCGGCAGCTATTCTCGAGAAAGAAGTAAGCGATTTACGCGCCGAAAACGAGAAGAAAAAGCGAAAAAGGACTCGGTCTACTAGACAGATATCTCTAGAGCAAGGCCTATCAGTTTCAGAGGCTCTTGAGCTTATTCAGGTGGAAGAACTAGTAATTGAAGCGTCAATACCCCGTCAGCCAAGACCGCCTCCGGCACCTATACAGCCGCGTACGAGGGCCTTACCGAAGTGCAAGAACAGCAAGGATGATATTCGCACTCGTTGCGGCGTTTGATCTTGATCTTCGACAGCGAGATGCTGTCACTGCTTTCTTGAATAGCAGGCTCGATAAGGACGTCTATACCAGAATGCCGGAAGGGTTTGAAACCCCTAGCAAGTGCTGGAAGCTCCGAAAGGCGCTTTATGGGCTGAGGATATCTCCTCGATTGTGGCAGCAAGAAGCAGCCGGAGTTCTCACCAAATTAGGACTCCGTCAAGTGCCAGAAGACCCATGCGTATTTATCGGAAATGGGATCATCGTCTTCTTCTACCCATGGGGGTTGGTGGGATGCATTGCATACCAGTTAGGGTTTCCGCTTTACTATGGAAGAAAAATGGCGCTAGTGAGTGTATACTAGTTGGACTTCTTGAGTATATCCTAGTTGAAAATATCGGTCGGATAATCCTAAAAAGTTCAAAAGTTCTAAACTAGCGATCGCTTTATACTCGGTTTTAATTTAAAGATCGTATAACTAATAGAAGAGGTAGTTATAGGGATTAGAAATTTGGACCTTTTTTTTGATAGGGTATACTTTAGCCACTCGTACGATACTTAGTTACCCTTAGGCTAGGGGTTTATATAAGCTTTCTATAACCCTAAAACCCTACTACTTTCTTAAAGAAGGCCTTTTAGTAGTTATACTACCTTAATTGATTAAGGTAAACTAAAAGGGTTAGCTATATTACGCTTTATTATCTAATATATATTATACGATAAATATAAAAGAAATTATAGGGTATATAAGGTAGATTTACTTTATGTTTTATACTCTCGTAGATATATATATATCTATATATTCTATTATAATTCGCTAAAGACGTATATTTAATTATACTTAGTATACTAATAAGAATAATAGATAATAGAACGGGGAAGTCACCTTATTGCAGTCGCTAATAGGCCTAATAGACTCGGATAATAGGACGGAGGTAGTTACCATATTACTGTTATATAATAGGACAGAGGCAGTCACCTATCCTATGGGGGGTAATTACAGTGAACTTAACTGCAATTTAGTTAGCATCCGTTAGTATAGCGTTAGGGTTTCCCGAATAACTTAACTATAATTATATTTTAAAGTTAACTACAATTAGCTTCCTATTAGTTTCTTTTACCTAGATTTCCGCTAGTGCTAGTTTTACTATTTATTTAGATTTTCCCTGCGTTTTAAGGCTATTCCACGATTCCTAAGGGTATTTACAGAGATTTAAAGTCGACGAGTTTTTTTAATAGGGTCCGTGTTACGACCCCTGCCACCGCAGACTACAGATGGGCCACCGAGAGCTAACGGTTCCCCGGAACTATTGATGACATAAGGAAACACGTGAGGAATCACGTAAAGATTAGGATACCGCAAGGAGGTCACATAATAGGCACGAAAAGATTACGAGTTCCTTAGACTATAGGATACGTAACTGCGAACCCCTAATATAATCCTATTAAGAGATAGGATAACCTATCCGACGATAAGGACCGGAACCTATCGAAGGATAGGTTTCGCCTATCCGCCGAATAGGCTCAGGAAGGGTATATAAGGGATATCCCCTATATACTTAGTTTAGCTCTTCGCGATTAATCCTATATTATTACTTAGAACCTACTATAAGATAGTATCTTCACAGTTTGACTCGTTAATAACCTATCCTACGATTAGGCTAGCTTATTCGTGATCTGACTGAATCGGCGCTCTACCTCGAATACCTTATAAGACTACTTTACAGACCCGAGCCCGTGTAAAGCCCAAACTATCGGTGACGGTACGGTTGTAAGTACTGCTTGAAGGCACGACCGTGGTAAGTATACCGAATATATTACCAGCTCACCAGTTCGCAGGAACAGTGCGTAACAGTCCGACCTAACCGTCCTATCACTAATATTAATAAACCCTAATATCTAGCACTAGGTGATTCGTTACCTACGTATTAGTAAGGATTATCGATTTAAATTTTAGGAGAGGGATTTAGGGGCCGCTATCTATTCCTAGTTTTAATTTTGTCTACTATCGATTATTTTTTATTATTAGGGTTTCCCTAGTATCTATCTAGCTATTCTATTTAGTTTTTAGATATATATCTATTAGCTATATATAAATCTATAAGTCCTAACTAATATTTTATCCGTAACTACTAGTTTGGTATAGCTATTTACTATATATATAAGTATATTATATAGCCTAAGGAGATTATCCGCTATTTAATAAACCCTAAAGGGATCTATTATATTACCTAAAGTAGTACCTAGTAGGTATTAGATACTATTAAGGACGAGTAGGACGAGTTATAGGATAAGATTATATCAGTCCCTATATAAGTAGAATATCCTATTCTAAGGTTAACCGTTTATTAGGATAGATTAAAATATACTATATATAGCGAGGTATACCGTAGTTATAGTATTATATAATTATATTAGTATAAAGAGTATAGGTTTTTCGCCTAGAGCTATTAGGGTAAGCCCTAGCCATCTAAGATTAGTATTAGATAGGAGAAACGTAAGTAAGCTATAGTCTAGGTTATATACTAGCGATTATTCTATAGCTAATTTAGGTCGCATTATATCTACGTACAATAGCCTAATCCTACGTATAAGCTCGCTATATTATCCCCTAAGCTATCAATAAGATAGAAGCGATATTTACCTAGTAGCGGTAGTAGCCCGCTATAATCTAAGCTAGGGAGATTAACGAGGCTAACTTATAGTTAGACCGTACTAGATAGGCCTATTATTTATATAACTAGACGCCTAAGGTATTATAGATATATATAAAAACCTTAGCGGACGACGCTAAAGGCCCCGAAGCTATTACGTAGTGTAGTGGGAGAACCGGTGACATAATAGTATGTGGGTGGCCTTAGGTACAATCTATAGCTTGGAGTGCCTAATATATCTTTAGGGTATAGTAGAAGATAGAGAAGTTATCTACCTAATTCATTTAGGTTACCCCCTTATTTTCTTCTATTCATAATATAGTATTAGGATTATCCTATACTACTATATTAGGGTATTAGTGCGGCCTTATCTGGTCTATCTTTATCGTTAGGTAGTATATATATATATATTATCTGGTCTGCGTTATTAGATAGCTATTAAGCTATTCCTATTTTATATTAGCGTCCCTAAAAAAGCTCTTTTATTAAGGTACGTTACTATACGAAGAAATATATACCTAAAGAGTAGGAATCGCGCTTAACCCTAAAAGCTATAAGATTATCTAAGACCTTAAACGGAAGACTATATTTATCGGTAATTATAACGGTATACTTTTAGTATAGATAGCTAAGAGTAGCTAGCTAAGATATAGTATTCCCCTAAATATACTTAGTTTCTATAAGGAATACTATTAGACTAATATATAAGAGATATAGTAGTACTTTAGATATTACTAAAGATATAGCCTATCTAGTTAAGTACTATAGCTAAGTAGGGGTACCCTAGTATCTAATAGTTATAGTACTTTACTATATAGATAATATTAATATAAATAATTCTATAGTATAAGTTATAAGAAGAGGAAGTAACCTTAGAAGAAAAAGAAGAGGAAGAAAAAGAATTATTAAGAGGAGATAGTTAAAAGTAAAGTATATAGAGTTAGTATTTTTTTTTTAGCCGAAAAGCTATCTCCTTTCTATAAGTAGAGAATAATATATAGTATATTAAATCTAATAGCTCCTAAGCTACTATACCCTAAGGGTATTTTAATCTTTATAGAGTACTATAAACTAATACTAAAAAAATCCGAATCGGTCCTAAGTAGTGATAATTATATAGACTATAACTACTAATTACTATTACCTATAGCTAAGCTACCTAGTACTTAATTATAAGAATACCTTCTAATAATTTTCTCCTTAAGTTACTATAGAAATCCTTAGATAAAGAGGCTTACTTTATCTATATCGTTAATCTTACTTTTTATATAGATATAGCTAAAGATATTATTAAACTTATTAAAATATAATTAGATATTATCCTACATTTTTTACTTAGTCTAGGTAAGGGATTAAAGATATATCTTTATATATCTTTACTACTCGCTATCGTTATTATAAAAATACTCTAAGAAGACTTCCTTATAGGTATCTTAGTCTTTCTTTAGCTAGAAATCCTGTCTCTTTACCTAGGACTTAGTGACCTTTATATAGTACTAAGGTAATATACCTATAATATCCTTATTATTTTTAACGCTATATCTAAAATATATATCCTATAGTTTTTCTAGAAACTTAGATATATTAGTCTTATTAAAGTATAGTACTCTTAGGGTACCTAGAGCTAATAATATAGAGAAATAAGGAACTTAAACTATATAAGATATAGCCTATACTTTACTAGAAAATTAAATGAAAATAAACTATAGGAACGTAACTATAATAGCACCCTAAAACTAACCCTAATCTGCCCCTTTAGGAAACCCTAAGCCTATATAAAAAAATACTAACTAAACTATAATACGCCTTATTACAGTTACCCCCATAGGATAGGTTCTAAAGATAAGAAACTATATTCTATTTGGTAAATATACGAAGGAGTAGATATATAGTACTTATACGAACTAATATAGGTTCGTATAGCAGAAAAAGTTAGATAACGTAACCATTTTCCCCCTAATAAGAAGGCCCTATTATCACACTACCGTCTTTAGGATATATAGGCTCGCTTAGCTCTGGCTACTATTATCGAAGCTTATAGGTAGCGAGCTCTAGGTTATATAGGTCCTATATGTAGAGATCTTCTATATAGTCTTAGCCTTATTATATCTAAGTCTTCCACTACTATAGACCTTTTAGCTTTTTACCCTTACGGATAGAGAGTGCGGTGGCTATCTCTATAGTTAATTCTTACTTAATTCACGCTGTCGTTGTATCCGGGGGAGGATATTCCTACTTATTATAAGTGGGTAGGCTTCAAATATTCGATCTATAAAACTTATATTATGCGAACCGGGCTTATATCTATTGGAAAGAGGAAGGCGGTTATATTATATATTGTAGTGGGAGAACCGGTGGATTAAAAGCAGGTAGATGGCCTTAGGCATGATCTCGAGCCTGCAGTGCCTTGCATATCGGCAGGCAGAGTTGAAGATAGACAAGTCATCTACCCGATTCATTCAGGTTGTCCCCTTATTCCTTCTATTCATGATGCAGCATTCAGGTTATCCCGTACTGCTGCAACATGGCATCAGTGCAGCCTCATCCAGATCGTCCTCTACGCCGGGCAGGCAGTGTGTATGTGAGTTGTCCAGTCTGCACCACCAGACAGCCATCGAGCCGTTCCCATTTCAGAATGCCATCAAAAAACTCTGGTATTATTAAATCCATAAGGATACAAATTTATATCGGAATAGATGTGCAAATATAACAAACACACGGAATAACACATTCTCCTTTATGCCGGAGGATATTCATGCCGACACTCGGGATTTTTCACGTGAACGTGTGTTGGAAGAATCGAGGAATTGCAAAAGGCGGTGGATTCTCAGCAATATCAGCAAGTTTGTCAAGCAGTCCCCTTGAGTAAATGTGAATTTCCATGCTGCCAGATCCCATATCGACAACGAGAATAATATTGGATTTGCAGCATGAATCGCCAACCAGAGTCGGCGACAGAAATGGCCCCACATAGCTATCAATATCAAAGAAGGTATGAGCCACAAATAGTAAGCCCCAGTGCTTACAATGAAAATGCGCTCACTTTGGTGGTGATAGGGCTGGCCGTGGGAATGACTGCAAAGCAGAAGTACCCAGGCTATAAAAGGACTGATGTCTCTAGCCACGCGTGGAGTTAATAACGCAAACACACACGCGTATTTTCCGCAAATTTTCCAAAAGACCTTAGAGTCCAGACGCTTGGCTTTACTGTACCACTTATATTTAAGGCAGATGAGGCCAATCCAAATCAACAATAAAAGTGCCAGCAATAAAGGAGATCCAAGCCCCACCCACCACGCAAGAAAAGCCGCCTTCCGTATCGGGGATAGGCCAATAAAACCACTCTTGACGCTGAAGGCAAGAAATGAGAAATACCTGAGAGAATAAAAAAGGCCGGATGGTACTGCAATAAACCACAACACCAAAGAATCGGTGGAAAACAAATACCGTTGGGGCAGACGAGAAAGTGGCGAGCCCGTGGGACCTGATCCATTATATTAGAGATGGACCGAGAGCTCGAGCAACAACACTAGAGATTTGATCACTCACTGCATGCCATGCAAACAATAAACCTGTTCACCTTCGAGCTAGCCCACGAGGCTTGGTCTGTTGCATCGTTGACATGTTGTTGAACAATAATTGGGTCCAGTGTGTCTGATAACGGCTGCGCTGAGCCAGTATCGCACCCTTCTCGGCTTTCAAGATCTAAAACCAGTGCTGAAATAGCACTATCATAGATGAAGTTCAATTTCCATTTATCTGGGGCTGTATGGTGGGCTTCTTGGACACTGAAAGAACAGCCAGCTTTCCAAGGCTCCATGAGCCGTTGACTCTCTGCAGCCGCCGAGCGAGTATCGATGACAATTAGCTTTCCTAGTGAATACGAGACCTCCGCAGCTGTATTTTCTCGACGGTGGAAGAGAATCTTATAAAGATGAAGCGGGGTTTGAACCAGCAATAATGGGACCCTTGGCACGTCTCCAGCCAAAGGAATTAACAAAAGATCTGAATGGGCTACCAAGTTGAAGATAATACAGTCCCTAGCCTTGGAGAACTCTCCATAGTCCCGAGCTGCTAGAGAATAGAAATCTCGCGAATTGGGCACATGAATATGTCGAGGCAGCCAGGAATTCTGTCTGTCAACCGAATCCGAGTCTTCGGTACACGGTATGTACAGTAATGACAAAGGTATTTGAGTGAGACTCCAGAGGATGGATGGTAAGCGTTGTGAAATGGGCAGTTCCAATAAGCTGGGCAGAGGAATGCGCAGCGACATGGCTAATATAATGACCAGATCTGAAGCTTCAGTCGTCGATCGTTGCAGTAGCTCATTCCAAGTGCGCACAAGAGTCATAACTTCGAAGTCAGGATCTTCGTCCAGAGTCTTTGGAATTCCGTCTAGGTCGTTTTCAGGAAACCAGACTTTTATTTCAGTCTTGAATGCCCCCAAGAGGTGGTATTCTAAGCACGAGCGAATCGTGCGATTTTCCAAATCTGATGATAAGCTTACTGGAAAACCGTTGTCATTTTAATACCTAAAGCCCCCCCCAGCTGCTTACAGGTAGTTCAGGATCCATTGGGTTTATGGCACAGTCAGCTAGCTGAACTTGGCATCTCAAACTGTGCGCCCCTTCTTGGTATGTCCATGCTCTTTTGGCCCAATTACAGCCGATAATTTGAGCAAATATCTCCGGAAGCTGAGATGCACCTATTCGCAAGCTCTGTAGCTCAGCATCGAGAACTAGGACTTGTGCTGCACCAGCAAACACGGCGGGAATCTGAGATACTGCTTCTTTGCGCAATCGCCGTACATCAGCGTCATGAACTCCAGAGAGACACTTCGCGGGGACACAGAGAATGTCCAGCCAAAAAAGAGTTGAAGTTTGGTCTGGAACCCCCATGGAAAATTTCAAACGGGGCACATCAAAACTGAACAGGTCGGAAAATTTGGCAAGAAAGATTCCTTCATCATCAATGGGGAGGTTTGACAGCTGGCGCTGAATCTGCTCAAGCTGGCAGTAATAAACGCTATTTCCTGTGGCGTTGCCGAGTCCGTCCGCCCACACATGTGATAAAGCAATATAGCGGCTGCGAGTGCTAGCAGCCTCTAGGTTCAAAGTGAGCCTACCAAGCTGATTGTAAGTGAGCCGCACAAGAGGAATCTTGCCTTGACGAAGGATGTTCAAGACCTGATCAACAGGTGAGCTCTGTAGGGAGCAGTTACAACTGGGCCATCGATGTCTAGGCACTCCTAAGCTTTTGTCGGACGGCGTAGTGGCGGAACAGATGGTGCCTCGGCATTTTTGGTGATCCATTTCTTGTGAGTGGCGGCGGTGGATGTTTGACGTATAATAAAGAGGCATATAGCCAAGCTTTTGAAAGACATGCATGGCCTGTGCATGACACCATCTATTGGCAAACAAGCGATCGAGTATGAGTTGAAGGGAGGGAGGAACATCTTGGCTAGTCAACGGAGCTTGAAACTTACTCCTCCCTTCCTTCAAGATATCAAGGACTTGATATTCTCCGAAAGTTTTCAGTATTCCGTATTTGCCTTGACTCAATGCAGCTAAAGACTCAATAAGTACGTGTGTCGATAGAGCGACTGCAGGGACAGGAAATCGGACAGCGCAAGGGAGTTTTTCGAAATGAATGAGCTGGCTGTGGGCAAATCTTATCATTTTCTGAGATTTGTCATTCTGCAACCGATT
The DNA here is from genome assembly GCF_028827695.1 of Penicillium maclennaniae. NCBI lineage: Eukaryota > Fungi > Ascomycota > Eurotiomycetes > Eurotiales > Aspergillaceae > Penicillium > Penicillium maclennaniae. The sequence goes on along the minus strand of NW_026623216.1, from coordinate 2,985,125 downwards.
AATTAACTGCAAGTCGAAAATACGGCTCGCATATATCCTAAGGGATACGCAAGAAATGGGTTTTCCATTAACTAGCCGGGTGTCGACCAGGTCACTCGGTTCAGGCATATCTCCGAAAATCTCCGTCAACAAGCCAAAGAACAGCCAGGACTGAATTAACGTTGCCAATGCGTGACTATCGTTTTCATCGTACAATGAGATGTGAATGTTGTGCCGCTGCTTAAATGAAAAGAAATCATGGGGCTCCTCATAGGGAATGATTTCCATCAACGGAACATCTATGTCCGGAGTGGATGACCCCAAGGGCCTAGGCAGCAGGTCCATCGTATTGAAAAATAAAAAGAACAACAAAAACTTGTTTGGTGATAATCAATAATGGAAACAGATCAGTTGGTCCCCCTTACCCCCTTATAAAATAGGTGGATGGTGAAGGGGACAAACGGAAAGCTATGCAATTTGGGGCCGAATTGCCCCTAATTTCAGCCTCGAGTCGCATGTCCCCTCGGCTGAGCTACAGTAAAATATTACTGGATGATTTCTTTTAGTCGATGCGTTAGGCTTTGTTAGAACTATGCACTGCCACCACATAAGATGGAGGCTATAACAGTACTCCGTATGCAAGGCTGTTTCACCTTAAAAGGTCCGAGCGCAGCATGCATGCAAACAAGTCAAACATATGCATCTAGACCTGGCCGGAGGGTCCAAGGTCCGGACCCTCCACCCGCCAAGGGACTTCCTGCATAAGCGTGTATAAAACACCATTTATAAGCAGAAAATTACCTTTTAGGGCCTATTTATGCCTTAAAATATCACCTAAGAGGGTCTAATGTCAAAAGTTGGACCCTCCTTGGCGTCTTGGCGGATCCAAATGGAGGGTGAGTGCCAGGTCTATTTGGAGGCATACATATTCGATCTGATGCATCGATGCTACCTCGTATCTGCCGCTGCGGCTTACCCCCCCACACCATGTCATTTATCGATTGGATGCCACCAATATGCCGGGTGTCCGTGTCCACGGGTAGAATAGCACCCGGGAGAGCATTTCAGCTCTCCATAGCTAGTTGGTATAAAACACATCGGTCCCAGCCCGAGGCCTTCTCTAATTGCATCAACAACCAAATCCGATACGTTCTCTACTTCTTTAATCCTATTATTTCCACCGGAATCTTCTAGTACTTCATATATAATGCCAGACCCATACAAGACTTATGAGATGGCGAGTGAGGGTATTGGTTTCGCATGTGCAGCAGCAGGAGCCTCCGCAGGGGTTGCAAACCCCATGGGCGTGGTCCAGAATGCCCAGCAGGCGTACCATATGCACCAGTATGGAAAGATTGTAAGCCCACATAGCACAAACAGCTTCACAATTAAAGCAAATCCTGACCTGAGTTTCACAAAGCAAGTGCAAGGCATGAGGCAAGCTATAGCCAATGAGGAGAAAGCTCGCGAATACCAACGCCAGATGCAGTCTCCGCAAGTCCAGGCTTCTTCTCTGGCTTATGGGTCAAATGGAATTACTAGGGAGAATGGGTATGTGCAAGACAAGGATGGTAGGATTGTCTATGTTGGGAAGAAGTGATTGGATTTTTAGTCCCAGGTCCTGGCTATAATTAATTGATTGATTGGTTGATTATTCATTCTCGGATCTGTTAGCCGCAAGGCCGATTTGCCGGCAGAAACTATAGGGTAGTCGGGATAACTACACTATATAATTATGCTAATACACACTGATTTCTAACGTCCTCCTCTCCCGCTTCTAATAACTCCCGTAATACCTATCCCCGTCGACGCGTCTGTGTCGCTTTCCGCCTATGCTTATAACGTACCTAAACTTACCGTGCCGCTATCGTTAATAAATATGGTTTAGTAGTGCCGAAGCCGCAGAGAAACTGACGCGCTCCCTCTAGGGAAAGTAGAACACCTTAATACCCCGCTCTTCAATCAGAACTCTAACTGTATTAGTCCGGCTCGAGCGCGAAGTGGAGTGTCCTAGCTATAGCTATTTAATAAGGTAGCCCGGCCGGGCGCGGTACCGTATTTTGCGTCGCTCCTTCCTTCCCTTTAGTACGTTTCCCGCGGCGTCGAAACGATTCAGGCAGTGGTCCTACTATAATTTTGGTCCGTAGATGTAAAGAATCTACGTGTTCAGGGTAGAAAGCCTATCGGTCAGGTAAGGAAGGATATCTGGACTAGAGTGTAGTATTATAAGAAGCAAGACTGATTCTTGCTAAGTCTAAGTTATCTGGGAACCCCCCTCGTTTTAAGTACGAATCGGGTCCGAGACTTACTTATTACACTTCGGGGTAAACCTTTACCGCTAGTCCTTAGTATTCCTTTATAACTCCCCTTCTAGAGACGATAGGCCCCGGAGGTAACTGCAAAAAAGTTTTTTTTTGCCTGACGTTATCTAGATTAAATAACCTTTTTGGGTTCAGGGTTATATAATAGGTGTGAGCCCTAAGTGTCGTTATACTTAGGGTGAGTTACGTAGAAGTTATAAATAGTATTAGACTCTCCTTAGTTTCGCGGTAGTCCCGGCCGCGATATAACGGTAATATTGTTTTTGATTTAGCTAATAATAATATATACTAATATATATTCTTTTTAGTCGCGTATTAGTGCTTATTTAGCGTATTATTATTATTATTATTTTTATATATTATTAACGTTTTTATTTATTAATATTTTTATTTACCTATATCCTTTTTCCTCTTTTTTTGACTTTTTTACTTTTACTTTCCTTCCTCTAATATCTTCCCTATTTCCCTTAGTTCTTATATTTAGCTTCGTTTCGATTTATTTTTATTTGTTCTTTGGCTGTAACTTATTATTAGTTTATCTTTCTCTTTATTTCTCTCTTTATCTCTATTTTTATTATTATTTCGGTCACGAATTAATATATCTTCCCCTATATCTCTTAGCTATTGCCCTTTATAGGATATATCTCTAATCCCGGAGCTTACTTAGTATATTCCTTATACTTATCGCTCTCTCTAGGACTAAGATAGGCAGAGCGCCTTCTTAGTAATTCATATACGCGATATACTAAGTTCTATCTTATATTAGGTATATTTCTATACTAATTATCATTACCCTTCGGTTAATTTATCTTTTTTATTCACTTATATTTTATTATTAATCTATTTAGGTTCCCTTTAGTATATAAGATAACTTAATTAATATAGTTAATTTACTTAAGTATATTATAGATATTTAGGCTATCGTTACTAAGCCTGCTAAGGAGGCAAATAAAGATAGTAAGCTTATTATTAGTAACCCTATTTAGTCTAGTACTATTATATCTATACTAAGGAGGTAGTTCGCGTCTTTATTACTAACTTTTTATACTTAGTGTCTCGTTACTCTAATATTTATAACTTAGGCACTATATATATTATTAAGCCTATAAGTTAGAAGCCGATTTCGTATAAGTTTCGCTAACGGTTCTATAGGTTAACTTCGCTATTTATTAAATATATTCAGCCGATTATCTCCTTATTCCTATTAATAATCTTAGCCTTAATATATCTAATCTTTATTATCTTTTATAGGAGGCTTCGTTAGTCCTTTATTTATCCCCTATAGATATTATATCTATTTCTTAGTGGGTTACGAAGCGAACCTTCCGCGATAATATTTTAGCCGCGCTTTACCTTTAATACGCGGATAAAGATATTATTGGAATATAGACTAATGCTACATAGAAAGATCTATCCTTATATTCAACATATAAGATCAGCATTGCATTGATCACGTGACCAATTTGGGGCCTTCTATCAAAATGATATTGATCACGTGACCAGATTTTTCTTCTATCAAAATGATATTTTGACCACTTCTGATTCTGGTCCGCGGCCCTCCCCCGAACGATAGGCGGGACCATTTTCCTTCAGAGGTAAATGGTCCGCCTTGAGGCATGAATGGTCCGTTCCTTCGGGGGTGCCTTCGGGCATATCTTGCCCGCGGACTTCGACCATGGTCTTCGGACCTCGGTGAACAGACTTCGACCCTCAGTCCCCTTAAGGATAGGCGGACCACTTTCCCTTAGGGATAAAATGGTCCACCTTTGGGCATGCATAGCCTGATACTGCGGGGAAGCTTTCGGGGTGGCTTAAACCGTCGATCCTTGACATCATTCTTTTGGCTTTTCTTCGGTTCATTTCTTTGCCACCTTCTTTATGTTGCTGCCTAGTATTTGTATGTCATTCTAGACATCATTTTTAGGCTATCCTAGCCTATAAATATGTCCCTCCTTTCTAGCAGAAAGAATCAAGTCAGTTCTACTTTCCAAAAAGTCATCTCTACCTTCTTCCTTTGAACCTCAGGACTGTGGTTCTGCCTTCGTTTAGGCTATATCTGCTTATAGTCTATCCTACGACCTTTGACCTTCCACCTTTGTCTGGCACCGACTGACCCAGCCGGACTAAGGTTGATCCAACGGACTTAAGGGGCCACGATCTGCTTCGTGGTAGCTTTCCCCTTATATCCCAACACTTCCTTATAAGTATATATTATTTAAGTTAATTCTAATATTTTTTAAAAGTCTTAAAGGGTTTTAGGAAGTAGAAATTAGATAATATATCCTTAAAGCTTAAACACTAATGAGATTCTGGATGTGGGAAAGTGTGTTCCATTCAGTAAGTGTACGAAGGAGTAGATATATGGTAGCCGTGCGGACTAATACGGGTCCGTACGGCAGAAAAAGTTGGGTAACGTGACTGTTTCCTAGTAATAAGAAGGCCCTATTATTATATTCTCCCCACTAAATAGGATTATATCCTTGTAATCTCGGGTACGTATAGGATCGGACCTAAGAGTCCTAGTTAGTTTCTTAATATAATATAAATAGAGATTGTTAACAAAAGAAATATATTAAGGACGGGAATATTTATTCCTAATTATAACTAAATGTTTCTAATAGGTGCCGAAATGTTATCAAAACAATAATATACGGGTCCGGGTATAAATAAGGGAACGAATACGCGCAGAGTTATTATATTAACCGGTCGCGCAGGGTATAAATAAATTAGTACGTTATTATAAGAGAGGGTCCGGATAAGCGCGTCGATCGCGGGCGATTAGGGCCGTGCGTATCCTATTAATAATTAAGCTTAGCTAATTAGATATATCCGGGGTAGATCGTGGCCGCTATAGCGGTATCGTTTATTATAATAGAATTAATCGGATTAGTAGGATCACGAAGATTAATAGGATTAGTAGATTACGAAGATTAATAGGATCACGAGGATTAATAGGATTAGTAAGATTACGAAGGCCTAATTAGGAAATCACTTAAACGTACGCGTTTATTATAGGTGAGGATATAGGCGCGTAACTTTTCGGCCCTCTTTCTTTTCCCTCCTTACTCTCTCTAACCTACTTATTTCTTTACTGATTTATTCCCTTTCGTGCTCGTTCGCCTATCTTTAGGTATCTTCTGGCTAGTATCTAGTATTTATTTTCGCCTGCTCGTAGGTTTACTATAAAAAACCTTAAAAAAAAAAGATATTTTTCTTTTTATTTTCGCGCGTTATAGCCACTCCGACTAGCCCTTATTGTACCTATGGCTATCCTCGCCTTAGTCCTAATCCTTATCCTAATCCTTCGGTTGCCCCCGTTTGTTCCTCTTCTCCCCTAGTTACCCTCGCTTTGTCCTTTGTTAGCCTTAATACCGAAAATAACCCGATTATAACTAGTTTTGTTACCTAATTTGACCGTACGATCTTAAACGTGTCTATTTAGACTAATATTGACTGGCGTAATAGGAAGCCCCGTGATTATAAGATAATAGTGCCTCTTCGTGCTACCTAGGCTTACTAATCTGCTATAGTCGCCCCTATTAGCGAGTTATATAATTACTATTCTCGCGGTCTGGGCCTATTCGTAACTTATTGCGTCCTTATATATAATAGGTTTATTATCTTTAGTGGCGGTTATATAAACTATAACTTTTTTAGTGCTAGAACTAACTATTTTTTCTGTACGAATAAGTTCCTACCCTTATAGATTCTGCGTATTATTCGTGAGTAGAATCCGGATAGTAGCTTTCTTTGTGAAGCGGAAGCTTTCGCTCCCCTTTTTGCCTTAATTATACTTATTACCCCCTAGAAGCCTCTTCCCTATTTAGGTCTATTTTCTAGAGATTGTAAGAGAACTAGTTCGGCTAAGTCCTCTCTGTCTTCGCGCCTTGTAAAGATATTTAATCTATCTGTATCCCCTTTATCCCTATCTAGTGCCTCGGTCGGTGGCCCTTATCTAATTTTGCCCTTTAACTCGCGTTAGTATATAACTCCTTTGACTGACGCTAGATTTATTTCTCTTAGCTATGCGAAGGACTTCGCCGGTATTCGTATAATTATACGGGAGCTTTAGGCAGTTAGGGACTATCTTAATAATAATATTAAGCACCTTAATTTCTTCCTAGCGCGTTATCGATAGCTCTAATCCCCCCCCGCCGTACCTAAAGAGGAGCCGAACCCCTTCGCTATAGACTAAGGGTAAACGCCCCTGTTCGGTTTCTTTTTTTTTTTCTTAGTAATAATAATAATTTAATAATAAATAACAAATTTTTATAAATAGCCGCGATATTTTTTTTGCTTTTCTTATTCGAGTATATAATTAATTATCTGAGTTATATACGATTGTGCCCGTTCCTATATAAATAGATTAGTTCTTATATAAATAAATTAGTTTGCCGCTTTTAATAATATTATTATTATGAATAGGCTATCAAAAAGTTTATGTTCGCTCGTATTAATGTCCTAATATTGCGAAACTTTTTCCTAAGAAATATCTTCTTTATTTTTTTTTAGTAGATAACTTAGAGGCTTCGGATTCGTAGTTATTTACTTCTAAATTCTATTTATTTATATCCGATTTTTATTACTTAGTTATAACTAATAATATTTATTAATATTATATCTTTACCCTTTCTTTAGTATATCTTATAGCTAGCTCCTCCCCTACCGAATTAAAGTGTACGCCTAAATACTTAAAATCTTCCTACTCCTTTCTGGTAAAAGTAGATAGATCTAAATAGTTAGGGAGTTCCTTATTATTTTCTAGGACCGCGCGGACCTCTTCGGGCCGCTTAATCTATATTTAGGCCCGACGTAGGGCTATATAGGCTACCGAGGATATCTATAATATCTTTAGATTATCTACGTTCGCTTCTAGTAACCTTAATCTATTAATAAATATACGGAGTATATAGCCGTTAGGCTCCGCTAAAGTATAAGTCCTAAGCGGGTAGGACTAAAGGATATAATAGGGTCCGAACTACTTACTTTTAAATTTCTTCCTAGTCTCGTTCTAAATTAATATTTAGTCGTTTAGCTAGAAACTAGTTTTTATAATAAGACTATCTTATATACGCTTTATCCTAATAGCCCGCATAAGAAGCAGTTCGTTCGCTTTCGTATATATATTACTTAGATTTTGGATAGTATTAGTGCGTAAGGCTTCTATTTTTAGGCTATTAGGCGGATCACTAAGGATTTATAGGTAAACACTATATACTAAATAAAATAGACTGAATCCTATAACTATATATTCGTGCACTCTCGTAGTAAAAAGTGCTTAATATAAATAAAGATCCTAAGCTCTTATAGACTTATTTATTAGATACTTAGTAAGTATCTGTCTAAGAATTCTATTTAAATTTTCTACCTTCCTATTCGTGTGAGGGTAATAGGGAGTTATTATCCTATACTAAGTCTTTAGTAATTTTATAAAGTAATATATAGCTCCGGCTAGGATATTTAGCCTATTATCGGAGATTAGTTCCTTTAGTATACTATAGTATACGAAGATCTTTTTAAAAAGAAAGTATCTAATAGCTTCTTCGGTAATATCCGTTACGGCTTATACGACTAGCTAACTAGTAGCATAATTAATTATAGTAATTATCTAATAGTTACCGTTCGGTATAGTAGGTAGCCGTCCGATTAGATCTATTCCCTAATATTTAAATAGCTAAAGTCTTATAGATATTATTAGCTATAAAGCTTCGCGTTCGAGGCTCTTCCGTAATTCTTACGAGACTTAATAATTCGGATAAGTTCGCGTAACTTCTTCGATATTACGGCGTATCCCTAGCCACTACGCTCGTAGGCGAATAACTCTATTTAAGCCTAGGTAACTAAGATAGCTAAACTCCTAGTATAGGTATTTTACCTATTCTCTACGCTAATAGGGTTCTAAATAAGGCGCTTAAATCCTATCCCTATAGATAAAGGTTAATTAGCGAGTAACCGTTACTATATCCTAATTCGGATTCGAAAGCTCTTAATAGCTTAAGTTTCCTATATATTTTAGGATAGCTTTTATAGTAGGTTTTTTATCCGGAAGGGTATAATTTTCGAGATACTATTCCGTAGCTACTAACTACTTCTCCTTAGGAATACCTATAAATATATATATTATATTTAATAAAACGTTCTATATTAGTTAGGTCTCTAATAGATTAGCCGGGCTATCTCTTAGAAAATCTGGCCGCTAACTAATAGTATTAGGTATAATTACCTCCGAACTCTTATAGTATTAGATTTCTATATTATATTCCTAGAATTCGGCGACCTAACGAGCTAAGTGTTTACTATAGGTTATAATTATCTATAAATATTAAAGACTTATATAATCTATAATAATAGTTATTTTAGTGCCGTTCTCGATATAATAGTCCTATACGCGTAAAGCTTCTTTAATAGCTAATAGTTCTTTTTCCTAAACGGAGTAATTTAGCTCTATACCTTATAACTTTCTTTTATCGAAAGCTATTAGGTAAAAGCGTTTATTTATATCCGATTAAAGTAAAATTATATTAATAGCCTATTCTAATATATCTGTTTCGATCCGAAAAGGCTTATCGCGGTTCGGTTATTTTAGGATAGGCGCTTATATTAAAGCTTCTTTTAGTTATATAAAGGCACTTTCATAACTAATTATCTATTAAATAGGTCTGAACTTATCTTTCCGGATAGATATATTTAGTTCCTTTAATAGTCTATAGAGTAATATATATATTAAGACAAAGCCTTTAATAAAGCGTCGGTAATAGGTGGCTAGACCTAGAAACTAGCGAACTTCGTAGATATTATATAGTTAGGGCTATTCGCGTATAGCCGCGACCTTTTCTAATATAAGGCGAAGTTACCTATTTCTAATAATATATCTATAAAACTTAAATTCTTAGGTCGCGAACTAATACTTTTAGGGTTAAGTATATAGCTCTTACGCTTCTAGTAATAATAATACTTAGTTAATATAATTATAATATTCTTCTAAGCTATAAGAAAATATTAGGATATTATTAAGATATACGACTATATATTTACCTAAAAGTGGATAGAGGGTATTATTTATAATCGATTAGAAGATCGCGGGTATATTATATAGTCCGAATAGTATTACGAGCTATTTATATTTGCCCTAGGTAGTATTAAACGTAGTTTTTTAGATTAAATTCTCTGCTATACGGATCTATTAATATTTAGACGTAAGATTAATTTTTGATACTATTTTTACGGTTCCTACTATATCTAAAAGCTCCTAGATTTATAGTAATAGGTAACTATTCTTTACTAAAAGTCTATTTAGGGCCCGATAATTAATATATATACGCTATAAACCATTATATTTCTTTACGAATATTACCGGAAACCCTTAAGGACTACTTAATAGGCGAATAAGTCCTTAATTAATTAAATCTTGGACTTATTAGGTCTGTTCGTTTAATTTCTCGGATAATAAGGAATAAGTATTAATATTTACCGGATAGGTATCTTTAGTATCGATTTTATATATAATTAGACGTTCCGGAGGGAGGGATTTAGGTAGTTTCGCGCGGAATATCTTATTATATCTTAATAGGATTTCCTATATACGTAGGTCGGAATACCTTAGTGCCCCTAATATTTCCTTTTTCTCTCTTTTAGGAAGATCCTAAATAATAATAAATATTGGTTATAATTACTATTTCCGTATTATATATAAGTATTATTTAACGGAAATTAGATTTAATTAGGCGCTAATAGTTTATTATAGACTAAGGGTATTCGCGGATTAGGTAATATATATCCGCTTATAATCCTATATAGTTATAGTTCCCTTAACCTAGTTAATAATAGGGTTAATATTTCGTAAAAAGTCTTTTCTAAGAATAAAGTTAAAATCTAGGAAGTCTAAAATCTATATTTCTAGGATTCCTCGCTAGGATCTAATTATAACTAGAACCTTTAGTTTCGCCTATATACGGAGCTCTTCCCTATTTAGGAGCTTAACTATAATAGGGTTTATAGAGATTAGTGGCGGTAGGCTTTCTTTTAAGCGATTCGTAATATTTAGAGATATAAATATATATAATATATTATTATTAAGTAGAGCGGTCACGGTTAGAGATAAAGGAGTCTTTCTAAGTGAAATTAGGTAATAAAGGAGGGAATCGCTTAGGATATTTAAGGATATATCTAGATATTTTTTGCCACGATCTTTCCTAATTAGATTTAGATAGTTAAGTTCAAAGAGATCGGGCGTATAAGAAGCCTTATAGATATAAGTGGCTAGGGCTTCGTACGAAGACACCTATATTAGTTTTTTAACTAGCTTTTTTTATCCTTATTCTTATCTTTATTTTTCTTCTTTTTTAGGGCTAGGTAATTATATTTATAATATCCCTTTTTATTATAATTATAGTAGATAATAGTAGAAAGGTCTCGTACTTAGGTTAATATTATACTAAGATCTATCTTATCTAGGTCCGTATACTTAATCTATCTAGCTACTATTATATCTTATATAAATTTAATAAATCTTTAAATAATATCTTATAAGGCAGTAAGGCGATCTTATTCTTAATTCTTAGCCTAACGCTTCTTTAGATTTATATTTATACCCTTTTATAAGAATTAAATTAGGATTAGCTCGGGAATATCTATATTATAATCGTATATAGCCTATTATAGGTTAATTATATATTTATAGAATAAAGTTTACCCTTACCTTAAGTTCACGAACTTATCCTATCACTTTTTAGGTCTAAGATACTCCGAAAACTCGCGATTAATCTAATCCTTATAGGCTTATTAAGTAGTAATTTTATCGCTATATATTCCTATAACCTATTCCGTATATATACGCTAAGTTTCGGTAATATAGTCTAATAAATATCCGCTAATATAAATAATCTTAGAGCTTTTATCTAGCTCCGCACCCACGAAAGTAATAATTTCGTAAAAATAACGCTCGTAGTTACGTAGGTACTTTCGTATAATATCGGACTTAACTATACCCTAATAGACCTTAATAAGGCGGATATTTTTTAAGACTGCCTTCTAGATAGCCTTCTAAGCGCTATTAAGTTAGGATAATATCGAATAGCTAGCTTTAGAAGTATCCGGGGTATTAGCTAGTCTAATTTATACCTATTTAAGAATATCTACTAATTATTAGAGCGGATCTTCCTAAATATATATATATTTATATTCTATACGTTAAAGTTTGGCCTTACGGAGGTAAGTATTCTTAGCTAAAATATTCGTAGCCTATTTAATAAGTATTACCTAAATAGATAAGCTTTCTTCCGAGGCGGTTATCTAAGCTTAGTAAAATATCTACGCGCTATCCACTAATAGCGAATAGAGTATATACTTAGTATTCGGAGTTATTAGATATACGAACTATAAGTCTTAAGGGGCGTAATCGGATATAATTAGTCGGAATCGGTTATAAACGGTTAAGAACGTTAATATTTAAAGATATTTCTTATTAAGAATATTAATTTTCCCTAGGTTTTACTTTCTCTCTTAAGATAGGTCTTCTTTTAGAGCTAGGAAGAATATATATTTATCTTTTTTTCTATCTCTATAGATATATACGGATATAATAGGTATTAAATATAAGTTTCTCTGACTAATCTTTATTATTTATAGCCCTAATTAGTGGGTTATTTCGGTGCTAATCCTTCTAGTACGTAACTTCCTTATATTACTATTTTATAGGCGTATATATTTATATTCTTATAGATAGCGACCAAAATAAATCAGAGAGAACTTCGGATTCCTTTCGGTATCGCACGTAAGCGATCTTAATTAGTCGCTTAAGAAAGGATTATTTATAGGAATAGAGGTATATCTAAGGGTAATACTTCTGTTCCCGGTTAACCTTAGAAGGTTTAGCTAAGCAAGGATATTTTGCTAAATAAGATTTTGGAGGTAGGAAAGTGTATTCTATTTAGTACGTGTACGAAGGAGTAGATATATGGTAGCCGTGCGGACCAATACGGGTCCGTACGGCAGAAAAAGTTGGGTAACGTGACCGTTTCCCAGTAACAAGAAGGCCCTGTTATCACACTAAAATTATAGTGTATTTTTGGTAAAAGTTATTAATTAGGATTAAACTAAACTAGGCTTTCTTTATCAGACTTTTAATACACTAATTCAGTAGAATTATATATATTGAGAAGAATAAGCTTATTGTTATTAAAATATATTGTTACATTTACTATAGTGTTTTGGGGTGCGTCACTCGCTTATATGCGTCACTCGTTTACCGACCACGTTAAGTTCAGTACCCTTACGGCGGAATGGCAAACGCTCCAGAAACTCCAGAAGAAAGGCTTTCGGTGGTCTCCAAAACCCCTTGGGTGCTGCCTGACCTCTGACAACCCGATGGAGCACCCTTTCCTTGTTCTGACTTGGGGTGAGGGTTCGATACCTCACTGGGACGACATCTCCCCATAGCGACATCTGCGTGATGAATTTCTTAGCCAACTGGCTATGATCCAAATGTCTTTGATAAAGTGTAGAGGGGAAATGAACAAACTCTGCATTACAGTGAGCTGGCTGTTGTACCTGGCGCTACGAAGGTCCAAGGTATTATCATTCTATGGCGCCGTCTTTTTGATCAGCTTAAAGTACGAATTTCCTTGAGCTACAATCGGCCACTTCGATGCATCTGTTCCAGTTCCCTGCGTTCGATACCACTCATACACATCGCATCGCACGGTACCCGGCTTTTTGTTAATTCTCACCTGGTTTAGTATGAAGTCCAAGTTCGGATTGTCAGCGAGAGGGCAGAGCTGGGTAGTGCTGCGCGGCCACAATGAAACTTCCAACTTGCTACCTTTGTCAGAGACCAGCGTGTTGAATCGCGGATTGCTCAGCATTCTGACGCGAGCAGGACCGCCAGTGCTCGTGCCGGAATACGATTCCAAAAGATCAGTGCCGTCTGTGCCCGGGGGGATTTGGATCGTAACTTTGTAGATCTTCAGAGTCAAGTCCGCATTCGGATTCCGCTTAAAGCGAAATACTAGATCAATTGGCAGATCTTGAGGACTTCCTTTCGGTTGAATGAAAAGCACGTTATTGTCAAGTTGAGTTGCCGTGCCCGAAATAAAGCAGGACGATTTGAATGCGTTCGTGGACCCTCCAGGCGGGGGGTCGCCACTGGCACTGCCCCCCGAAGCGGCAGGAGCTGCGGCAGGTTTCGCTGTGGCGGCTTGTGGTTTGCTCGCAGGCTGCTGACTTGCGGCTGCTGTAGAGGCAAACCCTGCCTTGACTGACGGAAGCATTGTGATAGGCGCCCGGAATGGAACCTTTGCGGTAGCAGACGCTGTCACGGCCTTCGCTTTGCTGGATGATGCTCTAACCGTGGGCTGAGGTGTCTGAGGCAGGTAGATCTTTCTGTGCGGCTCACTGTTGTCCTTTCCATCAGCCCTAGGCTTCATGACGATTTTCATCTTACTGATAGGGTCGTTCAGCTGGATTCCGACAAGGGCAGCCGACGGCTCTTGGTCGGTGAACATGTTCGGTAGCTCCTGAGTGAGCACGTTGTTGCACATGGGAGCAAATCCCTTCATAACGAGGGTATTGTTTTCCCAGTCAAAACGACCGGGGGATTTGGTTTTGGCAATTTGTTCGACACTGGTCCAGTTTTTGTCTGGCGCGTGATTGGTATCTCGCCTTGACCCTCTCCCCACAGCCGTATGTCGATCGGGTCGCCAAAGTCAGGATCGTTGATGTTATCCACGGTATAGACTCGATTGAACTCAATCTCAAGGAAATTTGTTTTGTCTTTGAGACCGTCGTGGGGGTCGGGTTTTGATTTGTCTTCCACACCAAGATTGACACCCGCGGCAAACCGCTGTTGATGAGGTGGCTGTGAGATCGTCAAGCTGCTCAAGGACTGGTCCCCTGGAATGCGGTCCAGGAGGCACAGCATTAAGTCCTTATCAAGGACGTCTTGCCGTACGACTTCTAGTTTGCCGTCTCCGTTCTTCGTCCACGGGGCGTGGATTTGCAAGTTGGGGAATGCCTGCACCACAGCGCTACGCAGAAAGAAGCCGTACGTTGGAATTTGCTGAGGGCGTGGGAGCAGAGTTTTGTCGACCGAGGCAAAGTAGTTGTTAAGTTGGTTTTTCATAGCCTGGCGTACAACATCGTCAGGGTTGTCAATTTGATTTGCTATGCTCAACGCGCCGTCGATGAACGCATCAGTCCAGGTTGGGTCAATGTAGAAAAACCTGATCGATTCTGGTGGCAGGTGTGACTGCTCGGTGATAAGATAGTGCGCAGGAATGCCGTAGAGGTACAGCTTGTCTACAATCCATTTGACCATGGTGGCCCAGTCCGGGGAGCTTGGAATGTTTGCTTCGTTAAAGTGCTGGGATGGCGTGTCGCTCGTGGCGTCGGCCGCTGGCACTGCGGAAGCGACCTTCTCCATTGCGGCATGGACATGGGTATCAAACAACCGGCTGGTATCTTGAGGTGTACTGGCGGGTGCCGAGGCAGCAGTGCTCGTTCGCCACCGTTTGGCAGGATCGATTGTGCGACTACCATCAGCAAGCCCACGGGAGATGTTTTTGATCAGGTCAACAGCAGTCTCAAGACCGCCGACTACCGCAGCACGCGTAGGGTCGCTGCCGGTGCCTGCTTTCTTCGTCTCGTTTACCGCTTGCGTGTTGACTACTGTTCGAACTCTTGCAATTGCAGCCGTGTAGCCCCGATCGGCAATCGCTAAGGTTCGGCCAAGCTCCCAGGCCGAGGAGTAAGTGATATCCATGATTCCCAAAGACGAGTCGAGGATTTGCAAAGCACTAGAGAAGTTGGTTTGCGATGGCCACGCGTCGTTGAGGGGATGAGGCGGCAAATTTGGTGTCAAAGGGCCGCGGAAGAACGCAGCTGTTGATTCGCCCGTCTCTGTAAGGTATCGCACCATCGAATAACCATCTGTTAGTCGTTGTTGAAGTCTGGCGGATGCGGCGTGCGAGGGATCGTCTTTATCGGCAGCTTTGACACTGTTTATCACAGGGTCCAGTGCTCGCAACGGCTGCGGGATTCGTGACCCTACCAATCGCATTGCATCCACAAAATTAATGTTATCTGGGGGCAATGTAGTGTACGTCCAGGAATAGAGAGAAACGAGCCCCACGCGAGATGATATGGTAGGGATCCTGACATAGTCTTCTACGCCTTTCAGTGACACTAGATGGACAATTGTCGACTTTGGCAGTGCGATAGCGGGTGAATTCTTGAACGATGGACCGGAGGGTGGTGCGACTCTAGGGTCTGAGACTATGATTTGCCGCGGGGTTCCTTGCGTGGGGCCGCATCGGTGCGATATGACAGCGCTGAAAAGGCCTTGCTCATCATCAGCCCCGAGGCTGGACATGTTGCAAGTGTTCACCTGGCGAACATGAGCCAGGTATTTGTATCGGTCGAGCACAGGCACAGCATCGTCCGGAAACACCTTGTTGTAACTTGCGCTATAGTCACAGAATAACGAGTGGAAGAGATCCGGCGGCATGAAAATCATATCTGCTGTGGGCTCTTTTCCAGAGTCGGACGCCGAGCCACCACTTCCTGATTTTGGTATTATTGGGTCGTCCGGGTCGTCATCACGGACAGGGGTTTCGATCTTTTGAGAGGATCTTGGGGTGCCTGGCATCCACGTGTCCAAGTCGAGGACTTTGCTCAGTGGGAGAGTGATGGACATTGTTGTTTTGGACTGTTGCAAATCCAATGATTTCCATTTATCGGGAAAGAGGCCGCCGTTAGCAACTCGGCCAAGTTCCTGGTCACTGAGCCGCAGTTCGTCTTCGGTGAACGTAAACAAGGCTAGCCATGGCGTCTTGTTACGAGGAGGCGGATTGTTGTTCCCCGCTGATTCTTTATTATTTTCTCTCGGAGACCCGATTTGCTCCCATGGCAGGTGTGGATCATTGAACACTATGTGCGGGAGGACCACGCTGTGATCAGAATGTCCTTGAGGTGGGTAGACCTGGTGGACCGAGTTTGGTGGAAGGGCAAAGCGCGGCGCATAGACTTCGAATTCCTGGTGACTCGTCAAGATGAGTTGGTCCTCGGGTTTGGCTGAGCCATGGGGTGCAGTGATATTCTGGACCACATCAATGGAATGCCCTCCAGCTTCCAGGCCCGGGGCTGTTGAGAGACAATTAGTCGCACGAGCAGGTAAGGTCTGTGGACGCATGACGCACCAAAGTATGAATACAACCGTATCTCTCCCGGATCCACCTTGGGCACGTATGCAAGATCGTTGTCGTCGCCATCGTCGACGCTCGCGCTGGTGGAGTTGTTTGCTGCCGCGGTCGCCGCCGCTGCCTTCAACGTCGTGCTCAACTGATTGAGAACACGCCCCCTGGGTTTGGCAGACGTTGCCATGGCGTAGGTTGTCGACTCGAGTCACCCGTATCATCGACGAGAATGGTCGGTAAGAGGAGTGCTCTGCAGACCGGAGAACAGGTGCGATGACGGCGGGTTGGAGGCGTCATTTCGGCCAGACGTAGGGGAGCACCCCCGGCTGGCACCTGGCTGACTACAGCTGACCAAAGCGCACGACATTGGCCTGCATTCGGCTCGGCCTCACAGCGCTGAGGAGCCCCTCAAACCTACTCACGGCCACAGCGCGCACTCGGCCATCGACGTTGACTGCAACAATGGCGGCGCCTGTGGTATGTGTGCCTATGAAGCTGGATGCTTTTGTGCTGAATCCTGCACTATGGTATGGGCAGAATTGCAACGCGCGTGCTTGAGCCGTTTTTTGTTACTGATCATCATCCAGCGCCCCTCTCCCCGCGGCCACTGTTGCGCCCATCACACAGCCAAACTACACCTTTCTGCGGCTCAATCAGAACGACATTCAGTCCGACCTGCTCAATCATGTCGATCTTCATGCTGCTACGGACAAGACCACCAATCCGCGTGTTTATGATCTGGGCACGGGAGCTCCCATCAAGGGGCGCATTGGCGTCTACCTACACTGGTCGCTCCCTCGCTTCTATCGTACTGGCGTCTCTGCAATGGGAGACATGTCAGACGCCGGTCGTAAAAAGGCTGAAGCGGAGCGGCGAAGCCAGGCAGGCTTCAGCAACGTGCCCGACACTGACTTTGACCCTAACGTTCCAGACTTCCGCCCCGTTCCAAACCGCTGGCTGATTGTGCGGCGTCTTTTCTTGGATTCTGTCATTCCTGCAACAGCTCGTGACACAATTGGGGAATTCAAGGCCTGGATAATCGAGAGCGATCGCCTTGACGACATCGACAGCATCCCAAAAGATGTAGACATCGAAGTAGAGTATGCGCCGTACATGACAGGCGATGGTACGAGTCTCGCAGGCCAGGCCGAAAATTTCATTGGCCTCAAGCTAGACGCGATTGACAGCACTGGAAAATTGTGGGCGGATATGTCCAACGAAGGCAGCGTCGCAAGAGTACCGTTGTCGGTGTTGAACTCGTCCAACCCATTATTCGCCGATTACACGCCGCACAACGCGAATGTCTTCTCCATGCTCGATCCATTCGAGTATAACGATGGCACCCAAACGCCAGCTAAGCTCGATTCAGCCACCGCAAGCTACTATGTGATCGGCTGGCATTCGAGTGGTCGAGTGGCAGGCGACCCTTTCACAATCCCGCCGGACCCTACCCACCCCGCTAGTCAACCCACTCGAGGCACAAGAGTGGATGGCTGCAATATGAAGTTTCCCGACGGCACCGCCGGCCTCAAAGACTGGCTCGATTCCTCCGATTCTTGCCGTACACTCTGCCACGGCAGCATGTATGGCGTTCGGTTTTCGGCATCCGACAAGCCAGCCAACTCACCAGCGGACAAAGCGGCATCGCTGCTGGCGAATACTTCCCCCGTTACAGTCGGGACCACACCTCTGGACACGATTCTTGGCTTTGTAGACGCGCACATCGATGATGGAGAGTTCGCCGCTGATAAGGATGCCTTTCAGAAATTGCAGAAGCTGGAACAGCTGTTGCTAAAGCAAGAAGAAACCGTCGACGCGCAGTTTGAGGCCTCGGATATGCTCTCGGACCATAATTTCATCGCTAGCGCAGACTCAGATAGCCATTGGTATCTGTCAGGCCAAAATACCGACGGTCAGCCGACAAAGCCAACTCAGACACAGCTCACTGCGCTCGCGGAGCTGAACCAATACCAAGAAGCAATGGACCAAGCTGTAAGGGAGCTACGTCAAGAGAGGTGGAATCTGTGGGCACAGTGGTGGACATACTTTAGCTTTGAGCAAGATCAACAAAAGGATGACGCAGTCAAGGCAAAGGTGAGAATCTCAAGTACTTTCACGCACTACGAGCGGCGACAATGGCGTTTAGCATTTACTGATCCTCTCAAAGGTCTGGGCCCGATCGCAGAATATTGCGGCTTTAGCCCAGCAGATCAGTGCTTGGAATGTTCATATTAATGGTGACCCTGCCACAGGAAAGACTGGACAGGCTGCTACGTTACCGTGCGAGAAAGGAGCCCGCCAGCGGTTCTACTCGCTGAAGGACCCGACGATGCTTGTGTCTGGAATGGACTCACCATGGCCAATTGACTACGCCAACAAACTCAAAGTTCGTCTTGACAATCAAATAGTGCCATATGCTACATCGCCTACCAATACGTTCCTTGGATGGTCGGGCTTTTTGGACTTCGTTCGCGGGTCTCAGGACGGGAAGATACCAGCTATCATCCACACGCTCCCTACTACAGTCATGCAAGCCACGGCAGATAAGCTGCTTTGCGAGTTTTTCATGCTTCACCCTCCAGACAGTCCGGCCGACAAGTACGTGCCTGAGATCGGCTCCGCAATTCCGCCTCTATATCATGATTCTGGTGACTTGGGCAAAACCAGAGACTGCTGGATAAACCAACCGTGGTTTCCTCTGTTTGTTGAGTGGGAAGCGGAGTACTATCACATCCCATATGAGAACTGGGATTTTGAGGAAATGAGTGTACCAAACGCGCCATCTCGATTCCGGTATGGCCTCAAGGATAGTGTTCAGCTTCCTGGCAGCACAGGTATTGTGGACAGCCCACTTACTCTGTTCGGGAGGATGCTTGTCTTGCCACAGCCCGCGTTCTCACTGGCAGACAAGATTAAGACACTCTTTGCAGGCATGACATCGGATGACCTCGATGCAATCATCCCCGGGGCAGACATGCGGACGAAGCTCATTGAAGCCGTGAAACAGCTTCCATTCTTGTCGGCGCCCATGGCCGGCTTCAACGACCATCTGATTACAAGGCTACAGGGCACGCACGTTAAGCCAACACAACGAGCTCCTGCCAGTACAATCAAGGTCATGGATCCTTCAGGCCCGGAGAAGACGAGGGAGCTCGACACGGCACTGAAGCCGTCAGCGGGATTCAACCAAGACCAGATCCTCCAGATGGACGTCAACACGTCGACTACGCCGTACGCCAACAGTGTCTCATACCCCGCAGACTTTACAAAGTCGCCGTTCAAACCTGTTGCACACGGGCAGTTCCGCTTCACACGACTGAATATCATCGACAAGTTTGGGCAAGCTGCCACGGCCATCGACCCACGGCCGCACGCTACGCAGCTACCACTGCACCCAGTGCTCGGCGAATACTACCGCCCACAGCTTCTTCCGCACACGGTAACACCAAACACCGTGCTTCAAGAGGACGCATTCGACCACAACCAGTTCGCGCAGATGCCGCCCAACATCAATCAAGACGCGAGACTGAACGCGTGCTTTCTCGTACGTGATCTGCCGACGCAAGCGCAGCCCTCGCCGCCATGGCGCCCGGCAACAGAATGGGAGTCCCCGATCTGGGGTTGGATTGTGGTCAACCACGTCGACCGCGGCCTACAGCTCTATCTCCCAGACGGCACCTTCTACCGCGAGGTCCGCCGCGGTGGTGTCGGCGGGGACACGATAGACCCGGCTTGGAAGCCCTTTGACCGCCCAACAACCCTGGATGCAGGGGCGAGTGTGTCCGAGTACACTCTACCGCTGGGGCAACTCGACGCACTGCTCACCAGGTTGCGAGAGAAAACATATCTTCAGGCTTTCATGGACATGGTCGACGCGGCGCTGATGGCGCTGCCGCATCCACCGGCCGAATATGCCCATGCCGCGTCTGTGGTTGTCGGCCGGCCACTCGCACTCGTCAACACGGGTTGGTCGCTCGAACTCGCAGCGCCGCCGTTGACCAACATGTCCACACAAGCCACGGCGCCCGCCCAGAAGCCGCTGGAAGAGTATGCGTTCCCGCTACGGCTGGGAGATGTAGACCGAGTCTACGACGGGCTTGTCGGATACTGGGAAGGATTGCCCACGGCACCAACAACTCCAGCCGCCGGACCAGGCGCGACTCTACCCGGCGGGCCGGCTGTGAGCAACGAGATGAAGCTTGACACGATCATGACGCACTTCCCGAGCGCCGTTGAAGGCGCGCCGACACAGCAAATCGGCACAAAGAACCTGCCCGAAGCTGACGCCGTACTACATCCCCAAGGTGGTGCAGGCGATACCAGCGCCGACGAGCACACGCACACCAGGCACGCCGGGGTCCACGATCCCGCCGTTTACCACGCAAGCAATGGACCCGGCGCAGCTACGGCAGCAGCACAACTCGCGCTTCACCGTCTTGTCGGCGCTGCTGGACCCCTACACGGCGCTGCACGGGTATTCTGGCATTTTGCCCATCGCGACGCTGCAGATTCCGCCGTGGGCCGTGTCGTCGGCGCTGCGCCGCATGGCGGCCTTCTTCGCTGTCGGCCCGCTGGTCGTGCCACGGCTGCGCGACAATTATGTTGAGGCCGACAAGCTGGATGCCTGGGGGCAGTATGCGCATGGCAGTGCCGGCGGACATGTGCCTGTGGGGTCGGGCGTGCCGTTGCCTGCTGCGACGTCGGCCGAGTGGCTATGGTTGCAGCCGTTTGATGTCAAGGATGCGAAGGGGGATAGCACGACCGAGTATAATGCGTTGGGCATCGAGGTCACAGATGATAAGCCCAAGTTTGACAAAGGGCCGTACACTGCTATTGATGGGTTCTTGCAGATGAGACAGACGCTGGATGCGCAGGGCAGCTGATAGGGGAATCGGCGTTGAAAGGGCTAAAGGGCAATGTAGGGAGATAACAAAAGCGAGGCATTTCGAAACTTGACGACACTGATACCCGAGCACAGAGCGTCCATCTTATTGTTTGAAGGTTGAAGCAGACATTAACGAGTAAGTTTGTATTTAAACAATAAGCCAGGCGTGTACGCTGTGCCAATAACAGCACCAAAGGCCCTCCTTCACTTCCTCCACTCGGCTCATTGCTTCAACCCAAGGCCGGAAATGCTTTTTGCAATGTCAGACCAGCAGCAAGTCCAGATAACTACAAACGACAGGATTAGTTTTCGATGTCGGCGCTGCACTCGGCCTTGGCCCCAACGCTAGCCTCCAAAGGTGCAGCAAGCGGGTCGTCGTGGCGGCGGTGGAAGAGCCTCTTCAATGGCCTCGAGCGCCGGGCGCATCACTCCGGCTTCAGTGACAATCAGCAGTGACGCAAAGCCGGCAATGGTCCACGAGGCGGCAACATATACCAACCCCTTGTCGCCCACCCACATGGACGACAGCTGGTCATTGTCCGCGGTGCCCGTTTCACCGTTGGGAAACTGCATGGCGAGTAGCACGAAGCCACCGGTGAGATGTGCAACCGCCATGCATACAAAGGCTGCCGGAGCCGCCAGGCCAAGCAGCACGGCTCCCGCCGCGCCAGCAACCGAGCGCCTGCTGACAAGACGCTGCAGGGTGACGCTGGCGACGCTCACAACCATCGACACGCCGAGCAGCACGCAGCCGGCGATGAGCAGCTGGCCGGCCAGGCGCAGTAGCGCGCACTCGGGAGCGCTGTCTCGGGCCGTTAGGTAGCAGTATTTGGCGGGCTTGCTGCTGCGGTGGCACGACGGCGCAGCCCCCGACTGCAGCACCTGGCAGTAGCCCAGCGGTGCGCGCCAGAAGAGTCGTCCCGTCGGTTGCCCGTCTTCGTCGAATTCCTTGCGCCAGACCCATGCCCGCGACGCCGTGGCCGCCACGGCAAAGGCGAACGAGAGGGTCAAGAGAAGCGCGATCAGCGCGAGCAGCAGTGTGCGTACGCGCCGGTTGGCGGCCATGGTAGCTCCTTGAACCGTCGGGGGTGTGTTTTAGTCGCGCTGGTTCGTGGCAGAATGGCTCGAAAGGGGCGCTCGACGCCACGGAGAAAAAGACTGCGATACGAGACGATTGCATCGAGACGTTAACGTGTGCTGAAAAAGAGGAAGAGAGACCGAGAAACTGGTCAGTAGGTTGGAGGGTTGCAACAAACAAAATCACGTGCACACAGGTAACCCCACCAATCTTTTAGTTCGGCCCACCAATGATCTGCAGTGGCCCAAGCTCATGGCCGGGGTTACGTCAGGATTGGTGGGGTTAATATTTTCTTGGTCAGGTTTCCAGGGTGACCAAGGAATAAAGGTTACTTCTCCACTTCGATTCTGCCAGTTTTATATGAATAATCAACGTATCTAGCTTGTTTCGTTCCCTCAATACCCCGTGGTACAGTGGCGTATCATTAGTATTTGCACCCCAGTACATTGCATCCTGACCGCCCTTAATACACCGCCTACCCATTATATCCACCCACAACCCCTATTATTGTCTGCCTATAATCCTCTTCCTATGATCCTCTAAACTATGCCTCGCGGTCCTAAGCTTGAACCATATATACGCGAGCGTATATATGAGTTAAAACGATCAGCAAAATGGGGTGCAAAACGTATCCAGAAGAATACGTTCCCTGATATTCCTCGTTCTACTATCCACTATACCCTCCGGTAAGATCTAAAGCGTTCAAAAGGTATTTCCCTACCTCGCTCTGGCGCACCTCGTAAGCTTACTGCGAAGGACCGAGACCGTATATATAATACAATTTAAAACCGCCCTGATATTACCCGCGAGGATCTGCTTACTAAGGTTAATTATAAGGTTAAAGCGATATCAATCTGGCATTTAACGTATAATATAGGCCTCCGGAAGTGGCGAAAGATAAACCGACCTTACCTTATACCTATTTACGCTACGAAATATCTTACCTAGGCTTTAGCTTATCGCTATTTTATACTAGAGGACTAAAAAAAGGGTTTTTTGGTCGGATAAAATAACTATTAAACGCGGATAAGGTACTCGGAAGGAGTGGATATTTATTCCTCCTAAAAATTATTGGAATATAGACCAATGCTATATAGAAAGATCTATCCTTATATTCAACATATAAGATCAGCATTGCATTAATCACGTGACCAGATTTTTTCTTCTATCAAAATGATATTTTGACCACTTCTGATTCTGGTCCGCGGCCCTCTCCCGAATGATAGGCAGGACCATTTTCCTTCAGAGGTAAATAGTCCGCCTTTAGACATGAATGGTCCGTTCCTTCGGAGGTGCCTTCGGGCATATCTTGCCCGCGGACTTCGACCATGGTCTTCGAACCTCGGTGAACAGACTTTGTCAGCATATTCAAGGACTGTCAGCATTACCTTTGTCAGCATTATCAAGGACTGTCAGCATTACCTTTAGTCATCCAAGAAGACTATGATCTTTATAATTGGTCAGATAAATACGAAAAGCCACCTAATTATAATAGGTCTATTAAAAGGTGTTCTATGGATAGACTATTGATGATACCTTGACATAGGTCTAGACTATTAATGATGCCTTGACAATAGGTCTAGACTATCAATGATGCCTTGACAATAGGTCTAGACTATTAATGATGCCTTGACAACTGAAAATGATGCCTAGACTATGATTGATTTCAAAGCAAGACAGGCCTAGACTTAAAATAATGCAAGTCTAATATAGGCCTAGAATATTGTTGATTGGATATAAATATGTCCGCAATTCTCTACAAGAAAAATAAAAATTCTTCTTCAATCATCATATATCATACCCTGAGGTTTCCTATTAAGGAAATATTCTTTTATTTATCGAAGGATAAAAGACTTGATCTCCTATTTGATCTCCCACCGGATCTCCCAAAGACTTCGACCCTCAGTCCCCTCAAGGATAGGCGGACCACTTTCCCTTAGGGATAAAATGGTCCACCTTTGGGTATGCATAACCAGATACTGCGGGGAAGCTTTCGGGGTGGCTGAAACCGTCGATCCTTGACATCATTCTTTTGGCTTTTCTTCGGTTCCCTTCTTTGCCACCTTTATTATATTGCTGTCTAGTATTTGTATGTTATTCTAGACGTCATTTCTAGGCTATTTTAGCCTATAAATATGTCCTTCTTTTCTAGCAGAAAGAATCAAGTCAGTTCTACTTTCCAAAAAGTCATCTCTACCTTCTTCCTTTGATCCTCAGGACTGTGGTTCTGCCTTCGTTTAGGCTATATCTGCTTATAGTCTATCCTACGACCTTTGACCTTCTACCTTTGTCTGGCACCGACTGACCCAGCCGGACTAAGGTTGCTCCCACGGACTTAAGGGGCCACGATCTGCTTCGTGGTAGCTTTCCCCTTATATCCCAACAAAAATTAGCTTTAAGAGCGCGAGTCTAGTATCTAAATAACACTGTCAAAAGGGAAACAGACAAAATAACTATTCTAGGCTTATTTCTTAGGCGCTCCGCGAAAGACTGGCTTAATTCCTTTATTTAGAGATCCTACTACGGATCGTAAGGGTATTATAAAAGAGGTTATTTATAATCTTTATTATAGTATCCTACCTACCTTACTAGCGAACAAGGATACTATCTTTTAATATAATAATATACCGACATATATTATATATATTCTCTAAACCCTTCTCCGTGAGTTAAATATTACTGTTATGGATTAGCCGCCTTATTCGCCAGATTTAAACCTAATTAAGAACCTCTGGGGGCTATTAAAGGCTAATATATTAAAGCTACGGCTGTGGCTTCGCGAGATGCCTAATAATGATACTACTTAGGCAGAGCTAGTAGATATAGCGTAGGCTGCGTGGGAACAGCTTACGATTAGGCACTTTATTAATCTAGCTGAGACTATGCCTCATCGTGTAGAGGAAGTGATTCGGTATGAAGGGTGGCATATTAGTTATTAGAAATAGAACTCTATTCTACCGGCAGAATATATGTGGGTCGAAGTACTGGGGTGCAAATACTAATGATATGTGACTGTAATTACTGAAAAGGGAAGATCTGAACCCGTCACGTAAAGTTAATACGTGGGCGGTATGTAATTAAAAGGAAAAGGCGGTGAACAGAAGTAACCTTAATTCTTTGGTCACCCTGTAGGTGGGTTTACCTGCGATCTCTGGCACCAGCCAGTGACAGGCCGTCCGTGTCAGCCGGAGGGGGTGATTGCGTCTGGGGAAGGACAAAGCGAGCGCAGCAGTTTTCCAGGTTCAACCACACTGCTCTGCCGTAGGTGGTCGCGCATCCAGGTTTAAGGGTCTCGATTGCGGTTGCAGGTTCACCACCAGAGCCATCTTCCAAAGCACACTGTCAACAGTCTTGCTGCTTGGCCAGCCAAACACCGAAGCCGACGGGCACTCGGCGGCCTTTGGTGCTATCCAGTCATGGCTTCGCTTGTGAACTCAGCACATTTCTTCCATCTAAACATCGGAGTTGGCGATTGTACCATCGTGGTCGAGCTCGACGCCAAAAAGAACCCTCAAACGCTCGTGCTCATTGATGGAGGTACCTTTCACGATGGTGCTGCCGTTATCAGGAACTGGATGACGAATTACGCGCCCGGGCTTTATGCGCTCTTTAGTGATAGGACGGTAAAGCCTTCTTTCGCGCGTATTGTAATCACACATTGGGACATGGATCATTATGGTGCGCATGCCCTTCATACCATCGTTGTACTCGCTGGCTGACTGCCGCACACAGGCGGCGTTTCGGACTTTCTGCTCTACGACGTCAAACGGCAATACGATCAATTAACAGAGAGCGGCCAAACTCCCGAACAGGCAGTACAAAACGTCAAATCTCCTTTCCTACAATATGACGGCGGCTCAGGAGTGGTTACATCTACCCTGTACGTCCCCTACTTGCTAAAGAAGGATGAGCCGACGATGGCGGACACAGCTGCAAAGGACTGCTTTTTTCGCTACACCCTGAATGCCGACTCGAATGCCGACAACGAACATATTGATTTCAATATAGGTTCGCAGTCGGACAAGATTATCGTGCCCAAGTTCTGCAAGGTAAAACACGGCTGGAAGGCGTTGGGTGGGCTTAACATCTTCACCAACACGCAGCCAACAAAGAGCTTTTTCACTCCAGTGGAACTTGCTGCTGTATCTCAGCTTGCGGATGGCCGTGCACGCGCAGGTCTATACATCGTGTCTGCCGCGAGGATGACATACACCACGGCTAAATCGTCCCCACCAGCTTCTTCGTCATCGTCAAAGAAAGCGCTGTTTACTGGAAGTCTCGCCGCCGTTTCCGAAGCAGCCATGATTTTTGATCAGTCGATACAGACGACGGATTCATCTGCCCTCAATAAAGGAACATTCGCACCTTTCTTCAAACCTTCGCTCAAAATTGTCGACAGGCCGACCAACCTGGACGACCAGGGGCATGCCTCAAACGCCGCTTCTATCATATGCATTCTTGTTTACCCTCCCTGCGCTCCAGCGCCGAATGGCAAAGTCTCCTATTACCTTGCTGGTGATTCCTTGTGGGACACAGAGGAACTATTAGCGGCATGGATCAACCAACCCATTACCTGCCTTAAGCTGAGCCACCACGGCTCTGCATACTCATCACCTGCAGTTCTCTTCAAGACTTACCAACCCCGAAATGTGGTTATTTCTGCCGGAAGGGCACATTTTCATCCAGGTAAATCATCACTGGCTAGATAAAAAAAAAGTAGCCTCGAAGCTTACAGTCTTTTATCTTCTAGCTTGGCAGCTCCTGTTCTATCTGTACGCGTACGCTATAAACTCAAAGGAGGACAAATTCGTCCATCTAACATCCTATCCGTGCTGGATGGTATATAGAGAGGATGGTGCGGTTGCGGGAATTGATCCTACTGACTTCTTAGCCGGCGGCTCGGATCAAACTGTGAAGTTCCAGAAAGACTTGGAAGAGGCCATGGGTTCCGACAGGTTTCAAATGTGGAAGAAAGAGTTTGCCAAGGCCAACGGCGATATCACCGCACAAAGAAGGTTTATCGTTGAGAAGATGGTCAACGGATGGCCTATCATGGCATACCTGACTCCTGAGAATAAGGTCCCTGGTAAAGTCATCCAACTGAAACCGAATTTCGAGCATCTGGGCAAGTGCTGATGTAAAATCAGATCAGGCAAACGAGTCCCACGTCACTATCGTTAAACCAAACCAGGCGGTCGTATGGGTGATCAGGCAGTCTGATCTTAACGATACGTCCATCCAGGATGGGTACGGCTGGGTCCGGGTAGAGGATCAGTCCAACATACCGGCGGCTCTGAAGGTTGCGGGAAATCCGGTAGTTGGAACACCGCCTCATTTCAAGTTCATTCGAAGAAATCCGACGCGCTCTAGTCCAGACGCTTCCTCGTCACTCTCTACTACAACAGTAACCGGCCTAGGGCTTCAGTCTATAAACGCATCATCGTCGTCCTCGTCAAATGCTATGGCTATTGACAATGGCAGTAATAAAGCTTTCTTCGCTACCACGGCACCACTGAAAGCTGCACTTTCGATCGCCGCCGCAAGCGACGATGACAGCGATGATATGGTCACACTGGATGTACAAGGGAGCGGATATTACGTTTGCTCTACGGAAATCGCAGTGCCGCAGGGCACGCCTGCCTCACAGTACACCAAACTCGCCAGTACTGACATTCTCAACGACTTCTTGTTGAGTCTACACACCGGAATCCTTTCGATTGCCGGGAAGCCAGACGCAGCTGGCAAGGCCCTGATAAGCGGGACAAACACAGTGGATGACGAGATGCTCCAGTGGCTGAACACCGCTTTTGCGGCCTCATCGATGATAGCGTATGCTACCGCCGCCGATACTGTCTCCAAGTTCACCATCACTATCAGCAAACTCAACGGGCTTGTGTTTTCTACAGAGAAAGTCCCAGAGAGCTTCTTTCCGGCGTCAGTGCAGCCGTCTGGGTTCGGATATGTCCATGACTCGAACATGCTAGTATTTGGACTCGATACATCCAGTGTGTCAGCCAACCAGACTTGGAATCTCGCTGATTTGCTCACCTACATGCAACTCGACCCCAGATATCTGAGTGGCTTGGCTGGACTGGTAGGCTTGGACCTGGACACTTCGGCGACGGCGAAGAACATGTTGTGGTTCTGGCCCGATAGCAACTACCTCGCGGCCATTCGTCTACAGTTCGTGCTGAAAGACATGACAGCTCTTCAGTCCTGGATGACAACTTGCTTCCAAGGCCAGATAACCTTGTCACAAGCCACTGTGGTACTGAAGAAATCGGTACGCTGGATCTGGTCCGACGGAAACGGGCTGGCAGATCCAGACCCAGATTTCATCGTCTCAGCAACATTTTCAAGTCCAAAGCTCGGAAGCTCAATAACAGGGCACCTGCTTCCCACCAGTGACTCAACAACGCTTATACTCGAGCCTACCGACGGATCTCTTGGAGGGATCCTCGACTGGCTGTTCGTTATCGTTGGAGCTCCTTTCAAGGGCAAATACGTCACCGATTGGCTGCCCAGTGAAACCAACAGCACAACAGTCAGGCAAATCCAACTTAAAAGCAGTAATAACAAGTTGGTAATGTTTGAGGTGACAATAGAGATGGAAGTTGGCTTTGGGAAGCCTGACAGCGGCTCACGGGTTGCGTTCCTGGTAAGTGCTTAACTTGGCCTACCCGTTGTCGTGTGTTGCTGACGATGATATTTCAAGATGACATACACTTGGCAGAGCACCGCCCCTACGCATAAGTTTACGGGTACTCTATGGTGTCCAATCACGATGGATCCTTCCATAATGAAAGGAATTGGCGCATGGATCCTTCCTAGCACCGAGAGCTACAGTATCTTGGTCCCAAACACGCCACACCTGACTAGAGAAATTCACTTGAGCAATTTGATTCCCGACAACTTCTCTATTCTGTCCCCGCCTAAGGAATTAAACCTCATCGTTGGCGGGTTGACACTCGAGCTCGGCTCGGATGGAGCCACCTTCACTGGCTACCTTGTCGCAAATGACCCGTCACCGTTAGACCCTACGCCAGTTGGCTTCAGACTTGAAATGGTCAATCTGTACGCTACCCATCAAACCGGAGGCAATACCACTGTCCGGTTAGATGCAACAGTCAATCTCTATGGCACAGACCCAACGGATACAGCAGAGCTCTATGCGTCGATTACCTATCAATCAGGCACGTCGAGATGGGATCTGCTAGGCAATATCCAAAATCTTCGCATGTCCACACTTCTACAGTTTTTCCCGAGTACCGACGGCTCAACGGTCATGACCATCATGGACCATATTGAGCTATCGACCCTCGAAATACAGTACTCGTACGAGAACGGACACGCATCGTCTTTCCACATCGTTGGTGCCTTCGTCTTCGACGTGGTCGAGCTCGATATGGATTTTACGTGGAACCCGAACAACGGCTGGGCGCTGACGGCGCAACTCACGACTGCACCTGATGCCGACACCTCCCTTCTCAAGATGTTGAAGAGTCTGTTTAAAGACAGCAGTATCGTAGACCTTATGCCGTCTTTTGTGGATGTCCCATTCAGAAGGGATGAAGCTACACAGCAAGGGAACGGTCTCTCGGTGACTGTGGAAAAGATTTTCAGTCCCAAAAAGGCTGGCACCAATGTGCCCTTCATCATCTTCACCGCGTCGGTGATTCTAGGTGCATTCCGTCTGGATGTGGTTCAGGTAAAGCAGATCTCTGACACCAAGGGTGCGCCGTTACCGCCAAAAAGAGTCGTTCGAGCATCGATCCATTCTTTGGCCTTTGACCAGACGGAGCACATTCCGATCGTGGGAGATCTAAAACAACCGTACGGTGAGCTGGATTTTGTCTGGATTCATGACGCAGCAAGCAATGGACTTACCCGCCTAGAGCTGTCAGCAATAAACTCAGTCAGCGGCATCTCACCCATCATGTTTAAGGACAATGTGCCAGTCGCTAAGCAGAAGGATGCAAACATTCTGTTGGAAAGTGGATCGCACTTCATTGTCGCAGGCAGAGGTCCGGACGGCGGTAGTCTCGTTGGACTGGACTATGTCTTCGGTCAGCCCAGCGACGTCACGCCTGCGCCGGCGGCCCCGAACCCGAAGGAGTTCAAGCGCCGAATTCTGATGGCGGCCGCCGATACCAAAGACGATGAACAGCCTACCGGAACGACACCGGCGAACGGAGAGACATCAATGGGCAAACTACAGCAATCACAGGGACCGCTGACCATCCAGAATGTCGGTCTGCGATATGCCGACTCGACCCTACACATCTTCTTGGATGCAGCGGTGAAGCTTGGACCCATCAACTTCACGCTCATGGGCTTCGCTCTCGCGCTCAAATTCAGCGATGGCATCAATCTCCGCAACCTCTCTGGCGTGACGCCTGTCCTTAATCTTTCGGGCATGGCGATCGGATTCAACGCTCCACCTGTAGAGGTCGCAGGCCTCTTCCTGAATGAGTCGCAGCCAAAACTTGTCAAATACGTTGGCGGCGTAGTAATCATGATGGAACCTTATAGCTTTGTCGCTGTCGGATCGTATGGTGAGCACACGGCTGGAGGGAGCTCCTTCAAGTCAGTCTTTTTGTTCGCAATGCTCGACGGGCCTCTGATCGAACTTGAAATCGCGGAGATTATGGGCATTTCAGGTGGATTCGGGTACAACTCATCTGTCCGCTTCCCAACGATCGCCGAAGTTCAGGGCTTTCCATTCGTGAGCAGGTCATTCGCACCACCTCCTGCAGACCCCACGGCTCTGTTGAAAAAGTTCACAGACGAAGGGAACTGGGTGAGTGACCAGAACGGACCACTATGGCTGGCAGCTGGACTTAAAGTCAAGGCCTTTCAATGCGTCGACGTCGACGCGGTTGTCATGTTCGAGTTCGATCCTCACTTCAAGATGGCCATAATTGCACAGGGACGGGCCATGATGCCGAATGAACCTGGCATGAAAAAGGAAGAAGCATTCATCTATGCAGAGTTTGGCATCCTCGCCACAGTTGATATCAACGGTGGTACGTTGCGGGTCGAAGCAGCGCTAACTCCAAACTCCTTTGTGCTTAATCCTGCCTGTCATCTGGGAGGGGGATTCGCTTTGTGCTACTGGTTTGCTGGCTCGGGGCATGATGGAGACTGGGTATTTACTGTCGGCGGCTACCACCCCGCCTACCAAGTACCAGACCACTACCCGCGGCCTGACAGGCTGACGATCTTGTGGGATCTGGGTGCTGGCTTAACCGTGACCGGCCAAGCCTACTTCGCGATAACTCCCAAAGCATGCATGGGTGGAGGCTCTCTTTCGGTCGTGCTCTCAGCAGTAAGTCAGAACACATCTTCGTCCCGATTTACTAGCTAAACAACACCAACAGGGTCCTTTAGGAGCTTTTTTCTACGCCTTTGCCGAGTTTCTCATCAACTACTCTCCGTTCCACTTTACCGGAGAAGTAGGCGTCTCCGTCGGGGTCAGCTTCACCCTCGATCTCTGGATCTGTACGATCCACATCAGTGTTGACGTCAGCGCGCTACTCACCTTGTACGGCCCGCCGTTCGGAGGCAGCGTGTACGTTGACTTCTGGGTATTCGGCTTCACCATTGGATTTGGCGCTAGTGATGGGGGAAGTGACCCTCTTCTTCTATCCCAGTTTTACGATCTGTTGATTCAGATGGACCAGAAGACTGCATCCGCGAAATCTATCGCTGCACCAGCATCGATAGCATCGGCTGCATCGGCTGACACCCCAAAGCAACATATTCTGTCTGTAGTGACTGGTCGATATGCCGGTAGCACCCATGACGTTCACTGCTCGGAGACTGCAATTTGGGTGGTGCGAAGGGGAGGCTTTAAGTTCAGCGTGCAAAGTCGCTTTGCTGTCTCGTCAAGCAAATGCAATAATGACGATTCCAAGCCATCACCAGCCACCAACTCGATTTACTCCAAGCCAATGCACCTGACGGACAGCAAGACTGGAACCGTTGACATGTACATTGCATCCGATTTGCAAGTCACGATCAAGCAGACTGGCTCAGTAATGAGCGGCTGGACATACGCTCCAATCATCAAAAAAGTCCCAGCAGGACTCTGGTCGCCATGTGAGATGTCAAGTTCACACTTACGTACGGTAATGAGAATATTCAAAACTAACTTTCCTTGCACTAGACGACCCTAAGAATGATCCTTCATCGGGTAGCGACTCGTCGTCACCTATCCTGAACAATACCGACAAGACCATCGATCTCATGATGGGTCTCACGCTGCAGGCCCCACCCCCGACCCTGTCTGACGACTCAATCAAAGACTTTAACGCTCTGGAGTCCATGTCACGGGATGTCTTTGAAGAAGACGAACATCCCAATGTACCCAGCAATGTGCAGACCCCGTCTACCGCCTGGCTTCCCGCGGCCAGATCTGGAACTGGGAGCGATCCGGCGCAGCCATGGAAGGACGTGCAAGGCACATGGGCTAGCCCTAAGCTCTCCAGGGTGGCAATTGACTCTGCTGTTTCCGCATGGGCTAATGCATTTGGTTACGGGTCAATGAGTGCTGCTGCTCCGCCCAGAGCTTCGACGCTGGCCGATGTGGAGGTGGATTACATGACGGCGCCTTTCGTTAGTGTTGCAGCTTAATCTACGCCCCAGTGCCGACGAATTCTGGTACCAGCACACGGCATCTCTCATTCTTAACGACATCGGAGAACTATCTGAGCCCTTTTCAAGTTTCCTAAGACGCTGGCGTGGAATCAGAAAAAGCCTTATTGTCACCATGCAGCCAGAAGCCTACAGGTGGTTGCCGTGGTGCTCTGCTGGATCAATATCGCCGAACGCTCTGGAGTTGAAGAAAGAAACCCAGTACACAGTCATCTAAGAGAATTTGGAAGAGGATAATCCGTAGAATACCGGACTATTCCAAGGAATAAAGGATTGGCATGATGGAATTCCTAAGGGTACAAATTGACACCATCGATCTCTACTTAGTTCGCCGCTCCTACTCACTCGCCTCCACATTTTCACGCCTCAGCACTCTTCCGTTTTGTGCTCTACTTTGCCGTGCTTTGCTATGCTTTGCTCTCCCGTCGCACTCCCGTTACTCGCCGTCGACACTCTCCCTGGCCCTCCACACCTTCCCGCTACCTCTGCTGCTGCTCTCACTACTCCTGATACTATTCCTGCTATTCTGCTTCTATAAACGCACCCCTCCTACCTCTGTGACTGCAGCAGCAGCTACTCCTCGTCCTCGCTCTTATACGACCCATCACTGCCTCGACCAGCACCCACAACCTCAAAAAACACACCACCTACTCGCCGACCGTACAACTGCTTATCGCTCGTAACCCGGTGCACTTGCTCTTAGCACTCCCATTTCCTTCATCCCACCTCCCTCCCGCTCATTGTCGCTCATATTCGCTCATCGCCCGCCAAACCGCAACCTCCGCCCAACGCAACCGATGCTGCCTCGCCTGCCTCGCCTGCCCCCGCTCCTCACGCACCTTTGCTCATTTGGGCGCGTCACTAAGTTGGGCTGTTTAGGGCTTGGTGCCCATAAGGATGGACCTGTATGAGACAAGGCATGAATAGTAGCACAACAGTTTAAGAGATGACCCTGTGTGTGAGCAGAGATGTGCCATTGTCTATTGTCCCTCCTGACCGTCTAAACCATAGGTGGCCCAGAGCCCTCCCTGTCTTGATATCAAACACAAGCACGAGTGCAGATGTATTCTTTCTGTCCTGTCCTGGCCATTCAGGCAGTCCTCGAGAGCTTTAGATCCTTGCATAAAACCTATGTTAGGTATGTTCAGTACCTCTCCACCACGCTATTTTCTCTAAGAGACATAAAAACTCATTTCGAGACAACAAGCCTACAAAACACTGAACATTATCTTGCCAAGCAGCAACTCCTGCAGCATATAGTCGCAGCGTATCTGGGAGACAGCAGCCAGCAGAGACTCGTGGGGTTTATTGAGTGAGCCCGCGCGCTGGAAGTAGCCCTGCTGACACATTTTCCCATAGTCGTACTGGACCACACCGCCAAATGTTCCCGTAGGCGTGCTAACGACTACATCGCCTAGACGGATATCAACATTCTTGGTAGGCACCCCCCCTCCCACTCCGACCATCAGCCCGAACTTTATGGAGGGAAGGTTTGCCTCATTTGAGTTACCACGGACGTGGCAGAAGTTGTCCCATAGACACCGGACGGCAGGCAGACAACTACTACATTAAGCCCACTCAGACTCCCAAGCGTGTAGTTATTGCGGTCAGTCGCGGGTTGGGGAGCGGTTTGTGAACGTGATCAAGCAAACTCTTCGCAGCCGCCAACTCGATCGGCAATGCACATATCCATGCGACCGTATAATCATTAAGTAATGTACATCTGGGAGGTCTTCCGGACATAGTGAAGGAGACTAACGCAGATTTCGGTCGCTTCCCGTAGCAGAACAGTTTTTGTGACAAGAAGAGGGAGGTTATGATGTGTAAGGGTTTTCAGTTAGGACGAAACGGAGGGGTCGCAGTACTACGAGGCTGACCATGAAAGGCAGGGCAACCCTGTAGAACAAGCCACCCTTCAGATCCGTGGTCAAATCAGCGTCCAGCATCCCAAGTAAGGTGTGGCGAGTCATACGTACGTCGTTCGTAGCCTCGCAACATGAGGCAACTTGGCAAGCCACACTTATACATGAATCTGATTGGATATAGTTGTAGAGTCCTCATATTCATAGCCGCTCGCAATTTGCCATTATACAATTTTCAGGTATCTGTAGCCACTCAAAATTATTGATGAGCGCCTGTGGATAGTCCATCTCTTCAAATTCAAAATGCTAAGGCAGAATATTTTTATCCGGTGTAGATGAGCGCAAGGGCTGCTACACTTCGTCCCTCGAGAGCTAGGCGCCGCTGGTGGATACAGGTATAAACGGCCTGCGGACAGTGTTCCTATCCTTGGCTGGTCGTCATTGGACAATGCACAATTCTCATTCAAGTCTATATCAGCGAGAATCATTTCCACATCTACATGGAAAACACCGCCGGAAGCAGGTGCGGGGTGAGCTGGGTGAGTGCGTGATAGAACAGGGTAAAGAAGCGGAATTCCAGCTCAGCGGGTGTCAAAGCGAATATGACTAATCTTGGCACTAGTACAGCATCACGTGGGCTCACGTGTATCATCACGTAAGGCGCTTACTCTACGCGCCCCTTTCCATATCGGGAAGGAGGTCAGAATCAACTTGAGACTGGGAGAATTCACTGTTTGGGGAAGGCGGTCAGTGTCAGACCGCCGAATACACACGGCAATACACCACCTTAACACTCCGTTACGTGCGTGTTACGTGCTTACGCACGGTCGGGCCAACGGCCGGGGGATTCCTCCTCCCGCCCTCTGCGGGCGCGCCCCTGTCCCTCCTGTTTACCCCAAAGGGGGAATTCTTCTGAGTTTCAAGTCTCAAAAAAAGGGCAATGTTATATAGACCCGTGGGTCCTTTTTGCTCATCTAATGGCGAAGTGCTTCGCGCCCCCCTCCCAGGCAGAGCCTGGGGCCCTCCAGTTCTTCTCAGTAGCTTCTCATAATAACTGATAACGTGGTCGGTAAACGAGTGACGCATGTAAGCGAGTGACGCACCCCAAAACACTATAGTAAATAGGATAATCATAACCTTATATCTTAATAACTATAGCTTCTTATAAGACTTCCTTATAAGCGTATATTATTTAAGTTAATTCTAATATTTTTTAAAAGTCTTAAAGGGTTTTAGGAAGTAGTAGTCAGATAATATATCCTTAAAGCTTAACCACCAAAATTATAGTGTATTTTTAGTAAAAGTTATTAAATTAGGGTTAAACTAAACTAGGCTTTCTTTATTAGACTTTTAATACACTAATTCAGTAGAATTATATATATTAAGAAGAATAAGCTTATTATTATTAAGTGTTGGGATATAAGGGGAAAGCTACCACGAAGCAGATCGTGGCCCCTTATGTCCGTGGGATCAACCTTAGTCCGGCTGGGTCTGTCAGTGCCAGACAAAGGTGGAAGGTCAAAGGTCGTAGGATAGACTATAAGCAGATATAGCCTAAACGAAGGCAGAACCACAGTCCTGAGGGTCAAAGGAAGAAGGTAGAGATGACTTTGGAAAGTGGACAATGACTTGAGGAAAGTAGAACTGACTTCAGGAAAGTAGAACTGACTTGATTCTATCTGCTAGACAAGAAGGACGTATTTATAGGCTAGGATAGCCTAGAAATGACGTCTAGAATAACATACAAATGACGTACAAACACTAGGCAGCAACATAATAAAGGTGGCAAAGAAGGGAACCGAAGAGAAGCGAAAAGAATGATGTCAAGAATCGACGGTTTCAGCCACCCCGAAAGCTTCCCCGCAGTATCAGGTTATGCATGCCCAAAGGTGGACCATTTTATCCCTAAGGGAAAGTGGTCCGCCTATCCTTGAGGGGACTGAGGGTCGAAGTCTGTTCACCGAGGTTCGAAGACCATGGTCGATGTCCGCAGGCAAGATATGCCCGAAGGCACCTCCGAAGGAACGGACCATTCATGCCTGAAGGCGGACCATTTACCTCTGAAGGAAAATGGTCCTGCCTATCATTCGGGAGAGGGCCGCGGACCAGAATCAGAAGTGGTCAAAATATCATTTTGATAGAAGAAAAAATCTGGTCACGTGATTAATACAATGCTGATCTTATATGTTGAATATAAGGATAGATCTTTCTTTGTAGCATTGGTCTATATTCCAATACACCCCCTTCAGCTTATCAGAGCTTATAAGCTGAATAGGCATAGAATTAGACCTATGCGTACATAGTCTCGAAGATCTAGATTTCGACAATTCTGTCTTGGATATCGGTCATGTTTAGATGATCGATAAACCGCTAGTGCTTCTGATAAGGCAAAGGCTTGGTTAGACCGTCCGCAGGCATAGAATTGGTCTCAATCCAGGCAATATCGATGTTTCCGGCCACTATTTCTTGTCGTAACCAATAGTGGTGGATATCAATATGCCTAAGCTTTGTGCGGAACAAAGAATTGACCTTAGTAAGGAGGTCCACGGTCTGTTTGTTGTCACAAAGGACACTAAGCCTTTCCTAATCTAGGTCTAGTTCAATAGACCTAAAGAGACGTTTCCACCACATCACATGCTTACTAGCTGATGAAATAGCAAGCAATTCGGCTTCTGTCGTTGATGTCGTCACCGTCTTCTGCTTCCGTGCAATCCAGTCTATCGGACCATTGAATAGGTAGGCTATATAGCCTTCAGATGACTTTCGTCCGATATTATCTGCATAGGATGCATCGCTTGCACACACAAAGGTAGGACTATCAGACTGCACAGGGGAATACCCTATAGCCTTATATCTAGTGTGGTATAGATAGGCTATGGCTTTGTCTGCAGCGTCCATATGCTTTTCAGTAGGGTTCGTGAGATGTTCCGAAAGTATTTGTGTGGCTTTTGCGGCATCAGGCCGTGTCATAATTGTGGCATAAAGCAATGATCCTATCTTCTGCTGATAGAGATGGATCATAGCTAGGGGAGTCTGGTAGTCCGAAGGTGGAGCGGGGAGCGGCGAGGGTGGAAATAGTGTTTTAACCGGTTTCAAAGGCGTTATATGGAATCGATGCGCAATTTTCTCAATATAGGCATCCTAGGAGATCCATAGCCTTTTCGTGTCCCTGTCGCGGGTGATTCGAATGCCTATAAACCTCGTTGCCTCGCCTAGGTCTTTCATTTCATAGGCTTGCATGAGCTTGTCCTTAAGCTCATAGGCTTCATGTTTGTGCGTTTGGTGGAAGATGACCAAGATATCGTCCACAAATATCATCAAAACGACGTTTTTATAGACAAATAGGCACGGGTCTTCAGGAATAGGCACGAATCCAAACTGGGCCAGTTTCTGAAGGATTTCTTGCTGCCATAAAATAGGCGCTACCCTTAGACCATATAGGGCTTTGTTAAGCCGTAGAATGTAGTGTTTGCGGCCATATCCTTGGGGGAAGGCAACATAAACGGGGTCGTCTAGCTTGCTATTTAGGAAGGCATTTACTGCATCCAATTGTATGGTTTCAAGGTCAAATGCAGCAATAATAGCAAGAAGAGTCCGAAGGGTCCGTGCAGCAAGGGTAGTAGCCCTAGTTTCATCATTGCGGTCAACTTGGAGATCTCCGCGGACACAAATTCTAGCTTTGAATTTGGCTAAATAGCCATTTTCATCCACTTTATAGGTAAAGACCCATCTAAGTGGTAGAACTTGGTGCCTAGGGCATCGGTGGGGCTTTGTAGACCATTTGTATGTCTTATGGTCTTCTTCAATGGTCTTTCGCTTCATGGGTGTCCATGCATTCATATTCTCAAGTTTCTGATATTCGATGTCTGCGGCTTGCATAAATTCGGCTTTATAAGGATGATTAAGCATTTCTTCCCATGATTCTGGTGGAAGGGGAAGATCGTCCTGATGCACCTTTTTAGGCTGATCTTTTATAGCCGCAGAAAAGGCATTATAAAAGGAAGCGAAGGCGTGCCGTTTATTTGATGAGTCAGGCGAGGAAGATCTGTCCCGTTTGTGGTGGTCGTATTAATTCAACATTTCCTCGTCATAGGAAGAGTTATCAATTAAGACCATAAAATCAGGTGATTGGTCGGGAACACGTGCATCCGGGGTAAGGTCTTCGGCCGGAATAGTGATTTGGGACAATAAAGAAGGTTCAGAGGGAAGTGAGGCGTTTCCGACTTCTGGGTGAGGATAAAGTGAAGGGTCATTTACTCTAAAATTGCCCGAATAAGGTGCGTTTTCGGTCCCGTTTAGAGTAAGGTTATCCTCACTTTCGCATTGGTTTTGCCTCACTTCTTCTTCTTCTCTTTCTTCTGATTCGTCTGGGGAAGGCGGTAGGTCGCCGAGGATTTGGTCTTCGTAGTCATGCTCCCTATTTTTAGGTTTTTCAATATCGTCATTGGACAATAGTTCTTCAATGTCGTTATCGGACGATAGTTCTGGTTCGTCCGGTAAAGGCCGTATCGTCAAAGGATCATCGAGAGGCTCTTTAATGCTAGTCTCGGAAATGACTAGGTTGAATTCGTGTGTTGATAAAGGCTGGATAGCTTCTTTGGATTGGTCGTCTATCACATCGTATGCCGAATTTGGTTGATAGAAACTATTCTCATCAAACACACAGTCTCTTGCATTAAGAACCTTATGGGCCTTAGGCACCCATATTCTCCATATATTGGATGCTTTGAAGCCGACAAGGTAGCCTATCATTGCTCTAGGCTTCATCTTTGCGAGACGAGGGATATTATTGATCCTCACAAAGGCTTTGCAGCCATAGACCCGTAGATTCGACAAATCAGGCTTTGACTTCATATAGCCTGGTTTAGGGTCTAGGCTTTCAAATAAGGCCTAGTAGGGTGTCTTCCACCCTAGTTTTTTATTTGGGGTTCGATTAAGCACATAGACCGCGGCTTGGACTGCTTCAGGCCATAAATATTCAGGTAAGGATGCCTGAATGATCATAGCCCTAGCCCTAGAGATAATAACTGCACCAGACCTTTCTGCAAAAGGGTTTTGCTCTGGTTGATAGGGCGGTGAGGTTTTGACCTCAATTCCTTGAGTCCGAAACCTATCCTGGTGGATATTGCGGTCCCCGTCTAGGTGGATGCGTTTGATGCGGATGCCGAATTGGGTAAGGACAAAATCAATCATTTGCTGCAATGATGATTGGATCAGGTGTTTTCTTGCAATAGTGACTAATAGGTGGTATTTCGTCACTGGACAATACGCATGGCTTGCATAGTGGATATTGTTGATTCCAGGACCCAAATAAATAAGGTCCCAATGCATTGTTTCGAACGGGTGGTCTCCAATATGCATAGGACGTCTAGACACCTGTCTTTGAGCCTTAGAGACTAGGCATGTCTCGCAAGGTGGGTTTTCGGCCGAAAAATGGTCTACCTCCACCCCTGTGGTAGAGGCTTCTAAATGCTTGATTGCGTCGATGCTAGGATGACCTAGACGCTGGTGCCATAGGCTGTCTGAGCCTTTGAGGATAGCCGGATCATAGGATGATGCAAATGTCATAGGCTCGTCCTTAGGCTTCGGATTAGGCTCGCAAGTGTCGTTTTTCGGGTCGGATTCCCCCTCAATGGGTTGAATAGGCTTTGTAGTCGTATTCAAAGCCGTTTGTAGATGGAGCGAGGGGAGCCGGGGGAGCCGCGCCCCTTTTGCATCGACTCATTTTTTGCCCTTAAAATAAGGGTAATACCTGTTTCATCCGAAGTCTTGCAGATAGGCGTCCCATTTTTTGTCTCAAGCCTATCAAGCCTTTGATTGTGGTAAACACCCCCTTTCTTGGCCCTTTTTGCTGAAAGGATATTCAAATGGAAGCGAGGGACATATAGGGTTTCATAGAGGTCGAAAGTGGTGTTTTCGAAGCGAAGATAGACTAAGCCTTTTCCTTTTATGGAAGCCTTTGTGTCACCGATTAGAAGGTCTCCTTCATAGAGCGCAAAGGTGACGAATTAAGAACGATCATTGCAAACATGGGTGTCTGCGGCCGAATCATATGCCCACAAATTAGACCGTTCATACTTAGAAGCTAGGCAAGTGACCATACCCATATGGGTGTCGGACTGGCCCTGCTTATGCTTCTTGATAGCATTGTCGTAGGCTTGTTTAAAGCCTGAATGGGTGCATGCTTGTTTAAAGCGGTCAAGGACTGTTTGGTCTGGTTTCCAACCTTCTGTCCTTATTGAAGGGTTGATATAAGGACAATCACTGAATGTGTGGTAACCATCATAGGCGCCCCCTTGACATGGACAGGGCTTTTTAGTCTTCTTGCCCTGGCCCTTTTCTGATTGTCCTCGAAAAGTGGCATTGACATAAGAGGCTCGTTTAGGCGGAATAAGCCTAATAGAATCCCTATACTTCTTTGTCAAGGTAAAGAAGTCAATAGAGTCTATTTGGCCTATAGATTCAAGCCGATTGATCTCATTATGCCAGTATTCGGCGAAGGAGGGAGACATAGAGGCTAGACTATCAAGGAAGTCCAAAAGTGGTCTAGTCTTTGATTGGACTTCACCAATACCCAATTGGACAGCCTCCACATAAGTGTTCTCGCATTGTGAAATCCATACATCTATGGTCAAAGAGTGTGGAATTCGGTGCATTTGATGGTATTTCTTGATGACCGACCGCTTTCGGGCTTCAGTGGTCGGTGCATAACGCTTTTGGAGGGTTTGCAAGGCTTCATAAACTGACGGTAGGTGCTGAATAATAAGCTTGCTTGAATAGGAGATCGATGATTGAATGATAAGGTAGATCTGAGAGATAGCACCCGAAATACGGTCATATTCGCGAAGGTCAAGTTCATAATCTCTTCGTCTGTCTCTCCACCTTTCACGCTCGTTTGTGGTCAGGTCTTCATCGGTAAGGGCTTTAGGGTTAATATCAGTAGCTCTAGGACGAATAGGATAAGAAGGAATATCCCTCTTTATTGGATTGTCGGGGTCAATATAGTCCCATACGCCTTTTGCAATAGCATAAGACTTAATTTGACCAATCCAGAGATACCAGTCTGATGACTCAGACAAGGTTACACCTATCTTGCTTATATCGGTCATAATAGGCAAGAAGGTAAGGACAAAGTGAAGACAAAGTGAAGTCAAAGTGAGAGCAAAGTGCTCGTCGATAAGCCGTGAAGTAGGCTAGAAGTCGAGAAGTCGTCGATAGCTTTGGATCACAAGTCTTATAACTATCGGGTATAAGACCGCAGCAGAAGAACTGGTCTTCAATAGAAGACCGCAATAGATATCAAAGGGAAGCGAGATCCGGGCTCATAACTGTTGGAGCATAAGGGGCCACGATCTGCTTCGTGGTAGCTTTCCCCTTATGCTCCAACAACTACCTTTAGGACTAAGGGAGAATATAATCTAGAAAGAGCCGATAGGCTAACCCAATTTAGGATAGAAGTAGTTTTATTTCGTAGTTACTCGTTTCCCTCTTTCTCTCTTTTTCTTCTCTCCAGTTTAGTTACTCTATTAATGATACACGAATTCTTTCTCGTCTTGGTCGGTAACAATATGCACAAGTTATATCTCACTTTACGTAAGACTGGGCAACACAGGTTCCTCAAAGTCTTATATTTTGGATTGGAGGGCCTCATGTCAAAAAGCAAGCGGCATATATTGCATTCTATGGCTTACTCGTAGTGAATGATCCCTCCTCCTGAAGGCTTTTGATTCGACCCAGTAGGAATTCGAGCTGTCGATATGCAGCACCAGGAACATATTGAGGAATTTCTAATAAATTGAGTTAGTAAGAATGAAAGGAAGTATAGAGGAAAAGAAAGGCGTCAATGAACGAGGCTAGCATCGCCCACATACCATGTCCAGAAC
The DNA here is from genome assembly GCF_028827695.1 of Penicillium maclennaniae. Lineage (NCBI taxonomy): Eukaryota > Fungi > Ascomycota > Eurotiomycetes > Eurotiales > Aspergillaceae > Penicillium > Penicillium maclennaniae. The sequence goes on along the minus strand of NW_026623216.1, from coordinate 2,942,272 downwards.
CGAAAACGGTGCTGAATGTCAAACCACGCTCTGTATGAGCTGTTCCAAGTAAACCAGCCCCGGCATTGGCTGTAAAGGGGGTTACTTCATTTCCATTAGCTATCTCATTCAGTTTGTTGGTGTACGGCACGAAAAGTGGCTCGATCGGAGGCTTTTGAAACCCTTGAAGACCATTCCAGGTCATGTTTTGGATGGTGGCCAGAGTTCCGTTCATAAACAGCAAGTAATCATACCAGCCATGGCCAATCAAGACATTGTTTGTTCTCTCAATGACACTTGGTAGTGGACCAAGGGCGCTTGGAATCGAACCATCTCCGTCTGGAAAGACATTGTATTCACCACAAACTGCATAATTGGTCGATGGGACGTGCAACGCGTTCTGCACGGCAGACTGATTGAAATAATTATTGGGGCCTCCAGCCAAAGAAGGAAAACCCATCTCATCCCACAGGAATGGGCAGAACTCTGTCAGATGATAAATGTTGAAGCATGGGTTGATGTAGGTCGCGGCCTTGACAATCTGGTCCCAGACGTCGCAGCCCTTCTGAGTTTGATCTGGTGCCATCGGAAAGTGTTCGGGAGGGGGAATGTTATCGCTTGGTTCAGGAAGTTGTTGTATCCACATTCCTCGGCGCGATCGTTGATATGTTCCATGAAGGTCTGATTCAATTGAAAAACATTGGAAAAATGATTCAAAGCCGGAACCGCGGGGGCTGTCAAGTTTATAGCGTAAGTAGCGAACGATATAATTCGTGGGAATAAAAGACTGACCGTAGATCATCACACTGTCCTCGTTAATGGATGGGTCGTTGATTTGAACACCTTTCAAGTTGAAGTAGGTTGTGTCTTTGCGGTCTAACATCCCAGCAGCCAAGTACGGAATATATTGGCCTGCATAGCTTTCTCCAGTGATGTACACCTTGTTATCCTGCATGCTGAACGTCTGAATGAACCTCTTCCAGAAATCATTGAATTGATGTGAGACGTCAGTCTCACTTTGGACAGTAGGAGGGCCAGGTGAGAAGCCGGTCCCAGCTGGCTGATCGACATATACGACATTTGTCAGATTCGTCCAAGAGTACGGATTTCGAACAGGTGCGTATGTGCCAGACTGCCAGAGAAAGGGTCCATTCTCTTGCAAGAGACCGTCAAGCGAGCTACACCCAGGTCCTCCATTCAGCCAGATAGTGATCTGTAAGAAGAATTAGCAAAGATGGACCTGTTTTTCACATCTTGTCCATACCTCATTGTTGGCTTTTGGATTGTTAGAGGGGAAAAACCAGAAAAATAAGCTCGAGTTTCCGTGCGGCGTGTTGGCAAGAAGCCCAGAATAGCTTTCACCAATATCAAACGCAACTTGTGGGAAATTTTTTCCATCGACAAGGAACCCTACATTGATGTCAGCCAGTTGACACAACAATGAAAGGAATCAATATATAGTGAGCCTGAAATGTGTGTCCACTCACGCTCCGTTTCTTTGTTCAAATACTGGTAGCTGGTCTGGAAATGTTGGATATCCCTTTTGGGAAAACTTTTCGCCGACTCCTGCTTCCAAGCCTTCCGGTGAGGGTTATGTAGGGCCGCGACCGCGGCTGTGAGCAACGCAACTGGAGCCCAAAAATGCATGGTAAGAACTTGGAAGACCCGTGAAAGGCGCAGAAGCGGGTCAATCTTATGAACGTTAAATGGAAGAGAATCCCATGGTTCATTTATCTTCTTTATCTACCTTAGGGCAGAGCGAAATTTGGAGGCCCGACGCAATTGCGAGCGCCCTTAGTGAGTAATCACGCACATCAAGCCTTCTAGTAGATCATTGGTGGGACGATCGGCAGTCGATTGGTTAGTAGGGGGGCGGGTATTATGGAGGCCCAGAGCTATTGTAACGTTACCAAGCGTAAGTAGAAGGTGATAGAACAGAAAATGACGCAATGGATCTAAAGCCAATCTACGCAAGTGAATAAAGGGGACCCTTCAAGGAATCCTTTATCATTGATATCATTGACAAAATCCTTGTCGTTGGGAATAACTTGATCCTGATCCGGCTTGCGAAGTCTATGATTTTATTAGTATACCCTCGGAAGGATTTTGTCAAAAATGACACTTAGGTACGATCTAGGAGTGAAGATTTAACAGTACTCACGTTGCGAGAATTCGACCCCTCATAGATTACGTGGCAGCTTCATTTGCTTATTTTTAGCGGGTACTATTTGGCTTGTGAGCGACTTCGTCGCCCGGCATTGGAATTTTGCGGCGAGGTGCGGAAGATGCATCCTCTTTTAGAAGCCCTCGTTGAAGCAAATAGGCGTTCAAGGGTCACGCAATATTTACGAAATACTCCCAAAATTCTCATTCCCGATGCACTCAGATCGTACAAATGACCTGGTCAAGATTGTGCAGTGCGCAAATGATTTCGGCTGCGCGAGTCAAGGTTGCATCTTCGCATCCAGCGCACTTCTCGCCTTTATTAGCATCCACCCTGTTTGTAAATGTGCTTTTGGGTCGGCGCTAGGAGAGTCTCATTCAACCCATTCGACCTGAATCCGTTGACCTGAGCTCGTACCCAAATATGTTACACCGAGGCTGACTCGAGGGTCCCTGAAAAATGTTGGTGGCAATGTTTCAAACAGGCTAAGCTCAGAGGGTCATGTCCAGCACATCCCGAAAACACCTGATCCTGACCAAAAACCCCCTTTTGAAACTCACACCGCTCTCACGCTACCAAAAATCCATGCCCTTTGATGGTTCATTTTGTATTAAGTCTCGATATTAGGATGTATGCTAGTAGACAGGTCGAACACGCGGCATAAGTGTGCGGTACTTGCTTGTAAACCCCCCAAGCCACGTTAATCGTTTATTTGGGGCATCATCGGTGTTCAACCAAATGGAAATGAAGATTTAAAAAGCCCACTTCTTGACGTGACTTTCGTCTTCTGCCAACAACATTCTGTCAACGCACCTCGCTCTGTTTAGTGGCCAATTGGCCACCGGCCAGTATATCATGGTTAAGGACGTTCGCCTATCCAACTATTTTATACAACCTCTTTCAACTTGCCTGGTTTGCTTCAGTACGCTATTGGTCCATGTCTTCTTCCTTGCAATGTCTCGTGCTGTGTACTAAGGGTGTTCCTTTTGCCGGAGGGTACGTACTTGAGCCTGTAAGTTTTCATTGCCATATCTTGGTCGCAAGATCCAATAGAGCCAACTACTGATCATGTGGCCTTGACAATAACTTCATTTCTTGCATGTTTTACACATGCATTGTCAGCACGAGCTAAGTCATTGTATGTGACCTGTGTCATAGTGACTGTGGTACCGCCAAACTCTCCGACTCAGCGCCGTTTCGAAAACTGACTTGACTTCGTCGAGCGTGAGCAGCTTACGAGCCCTCAAACTATGCACATATTGTGTATCAATTGCATTAGCAATCTCTTGAATAATATCTTATGGCATCTTTATTGGGGGCATGGAAATTTCAGGCATTACCGGATGCGTCTATGCCCTTGAGCCCAGGTTTCGACATATCAATGATTCTTTTCCTTTCAAGATGGTGGCTGAAAACCTCGACTCATCCCACAATCTAGCATATTGTATCGTCAATCCTGCTACAAATAGATGCATATGCCGTTTACCCAGAGCACAAGTTTCATGCCTAGATCAGTGGGTCTGTTCTATGCAAAGTCAATTGAACCAAGTGTCGACTTTCAAGCGGGGCAGGCAAAGTATTATGGAGGGTTCATGGCGTGGTGGTCATTGATAGCATGAATCGGATATCCAGCCAGTAGTCCTTAAGTAGGAACAAAATGCTTCGAGTCATCCTCCTGCTGACTGAAAGACTCATGAAAAGCCGCGATGCCACCTATGATACCAATTGCCATGAAAATGAGGGATATGAGAGACCAAATCACACCCCAGCACTGAGAGGATCCGCCGTACTTGCTGGCAAAAACGCTGGCATCCGAAGTATTCACCTTGCGAAGGATCAAGTCGTCACACTGTAGTGAGATTGTCAGTCCCAGTGGTTCATTACACGAAGCTGGTGGACACTTACAATATCCCAGACGCTGTAAAGAGCAGACATGACACCGATGAAGAGCTGTTGAGGAAAATTAAGACGGTCCTCTCGCTCTTCATGAACGCGGACTTACCACGACCCATCTCAAGGCCTCGCCATGGGCAATAAACCAACAAGCCACCAGCAGACCCACTGTAAGAAGGATAGTCATGATCGTTAACCAATCCTTGCGAGCCCACCACAAGGTCAACAAAAAGCAGACGCCGAGGACAATACTGGCGACTTTGCTTGCCACAATATCAAATCCGGCGAAGATCAAGAGGGCGCCAATGATTGCAGACCCCAAATATCCCGCAGGGAGTGTGATAGCGCTGATTCCACCTTGCATGTGAGTCACTCCGCCTTCGTGGGGATCAAGTGAGATTGATTTAACTCTTCCGCCAGTGCAACAAGCGGTGATAGCGTGACCAAATTCGTGAAATGCGATCACCAACATCTGTATTGGTTAGAACTACCCGAGTAAACACCGATATGGGGCTGACAGTTATCTTACCTTGAAGGGCCAAAGAGACCAACGAACATATGGCAGATTCCACAACAACGCTATGACTACCACATACACCGCCATAACACCAAGAGTAACAGCCTGCGTGTGGTTGACCGAAACGGCGCTGCGTTTGATGAGATGCGGGTCTATCTCGCCCATCCGTTCCCTTGGTGGGGCGTACAAAGCAGGCATCTTAACGAGAGGGAAGGCCCACTTTGAAAGTAGAGGTCAGACCCGTAGGAATGAGGTTGAGTGAGGTTCAGTATCTTCTTGAACACTTCTATTTCTGAATATTTGAGAGTGCTATCTTGCCACACCCGTCCTCTTGGCTGGAAGAATGAGACGCGCGTGCCAGTTGTTTGTTTTCTGTGGCGCGCGGCCCGGGGCGTAGACTGTGGCTGGTTACACTACTTGGCTATTTTTAGAGTTCCCATGCGACTACATTATCTTACGGGCATGAGAAATACGATTATCTAAGCACTGAAAAGTGTCGGAGCACCATCCACTCGAAATGCACGGAGCACCAACACCAAGTGCAGCGTCTCTTTCGCCGCTTGGCCCGCAAAAGTAGGCTCTCACACTCAATTTGAGAAATCGAACGCGTAAGGTCAGCGGGCTTCGCAATGCTAAGCATTCCTCCGCCCTTTCAAGCCCGAATCAGCACTAAATCACGACGCTAGCGAGGATGTCATTGTCTTGTCCCTTGTCTTGCTATTCTTGTGAGGAAACAATCGAGTTTCTCGAATCTACCGTGTCGATTAAGGTTGTCATAAATTTGGAATATTCTTCTAAAAGCTGGCTTTTTCATTTCATAGGGACTCTACAGACCCTTACATTGGCAGTGTTGTTAATGGTAAGGGTTAAGCATTCTGTGGAGAAGTTTTTTCCTTCTCGGTACTAATTTGCTGCTGATAGCACACACGAATCTGACAGAAGTCACACAAACACTGGATCTACTCTGGAGAAATCAAATTGTCCCAAGCGAGGCTGTCATGGGAATGGGATTCTATGGTCGCAGCTTCACGCTCACAGATCCGAGCTGCAAGGATGCAGGCTGTCCGTTTACTGGTGGCGGTAAGCCTGGGAAATGTTCAGCTTCGACCGGGCCACTCATGCACTCTGAGATGCACAATTGTGGATAGCGGGCAGTCTTCTCCATGGAGTCCTGGCCCCTGTCCTTGGTAGAAATTGCAAAGGAGAATGTCCGGCTGGCCAAGTTCCCATTGCCACGTGAGCACCAGAGATGCCATAATCCTTGAAGAAGAAGAGTGCCAAAAGTTGCGTTCACCTTAGTGACGGGACGAGTTGTCAACCAGGCAAATACTCTACTACTGCTGTGATAATCCGAATGCACCAATGGTAAGCGGACAAACCAGCATGCTGCCTAATTGGGGTAAAAAGTCAAGCTAATCAACCATCCATGTCCAAAGTTGCCAGCCCCTGGTGATATTTCGATGTGCCCACCACCACCAGGTACCTCCGTGGGAAGTCACAACTCTGATCCCCATGGAGATGGCAAAAATATCTACGGCGAAATTTCTCAATTTGGCATGAACTGTACTCTGCATGGTTTAACGCCCTTGGCATCCCCAAAACGCAGCCGGGATCTTCACACCCTCATATTGAATGGCATTGATCTTTGGGCGCAACAGCATGAAGTTCAAAGAATGGTCACAAATGAAGCAACAATTTATCAGCCTCTTACGGGTTGATCTCTTCAATCTGAGCATGAGGGCAACAAAAAACTGGGAAATGATACTTTGGCTGCCCGCAACTTTCATATTTCTGGGAAACGGCTTTTGACAAGAATTCAGTGCTTGCATTTTGTGCTGCCAGTTCTTCTCGGCTCAGCATCTTCCCGCAAATATACAGTGGTTATAGGAAGATCGCAAAGCTGGCCAACAAAGGTTGGGTCTCTATTGTCAAGCCAGCCATTTGCGGTGCCATTGGCGTTACTTCGTCCACCACACAGCCTGATAATATGGAGTTTGTGGCCGAGCATGTGTTCGAAGGGCAATCTCTTCACGACTACATCGAGTATATGAACGATGGCAAGCTGCCTGGTGGTGGAGTCCTGAATGCTGGAAAAGCTGTGGTAACGGGAATTTTCGATCGGACTGGGGTACCTATCATCCCCGTCCGGCGGGGGATCATTGATCGAATGTCCTACTTTATCCATTCTTACAATTACTTCAGCAATTGGCCATCTGCACTGAAGCTTTCGTTCGGCGACGGTCCATTGGCAACCTCATTCGGAGCCCGCGAGCATGCGAAGGCCCCTGCAAACTACGATAAATTTGCAAGTGTGCGATAGAGACATCAATGCTCTGAAAGCCCTAGTAAGCCAGCCATCAATCACTTGGAGGCGTCAATATGATCATTCATGTTTTTCACTAATTACTTGTAGATCACGGCCAACAAAGCCTCAATTGATGTGACCAGGTGGAAAACGTTCAATGCGCTTGAGAATTCTGCCTTCCTATCCGACGTCATTGAGTAAGTTTTAAAAATACCAGGGAAACAGTAGCAGCTTTCTGATGCCTTGAGTGATTTAGCACCTTTTCATACGTGAAAATTCCAGACAGCCAAGTCCTATAACGCTGCGTACAAGGCGTTGATAATTTTCTGGTAAGTCCGCTTTCCCGGTTCTCTAGAGTATCTGCTGAATCCTACAACAGGGGAAATTTTGCAAATACCCGAGCGCGCAAGTAAAGTACGACTACGTCAGGGCCTTTAAAGCAATTGTTAGTGCCGATCTTAATCTGCAGGTCACGAATGCCTTGAAGGAATTCAAAGCCTTTGCCGCAGATGCGCAGTCTACTTGGGCCAGTTCTGCTGGTAGGTTACTACTTCTTCATTAGGTTCGCTTAAAGCATGTGACTCAATCTTTTTTCAGTGAAAAGGTTGTACGCCTCTACCATCGTGAAAGAAAACTAAGACGCGATCGCCGACTTTATCAACAATGCTGCAAAATACATCAGTTGTGATAAGACTACCATGCTGGCTTGAGTTCCTTACTGTATGATCTTAGAAAAGCAGTCCTTATTCGACCTCATGTCTGCCACACCGGCGAGCCCGCAAAGGCCGGTGGAACACATGGATAGTGGAACAGTGACTTGTGAGGGAATCGCTGTTCACTACTTTTATAAACGGATTGCGATCTCCATCAAAAGTACATTCATCTCCGCAAGAAAGGTGTTAAGTAATCTACCTGGTTTGGAGCTCCGCACTTAAGTTGAAGAGGAGCGGTGATAGGAGGCTAGGTCCATGATATCCAAAGCCGTAATCCAATACAGATCATTCATGAGTGATTCCACGGCCACCCTAAAATACGTCCGTGGTTTACAGTCAGTATCTTTTTCTAGCTCCTCTGTGTCTTGCTCGATCGGGATTTCATGAGCAACCCTTGATATCGCGAGCACAAAAGGGAGCTCTTTGCGTTCCGCCTGAGGGGCTGAAGACGGAAGAGGCGAGTTGAGAACCGATTCCAAAGAGTCCGGCGTGACCATAAGGCAGACAGAAGTGGAATATCCACGGGAGAGATTTGGCCACATCTCATCGAAGCGCCTAAGATCAATCAGTAACGAAAGCAAAGTTATAAACACTTATAACAATACTTAGGACGTACCGGGAAACCTCCTGAGATGAGGCGCTATCCAAAGTAGGATCTTCTACCCAGCGGTTCTTCCGCACTTCGATCGCTCGGTCCAGTTTAGGATGATAATTGTGATACTCAGCGATTTCCTGCTGCATAATCTGGTCCCAGCGACTGCGAAATTTCGCCCACTGAGCTTCATAAGCCGATCCATAAAAGCAGGTGCGGAATATGACAAACCCCAATCGGACCATTGATCAGAGAACTTAAAAACATTTTTCAAGTTGTCTAGGTAGGGCGAAAAAATCTCTCGTTGCGCGAGCTTTTCATCTTCTGGTTTTTGGGCATCCGCAGCAGCCCGAGCCTCTTGGTCGCGGCGTTCCGCAACCTCCATCACATGGTCAAAAAGACCAGCTTCTCTGAGGCCACCGAACAATGTTGTATGCTATTCATCTGTTAAACCCATGATCTCATCATCAGAGGCATTTAAGACCCGATCGTAGTCCCATCCCGGCGGGTAGAAAGACATGTTCACGAATGGTAAGTGAACAACACAATGAAGCAATAGACGGAGAGGAGAGGAAGAAGAAAATTCCTCAGAGACAAAGAGATTGGGTTACAGTACGCGAATTGGGGCATGCTAAGCAGAAGCGCCACTAAGCTTCTCCTAAACCCGTGGACCTCTTCTTTCGAAAATCTGCATTAGATAGGTATTGTACCATGTATTTTCCAGGGGGTAATAATCATAGTCCGGTTTCTGTTAGTTGAAGGGCCAGAATTATGTGATTTCCGACCGGTGTCATCTCTTGTGGACTGTTCAACACTAATAGTCCCGTGGCATACCCAAAGCGGTGTGCCTCTGTTCGAAAACCGGGGACTGGCTTTTGAGAAGGGATTCGAACGTAGTACACCGTACGTCTATGAAGTCTTGGTTGATGCGAAGCAGCTCCTGAATCTCGATTGGAACGCGACAGCTGAGGCTGCTAGAGATGGCCCTGATCCCGGAGGTCCATTTGCGATGTCGGCGGACTCTCATGTTGGTCATCTGCGACTTGATTATCAACAAAGATGCGACAGTACCACGGAGAATGGTAACCTTGAGCCTTGGATTTTCATTCAAGTCTCTCGTCAGAATTGGGTGGGTGATGTTCAATTTGATCCAGATAGGCAAGAAGTCTACAAGTATAACACACAGAGACAGGACTACCCGCTTGGTCCAGATCGTGCCCCGAATTTTAGGATGTTCTTTGTCTCAAGATTCTCAGAACCATTCTTACAAAATGGTGTCACCTCCGGCAAAAACATCTTTGAGGATGAAAGCACAAGGCGGGGAAACTTCACCAGTGCCTACGTGAAATTTCATCGAAATACTACCAGGGTGGAGGTTCGGACCGGCGTCTCCTACGTCAGCATCGAACAGGCAAGGAAAAATCTAAATCTTGAGATCCCTGACAGCGATTCATTTGAAAACACCGTCCAGAAAGTGAAGCAGGCCTGGCTTGAGAAATTGGGCCGTGTGACTATTGATGGTGTCAATGAGACCGACTCGGATCACGATCCCCGCCAAATTTGGTACACTGGCCTTTTTCATGCACTTCAATATCCTAACGACTTCTCCGAGCCCATGTCAACGGAGAAGGACGCCGACGGGTACTCTACTCAGGATATACCGATAGTGTACACACTTTCAATGATTCTTACTATCAGTCCTGGTCAATTTGGGATACCTACCGAGCAGAGCATTCTCTACTGACCCTTTTTGCGCCCCAACGGGTGAACGGGATGATGAGATCGATGCTCCGTATTTTCGATTGGACAGCTTGGCTTCCAATGTGGCCGAATATTATTGAAACAAACAGTGAAGATGGATGATGAATAATGAGAGATATAATAGATGATTGATTCTAGAGATAAAGCTATGGATCTAGATATTATGGAGGCTGAGGCAAGGATACGGTGAAGTGGGGCAGTATCCTAATTCAATGCGAACACCCCCCTCGCGCCGAGCGGGCTCTATAAGAGATAAGAAGCTTCCTAAGGCTATTTTTAATAGAAATGCGCCTCTCCTATTAGTCGAATCAATATATAGTTAGAACATTAATATTAAAGCGTATATAAAAGTATAAAAATGTTAGGTTTACTATAGAATAGATACCAGACCTAATTACTTTATAAATTGCTAAAAAGGGGTTATTAGAAGTAGTTTAGTGAGGCTATTAGTAGCCTACTCCGCGGTAGGGATATACTAAAAGAGATAATTATTAGATATAGCCTTCTCCTATATATAATAATATTTAATATTAATATATTTTGAGTGGGTAGTAAATTTATCCGATAATATAAGGGTAATAGTACCCTAATTATTCTTATAAATAATAGTTAGCCTTAGAATAAGGGCTTAATAGCCTAGTTCGGTAAGTACAAGTTAAATCTAGGATAGATCTTAGTAATAGAGATATACTATAACAAGCAGTTTAACCGCGCTACGCGCGGCCAGTTTGCTTTGCCATCCAGATAACCGCCCGAAAAAGCAGTTATCTGTCAGCTTTCCTTAATATAGGATATTAGGATATAACGAACCTATCAAAGTCTACCTAAGTCCCAAACAAAATCTTTGCAATATTATTATATATCTAACTTATCGCAAAACACAGCAGAGTGATATTTACCTATCTAAGATATTAGCTAGTTGTCTATCTCTCGCACTTCTCCCCTGTTTCCGCAGAGGTGAGGCTATCTGGCTTAAATCTATTAAAATAATAGAGTATTAGAAAGGTCATTCTTTATTTAGAGGTATCTGAGTAATATTTAGGTGTCCTTTAGCGCTCGGAATAATTAATACCCTTACCCTTAGAAAAAAGAAGCGCGGTCTCTAGAGCTAGCCTTATATCTTTCTATACCTTTATCTTCTCCTTTCTCTGGCTCTTCTTCTTAGGCTCTTAGGTAAAAGATCTAAGGTCTGTTAGCGGTCGCTTATTAGTAGTAGATATAGAGATCCCTATATATAAGATAGTAATAGTTAATAGATAGTGCTATATTATGAATTATAGAGTTTATATACCTTATTCTCTACTAAATATACCTTATGTATTAAAGCTATAGATACTACGCTAGTAGCGAGAGGAGAGTAAAACTTCCTAGGTAGCGATATAAACCTAATATAAAGAAGATCCTAAGGCTATATCGCTAAAGGTACGTATATATTACTTATTAATAGGGGTAGCTTATCGTAGCGCGGTAGCAGAATTATCCCACTTTAAGAATAGAAATAACATATTTATAAGAGTAATATAAGCGAGCTCCTTCGCCTAAAAAGAGTAAAAGCTAAGAAGATAATTAAAGACTTAAATAGTTCGGCTATTTATTACCTTAAGCTTCCCCTAATAGGGACTTAGGCGGACTTTAACTATTAGATCGAAAGTTATAAAGCTAATATCTTAGTCACTAATATATAAATAGTATATAGTGACCTAAACGCAGAATATATAATACCTATGAGGATTAATATATTAGTTAGTGATAAGCCTAATTACGCTTAGCTTTGGGTTCCCGATAATAGGTATATTATCTTAGTAATCCTTATTATTAGGGTCTTTAGGAATACTACGTTAAGAGTTAGTATATAGTATAAAGGTATTAGGCTTTAGAAACTCTCACTTACGGTGATAGAAGGTCTAGCTTAAGCTAAAGGAGAGGGTACTCGTTATCCGAATTATATATTATAGTAAGGGTACTATCGGCTATAATATAATATTATACTTTAATATCTGTCTGGAACTTATTATAGTAAGAGATAATACAGCGAATCTTATTAGGGATAATTAAGCTATTAAGCTTCGAAAGATCGGGACTATCGCTATAAGCCTTTATACTTAGCGTAGTCTATAGCTTTATGACTAAGGGTATATTTATTAGAATAAGAAGACTACTTTACTTATATGGGGTATTATTAGTATTCGACAAAGAGGATATTTTAATAGGGGGAGATAGTTAAGGAAAGAAGATAATAAGAAGGGAAGGAAAAAGATAGGGCGCGGCTACTCTTAAATAACGTATTAAACACTACAAAGATCACTAAGATTATATATACTATATATATAGGGACCTCCCTCTAATAGCGTAATAAGCGAGGGTGAGCTTATATAGTCTATCGCGCTCTGATACCGCACTATATATTACCTAGCCCTAAGAACTTAGGGGCAAAGTTAGGTACTTAGGCCTCCCCTAAAGTAAGTAATAAAAGGCCAAAAAATATTTAAATTATTGCTATCTATATATTTAGCTAAAGGGCCTTAGCACCTCCGGTTAAACTATATTCGCTATCCTTTAGTTAATATTAGATTTATTATATAATATACTTATATTCCTTATATTAGTAGTTCTAGAGAAGGCTATATAGAGCTATCTATAGCAGAAAACCTATGCCCGAAGATTAATTATAATATATTAGAGAGACTACCCTTACGCCTTATTCATAGTAAGAGCGTAGGCGAGCCTCACTAGGAATTAGCGATATTTTAAAGTAAAAGTACTGGAATATAGACCAATGCTACATAGAAAGATCTATCCTTATATTCAACATATGAGATCAGCATTGCATTGATCACGTGACCAGGTTTTTCTTCTATCAAAATGATATTTTGACCACTTCTGATTCTGGTCCGCGGCCCTCCCCGAACGATAGGCGGGACCATTTTCTTTTAGGGGTAAATGGTCCGCCTTCAGGCATGAATGGTCCGTTCCTTCGGGGGTGCTTTCGGGCATGTCTTGCCCGCGGACTTCAACCATGGTCTTCGGACCCCGGTGAACAGACTTCGACCCTCGGTCCCCTTAAGGATAGGCGGACCACTTTCCCTTAGGGGTAAAATGGTCCACGTTTAGGCATGCATAACCAGATCCTGCGGGGAAGCTTTCGGGGTGGCTGAAACCGTCGATCCTTGACATCATTCTTTTGGCTTTTCTTCGGTTCCCTTCTTTGCCACCTTTATTATGTTGCTGCCTAGTATTTGTATGTCATTCTAGACGTCATTTCTAGGCTATCCTAGCCTATAAATATGTCCCTCCTTTCTAGCAGAAAGAATGAAGTCAGTTCTACTTTCCTGAAGTCATTTTCCACTTTCCAAAGTTATCTCTACCTTCTTCCTTTGATCCTCAGGACTGTGGTTCTGCCTTCGTTTAGGCTATATCTGCTTATAGTCTATCCTACGACCTTTGACCTTCCACCTTTGTCTGGCACCGACTGACCCAGCCGGACTAAGGTTGATCCCACGGACTTAAGGGGCCACGATCTGCTTCGTGGTAGCTTTCCCCTTATATCCCAACAAAAAGGCAGATCACTCTTATTTAATAATAAGTCGTATTAATAGATTAGACGGTAAGGATCCTTAAGTCTAGGATCCGTAAGCTTTATCTCTAAGATATATATTATAAACCGTATTATAGTGGCCTAAGTACTATTATAAATACTATTAGCCGTATTAATATTTCGAATTATAATAATTAGCGTATCGCGCTTTAACCGTAGATACGAAATAGGTAGGCCACTAAGGTTTACGCTATTTATAAATTCTGGAGACACTTCTTTAATAGGTGTTGGACTAAAAGGGTAAAGCTACCACGAAGCAGATCGTGGCCCCTTAAGTCCGTGGGATCAACCTTAGTCCGACTAGGTCAGTCGGTGCCAGACAAAGGTAGAAGGTCAAAGGTCGTAGGATAGACTATAAGCAGATATAGCCTAAACGAAGGCAGAACCACAGTCCTGAGGATCAAAGGAAGAAGGTAGAGATGACTTTGGAAAGTGGAAAATGACTTGAGGAAAGTAGAACTGACTTCAGGAAAGTAGAACTGACTTGATTCTATCTGCTAGACAAGAAGGACGTATTTATAGGCTAGGATAGCCTAGAAATGACGTCTAGAATAACATACAAATGACGTACAAACACTAGGCAGCAACATAATGAAGGTGGCAAAGAGGGGAACCGAAGAGAAGCGAAAAGAATGATGTCAAGGATCGACGGTCTAAGCCACCCCAAAAGCACCCCCGCAGGATCAGGCTATGCATGCCTAAACGTGGACCATTTTACCCCTAAGGGAAAGTGGTCCGCCTATCCTTAAGGGGACCGAGGGTCGAAGTCTGTTCACCGGGGTCCGAAGACCATAGTCGAAGTCCGCGGGCAAAGCATGCCCGAAAACACCCCCGAAGGAACGGACCATTCATGCCTGAAGGCGAACCATTTACCCCTAAAGGAAAATGGTCCCGCCTATCGTTCGGGGGAGGGCCGCGGACCAGAATCAGAAGTGGTCAAAACATCATTTTGATAAAAGAAAAATCTGGTCACGTGATCAATGCAATCTGGTCTTATATGTTGAATATAAGGATAGATCTTTCTATGTAGCATGGGTCTATATTCCAATAATAGGTATAGGCGGACTATCTTTATATACGCACTAATTATACGAGTGGAGTGTCTCCGCGGTTCTTAGTATTCGATTAAGTAATATATTATTTAGTTCGTATATAACCTAATTATAGGCTATAAGAATTACCCGGCTATTAAAGATACTAAGATCTATAGGAGCTTATTAAAGGAGCTCTAGGGGGTAGATCCTCCGTAAAAAAGGCTCTAAATATAGTATTTGCTATAAACCTTATAGTAACTTAATAGCTTAGCCTTAAAGATCTTTATTAAATAATATCTCCTAAAGCTATATAGTAAGAGGCCGGTTATCCTCTAATATACCATTAAGTTATATATTCTCGTAAAGTAACAGAATCTCTAGCTTATTCTATACCGCTATATATTATAAGTAAGCCTTAATAATATTAGTACGCTCTCCTTACTATATAATAAATAAGATCTGCTAAAAGTCACCCCTAAGAATTATAGGAACACCGCTAAAGGGTTAATACCCTCTAAGTATATTATAACGAATATCACGAAGGTTACGATCTATAATATTAAAGTGCTCTTTATTTATTATTAGGGTCTTATCCTAGATAATTAGAGAAACCTCTCTTAGAAGCTTCGCACACTATATACCTCGCGGAATAGGCCTAGTCTGATCCGGAATAGGTTCTAAGGGCAGAGTAAAGCGCTTATAGGTAGTCCGACCCCTAAATAATAGAAATAATATAGTACCTATAGAGGCTATATAGAGCATAATCTCCCCTTATAAGCGGAAATAAGCTATAAGGGCCTAATAAAGAAAAGTCTTGCTTATGCCTCCCGGACTATAGAGAAAGAAGTAGGCGTTAAACAAATCACTTTAGATTTTCTCTAGAATTCGATTATACGCCTTACGCTAACTATTATTAAACTTTATAGTAAGTTTAGTGGCTAAGGTCCCCTATTATTTATAGTTATACGCCCTCTCCTAACAAAGAAGAAATTTAGTAATTAGATTACCTTAGTTATATCGGACTTTAGGTAGTTTACATTTAGCTAGGGTCTTTTTATCTACGCGTAGGGCTTTAGTAATAAGAAAGAGGCTATAATCGAGGTAGGCGTTAGAGATAGTTATAAGGTTATAAGAGAGCTATTTATCTATAATCTCCTATAATAATTTATTATATATATCCTCTTTAAACTTATCCTATAGCGCCTTCGCTATACTAATATTAATCTCCCCTTATATTAGAAGGGAAACAAATATTACGCGTAACTCCTAGCCTATATAAAGAGTAACTACTTCGCGAAAGGTTTACTACCACTTATTATTATATTAAAAGAGATCACAGGCAGAGTAGGTATAGCGATATAACTTAAAGATAGTATACCGTACCTCTATTAGTACTCTACCGTTATCTATCTTAGTGCGAGTAATAATCTTATAAGGGGACTCTTTATATAACTACTTATAAGGTATAAGCCTTACTATTTATAAGTCCTAATAGGACTTTAGACCTTTCACGATAGAGGGAAGATATCTCAGATAATAGACTATACTATACCTAGGATTCACTAAATAGATTTAACCGATCTATAAGCGAGTATCGGTACGCTCCTTCTAAGTATTATTTAACTATATTAGATATTTAGGTATATCTTAGGAGGTAAAATCCCTATAGTTAACCTTATTCTATCTAAAGAACTTAAGTAAGGTAGAAGTCTGCTTCTTAAGAGATAAAGCGATATCCTTAGGTTAAAAAGCCAGATTATATATAATAGTATACTCCTTAGGAAGATAGATAACTAAGGACTTAATAGAAGGCTATATACGACTAATAGGGAAGATAAAAAGTCTCTATATAGCCTCTGCAGAGCTAAGATATCTATTATCGCTATTAAAGAAAAGCTTTATCGGATCTTAACTAAAGTACTTACCTACTATTAATATACTAACGGATCTAATTAACCTTATATTTAGTAATGGCTTAGTTAGGGCCCTTATAAATATACTTATAAATATACTTTTCGGCCTTAATTATGCTATATACCTCGACGTTAATATATATCTAATACTTCTATATTAGTATTAGGTTATAAGGTATAACCTACTCGTTACCGACTATTAATACCTTATCCTTATATTAAGGATACGGGATTAGAATTCGAGCACTTAGTATATTACGATAGCGATATTAGATATTACGCGGTACCTAATTACACTAAGAAGACCGCCAGAAATATCTTATAATTAATTCTATCACTTTAAGAAACGCTATATAAAGTTTGTTTACTAAGACGGCTACCTCTTCTATTAATAAAAGGGAAGAATAGAGATCTTATAATATATTCTTGATAATAAGGAAGACTAATAGAATATACTATATAGCGTATATATAGATTTATCCTATAAAGGTCGAGAAGCCACTTATATATTATTAAAGCACTAATATTATTAGCCACGAATATTTAAAGATACCGCCGTATTTATTAGAACCTATATTAAATACTAAGTATAAGACCTAATATAGATATATAAGCCCGCTATTACCCTAAAGAACCTAAGGCTATTTAATAAATAATTTATTAATATTACCTATATATTAGATAAAGATAGCTTTAAATCTATTATCTAAGGGCGAGAGTTAGTTAGCGGCTAAGTAGAAGTATAAGTTCTTACTAATATAGATTCTAAAGTAATCTAGAGCTTTATTTATAAAGATATTATCTACCGCTATAGATATCTAAGAGAGATTATTATAGATAATAGACCTAAAAACCGTAGTAAGACACTAAAATCCCTTAAAGGCCACAATATTAAGAAGGTTACTATTTTAGTATATTATCCTAGCTTAAATAGCCCGGTTAAGCGTTCTATAAGAATATTAAAGGACGCACTCTCTAAGATAACTGACAGATATTTAATAGGAGACACTTTTACCTAAATAAACTAATAGAGATCTTATTTCTATACTATATTAATAGTAGACCGAGTAACTATTAATATTATTACCGGAATTAGCCTATATTATTTCCTATTTAGGGTATATATAGTCTTATTAGTTAAATAAGAGATACTTATATAGAGTATATTACTATAGGAAACTATCTAAGATAGACTGAGTCTTATTATAATATATATATAATAGATCGAAAGATAAGAGAAGGATATTAAGAAAGCTATCCTGCGAATAAATCGCCTTAAGGAGAATAATATAGGATACTTTAACGACTACTATCACACTTATAATACTCCTCTTAAGAAAGATAACTATATCTTACTATATAATAGTTAAAGGTCTTTAGATATAATATTTATTTAGAAGCTCCGCTTTCGATAGCTTAGACTATATTAGATTAAGTCTATTAAAGAAAATAGATCCTACTCTATTAGGGAACTTAATAGCACTATCCTATATTATATCGGAGATAAGAATACGGATATAATTAATAGTAACAGACTTAAAAGATTCTACCCTCGTAGAATAGGAGATTCTAATAGGATATAGGATATTATATAGACTAGCCACCTACGGAAGCGAAGACTAATTAGTTGACTAAGAGTAGTATAATAACTCTTTTATCTTATTATTTAAATAATTATTCTACCGATACTATAAGATACTTTTTCGGCCGAAAAGATCCTTCGCCTAAGGCACCAAAATACCTTATACCTTATACTTATTTATATCGCTAAGGGATAGCTCTCCTATTATAATAA
Source organism: Penicillium maclennaniae (assembly GCF_028827695.1). Classification (NCBI taxonomy): domain Eukaryota; kingdom Fungi; phylum Ascomycota; class Eurotiomycetes; order Eurotiales; family Aspergillaceae; genus Penicillium; species Penicillium maclennaniae. Next base: position 2,924,011 of record NW_026623216.1, on the reverse strand, counting down.
GAAGGGGAAGGATACTTATTATTACTAGTTATTACCGATTAAACGCTTATTACTACGATTTTCCTTTATTTATTATAATTTTATTATTAGTTTAAAAAGACTATATAGTAAATCCCCTATAAAGTATTAGAATATAAAATACTAAAAGCCCTAAACTTCACTTTAAAAACCTTACTTTATAAAATCTCTCTTTCTAACCCCCCTACTATACCCTCGTATATCTCTGTATATCTTTATATACGAATTCTGATCGATATAGATAATAATAATCTCCTAAGAGATATCGAGATATATAGATAGCCTATTAATAGTATTAAGAATACCCTCTAGCTTCTTCGAAGCTATAAGTAGCTTTAGGCGTATAAGCTTATATCTTAACTGTTCGATAGGCTACTTATAAACTATAGTTATATAGAGCGTACTATTAATTTACTATACTAATATATTAATAAGGAAGGACTATAGAGAGACTTAGAAGAGTATAAGGAGTTCTAGAGAAGGTAGTCTAAAGGCTAGAGAATATAAGTATAACGCGCCTAGAATAAGTAGTATCTTATTATAAATAAGCTAAAAGCTATCGAAATATAAGGAGAATAGTAAGCGAATACCTTCTTCGATTACTTAACTACTTATTTAATAATAAAGCTAGCGAGTAGGTTTATTATTATTAGCCTTAGCTACGATTACGTTCGCCTCTCTATTAATAATAAAGTTCTCTCTCGCTTATTATTACTAGGTAGAGGTATCTAAAATACTAAAGAAGTTATTTAAGGGGATCTTTTAAAGGCCCTCCTCCGGAAGTGTACCTTAGCCCTTAAATAAGAGGATCTTATTTAGTGTAGACTATAACTAAACTAAGATAGGTACTACTACGAAGTAGGCTTTGGCTAAGATCTACCCGCTATTAAACTAGGAGGCTAAACTACTCTTTTAGGATAGTTTATTTCTATTATTATAGTTAAGATAGAGGATAAGGCTAATACTAATATTAAAGCGATAGATAACCGTAATCCTAAGAGTATTATACCTAATAATATATAGGATATAGCGATATAGCTTAAAGAGTTAGATAAGGGTTATATAGCCGACCTAATATCTATTAGTAACTTATCTAATATAGTCTCTAATCTTTCTATAGCCTAGTTACTTCCTAATAACTACCTATTAAAAAATAATAAGGAATATAACCCCTTATAAGAGAGAAAGGAGATTTTTAAATACGGTTATATCGCCTAAAGAGTAGCTATAAATAAGACTTTAGCCCTTCCTACGGACGCTATAAATAGATAAAAGTTAGTAACACTTAGGCGTATTAGAAAGCTATCCCTTCCGGAACTAGATTTAACCTTTACTAAGGATATAATCTATCTATCTTATACGAAGAGAGTATTTAATTTATTTAATATATATAGTATTAGTAAGGACTATATAACACTAATAGTATAAATTAATTTTATTTACCGATACACTAAGGACTAAGACACTATAGTAAAGGAGAACCGGACATAATTTCTATTAGATACTAATAAGTTATAGTCAGATTTCTACCGCTTTAAGTATTAGGCTAATCCTCCTATTATCGCTAACTATTATAGGGTAACTTAATAATTCTTCGAAAGCCTCTACTATAGGGTATCTCCTACTCCTAACCCTATAACGCCTATACCTATTATATTAAAGTTATAAATATAAGAGCGAGGGAGTGTAGTTATTCCGTAGTTATTTAGTTAGTTAAAGGAAGACTATAATAGGTATTACCTAGGTAACCTTCTTACTCTCGTGTATAAAGAGATAGATATATATAACTATTACTATCTACCTTATATAGGTAAGTCTCGCCTTAGGTAGTTAAGGAATATATAGTATAGTATTATTTAATGGCTTATCTGTTAGGATCTAATATATTATATGTGCTATATTTTCTTTTAGCCAGACTACGCTTACTGACTAATCTTCTTCCCGTACTATATAAAGAGTACTATACCTAAGGAATAGACTTATTTTAGGTATATTAATATAAATCTAAATAACTTAGTGTAGACTAAATTAGGTAGCGTAATCCTATAAGGTAGTCTAATATTAGATAATAAAAATAAATAGAACTATACTAAGATTCTGCCTAATATATATCGCTATATTTAGAAGTAGTGGGCTCTTATATAGGATAGGACGAACACTACGGATAGCTTTATATAAAAGATTAATAATTAGCTTTAGAACCTAGAAAATACTAAGAGATATAGTACTAATTAGGTAAAGGAGATTTATATAGCTAGTAATATCCGAATTAGCTTACTTAGTATCCCCTATAGGTTAACGGGCCCCGTAACTAAGAGGCGGAGAAGTATTTTACTATAATTTATATATATTAGAGATAACTACTTAACTCTAAATACTTTAGAGTCTAGTATATAAGAAGAAGTATCTACGGTATACTAAGACCTTACGTAAGCTCTAAGAACTCTATTAGGGCTTATAAGCAGTATATATAGCCGTCTGCAGTATATATTCCCTATAACGCCACGATTCTATAGGGAAGGTTTAATCTCTGAATACTTAGTTAGTCGTAGCCGCTAGATAGATCTTAGTATATTAGCTAAGTTAGATATCCTCTTCGGACCGGATAAAGCCGTAGTAACCGCCTATATTATCTTATAAAGGAAGAAGGTATAGTAAATATATACCTAATTATTTAGAGATATAATTAAGGCGGAGAAGTTAGTATTCGGGAAAGATTTCTTCTTCTACCGTAAGGTATTAGGGCTATATATTAGTCCCCCTAATCCAGAAGTTATATCTCCGGAGGATAATAATAATAAGGAAAAGATATAATATCCGCGATAATAGGGAATAGGTATTCTAGTCCTATCTTTCTTTACTTTTATTAAAGTGGCTTAGGCATTCTAAATTAACTGCGCTTAATCACGGGACGGTTAATTTTATAGGGAGGGGTAATATATAGTGGGAGAACTAGTGATATAATAAGCCTATATATAGCCTTAGGCATAATTTAATATCTGCAGTATATAGTATATCTCTAGACACACTTAGAGAGAGATAAGTTATCTACCTAATTCATTCAGGATTCGCCCAATTTCTTCTATCCATAATATAGTATTAAGATTATCCCGCACGGCCGCAACAGGGTATCAGTACGGCCTCATCCAGCATCCTCTATACCAGACAGGCAGTGTGTATGTATGTGTTATTTAGTCTGTATCGCCAGATAGCCATCGAGCCGTTCCCATTTCACTATATATTATAATAACCCCTTTCACTAAACTCTTAATCGATATTAGGCACAAATCTAGTAAGTTCAGTATTCACAGAAGGGAGATTATAGGTATAACTAAGTTTTATACTTAGAATTACCCTAAGCTATAGGTTTATTCGAATATAGGATTTACCTAGATTACTATAAAGAAAGTCTCTAGTACGGAAAAAGATATAATAAAAGGGGTTATAACGCTATAAGACCTAGTTATATAACTATAGGATATTCGGATACTTCTATAGTAATAGGTTCTGCTCGAGATATAGGGCTTACGTAATATCACTAACGTGGTCGGTAAGCGAGTGGCGCATGTAAGCGAGCGGCGCACCCACCCACTTTTTCTCTATATCTTGACACATTTATCGACCACAACGCCTTTATATTGATTAATCTCTAGCTTTATATATATTCCTCTTATATCCGATCTGTCCGCAATTAGTATATTAGGGTGGACGCCGCGTCTTCGGTACTAGTGTGTCCTGCGGTAGTAGGCTTAGTGGAGCTAGTATTACCTACGAGGGCTCCTTATAAGCTTCCTCGAGCTCTAATGCTTCTCGTACGGATAGACCGTTATCGTAGGCTATCTATCTAGTCTTACGAGCACGCTTTCGCCTTTACGTAGCGTTTGCGGCACGTAGCTACTTATTTTCGTGCTCGAGAAGTATACCGTTCTATATTACGATCTGATAGCCTTTAATAAGCTAGTTTAACGCGGTTTACGAAGGCGATAGCGGACTTTTTGAGCGTCGCTTTAAGAAAGCTTTAATTAAGGATACTTACTTTAAAAGCTTATCGATATTCACGGGCGTATATAGGTAAAAAGCGCTTAATTAACTACCGCGGCTTATAGGAGGTATTAGCGTCCGAAGTTAAATATTAAGCTTTAATAGTACTTATTAAGGATCAATCGGTACTAATCCTGCTGCTCGGAAGCTATTTTATATTATAGGTAGTTTATAAGTATCGACGCGAGCTTATAGGTATATAAAAAGGAAGTTAAGTTTATCGATATAGTTAATCCCGAGCCGTATCTTTTAGTCAATTAGACCGCTATATAAACGCTTTAAAATAGTAAAATATCCGATATTAAGAGGCTAAAGTAAATACGAGGAATACAGTGATATACAGATTAAGATAATTTTATAATCCGCGCAGATTTAATCGAACTTTAGTATTAGATAACTCCTATGTCCGTCGAGGACTAGAAGTCGATATCTTCCACGCGTACAATAATTTATTAATAGAATAAATTATTTTTGAAGCTAGCGAAGGCCTATCTTATTAGTTATCTATCTATTTATATAAACTTCGAAGCGCTAGTTAGGTAGAAGGTCTTTAAACTATACTTAATTATATTTTTGGCCTTTAAAAATAAGTGTCGGCGGAAGCACCTACCCCAAAGCGTTAATTAACTTAATTATAGTTACCTACTCGCGGTTTCTTAGCTATAAAACTAATCTCTAACCATAGTATTCTAATCGGGTAATCACCTTTTAGGCCGTATAGAGGCCTATTACGAAGCTAGTCTCGTCAAAGGTATAGATATCGTCTAGTAGGATACTATATTGCTAAATTATAGCTTATATAAGGTCAAACTACGCTCGAATAATCTTTAGATCCTCTTATTCTGCCCGTTAGTAATTATAGCGTTGAGAAAAGCGAGCTTTAAGCTCTAGATAGCGCTAGGTAAAGTTATATACCTATTTTTCGCCGATAGTCTGGATAGGGGTAGAACCGCGCTTCGTAAATAGAATATTCGCTATTTCTCGTACGTGAGCTTACGTAGGGGCTACACCGCGTGAATCTAGCGATAATATCCGTTGCTAGAGTATATCCTCTTCGATTTAGGTCAATTTATGACTATTTGCGCGACGTTCAGCGCGGTTTATAGTACCGCGTAGTCGACGGCGGAGCGTGGTTCTAGGCATATTAAATCGACGTGCTATCTCGCGTATAGACGTGATTTCCTTATTTTGAATAGCTTATATAGTAATTGATAAACGGCCCTCTTGCTGGACAGAATCCTGGCTTGATCCGACACGAATTGGAGGCATAGTGCTTGATAGAAGATAAATAGACGCGCGGAGATGCGAAAAAGTGACGGGTGCGCCGCTCGCTTACATGCGCCACTCGCTTACCGACCACGTTATCTAAGAAATATAACGTAATATAAGATAGCCAGTCGCTATCTAAGGGGCCTAAAAGATAGTAAATAGCGCCTTAAAGCTAGAAGATATATAAAGCTTTATATTATTCTAGTCTTAGATCCTATTTATAGCCTATTAATAAACAGGCGAGGGCTATATTCAGAAGGCGAATCCACTTCCTAATAACTTTGCCTTCCTTATATTCGTTATATAGAAGTGACGGAGCTAGCGCGGAGGATTAGGAAGCGAATAAGGTAAAATACTACCGCGCTTATAGTATTATTTATAAGAAGGCGTACCACCTAGCGAGCCTAAGGGTAAAACCTCTATATACCAAAATAGGGCACTATAGTGTAGGTATTCATAATTTATACGCCTTAAAGATAGCGGACGCTAGCGAGTAAGTAAAGATATCTATACTAAAGGCACCGAAAGGGTATATAAGTGTCAGCATATTTAAGGACTGTCAGCATTACCTTTAGTCATCCAAGAAGACTATGATCTTTATGATTGGTCAGGTAAATACGAAAAGCCACCTAATTATAATAGGTCTATTAAAAGGTGTTCTATGGATAGACTATTAATAATGCCTTGATATAGGTCTAGACTATTGATGATACCTTGACATAGGTCTAGACTATTAATAATGCCTTGACAATAGGTCTAGACTAAAAATGATGCCTAGACTATAATTGATTTCAAAGCAAGACAGGCCTAGACTTAAAACAATGCAAGTCTAATATAGGCCTAGAATATTATTGATTGTATATAAATATGTCCGCAATTCTGTACAAGAAAAAATTAATTCTTCTTCAATTATCATATCATACCCTGAGGTTTCCTATTAAGGAAATATCCTTTTATTTATCGAAGGATAAAAGACTTAATCTCTTATTGGATCTTCTACTGGATCTCCCACATATTATTTAATATATTATTAGTAGTAACTATAAGGATATAGTTAATAATTTTATATTATTAGAGAATCTATATAATAACCTTACTAAGGTTATTACCTAAATACATATTAGATAGAGATTTAAAGCTAAGAAGGACTTCGCGATATATTTAGTCCTAATTTAGGAAGTAAGCTATAATTACTATAAATACTTATTAAAATAATAATATTTAATAATTAAGTATTAGAGATAGCTTTATACCTAATAATAGACTTTAGAGAATAGTTATTTAATTTTTAGTAATAAATTAATAAAGCCTTATATATATTATCTTCCGAGAAAGAATAATTAGTATTATCAGAGCTAGTTATATATATAAAATAAGATTATAGAACTCTTAATACTTAAGAAAAAGGAAAGATAAATATAATATAATAATTAGATTTAGAAGCTTTTATTCCTAAATATTCTAATTAATTATCTAGGTAGGCGCTTACTAACCTTAGTAAGTTAATAATTAATTAATGTAAAGCTAAGGGATAGTCTAAGTTATATATATAGCTTATATAAGTAGCTTATAGATACTTAACGTGGTCGGTAAGCGAGTGAGCCATGTAAGCGAGTGAGCCACCCAACCACTTTTTCTACACTTTTATACATATTAATCAACCACAACGCCTTTATATTGATTAATCTCTAGCTTTACATACATTCCTTTTATGTCCGATCTGTCCGTAGCTAGTGCATTAGGGTGGACGCCGCGTCTTCGGTGCTGGTGTGTCCCGCGGTAGTAGGCTTGGTGGAGCTAGAATTACCTAAGAGGGCTCCTTATAAGCTTCCTCGAGCTCTAATGCTTCTCGTACAGAGAGACCGTTATCGTGGGCTATCTATCTAGACTTACGAGCACGCTTTTGCTTTTGCGTAGCGTTTGCGGCACGTAGCTACTTATTTTCTTGCTTAAGAAGGATACCGTTTTATATTGCGATCTGATAGCCTTTAATAAGCTAGTTTAACGCGGTTTACGAAGGCGATAGCGGACTTTTTAAGCGTCGCTTTAAGAAAGCTTTAATTAAGGATACTTACTTTAAAAGCTTATCGATATTCGCGGGCGTATGTGGGTAAAAAGCGCTTAATTAACTACCGCGGCTTATAGGAGGTATTAGCGTCCGAAGTTAAATATTAAGCTTTAATAGTACTTATTAAGGATTAATTAGTACTAATCCTGCTACTCGGAAGCTATTTTATATTATATTTAGTTTGTATACGTCGACGCGAGCTTATAGGTATATAAAAAGGAAATTAAGTTTATCAATATAGTTAATCCCGAGCTATATCTTTTGGTCAATTAGACCGCCATACAAACGCTTTAAAACGGCAAAACATCCGATATTAAGTGGCTAAAGTAAATACGAGGAATACGGTAGTATACAGATTAGGATAATATCGTGATCTGCGCAAATTTGGTCAAATTCTGGCGTAAGATAACTCCTATATCCGTCGAGGACTAGAAGTCGATATCTTCCACGCGTACGATAATTTATTAACGGAATAAATTGCTTTTGAAGCCAGCGAAGGCCTATCTCGTCGGTTATCTATCTATTTATACTAACTTCGAAGCGCTAGTCAGGTAAAAGGTCTTTAAACTATACTTAATTATATAGTTTGCCTTTAAAAATAAGCGTCGGCGGAAGCACCTACCCTAAAGCGTTAATTAACTTAATTACAGTTACCCACTCGCGGTTTCCTAGCTATAAAATTAATCTCCGACCGTAATATTCTAATCGGGTAATCACCTTTTAGGCCGTACAGAGGCCTATTACGAAGCTAGTCTCGTTAAAGTTATAGATATCGTCCGGTAAGATACTATATTACTGAATTGTGGCTTATACGAGGTCAAACCACGCTTAAATAATCTTTGGATCCTCTTATTCGGCCCGCTAGTAATTATATCGTCGAGAAAAGCGAGCTTTAAGCTCTGGACGGCGCTAGGTAAAGTTATATACCCATTTTTCGCCGACGGTCTAGATAGGGGGTAGAACCGCGCTTCGTAAGAAGAATATTCGCTATTTCTCGTACGTGAGCTTGCGTAGGGGCTACACCGCGTAGATCTAGCGATAATATCCGTTATTAGAGTATATCCTCTTCGATTTGGGTCAATTTATGACCATTTGCGCGAGATTCAGCGCGATTTGTGGTACCGCGAAGCCGACGCGTAAGCGTATAACGATTAATTTTAAATCGATCTGCAGCCTTCCGAATAGTGCTGATTTCTTTATTTTTAATAGCCTATATAGCAAGCAAGAGGCGGCCTTCTTATTCGATGCAATCTTGGCTTGATCTGACACGTTTTGGAGGCATGGTGGTTGATAGAAGATAGATTGTTGCGGTGGGACGCGAAAAAGTGGTTGGGTGGCTCACTCGCTTACATAGCTCACTCGCTTACCGACCACGTTAGTTTACTTATTCTCTTTTAATATTATAGCCCTTTAAGATATTTAGATATTATAAGATATTAATATATTTAGTAGCTAGATAGTTAAGAACCTTTTAATATCTTATATATATTATATTAGGCTTTCTATCCTTTATATAAGTTACTTAAAGCTATCCTAATAACTTAGTTAATATTTTTTATCCTAATTAATTTATTTTTTCTTTCTATAGTCTATTTAGAGCCACTAAGTTATAAACTCTTTATATATTTTATCTTTATATAATAGGAATTAGTTTATTCAGTTAGATTTAATTTATATAAGGTTATTAGGTACTAAAGGTACTCTGTAGAGTATTAAATATTATATTAAAGATAAGTTAGCTTAATAAAAAGAGGCTTATAAATAGGGTATTATCTAAGATAAGGTATTATAACTTATTTATTCTAACCCCCTTAATTACCGAGAATAGATATATATTAGAGATTTAGGATATAATAGATATATAGGTTATAGAGAGATAGAATAAGAGGACTTATAAAGATTTTAGACAAAAAAAAGCTATTATATAAAAGGAATCTATTTATCTTAGTCGCGTAAAGATATAAGTTAATATATTATCCTATAGGCCCTAACTTAGCTAAAATTCTCTTATTTAATTAGGTCGCGGAGAGAGTAACCCTTAAGACCCTTAGGGTCACCCTTTAGATATATAGTCTTAAGTTTTATAATTAAAAATATCTAAGTCTAATAATCTAGCTTTTTAAACTTATTTTATATAATAACTAGAATACCTATAAAGAATCTAAATTAGTAATTATTTAAATAAGTCATCTCGAAGGCCTGGGCTACTGTGAAGAAGGATGCCTTCACCCCGCCGGATCACGATACGGGACTTCTGTATTACGATCGTGAACCATATACACCTAATGAGGTTAGAGCTAGCCTGACTTCTTACATGAAACAGGGCTGGATTGCCAACGATCGGTGGTCAGAGTCAGGTAGCCGCACGCTGGATTATGCGTTTGACGATTATGCCTGTTCCGTTGTAGCAAGCCATGCAGGTGCGGACAACGGATCAATCACAAAACTTCTGGCCCGCAGTTAAAATTATGCTTACCTTTGGAACAATGAAACCAAATTCATGCAAGCTCGCAATGACAATGGCACCTGGGCGAACAATGAATGGGGCTGGACCGAAGGTGATGAATGGGTCTACACATTTGATGTCATGCATGATGTCGAGGGGCTAGCGGCACTTTTTGGTAGCTGGGAGGCTATGCGCGATAAACTAGATGCTCATTTCAGAGGAGGCCATAATAACCAAACAAATGAGCCCAGCCACCATGTGCCGTACCTCTATTCCATGCTTGGATACCCCGATCATGCCGCAGAGGTGATTCGAGAGGTTGCTTGGCCGAATTACAACGCAACCAGCGGTGGACTCGGCGGTAACGAGGATCTGGGACAAATGAGTGCTTGGTACATTTCTTCTACTCTGGGCTTCTACCCAGTCAACCCAGCCAGCGACGAGTACATCGTCGGGTCGCCTTTCTTTGAGCACGTATCAATTCGTTTGCCAGCCGAGGCCGCTACAGGAGGACGGGTGCTGGCTCGGCCAGAGAAAGAGCTGGTGATCAGCGCACCAGGAGCACCCACGAAGCCATACGTAAAAGCTCTCAAAATTGATGGGAAGAAAATTTCAAGGCCGGTCATAACACATAGCGATCTTGTCAACGCGACAGAATTGATTTTGAGATGAGCGACGTTCCTTCAACGTGGGGTACGAAACATACGTGGTAGAAATATCTTGGCTGATTAATCCCAGCTCTTTGCCGTGGAACCACTGCTCTGTGGCATCTTGCGAGATCTCCAAGTCATGTCATGATCTCTCTGGACATAATTTAGACCCTTGCATTTGCGTCATCAGATCGGGAATAATCTTCTGCCATTTTAGAGCCTAAGGCGCGATGGCCCGCAGGCCGACAGGCTATGAAATTTCCCCCGTTCTGCGGAACCCCCACATTTGTCACCCCAGCAAAAGTTAGGTAACCCCTGGATTGGACATTTTGAAGAAGCAGAGCTCTAGGTTAGGACGGCGAGGATCGAAGGAACCCAGAGCTCCATATCGAGCGATCAATTCGGCTATGATGGCTATGATGGCTATGATGGCTATGGTAGCACAGGGGACACCGAATGTATTTTCCTAACAGCTATGCAGGACATCACATCCCCGGGACCGCTTCGGTAGACTTCCGACCGGAGGGGTCGCTTCGAGCCGAACGAACAGGAAGTGTGGGGTCTATGGCACCATCGGCACTTTCAATCAGCCAACTGACGTCGTTGCAACAGTCGATCTTCGTGAATAATGGTGATTTCGTTCCCTTATAGCGCCATGTTGAACTACCTAAAACTGCTTGGAGTCTCGGCGTCTCGGTAGATAGTGACGCTTAAATAAGGGAACTGCTTCCCAGCTCCTTTGTCTACCTACAGGGAGATCAGTTTCAAGATGTTATGGTCAAGAATGTGGGTTTGGGCGGCGATTGCAGTATCGTCGCCATCTCTTGCGTCCAAGGCACCGTGGGATCTTGGTAACGGCTTCAACCTTGTCGTGGATGAAAGGACCAACCATCTCTCTATCGCCCGCCGTGGACACACGATCTGGGAGACAATACCTGGAAAGCTCTTTCTAAGCGCAAGCGCTGGGAAGGATCAAGTCGTCGCTTCTAGTGGCAATTTCAATATCACGGAGATCGATAGGAGCAAATGCACCGGACAACGAATTAGCCGAGTTACCCAACGTGCCCACGACAATGTGGCCGTCGTGCGAGGCATCCTGACGGGTTGCGGGAATGGAAACACGCGCTTCTCGCTTTCGCTGGGGGTTCCTGCTGAGCTGCCAGATCGCGTCGCCTTCCACATCGATCTAAACCCTGGTTCTTCGGGCTCAGACGCCGCTACCAAGTTGTTTTTCACCTATTCCTCGTCACCAACTGAGGACTTCTACGGACTTGGTAGTCAGGCATCCTTTGCTTCCTTCAAGAATCAAACTGTGCCTATCTTCTCGCGTGAACAAGGTGTCGGTCGGGGCGATCAGCCAACTAACCGCCTGGAGAACGAGGACAGCTACTTTGCCGGCGGCGACCACTTTACCACGTATTCGGCGACTCCTCAGTACATAAGTTCGGAGTCCCGGGTGTTCCATCTCTCCCGAGATGGCACGGGCTATGCAAACTTCGATTTTCGCAACCCTCGGGCGGTGACAGTGAGATACGACGCTTTGAAGGTCGATGGTTATTTCATGCAGGGAAGTAGCATGTTAGATGGAATTTCCATGCTCACGAAGTACATCGGAAAGTAAGCAACATCTGGTCGCTTACACGGATTTTACCTTTGAACACTTGCTAAACTTTCACTCCAGAATGCCAGCGCTCCCACAATGGGTCGATACCGGCGCTGTTCTCGGAATTCAAGGAGGCCAAGAAAAAGTCAACCGAATCGTCGCGAGTGGACTCCAGCAAGACTGTCCCATTGCAGCTGTATGGCTGCAGGACTGGTAAGGCCACTCCCGCTGTTCATCTTTGCGCCGTACTGATTCGAGGATAGGTCTGGCACGCATTCCCAGAGCGCCTCGTACATGACTCTCAACATCTCACGGCTATGGTGGAACTGGGAGTCTGATTCCAAATTGTATCCCACATGGAAACAATTTGTTCAGGATCTGCGGGACAACCACAATGTTCGAACCTTGTCATACATCAACCCGTTCTTGGCAAATGTGAGCAGTAAGCCTGATGGTTATCGCCGAGACCTGTTCCTGGAGGCCACTCAAGGAGGTTATATGATCCAAAACTCCACCATAAACAGTACTTCCATCGTGTCCAGCGGTCCCGGGATTGATGCCGGAATTCTTGATCTGACCAACCCCGCCACACGTTCCTGGTTCCGCAACGTTCTTGTCGAACAAGTCTTCAGTGCCAACGTGTCTGGGTACATGGGTGACTTCGGGGAATACACGCCTATCTACGCAGACACTCGCTTCGCCAATAAAAGCTTGGATCCATTCTTCTATCACAACGAGTACCCTCGAGAGTGGGCCAAATTGCACCACTCGCTCGGCGAGGTAGTCCCCTCTTTCTCGGACGCAATCATTTTCCACCGCTCCTCCGCGCTTGCCGCCAATCGGTACATGAATTTGTACTGGGCCGGTGACCAGAATACCAACTGGGGTGTCAATGATGGAATTAAGTCGGCCGTAACGGTCATGGGCCACATGGGCTTGTCCGGCTATGCACATGGCCACGTGGAGATTGGCGGATACACAACTACATGGGACAGTAATGGCGTCGTCAACCGCACGGCCGAGCTCCTTGGTCGTTGGGGAGAGCTATCCGCAGTATCTAGCGCTGTCTTCCGGTCACACGAAGGAAATGTTCCCCAGATCAACGCGCAATTCTACACCAACGCGTCAACCTATGCGTACTACGCCTACAATGCCCGTATGTTCCGCAGTCTGGCGCCCTATCGGCGTAGAATCCTTGATACAGAAAGCAAGAACCTGGGCTGGCCATTGGTGCGAATGCCGGTCATCTACCACCCTGATGACGCGAAGGCAAAGGCGATCAGCTACGAGAGCTTTTTCCTGGGCTCTGACTTGTACATTGCACCCGTGCTTGATCCAGGCTGCAAGAGCGTTGAGGTCTATTTCCCAGGCCAAAACCAGTCATACACACATGCTTGGTCGGGGCGGACATACCATGGTGGTCAAACAGCCCGTATCTCTGCGCCATATGGTAAACCTGCTGTGTTCCTCGTCGGCCAGCCGAAGCACAACGATCTCAAAAGCTTCCTTGAATTTGTTCGCAAAGAGAATGCGACAACAATTCATGTTTAAAGAAGGCCACTGCCGGAACAAGGATGTTTTCAGAACGGATGAACCTGAACACATTTATTGGTTTAGATATAAATCCTTTCGGGTGCCGAATGTTTGAAGCCAGATTTCCTGAATGACGATACAAGTTCATGGTGTACATCAGGCAGGGCTTCTTACCAGGACTGGCTGTCCACTCAATACGCGTCTTTACTTTCGCAGCTTGACTACGGAAATGCGGATACTGCATTGTTCTTTACGGCTGTCTATCGATTGCGAGATGTCTGTGATGGAAAGGTCTCTGTAGAAACTCATGTGGCCACTTTTTCATCCTATGCATACCCACCGATGCTTGCCACGTCGCCCTTTATATGGTAGACTACACGGTTTTGACATTCCCTACGTGGCTTTAGAGCCTCGGAGGCTGAAAAATCGTGGCTATGGGGCTACGGGGCTACGGGGCTCCAATTCCTTTCGATACGCAAGACATCGGCTGTACGACCTAAGTACCAATCAAACAGTTCCTCAAAGACATTTCAAGCCCGGCCTCTGAACTGACAGTGACACCCAATTGAATCTATCTGAGCTGCATGGTGAATGTGCGCGACAAGATCTGGATGGGGTTGAGCTACACATGTGCAGCTGATTTGGAGATGGTGTTCACATCGTCACGCGCAGACCTCCTGTTCCTCTGAATCGATGGTTGCATTAAACACAAACATGAAGAGGCATCATTATCCTGACACCGTCTTTTCAGTACTATGTCGGGTCGTGTATCTTCCTTGCTTGCCAAAAGATGCGCTCATTCACCACCTAAATTACTCTCTTTGGCCTTCCATCCGGACCACGCCATCACAATCATTCCCTTCAGAATGGCGGCTGTCCAGAGGGCTCCCATCATACCGATCGAGCTATGCGCCCATAGTCCACCTAACACGGTCCCGAATAGAAGACAAAGGATCGCGCCGGCTCGGCGCATCTCTTCGGCATGAGCGATCACCTTAGAGGACAGAAAGTCTGGATGAGAAAAGAAGTCGCAGTAGATGCTCGTAAGAACAACGCTCGTAAGGCCGTTGTAATTCAAGACGCGACTTGCCACGGCTTGTCCGCTACTCTGGAATGCTATCAACCCAATGGGCACCAGTACCAACCAGCTTAAAGGGTCATCACGGGCGGGGCGGTAGAGAGTGACAATCAAAGCCGCGCCAACGACACAGATCAGTTGCACAAGGAAGGATGCACACAGCACCCAGCGTTGTCGTGGCGCAAAAGCACGATGGAAAGCGGCGAAACAGAGGGACCCGAAACAGAAACCCGCGATGGAGGTACCGGACTTGATCCATCGATCATCATCACTACCAGCTAGCCCAAGGCCAAAATAGACGGTGTTCCCGGTCTGCATGCTGACAAAGGAGCCCCATATAAAAACCGCCGAGCTGTCGAGTAGACCGGTAATGATATAGCAGAATAGCAATACCCAGTCTCCGTAGCGTGGGTCAAGCTCATTGTGTAAATATTGGGAGAGATGGCGCGATCGCCGCGGCGGCGGCTGCTCGCCCCCTAACAATGCGTCGGTCTCTTGAGACAAGGGCATGATAAGACGAAGAGTACTTTTCACTAGGTAAGAATGTCAAGATGTACCTGGACCTAGCCTTTGTGCGGGAACGCGCACCTTACCGGTTAATCCCCGCCAAGAGGGCAATTCCCCTGCGTCATTACTGTAGGTCCACCGCGCGGGGGGATGAAGACTCGGTTACCGCATAATTTGTGGCCGAGCCGATCCGTTAAGCTTTACGATGACTCCAACCCAGACGGTCGCGGAAAAGAAGTCCCAATGAGAACTCTTGCTTGGAATCAGGTTCCAGATTTACTGCCGGAGGTGTCCGGAGAATTGACGTATTTCGAATGAGGGGATCCTGGGCAGTGTGAGGCCAAAGACGACGTTAGAAAGGGCCAGAGAATTGATGATCGATTGATCAAGTCGTAAACACTTCCATTGAATATCAATTTGCCATATCAGAATGCAACTTCTGGCAAAACAAGTCGCAGCTCTGATGAGTCTGGGATTGCTGGGCGCATATGGGATCCCTGCTCCGGATCATGCGGTCCAACAATTGATGCGAGTGCCTCCCAGCAACTATCAGGAATTCTTCGGTAGCCCGCCCTTCAGGCCTGATCACCGTGATCCATACGATCACAAGGTCGACTCGGTCGGAGAGGGTCGACAGCCCTTACCCTTTAGAAATGGCGACGGCGCGAGTATTGACGGCCCACGAAATCCCGACCGCGAGCGCCAGAATCCCGATCTGGTCCGCCCTCCTAGCACGGATCATGGCAGCATGTCGAACATGCGCTGGAGTTTTGCTGACTCGCATATGCGCATCGAGGTGAGTCTGTCGACCCGTCCATCGAAACTGGTCTGACACGTGTTGTAGGAAGGTGGGTGGGCGCGACAGACTACGATCCATGAGCTACCGACGAGTCGTGAATTGGCAGGCGTCAACATGCGCCTCGACGAGGGCGTTATCCGTGAGCTGCACTGGCACACGGAAGCCGAGTGGGCATATGTCCTCGCAGGCCGCGTGCGGGTATGTGTGCTTTCCCCGACCATGGTAACTCACATCTGACTTCATCTAGGCCACAGCACTGGACCCTGATGGAGGCAGCTTTATGGAGGATCTCGAAGCTGGTGATCTGTGGTACTTCCCGGCTGGCCATCCGCATTCACTGCAAGGATTGAGTCCCAATGGCACGGAATTTCTCTTGATTTTCGATAACGGCCAGTTCTCCGAGGAGTCGACTTTTCTCCTCACGGATTGGATGGGTATGAAATTCAGATCTCACGTCTTCCAAGCGATCAGTACTCATGATATCTAGCTCATACATCTAAGGCGGTGCTGGCAGAAAACTTCCGTTTGAAGCCGAACGCGTTTAAATCGATCCCTCAATCAGAAAGATACATCTTCCGTGGTTCGATTCCGGGGCCCATCGACCACGAGAAACCAAGCGGGTTTCGCAAGTCGAGACTGGACTTTTCGCACCATATGCGTGCCCAGGATCCCATCCGCACATCGGGCGGATGCGTCCGAATTACTGACTCTACCAATTTTCCAATTTCCTCGACCGTGGCCGCTGCCCACTTGGAAATCGAGCCGGGCGCCCTGCGCGAAATGCACTGGCACCCAAATGCGGATGAATGGACCTACTTTATCAAGGGACGTGCGCGAGTCACGATTTTCGCAGCTGAGGGCAAGGCTCGCACCTTTGATTACATGGCTGGGGACGTCGGCATTGTTCCTCGAAACATGGGACATTTTATTGAAAACCTGAGTAATGATGAATCACTGGAGGTTCTTGAGATTTTCCGCGCAGACAAGTTCCAAGACTTTTCGTTGTTCCAGTGGCTTGGAGAGACCCCTCAACGAATGGTCGCGGAACATCTCTTTGCTAATGACCCCAAAGCCGCAGAAGCATTTTTGAAGCAGATTGAGGGAGCCGAAAAGGACCCCATAAAGGACACTCGACCATGATCGCGGGCTTTTAGCGCCAATGGGGACTCGAGCTCCGAATCTGGCATTGCAACTACTATATTCTACGCAAGTTGAAAGCCGCCCGTGAGATATGTTGCCCGGTGAACTTTCGGAGTCCGTTTGGAGGAGGCCCAAGGATAGTCATAATTCCCACGACCCGGCAAGAACAAAGTCATTCACTCATTCACTCCGACGGGGATCGAACTTGCCTGCCAATATTGCTAAGGA
Organism: Penicillium maclennaniae; assembly: GCF_028827695.1. NCBI lineage: Eukaryota > Fungi > Ascomycota > Eurotiomycetes > Eurotiales > Aspergillaceae > Penicillium > Penicillium maclennaniae. The sequence goes on along the minus strand of NW_026623216.1, from coordinate 2,906,631 downwards.
GACAATACTAAAATCAAACCTGATGAATGTCCATACCTAGACCCGACAAAGTGCCTCCGTTGTAAAAGGCGGTCGGATTCGATACTGCCGGCCCGGGATGGACGAGTGCCTTTTGAAAGTGGCTTGGCTGGTGCCAGAGTAGGCTCAACTCTACAGCTACAAGTTAGATTGCCGCACAACGTAGCTGACTTGATTTGCCTGTCTTCCAGCCTTGTTCTCTTGAAGGTATAGGAAGTGCCAGGTGGGTCCGTTCCTGGATGATCCGTCACAATTTACTGCGTCATAGCGTCCCCACTTGTGCCTTAAGGAGCCTCCTCATGTTCCAGGGTTCCGCCCGCATCCGTGATCCGCAACTTTTTCTTTTCTAATTATGGCATGAAGCTTCTGGGTTTCGTCTTTTCAACGTTGCCTCCATGCTCTCAGACGTGCTCGCTGCGTTCAGATCAACACCCGGGCCCGAGGGGACTCCCCAACGACCCCCGCGCTATGTCGGTGAAGATACCACCCCAACCAGCCACCAGGAGATTCTTGGCTGGTACTCCTATGGTATCGCGGCCGAGGTGTTTGCTGTCTGCGGTGTAGGTGCGTGACCATACAACTTGACTCATGAGAGCCCCTGCTCATTAAAGTCCAGGATCCTTTCTGCCCTTGACCCTCGAACAGCTTGCGCGAGAGCACGGTACCATCCCAGACAGCAATCAGCCCTGCTGGGGCCCTGGTGCTCCGGAGAAAGAACATGGAGGTGACCAATGTGTGGTCGGGTTCTTGGGGCTGCATATCAATACCGCCAGCTTTGCCATGTACACCTTCTCGCTGGCAGTACTCATCCAGGCGTTGACGTTGATTTCGTTCAGCGCCCTAGCCGACTATGGTACAGTTTCCTCTCACAGAACAAATCTTCACAAGCGAACAAGACGGGTTGAGCTGGACAGCTAACCATGGTCATGTCATACACAGGGCATAATCGCAAGACTCTGCTTCTCTCTTTCGGCTTCATTGGGTCCGTCACCAGCATGCTATTCGTATTCGTTGCACCTCCAGTCTTCATCCTCGGCTCAGTTCTCGCAATAATCGGTGTCACCTGTCTCGGGTCCTCCTTCGTCGTGCTAAACTCATTCCTGCCAGTCCTTGTTGCGAACGATCCGGCAATCCAAGGCTCGAAACGTGAGGGCGGGGAGGAGCTGTCCAACCTGAGTCGAAATGAGGACACTTCCGATTGGAATACATGGGACGATGACGATAGTGCGGACGGGACTCAGGATGCGGATCATGAGACTGGATTTGTCGAGGAAGGGCTGAAGGGTAAAGAATCCCAAGGTTCTGCACCGGAGCTTCAGCGTTCTACCCAAATTTCTTCCAAGGGTGTAGGTCTGGGTTACTGCGCGGCTGTGTTGGTTCAAGTCTTGAGCATTCTGCTCCTCATTTTGCTCAAGAAAACGTCGCTTTCGAAAATTTCTGATACTCTTCCGACCCGCTTCGTGCTCTTGTTGGTCGGAATCTGGTGGGGTGCTTTCACCCTCGTGTCGCGCCGCTGGTTGCGCTCTCGACCCGGCCCTTCCTTCGACGAATCCACGACTCCCGGCCTTCCAAAGTGGCGCGCGTGGCTGCGACTCGTTGGATTTGCTTGGAAGTCGCTCTGGCAGACAGTGAAGGTGGCGGTGCAGTTACGTGAAGTGCTGATATTCCTGGTCGCCTGGTTCCTCTTGTCGGATGCCATGGCCACTGTCTCGGGCACGGCCATCTTGTTCGCTCGCACTGAGTTGAAACTAAGTACCATTGCAGTCGGAGCCTTGAGTATTACTGCGACACTCAGTGGAATGGCTGGCGCATTTCTATGGCCTCATGTGTCTCGATGGTTCAATCTGCAGCCAAATCATACGATCATTGTCTGCATTGTCCTGTTCGAAATCATTCCACTTTATGGCATGCTTGCATACATCCCGTTCATCAAAAAATGGGGTGTTTTCGGATTACAGAGGCCTTGGGAAATTTTCCCTCTCGCTATTGTCCATGGCGTCGTCTCGGGTGGACTGTCATCTTATTGCCGCTCGTTCTTCGGCCAGTTGATTCCGCCGGGCAGCGAAGCTGCCTTTTACGCATTGTACGCTGCTACCGATAAGGGAAGTTCCTTTATTGGCCCAGCTATCGTCGGTGGTCTGATTGACGCGACAGGTCAGGTGCGGTCGGGATTCTTCTTCATCGCAGTGCTGATCGTGCTCCCGATCCCTCTGGTCTGGATGGTCAATGCCGAAAAGGGTCGTCGTGAGGGGCTAGCTATGGCCGAGAAACTGGACCTGTCACACAATGGGGCGGCTAATGAAGCCCATGAGGCTGAAGGACTTCTAGCCCATGAAGCTTAGAATGCATGATGGAATGACCTCATGAACATAGAATGAACATGGCCCGGTAGCCAAAAATTTTCTTTGAGCCCAATTCTGGTATTTCTCTAGACTGATAACCGCCTTCGGTCCCCACCTCAAAGATCTCATGCCGAGTTCGGCTAGCTTTGATGCCCCAAGAAAATGGCATTCGTTGTTGGCGCAGTGTAACGAGGTACGAATTTCTATACATGATATTTGGCGCCAGAGAGCATCGTGTAATACATGAACGTTCCCGAGTCTAAAAGAATCAAGCAACGCCTAAATGCAATCATCATTTCCTTTCAAAGTCATCCAGATGCCTCCGGAGGCCTACTGAAGACTGGGGTGCTTACATCCATTCGTTGCTCTTCAGAATTCGAGAGACCTAATCCAAATCTGAAAAATATAAGCACCTCGAAACCCCTCCTCTAAATATGGTTTGGCGCGTGATAACTATCTAAGCTGTCGTGTCAGCCAGCTCAATGCCTTATAGGATCAGATACATCTACGGACACCCGGATATGCCAATCAACTTGTGCAGCCTTGCTCGATCGGCCAAGGACAATAGTCCGGCCCGACATACCCTTCGACACTCGGAATGCTCAAATCAAGAACATTTGGGGATCAGCACAAGCCCCATTCTCTTGCTAACCCTGGCAGGCGGCCTGCCACTCCGTTTCGAATACGGTATAGATCGTTCGGTAGCCTCGGTGGCGTCAACGCGTCCAATCATAGACTGTGCCTCCTTGACCACATTTCACTTCCCCAGAAAGTGACTGCGGTCCCGGAAAAATTCTCTAGTCTCTGCTATTCTGACATTGCATATAACCTTGTGATAGGTGCAAAATTTGGTATTGTTTGAATTTGACATTCCTAGACTGCATATTCGCGAGCCCTACTGGCCAGAGCCTTCGAGCACATTGGCTAGCCCACCTCCGCTAGCCTTAATGAGTCAAGCTATCCTTGCAGCTGCATGTAATTTCCCCGCGATCTCCAGATCTGGGCGTGGCACGTGAATAATGGCGTCGCTGAGCGACGCCGAAATAACTCGATATGTAGAGCCGTGCTACCCAGCGAACGTGCAAATACTCATTTGAGTAAAAAAAGCTTTTCTCAAATCCGCCTACATTCCTTCCCATCAAGCTCAAAGGAACGTTGGAAGACCCTCTGCTGTCGATATCTACCATCCTCTGCTCCTGGGATTGGTATTTGGTGACGGAACGGCATGATGAACCTCACAGAGACTGAGGTAGCGCTGGAGAAGTCAGCTGCTCACCACGTAGAGGATACATTGGGCCATGGGGCAATTGTTGAAGCAAAGCACGCCACAGATGAAGAACACGCGCAGACTCTGTGGCAAGGTCTTCGAGACAATCGGAAAGCTGTGTTTTGGTCAGCATTAATTTCAATGGTAGGCCTTCGCTACTGTCTCTTCTTGCCAGACACTTAATGGCTTACTTGTATCACTCACTTCCAGTCAATCGTTATGGAGGGCTACGATATCATTTTGATGGGCAACTTTTTCGGATACCCTTCTTTTCAACACAAGTATGGGCAGTATTACGGCGAAAAACTTCAGTGGCAGATCCCTGCTCGATGGCAGACTGGCCTGAACATGTCTAGTACGGTCGGGTGCATTTTCGGTAAGGATTTGTCCCGCCAGAGAGGATGAGAGACTAACACAGATTCAGGTGGTATCCTGAACGGGTATCTTGCCTCCCGTTTTGGTTATCGTTTTGTCATGATTGTCGCCTTGGCTTTTCTGAACGCTGTCCTTTTCATCGTATTTTTCGCCAGCACAGCTACCGTCTTGCTCGTGGGTGAGATATTTTGCGGGTTCGCATGGGGCGTCTTTGCCACCATTGGCCCAGCCTATGCCTCGGAAGTTTGTCCCACCAACCTGAGAGGCTATCTTACCATTTATGTCAACATGTGCTGGGCCATCGGCCAGCTGATTGCGTCCGGAGTGTTATATGGCTTGGTGAACCGCTCAGATCAATGGGGCTATAGAATTCCGTTTGCTCTACAATGGCTGTGGCCTACACCTCTGATAATTGTCTGTTGGTTGGCACCGGAAAGCCCTTGGTACCTCGTACGCAAGGATCGCCTAGACGACGCCAAACACAGCATTCGCCGTCTCGGAGGCAATAAGACCGAAGAGCAGATTAATGGACAACTAGCTATGATGGTTCATACTGCGAAGATTGAGTCTGAGATTGAATCTGGCACCACTTATTTAGACTGTTTCAAAGGTGTCGACCTGCGCCGCACGGAGATCTGCTGCGTAACATTTTGTTGCCAGATCTTGTCGGGCAGTACTTTTGCCTACTCGCCTACCTATTTCTTCGAGCAAGCCGGCATCGCCACCTCGCATGCTTTTCAACTTGGCGTTGGCTGCACCGCCATCGCCTTTGTCGGGACCGTTTTATCCTGGTTTCTGATTACAAAGTTTGGACGTCGCACCCTTTACGTTTGGGGTCTCGGTACCCTCTGTAGCATACTTTTCATCATTGGAATCGTTAATGCAGCAGCGCACACCAATGGTGCTATGTGGGCCCAGGCTGCCTTGTGTTTCGTTTGGCTATTCGTGTACTCTCTGACCGTGGGCCCGATCGCCTACGCAATCGTCAGCGAAACCTCTAGTGTTCGGCTGCGGCCCCTCACTGTCTGTTTGGCACGCACGGCCTATCAGATCGTGAATGTCGTCTCCATGGTCATCGAGCCATACGCCATGTCCCCCACAGCATGGAATCTGTCGGGGAAGACAGGTTTTATCTGGGGCTGTACTGCACTTGTCGCATTCATCTGGGCTTTCTTCCGCCTGCCGGAGCCGAAAGGTCGCACCTATGCCGAGTTAGATATCTTGTTCGCCACAAGGGTCCCAGCACGCAAGTTCTCTTCCACTTCCGTGGATCCCTACGCCATCGCGGTCTCCCACTCACAGGATGGCCTTGTCCAGGAAACAAAGCAATGAATCAATGATAACGCTAGAAACGAATGGCACCGATGTATTAAAAGGCGGTAGATTGCAACGTATAGTACGATGAAGAAGAAGCATTGTCAAGATCATCTATTCAATTTCGAAGCATAGCAATATTCTACTAATTGGACTATTGCTATTCAATGTGTCTCTGAAAATCTTCAATGGTTATCGGTCTTAGGTTTTTTCAAACCGTGTTTTCATCGGTATCAAACTTCTATATCTACTCACCTTGAAATTAGATAGGGGCCCTTGCGAGCTGTCGAGGGGGCACCAAGTTACCCCAAGGTTGTCCTGCTCCCCAAATCCAACAGCTTGCTGACCCTTCAGCCACACCCAAGACCGTATTCGTGGGATGGCTGAGTGCATCCACATGTTTGGTGACTATCCCATCACAAATTTCTGCTATCATCTCGAAAGTGCGATGGTCATTCCTACGACAAAGGGAAGACTGTAAGCCGAGACCCTGGACCTCACAACTCGTCATCCGATAAAACTCAACAACGAAACATTTCTCAAAGAGATCGAGAGTTAGTTCGACCACAGAGAAAAGGTCATGGACAGGTGACACGATCCTGGCAGCTCGTCTTTCGCGGGGACGAGTCACTAAATATATCCTACGAGATCGAGACTCAATGTCACGATGAAGAAATGAGTTATGACAGAGATACTGGTCCTGGTAGCTCCTCGCTCGCTTATGGCGAGTTACCGCATCGGTACTCGGAGGCAAGAAATATCAGGCCCATGACCTCAGATGAAGCAGCGACGGTTTTACATTGAATTTATATTCTTCAAGGAACTGACATAGATGTCTAGGTCAGCATAGACTGAAATTATCAGCCTGGTGCTAACGTAGGGACTACCGGAGATGCACCATCATGACTTCGTCATTATTAATTCACCTCTCAGAGGTGGCATCCACTGTCATGTCCATTCAGCTGGCCGGTGCACGCAGTGCTATCCCTTCCAGATCATGCCCATCTAACTCCTAGCTTGACAAGGTCCAAAGTGATCTTCTAAATGGATCGTCCCCGCATGGACGGAGAATCGCCACCCAGACGGTCACCTCAACTGTCTAGGAAAGAAAGAGTATCATTCGAAACCTTTGACGCCTCAAATATGGATCGTAAATTTTGGTTATCATCCCAAGAGAGCGACGGAGAAGACCATTTTCCTAGCATCCATGATAAAGAAGTCAATCTAAACGGTCAGGAGTTTTCGATGACAAAAAAACTTCGAGCCATGCACATTGCCTCTGCCGACTGTGCCTCCGCAGATTGGACTTGTACAAATGGCGCAGGATGTCTCAATTGCCCGAGTGAGGGCATCCATATCTCGAATGAGCGGGGAGGACCAATCTCCTCCTTTCAGTGAATGTCCGCCGCAGGATGTCCCAACGGCCCCGGGAAGTTCATTCATGACTCGAGTCAGCCAGAACCAGCCCCTTCATGCTGGTCAGTGTCCGCCACAGGATGACTCAACAGTCAGATTGACAGCAAGTATGAACCGGATTCGCGAGAAATAGCAATCTTCCGCTGTTCAGCACTCGCCGCAGGATGTCTCGATGGCTTCAACCCATGGTCCGCCGGAACAGCGGCTGCATCAAGTAAGTTCAGATGCGATTCAGAACTTCCACCACCGTAATTATAACATCAAGAGAGCGAGGGCCGATTCCCTCGGTGATCACGACATAGGAACACAATTGAAGCGGACCCGGACTTTGTATGGAGCTGAGACTATCAGTAGTGCACATTCACTTCCGAGTCCGCGGCGTTCTAACCGTCTGCGCACAACCAAATGAGCGATACGACGAAGTGGCACCCTTGAATCTTCTGTTCATACCCGATTGCTTTTCTCTATTTTATATCTCCGTTCCAGAGGAGATGGTTCGTAACTGTCCTTAATGTCCACCGAGCAATCCGTCAGACAAACCCCCGCCCAACCCATGTTTTTAAAGCGGTGAGTATCTGCCTGAAGCGATCGTTACGGCCTTTCTGGATCCTCAGTCGATCAAAAGTCAAGAACGACACTTTTTACCAATGCAATTGATCCAACCCATTGGTGTATAGATGAAGAGTGTTGAGTGAACTAATTGTTTTTGTTGGTCCTTGGCTGGGCTATGCATCATGTCCGCCGCATATTTGTAGCAACCCGAGATGCAGGGCAAAACAGCCCATTCTACGCGATTAAAGGTGGACTGTACACGATTAAATTGTGAACATTTCAGTCATTAACAATAAGAACTATTTCGTGACAGTTTCAAATGTGCTTCATCATCTACCGCACGCAGTATCCTCCGTCAATGAGCAGATCGGATCCAGTCGTGTAGGTGCTCGCGTCACTGCAGAGATAGACATAGGCTCCCTTCAGCTCCTTAGCCTGGCCTGGCCTTCCCTGGGGGATCATAGAGTTCCAAAGGTCTTGAGTTTTTTGGTCGACAAAGTCCGACAAACCAGTGTCGATGTAGCCGGGGGAGATGCTGTTGACGCGGGCGAAGTCGCGCCACTCGTTGGCGAGGGAACGGGCCATGTGGATGCAGCCAGCCTTGGCCACATTGTAAGAGGTCTGTTCTTGAGGGAAGTTGGCAATGTGGCCAGACATAGAGGAGGTAATGACGAAGCTGCCGGTGCCGCGCTCCTTGAAGTGGGCGCCGACGGCCTTGGCGCAGTGGAAGGTTCCGGTCAAGTCGGTCTGAATGACCTCTTCCCAGTCCTTCACGGAACCATCGAGGATACCGCTGCTGGCTGTGCGACCGGCATTGGCAATGAAGGCATCAATCTTGCCGAAGTCCTTGATGACATCGTTAACGAAGCCGGACACGCTCTCCCAGTTGCCCACGTCGCACTTGTAGGCCTTGACCTTGACGCCGTACTTTTCACTGAGCTCCTTCGCGTTGCGCTGGCCGCCCTCGGCACGCGAGGCGTATGTGATGGCGAGATCAGCACCCATCTCGGCGCAGCCGCGGGCAGCCTCAATACCCATTCCGCGGGGGCCGGAGGCACCCGTAACAACAACGACTCTGCCCTTGAGGCTGAAAAGGTCCTGCAGGCTGTCGGCTTTAGGGACGGGAATCATGGTGACGGTGGTTTTTCAAAAGAGGTAATTTGAAGTGGGAGAGATGTTCAAATGGAGGATCAGGGGGAGATGTGTTGAGGAATAATAGATATATGATTTTTGAAGTTGCAGAGGAAAGCATGGGCTTATATAGCTTGGTATACCCCTCTCTGTGACAAGCCTCTCCGGGCATGACTTAATAACGGGGTATCCCGGTCTCAATGGGGCCATTTGATTCGCTACCGAGACCATTGTCTGCTGTGTCTAGCCTTGTTGTGACGCACTGTCTGATTCGCCCAAACCGGGAAAACCTGGGAAGAACAATAGTGAACGACGTGGAAAGTTGATGCGGATGACGGCGGCGCTATGATGTCATGACTTCGCCCGGTCCTGCTTCCCTACTGGTGATCTCGGCCCGAACATCACACCCAACGTTCTCATACGGTGCTAACACAGTGCTAACATAGTGAATATGCTAATATGGTGCTGACCGCTCGCTCCAAATGGTTTAGGTTCCTTAGTCACGCCGGAAATCAGTTTTGAACGCTTGATTTTGTGCGGTGTCTACCTCATGGTTGAGACAGCCCCCACCTTGGCCAACATTCCAAAGTCGATCAAAAGGGTTTCTCGTGGCAGGATAGCGTTAGCGCCGGTCGAAGTGAAAATTGTCAAGATATCGGCATAATGACTCTCAATTTCGCAGTCATGACCATCTAGCTACAATCTATGTACACAATTCAAATCATTCAATCTCGAGACCAAAGAAAACCTTTCGCGAAACAGGATCGCGATGACTCCGGGCCATGACGCATTGTATGGGCAGAAGGAGCTCTGTGTGAATAGTCGTTGACTCAGCGATGCTCAGAAAATCGGACATATTTTCTGGCTCAGTCCAAGTTCCATATTGAATTATTTCACGCATCGTGCCTGATTCATAGTTATGGAAGACAAAATGAAGATGAGATACCCCGGACGCAAGCCGATGTGGAGCCCGCGAGTGAAGCTATGTATTGATCCTCTACCGTTTCCACTCTGCACCACTATCGAGGTAGGTGTCGCTCTGTCCAACTGGACGATCCCATCCCATTACTAGGCCCTGCTTGCTTACTCTGTGTTAGATGCCGATCTTTCTTCAAACGGCACTCTCATATTGAGAAAGTAGGTCTCAACCCCATTCGAGAAAAAGAGGATCTGGAGATTAACACCTGGAATGGCCCTGATGATCCGGACGACCCGTAAGCATCGAGTCAAGGACGCTTTGAAGCTCGACCCATACTGACTATGATAGATTCAATTGGAGCAACACTTACAAATGGGTTCTAACACTGACGGTGTGTTTCATGTCGGTGATCGCTTCCATTCTCCACAACCTACCGCTGCTAAAACGACAGTTCTATCCTGCCCATTTTTTTCGGGCAAGGGTATCACACAATTTGCGAGCGTTTTCTTAGTCGAAATTCTTCACAACAATAATTTCTGATATGAGGGTTTGAGTAGTCGACAATAGTGGTTCCCAATTAGACGAGGAGTTTCCAGGGCTAGACAGCTAGAATTTACTGCACGTAGATTGAGGGTGCGATGCACGTTTATATAGACAACTCCTGACGATCTGTGTTCGATGATCCAGATGTCAGACATGGTTCCGAGCATCCCGAAAAGTCCTCGTTCTGGCTGGGAAGAATTGAATTGTTGAATTTGTTGAATGTAAGCTTAGACACACATACACTGTCACAATTGGGATCCAGTCTCAGTAAGAAGACCTTGAAGCCTATCTTGCATCAAGGTAAGCGCGTAGTGGGTATCATACTGCGAGCAAGGATGAAGTCTCTCGGATTAGAGGTTGATAGGTCTTCTCACGATCTGGAACATTGAGATTTCCTGACATCACAAGAGAGATCCTGCGAGCGTTTTTAAATTTACGGCTCAACTGACTACAGGTGCAGCGTTTATATGTCGTCATACGTCAATTGAATACAGAAGTAAGCTCAAGGTATAAGTAAATATTGCTCATCGCGCAACAACAAGGCATACTCCGAGGTTAGAGAAACGTCGGTGACCGTATCGAAGGCCATGGATTGTGCAAGATAACTCTTCAAAATTATATCAGTGTTCATGATGCATTTTTTGTTCTCTAGACACCCTGAATTGTCTACGGTATGTTCCAAATCGTCAGAAAGGGTGACATGGGGTACGGGCAGTGCTAGCTGCCGCGATATATTTAAATATAGAATGCCTTTGTGACGTACACTTAGGTATAGCTTCCATTGCCAAGGCTACTTGATAAGCAAGCGTTCTGGGCAGACCTGTGAACACCAAAGAAGCGCACTCGTGCGTGAATCGAGCTCAAGCCAAGCCCCTTCCTCCGCGTAGACCAGCCTTACACCTATTTGGAAATACAGAGCCAATTGAGAAGCTGAGGTGGTACCATAATGCCGTGGGGACAATACAAAAAAAAATAAAAAACTTGCGACCGATGGCTATATCCAGCTCTCCAATGCAATTAAGTCGCGAATTTTCTTCCTTTCCCTCCCATTTCTCCCACGATGAAGCAATCGGTGATACGTACATTGCGACCGTGCGATCAGGCTTCTCTGAATGACTATTCACGTTGTTTCGATTAATCAGCGGAGCGACATGACCGAGAAGATACGCTATGGCTGCAATGCCTTCCCAAAATTCATCGCCGGCACAATGACTGCTGACGCGGTCTCAAGCCGAAATCAAATGCCGGTTATGACCCATCTTTCATGGACCCCTGTAGACAAGGTACTGTAGACGCAATTCCTTCGTTTTGGCTGGAAACTGCAGAATCCTTCTTTTCAATTCGAGCCAATTGATTGGCCAGGCCCATGTCGATCACCGCCAACTCCAGTAAGCTCGCGGGGCTTGCTCGCGGGTGGAAGTATCCTAAAGAGCCCGACACGCGGCGCCAAGCACCCGTGGAGCTTGAACGAGTGTGAGTTTGAGGGCCAAAGGAGAGCCATTAGTGACCACACGGCTCAAGCAGAAGGTCTCGAACATATGCTCAATATCTAGAGAGCCGGCCTACATCCACGATGACGCGTCCAGCAACGGCAGCGAGATGAGCGATACCTATATAAACCATTCGCTCTTATGGCCTAGCCATCAAGGAGTTCTTGATTATCGGTCCCCTCGACTACGGTTTTCTACCAATACCAAAACAATTTTCCAAATATGGTCCAGCTTTCAAAATTCCTTGCTGTGGCAGCAGTCTATTTGGCTGCCCCGGCCATAGCTCACCCAGGTGAACAGCACGATCCGCACATGGTGAAGCGCGGTATTCATGCTCGCGATGCGATGGCAGCTGCTGCGAAGACCTCTCTGGAAGCATGTGAGAATAGTCTTCACGCGCGAGAATTGGCGAAGCACAACATTGCCCGGCGTGCCCGTACCGTCCAACAGCTTCGCAAGGAGCGTGGGATCACAACTAGTAAGTCCTCCCTCTTCTAAGCCGCCAACCCATCTTGAAGAAGCAAAGGACTCATACTCTATAGCCTCCCAGAAGTGGACCAGAAACCTGGCTGCTCTTGAGAAGTGGGAGGCAGTTAACCACAACAAGACAGATATCCTCAACTATAGCCCTGCGACACCGGAGTCAGTGGTATTCGCAGCTAACACCAGCTGCATCCTGACCCCAATCGTCACTGATGGTCCGTAATTATGTTTGGGGTGAGGTGATGCGTCACAATGTGAGAAGAGGAACTATACTCAGATGGCGTGGACACCTTCCTGGAAGTCCAGTACATCGACATCAACACTTGCCGGCCGGTCCCAGGTGCACTGGTCGACATTTGGCAAGCAAACGCCACTGGTGTTTACAGGTATGTAATCTCATTATATTCTGAGAACAGGTTTGCGATGTCGAGGCTCTGACTAATCTTCATAGTGGAATCTCCGAGTCTGGCAACTACGCCGCTGGAGGCTGGGACTCTACGTATCTTCGCGGCATTCAATTGACGGACAAAGACGGAGTCGCGAGCTTCGAGACCATATTCCCAGGACACTATGAAGGTCGTGCCACACACACTCACCTGTTAACCCATGTGGGTGCGAAGCTTTTGCCAAACAAGACTCTCGAGGTGGGCACCGGCAGCATGGCTCACATCGGTCAGCTGTTCTGGAACGAAGTCCTTCGCTCTGCTGTAGAAGATACCTATCCTTACAACATCAACACGCAAGCCATCACTTCAAACGCCGAGATATGTGGTCCATTGAGCAAGCCGACAGTGCCTATGATCCCTTCCCGGAGTATATCTACCTTGGCGAAAGCCTCGACGATGGTCTATTCGCTTGGATCCAAATCGGCATCAATGCCACGGCAGATTACACCGACAACTCGTATGACAGCATTGCTGCTTATCACGATGCCAACGGTGGACACGAAAATTCCGACAGCTCTGTAATGGGCGGCGCTCCTAGCGGCACCAACAGCTCCATGCCCTCGGGTAGCTTCTCGGTCGGTGCTTCTGCGAGCTCCTCCGCGTAAAATGTGGATTGAATGGGGAGCAAGCTCCACTCATTGGTTTCAAGATCTTTTGCTGGCCACGGATAAAGCCATGAATTGAAAGAAAGACGACGTATTCCGAAGACGGTGGTTGGTAGAAGTATCTGAACTTCTTCAGACACGTTCTTTTAAAATTAGATTGAATTTTGGATCACTCATCAGAGAAACTGTTCTGTCATAAAAGTCATAATGGTCATTCAACTACCTGCCGACTGATTAATAGTGCATTCTACACGTATGGGAAGAAAGCCAAGTGAGCCTATGGGTGTATTCAATTCGGGGCTTTTGGTGGAACAACATACCGATTATTCCGTCTTGGCCCCCAGCTCCATACTGAAATAAGCGGGGTCCGAGAGTTTGTCGGACGCTATTTCTAACGTATCTGCGAATAACAACGATTTCATGATTGCTTAAAGATTGCAGCCTCGCAACGCTGCTCCCTAGATAGAGAGATCTGTGCTCTTCTTGGTTGACGCCATACTACCGATTTCCATGGTTGGCTGGAGGGATGGATCCTTTGAGATTTAGTAGTCTTGATGCACAAGTTTTTATTCATTACGAATATGAAATTTCGATAATATGAGGACTACTGGAGGTGCTCGGTAACAATACCTGATCATTCCGTTTGTGCAGTGGCCGCGAATCGAGCAGATTGTCCTGATGCTGTTGTAATCTCCATTGTTTGACTCTGCCATTGGGACAAGCAGACTCGTACATATGCTGAGGTCGTGGCTCCCATTGCAAAACGCCCAAAGCTGTCTTCGCCGGTCGAGATAGAGTCGGAAAATGAGGACGAGCCCGATGACTCCAAAACAGAGTTCCACCGCCCAAACAATGAAAATAGCATAGAGGGTGGCCCGGAAAGCCTCTCCAAGGATGATGAGACTCTAGCGAGGTTAGCTGCGTCGATTTTCTGTTGAGTTATAAGCGAATCAGAACACAGGAGAGAATGAGCTTAATGAAGACGCTAGTCTTCGTGATATTGCCCATTCGCCTGAGTCCTATGATAAAGATGCTGACATCCTGAATGGTGCGAACATGAAGCCGGATAAATGAAGGGCAGCCATTTAATAATGATTCATTCGTCACAGCAGATTGTTTGTCGTAGACCAGTTGGACGAGAGGGGATCCAGAGAGAACAGCGCATCGTCCCCCAGTGCCCACTCAAAGTCAGCCAGGAATTGCTCGTCCAGATGAAAGGCATCATTTCTCTCGGGCACTTCAGATGTAGTCGTTCCGCTTGCGAATTCTCGATTCATCTCGCCGACTGAGCTCCCCGTCGCGCCTGTGTACCGCGAGTGAGCGTAGCCGTTGCCCTGAGCCGGTTCCACCACGGATCTCACGCTTCGAGAACCTGGATCAAACTCATTGCGCCACCACCAGACCGTGTCTCAGGATCGGACTCAATACTAGGCGACTGCGGATACGTAGGGAGTTGTACTCGGTCCCATCCATCTTGCGGAAAGCCCTGCTGCTATTCCAGATTGCCTTTAAGACGGTCACGGTCTTTGCAGCTAGGTCGGCACTGTCAACCGACATTTGCTGGGCCAGGTTTATTGCGGTGAAAAGTGAAGCTCGAGCACGGCTGGTTTCGAGACCCTGAGAAGCCAGTGTACTCTTGAGAATGCGGAGCAACGACGTCGAAGCAAGAAGTAATGCAAAGCCCATCTGGACTGGTGCCATGGACAAGAAGCCGACACGCTCGCAAAGTGATTGAATATAGTCGATCAAGCGGCAGGCGGTGACGAGTATTCGTGGACAACACCCACTCGAGATTAATGTCTGGTTCTTGTACAGGTGGAAAGTCTGGATTGCCATCCTACACAGAGCTGTATCAAACCTTTCGTCATCTGAGTCCGGTGATTAGCGAAGGGATTGAAGAAGACGAAATTTGACACACCAGTCACGGCTTGAAGCTCCAAGTCGTCCACTTGACCTTCATAGTCACGCAAAATGAGGTCCAGTGCCCGCTCCTGGTCCAGGGACAGAGTACGCAGCCCATTTTCAGTGACTGCCTCGCTGCACTTGGCAATAAGCACTTGACAACGAAGCTTCAACGCCATCCAAGGCGCAATCTTTTCAAACAGGCCTTGTCGTTGTGCCGGACCCTTTGCCGGATCCTGTCCAAGATCAACTAGCGCTCGCGGTAATTGACCCTTGGTCACACAGACCCTTCTGAGGATCAGCACATTTCACTGCAAAAAATATGATTTTTCCAGGCTACTTGCCGCTGATAAACGATTACAGAATGCGCCCATAACTCCGAGCGGCGGAGAAGGTCTACTTCGGAGGGAGCTGGCATCTTGACGCGTGAGAACTCATGGCTGGACATGGGAATATGGAGACCATTCTGCATTGCAATGTGTAGCAAAATCCCACCCATCGGGAATGTCACGTCGGGATGGTCCCCCTTCGGAAATGGCCACGTGAGAAGAAGCAAGATGCCCTGGATGGTGTTCGATGGCGGTGACACCGACAGGGTTGAAAGCAATGCCATCTCCATGATACTGCGAGCCAGCGCCATCAAGAGAGTCGGATTTCGGGCATATGCCCGACATGCAACGCCGATAATGGCCCAGAAGAGGAACGGTGACTGTGCATAGTACGTGTTGGGCCGCATTTGCGGGTCGAGAATGGGAAGAAATGGGGCATAATAGCGGAAGAAGCTGCATCCTGGAATCAATGGTTGACTACGCCACCTGCATCACTGGCACGTACATTTGAAATAGATCATCAATTTCCTGCGCGCTGATCTGAATGCCGTTCAGGGTGCGCGACTTGGTATCACCATCGCATACCGGTCCCGGGATGCTGTGCTCCGGACCCATCGGTGCCAGGAGCTGTGGTGGGTACGAGGGAGGCGGTTGTGTTTCGGAGAGAGTATCACTGGCCGGCGTACGCGCCCCCATCTCCGCCGCCGCTGTCAGAAGCGCAATCGGCGAGAGGTGAGGGTCAGCCGGCTGTGATGCTCTGAGCTTGCGTCGCAAATCTTCTGATTCCCGTTCCAGGTCGGAAATGCGCCTACCGAATGTGTCAGTCGCCGTTCGAGCCGGAGTTTTTCATGTTCCATTTCCATACTTGCGTTTGTGCTCGCGCTTGAACGGGTCGGACACGACACATCTTGCGTTCACTTTACGACACCGGGTGCATGGCTGGTCGGGGTTCAGGTATACATCGCATTTGGCCTGGTTGGATCAGTGGGATGTCAATAGAAGAGTAATCCAGATCGAGAGGGACCTTTTGCTGGCGGCACTCGGTGCACGCCTTCTTTCCTTTCTTCGGCCTGCGAAGAACCATGTCAGTGACATGTAGAGAAGAAACTACGGGGCTCTTACGTCTCCATGGATCCATGTACTCCTGTTGAATGATCGGGAATGCCTTTGCGCGACCGGGTTGATAGACGGAGAGAGAGAGTGACGGGAGTTGAAGGCCCGGTGCCGGTTCCGGGCCGGAGTGTGCCGGGGGGTGATGGCGGGACCGGGATTCTCCAACTTGGCTGCGAGTATAAACCTTGGCCCATGTCCGCTGTTCATCTTCCTGGACTTCCTCTTTTACTTGGATGGTGGACGTGAAGATTACTCTAGTTACCAACATTACCGAAATTCCAATACAGTGCAAGCAGTGCACCGTTTCGAGTACTTCCAGTGATCAGCGACTCCCACATCGTCATAAACGATAATCACAGCAAAAGCTCGTCCTACCATCCCGCGTGTTACACTGTGCGAGAGAGGGGTGAATCCCTTGAGGAGCACAACAGAGATGTAAATGACCGAGTCCCCGGGATTCCAGAACAGGTCACCGCACCTGTTCACCTTCGCACTTTGCGCCCTGAGATAGACACCCATCTCCTCTGGTTCGTTCGGGTTCAGGCTACTCGATCCGCGTGTCCACCGGTGTAAGGGTGCACCAGACGCAGTCTTACAGAAAACCAACTCCCTGGGTCCAGGTCTATCAAGACCTGCGGCGAGCTGCAGCTTCGGTAGATTTTCTCTTTTTTCTCTATTCCAGTAGTTCAATCTCTGCAGGGCGTCTCGCATTGAGCGAACCCAACGAGCGTTAAGTTCCGAGGATGGACAAGGGGGAGGGGTAGAGTATGGGACACCTTGGGAATAGTACATGGGAATTGTATGAGCCTATGCATTTGTTGGCATTATCGTGTGTCCAGGCCGTCAGGTCCAATGCAATCCGACCCCTCCAGATTGGCCATACCTAGTTTGTAGTGCCTCGGCTGTCTGAGTTGCAAACCCCTAACAAACATTCGAATGAGTATACCGATCGCCCGTGTAGGTAATTGATTCGGATGACAGCCATTTCAACAACATTGTATGATTCCCATGTTGACCTAAGCAGCTAGAGATGTCCATGTCCGTATAATGAGAAAGTGGCTCGAATCATCACAAGTGGCAGCGCCACCATGACGCCCGAGGCGATCCATGTCTTCAACGTGACATCACCCTCTACGATGACTATATATTCTACGATAGACAAGACCCGTATGGCAAAAGAACTGACTACCGACCATGAACTACGATCTTCCCTCGGTTACCGAGCTCAAGCAGGCCGTCGAGAGCGGGCAACGTATCACACGCGAGGACGTCTCGGTGATCTCCCACGCCGAAAGTGCCCTGACTGGACGCGGGCCGCTCCGGGGCGGGCCAGCTGGTTAGTCCGTTCAAGTGAAGTCTGATTCCCGGCAGGCTAATGTCAGAACAGCCTTGGCCCAAAGCCTGGCGATGCGGCAGATGAACTTCGATAACAAAGTCGACGAGGTGTCACGGAAACCACAGAGCCACATCACGCAGAATGATGCCCGGGCGATCCAGTCCATAGAGGTACATCGACAGTGGTCTGGATTGGCAATTGAACACCGCTGACTGCGGATAGGGTCGTGCATTCAACAGGCCCCCCGGCATCGGGTCTGTTACCGCACAAGTATGGACTATCGCCAATCGGAACGAAATCCTGGGTCTCTCCCCAGTGGCGGCAGATCCCCCCCGTGTATGTGACCAAAGACGATGCTCGCAAGGCTCAGCGAGCCGAGGCCATGCTCTATGGGGGTTATATCTCGGGCCAGGGCATGGCGGCCTCCATGCAGGTAAGTTGGAGATTCGCGGGTGTCGGGGCCAATGGCATTGACTGGACGCGTAGAGCGCAGCCGACAAGATCGACCACGTATATGGGAACCTGTAGTGGAGACACTCCATGGTACATAGAAATCGACCAAACTACCCAAAATTTCGTTGAGAATCCGTAATGTGGGGACAGGAGACCAGACCATCAGCCGAAGCCCGCTGAGGTGCGCTAAGGTCAGCTAAGGTTGGCGCGGGCCCAAACCGTGCATGTTGCGGGTTTCCGACATGTCGCGACCATCGCTAGCCCTGACCCGCCGTGCTGGAATCGTGCAGGACTCTCAGAATTCTCAGGATCACGTCAGTTTCTCCGGTGGATTCCCTAGTCGACGATCGACGCAGTTCTGTCCATCCACAGCGGGCGCACCTGGTCTTGCTGCGGGTGCGGGCACTGTGTCCGTCTGTACTCATCACGATGCAGAGGCGAACAGTGATCACTAGTGACAGTCCGCTCCCTTCAATGTCTGAAGCGAGTGTGGTGCAGCGGCTGCACGACCACGACGCGATGATCACCCAGAATCCCCTAGTCGTCCACTACGAGCGATGTCAGCCGCCCGCGGATGCACCAGCGGACGAAAGCCACGCGATTTGGTACGAGTTGACCGACCGTATCAACTATCTCCCGGGGCTCCGAGGCCACGTTCGTTATCGGGCCTGTTTCCACGATACCCCGCAAGGGCTCCAGACGCACATCTATGCGCCAATGGGGGTGGATATCCGCAATGAATGGAGCGTGCGGCGGGGCAGCGAAGGGTTGTATTTGCAGGAACGGGTCGAACTGCGCTGTCTGCTCGGGATGACGGGCTTCATACGGCGCACGCTGACTCGGGCGCATCGGGAGTTGGTGGCTCGTCTAGGTCAATTAGACCAACCTTGGGAGAGACGAGTCGACGAATAGAGGGGGCCAAGGGACTGGAGCTGGAGGGGCTAATGGGCTAGAAGCTGCAGCTTTGGCGGGGCTGGTTATTTGTCATGCGTCATATCCACCTCTGGAATTTGGAATTGTCGAGTTGTGATGTAATGTATAGTTTCGTGAGATGATCAGAGAATGGAGGACGAGACGAGGGGGGAGGGGAAGATCCATTGATTGCTCGGTGGTTTAGTATTTATATAACGGCATCTCTCCCACAAGGTCCTTACCACCGGCTCTCTCTCTCTCCAAGTACCTTGCAAGAATCAGCCTCCACTATGCCTCTCACTGGTCACTGCCTTTGCGGCGCCGTCACATACACTGCGGCCGTCGATAAGCCTCTCATCACGGCTTATGACCACTGTGATGACTGCCAGCGCCAGACCGGTTCCACTTACTGTTCGTCTTCTCTCGTGAGAGTCAAATCGGAGCCCCGCTAACCTTCCCTAGCTCTGGTCACCGTCGTCCCCAAGGATTCTTTGACTAATAAAGGTCCCACCAAGTCTTTCGCCAAGGCTGGCAGCTCCGGCCTGCCCGTCCACCGCATTTTCTGCTCCGAGTGTGGTTCTCCCATTGCCCACGACCCTGAGGCTGCCCCTCCCATCATCGCCCTCAAGGCCGGTACTCTCGACAGCGAAATCAAGAAGACTCTGAAGCCGGTATGTCCCTAGATTGAGCCACGGGTACCGTCAATGCATCCTAATGATTGTTTTAGGACACCGAGATCTGGACTGTCGGCAAGCTTCCCTTCTGTCAGGAAAACCTCGAGCACCCCTTCGAGCACATGCCCCAGTAGATAACACACGCTAAAGTGGGAACCCTCGAGGAAGAAAGAAAAGAGTAATTTGTGAATTAACGATTGATTATGAGGCATGAGACCGACATTCTATAGTCGAATATGAACTTCATTTTTAATTAAATTGATCAGGATGTGTAAAAACGTGTGAGGCCCGGATCCGTGTGGTTATGGATGCCGCTCGTGTTACAAGTAATTCATCACGGTGATTTTTTCCCCAGCTGTGAGGATATCGACCCCGAGAATGGTCTTTTCTTTTCTTTTGATTCCCATCTCCAACCTCCCAGTTTTGGCCGTTGCTTCATTGCCATGTCGACCGGGACCTTGTTCGTGCACGACTCGCGCACCGGCCTCAAGTATGACATTCCGATTCGCCGCAATGCGGTACGTGCCCTTGATCTACAGCGCATTCGAGCCCCGAATGTCGGGTCCAATCGAGCCGATCAGGTTTCTCTGGGGATACGTGTGCATGATCCGGGCTTGCAGAATACGGCGGTGGTGGAAAGTGCCATTAGCTTTTCGTGAGCGTCTTGTTGCCCGTTTGATGGACTCTGTGCTGATACACCAGTGACCATGAGCGTGGGGCTTTGATATTCCGAGGCTATACTTTGGAGCAGCTCTGGGATTCCGACTTTGAGGATATGCTCCATCTGTTGGTATGGGGAACTTATCTACGGTACATCAACGGACAGAGCTAAGCAGAGCGCTTGCCGTGCATATGCAAGAGGTTCCCAATGAAGTATTTGATGCGATCCGAGGTCTACCGTAGGTCCAAGAGAGCTTGACTGATGAGACAGTTGATTGCTGACGCCGTAGGGGATAAAGGGCAACTTCACCTCCGCTTTCCCTGATTCTGGCGGGTCTCGCGGCTTGTCTGGCTTGTCAGCACGATTCCACTCCCGCCTCTTCCAATCCGACCCTTTACCAGGACAATCTCGAGGAAGCCGACCGGGTAATTCTACGCACTGTGGCAGAATATGCTGTGATATTTGCTGTGGTCCGATGCCACCGACTCAGCATTGGTTGGCAGCCTCCAGCTCTCGGGAGAAGCTACTACGAGAACCTCTTTATCATGTCCGGCCTTGTGGATGCGATCACTGGTCTCCCCGATCCAATGCGACTGTCATGTTTTCGCCGATTTTCCATGTTGAACGCCGATCACGGCATGGCCCTAGCGGTCTTTTCGGCGCTGGTGACAGCCTCCTCCTTGACTGACCCGATCTCCTGTCTGATAACATCAGTGACCGCCGCCCACGGATCTCTTCATTTTGGGGCCACCGAGTTTGCCCAGCGCGCGCTCCAAGAAATTGGAAGCCCAAGCAATATTCCTGCGTTTCTAGATGAAGTCAAGGCTGGTAAACGAAAGCTTTTTGGATATGGCCATCGGTCATACAAAGGCATCGACCCCCGTGTCCGTCCAATTCGGGTAATTCTGCAGGATCTCCCCAAGCCCAGTTCATTACTCAAACTTGCCGAAGATATCGAAGAAGCTGCCTCGTCAGACAAGTACTTTACTTCGCGCCGCTTGTATCCCAATGCGGACTTTTATGGGAACTTCGTCTTCACCGGCGTGTTAGTCTTTTCATCGATTTCTTTCCCGGCCAGCCCTGATGAAAGTCAATAGGGGAATTGAGACAGAGATGATTCCAGCAGCGATGATCTCTCATCGTATTATGGGCATCATGGCCCATTGGCGTGAATACATGGGTAAGGGCTTCGAAGTCACATCTCGGGGAGTTTCATTGATCGAATGTAGCCACCCGCGGAAAACTGTTTCGACCATCCCATATCTATACCGGACCTATCTCGGACACTAGAGAGATTGTTGCTAGGTTTTGAAGGGTGGACGGCCTTCGATGGGATGCCAAAACATTGCAGACTGTCCAAAGTGTGGCCCGGGGGGGGGGGGAGTATGCTGACCAAGAGGTACTAGTAGGAAATTTTGTGCTTTGATATGAATGAAATTTTCTGTTTCTCTACTTCCTCTCACTCATGGTTGAACCCTTAGACCAGCACATACTCTCTTCCTCGTGGGATGAAGCATATCAAGATGAATGACAACTCGCATGCACACCAGACCAATGAGCTAACAGAGACAAGTCCCCTACTGGCCTCGACTGCTCCATACTCCGTCTTCTCCAAGACCCAGAAGCGACTCATTGTCTTGACTGCTGCTCTCATGTCTTCCTTCTCTCCGCTGTCAGCAAACATATACTACCCGGCTCTTAATTCTATCGCCAAGGACCTGCAGGTGAGCCCGTCGCAAATCAATCTATCCATTACCACATATATGGTATGTTGCCCTATGAAGCTCTGTCTCATGATTCGAACAGCCTTGTTCATGCCAAAAAGATAGGTCAAGCCATTGCACCCACGCTCACTGGTCGTCTCGCCGATCAATCCGGACGGCGATCAGCGTACATCTATTGTTTTGTTATCTACATTGCCGGCAATGTGGCCCTTGCAATTCAGCATTCTTTCCCAGCCTTGCTGATACTTCGTGCCGTCCAAAGCTGTGGCAGTAGTGGCACTGTCGCGTTGGCTTCCGCCGTCGTGGCTGATGTCATCCCTCCTCCGCCGAGCGAGGCGCATACATGGGAATGGCCTCACTTGGAAATATCCTCGCGCCGTCCTTAGGTCCGGTTGCTGGCGGGCTCTTGAGTGAGTACTGGGGCTGGAAGTCCATATTCTGGTTCCTGGCTCTGCTGGCGAGCGTGTTTTTCATTCCCCTGTTGCTTTTCTTTCCCGAAACTTGCCGCGCCATTGTGGGCAATGGTTCAATTCAACCTCGGCGCTATACTTACTCACTTCGCACCTGCTTTCAAAGGCCGGTGCATGACTCGGAGGCGAATCTTGTGGTTTCTTCTAATCCAGCTTCAGCCCAATCTCCCAGAATATTGAATAGCCCGGTGTCGCTGAGCCTCGTGTTTCAGCGACCCGTTGGCTTGATAATGTTAGCCAACGGCATAGCTTTTGGCAGCTATTACGCAGTCACTGCAGGCATATCTGCACAATTCAAAACACTCTACGGACTTGGTGACTTTGAAATCGGACTCTGTTTCATACCGGCTGGACTGGGCTCGCTGCTCAGCGCAACCGCTAATGGGTTGTTGGTTGATTGGAATTATAGAAGAATTCGCTTACAAGCAAATCAATCGCTAGATCAAACCCAGAAACAGGACGTGCTCACTTTTCCAATTGAGAAAGCGAGACTCCAGATCGGGCTGCCTATGGTTGTAAGTGACACAAGTCTCTGAAGAATGTCTCTCCATTATCATTTGATCAATGGCTGGGTGCTCAAATCACAATAGATGCTTGCGGCCGTTTCCATTCCACTTTATGGCTTTTTAATGGCCTATGGTGCGCCTCTTTGGGCCGCCCTTGTGATGGTCTTTGTGATATGCGTCTGTATTACCGCTGCGTACAATGTCATGAACGTCTTGATCGTAGACTTGTACTACACTACCCCCGCCACAGCTATGGCCGCCAATAACCTTGTACGCTGTTTCCTTGGAGCCGGCGCTGCTGCGACGGTCAATCCTTGCATTGAAATTATTGGCATACAATGGACATATTGTGCCGTGACTGGTCTTCTTTTGACTACTTGTCCTTTGCTATTGCTTGTGTATTTCAAGGGATGGGGTTGGCGCCGAGCACAAGCGGGGATAGGGATATCATCATAGCCACTTCGGTACTATTCCATGTGACTTATTTACCGAGTCTATGCACCACCAGATATATCCAGGGGCAGTCGCGGCCTTGTATATCCCCGAGGCCGCAAATAAAATGGTTTTATAAATAATCTACGAGCTCTGGCGTTTCCCTGAATGTATCTACAGAATTCATTGCATCATGCTCTGTGCTAAATTTCTTGTAGGTCTTGGTGGAATTGTGTCTGCCATTGGTTCGTATATCCTACCTCTCCAAGGACAGGAACTTCGTGTCAGATACTCTCGAAGTGAATGGATTACACCTGGGATGACATTGGTCATTGAAGGTATTTCTCAATTTCTCTAGTCACTTTGAGCGAAAGATCACCAACACACACATAACTAGGTACCAAAAGTGTTCCTCAGATAAGCAGCTACGGTCTACATTGCCAAAGACGTTATCTACTTTTGATGCTTGATCCAGACGTGCAGATCCCCGGAACGGGCATTCAGTGTATGGTGTTGCATTGGTATCAGCCAGATCTCGTCTTTGATTGCAAGAAAGTCGATCCACCTTACCTTCTTGAACCTGATCCAGATCGTACACCGGTCACTTTCGCTCCATACATTGCACCCCAAGCTCCTCCTCTATCCCACCATCGCTATATATTTCTTCTTTTCGAGCAGCCCCCGACTTATCATTTCCCCAAATGCTTCGAACACATCCCACCAAAATCAATGGAGGCTAGAGGTGGGTTTGATATCAAGGTCTTCATGCAAGCCGCTTCATTAGGCCCGCCTGTCGCAATCAATTACTTCTTCGGCCGGTTGGATGCCTCCAAAGGGGATGACTCGACGCCTGTTCCGAGTGTGACCACCACATCTTTTCGATCTTTGACTTGTGACACTGGTCCCACTGGTTCTTTAGCCAAGATTCAACGATGACACAGATGCGAACGTCGGGAGTGCCGAGGCACGGATCGGAGTCAACCAGGGGATAAAGGTACTATCTTTCATAGGCCTGGCCTATCACAAATTGCTGCGAAGAAAGAGGATATTTTTATCATCGTGAGCCGAGGAGTTGTCCAGCTCCCGGCTTTTGGGGAACCCCGGGGGGTTGGGTCTCGGGTGCGGTTTCAATTTTGCTCTGGTTGTATTAAGCATTTATTGACAAGATTTGGCAGTCATAATAGCCCATATTTCGGCCTCAGCACTTGGCCAGTGAGATCATAAATGATAAAGTCCCCGTAGCCAAAACAAACGCAATCTTTGAATGTATAATGCTCCAAGGTTAGCCGGTGTCTGCTCTATACCAGCTTCAATGGAAAACCAATACCGTACCGTTGCATACCGCCTTTGAATTGACAATGGACCCTCTGGGAAAGGTACATATGTATGGACCCCTTATCAGTCAGGAAAAGAAGATACCACTTGTCAAAGTTTAAAGGGATTAGAAGCTTGCATGGAATCCAGGCATGGTCGGGTAGGACGAAGACAATGCTGATGTAGGAGCCTTCGGATGTAACTTTCGCTCTCTGCACGCCTGACTGGTGGCTTGAAGCTTTATTACAATGATCGCTAGTGTCGGCAACAATCCACAAGTGTGTTGGTTGCTATTCACGGCGAAGCCGAAGAGTAAAATTAGATAAACAGTCGATACCTGTTAGCCTACGGAAAGACACACGCAAATATTCTTTTCTGCATCGACTCGATTGAAAGGTTATTGAGTCCATTCTGAATATTTATATTGTATTTCTGCAGAATCTTCCTGAGAAGCACTATGAGCATGTCCAAGTTATTCAAGTCAACTGCTGGGAAATTGCCCAAGAGTGTCAAAGTGCGCTCGACATGTAATTCTTGCCAGCAGGCGAAAATTCGTTGCAGCCATGACAAACCGTCCTGCCGTCGCTGCCAAAAGCACAAAATTGCCTGCATCTATAGCGTTTCTCGACGACTGGGGCGGCCGGCGAAAGGAAAAGATCCCCGAGTTAGGCTGGATGACCAGCGTAGTAGCTCAAGCCCAGATATGGTCCTCCAACAGGAGCACACGAAAGAGATGAGAAATTCCACGAAGAACAAGGGTCGCAGGCAATCTGCAACTTCCGGAACACAACCTCGTGGAGTAAGAGCCCCGGTCAAGACCGCGGATGACAAATTCCAGTCGTCGATCGACATGAAGAAAAACGAGGAGGAATTGTCCGGTCAGTTCATTGCCCTCAATATGAAGATCAATATGGAATGCTTAATTGTTAATAGCCTTGGAGGTTGATTTTGCATCTGAGACATGGCTTCAGGAACTGATGTCTACGCGTATGAATTGGAGTGTGGGCAATTTCACACTTGAACGCCCTCAAGAAATGGACTCGTTAGACACGCTTCACGGCTTTTCAGAATGCATCGGACAAGTAGGCTCATCCATATGTCAGGCAACTGATCTTCTTCTGATGTCCCCTCTGATGGGTCAAGATCCGATCATGGTGCATGGCGGTTTCGACGGAGACTCCAACACCTTTCACCATTCATTACCAGATGGACAATTGGGATTACCTCTTGGACCAGAACCCAGTAATATCTCCTGGGCATATGACGCGAATACTGCGCTCGACGGGTGCGTATTGTCGGACTCTTGGACTATCAACAAGGTGCCCTCTACGAGTTTCCTAGTTGAGCCCACAATTGATTATCATCCGTTCGAATCTCCAAAGCCCAGTCGTGACTGTGAAGAACTATCGCCAGCATCCCAAGAATATCTGGATGAAGCGCAATACCTCAGCTGCAGTTGCTACGATCAAACCATAGGCGAGCTCTTCCGATCGAGCACCAAGGCCGACTGGCGGGGTTTATCAAGTATCGATAGTATCCTCGCCTGTCAGAAAGAGCTATTGATACACACCGAGACCATTCTTCAATGTAAATTGTGCTCACAGTCCGAAGCTCAGATCAATTTGCTCATGGTGATTATCGTCACCATCGACAGCCTCCTTACATCACTCGATGCTGCTGCCCCCTTATACAGCTCGGGTGCGGAAGAAGAGATACCGGCCATGGGGAGTGAGGACGGATGTAGAGCCCTCATTGATGTCAGCGAGGGCTTCAAATCTCACAAGGAAGTTTGTCCATTACTAGTGGGGGAGTTTCGAGTTCCCACGGATGATAAAGAATTTTTCATTCGACAATTGCTGCACGCGAGACTCTCGATGCTTATGACAATGGTACGACGCATTCGTACCTGCATGCAACAGCACTTAGCCTCGGCACTCTCGCGAGGCAGATTTTTGATGATCATGGAAACGGACAGGCGTCTGCAGCTCATCATGATGAAGGTCAAGATAGCAACGGTCTGATGACCAATATGAAAATGCGATGACGCTTTCGATTATCATCACGGTTTCTTGTAGCGGGCACCCGAGGGCTACTGCTAGACCACGGAATAAATAAAGGTAGGATGTGGATGTGCAGAATCTGCAGTTTGTAAGAAAGACGCCCGGTGGTTAGGGCAGACAATCGTGAAAGACTATAGTGAAGATACTTTTCACCTTAGGCGACTTTTCCACCATAGCTAATTGAGTATGCGAATGAGTCAGCCGAGCACATCGATGTTCACGAGAGGCCTTTTGTGGTCTGCGCATGCACAAGGGACCTCGGTATGCCGCTGTCCAAGGGATCATGGCGTGACGGCGTCTGCTATTCATGGATTGGAGGCATCTTTTGTAAAATAATGATAGCGCGAACATCGACGCATGTTGCAGCTTATCCAGGCCGATGTATCATAAAACCAAGTTAGATCCCCGCTGCTGACGAATTGCGATTCAAATTGTTGTAGACCAGTTTGTCCGCCCAATCCTGTGACTTTAGGATCGGACATGTTGTAGCACAGGGAAAGTGACAGTGCCAACCTGCAAAATACGCAGGCGGCCAGGCGCCAGTGATTTGACTCACTCAAGCGAAGATCCAAAATTTCCCCTGCCACCTGTTATCATTCAAATGCAATTATGAACATTGCCGCGCCCTGTCATTGTTCGATCGAGACGATGCAGATATTGGCGGAACTGCAGAGAGTTCACGCAGTAGTGCATGTCGAGACCGCACTGGACCTGATCAATCGAGTATGTGGTCAAGGAACAAGCGTTGTTCAATGCAAAATCTGCGCAAAGACGCCCCAAACGTCAATCGGGACTCTCCCGGCACTTTCGGAGCGATGCCTTCCTCTCTTTGAAGCTCTTTGCTCGGCATACGACATCTCCACCCAGCCCGACTTCTTCGAATCTGCTATGCTGGCCGTTGATCAGACTGCCCCATCGTTCATTTGTATTCGAAGTAAAGTTATGCTGGGACAAATTGAGCTCGACGAAGGCGAGACCCGACTACTAGTACGAACCTTGCTTGGGCGAAGTTTGATGAAACTGGTGCAGTTGATGGAGGATTCAAGGGGGATTTTATCAGCGACGTTGGAAAATTCGCATACCCGTCGAAATGGCATCGCAAGTATTCGAGCTTGTGAATCATCGATGGAGTCTGTCATCAGTCGGCTGGCGGTGCTGATGCAGATCATTGAAGGCGAGTGCGACACAAGGCCGTTTCCATAGCTGGGTTCTGTCAAGGGAAAGGGTTGTCTGGCTTTCTTTTGTCCGCGCTGTAGATCATCGTACGTGTTCCTATCTGGCTCTGACCTTGGCTCTTCTTAAACCCCTTCTGTCCTGAGGGTTCTTGCTTGCGGGCTAGTTCCGGGTTCCTGCTCCGAAACACAGGTCCATAATCAAATGCCAGCTCATCGCATATACTTCACAATGAATCTTGTGAGAACATAAGAAAGAGTCGAAGATATGATAAATGTACATCCTCATCCTTGGATATCATTGTAACCAACGCGCAAGAAAAGGCGGTTCTCATGACGGCGTCTGCTTAATCAGCATATTCACTGTTCCTTTCTTCAATCATATTGCGCTCATGTGGTTATGTTTAACGGACTCGAGAGTATGAATAAATTTTCGGCAAATCTAGTTCGGCCAGGGACTCTTGAATACTCCGATCCATTGCCCCCAGCCCACAAGTTTCCCGACCATGGCATTTTGGATATCCTTTTTGGAGGCCTTCGTGGGGTGTTCAAACTGAAGACGCTCGCTAAGAGCAATGATCGTATACACATAACGATGAGTATCGTGGCCTAGTGGAGGACCAGCACGAATGTAAGACGCACCAAGCGAGTTGGAAACAGCGCCAGCCCGCCTCAGTCATGTTGGACTTTGAGTCGGCCTCCGAAGGCTTGACCTCGGCTGGAGAGGCTTTTGAGGCGGACAAAGGAATCTTCCATTGCAGCCCAAGGTGAATGATGTGGAATGGAATTGGGGGTTCGATGTCTTCACAGATCAACACGTACTCTTGCACGGGCTGGTCACATTGCGGAGCCGTCCAGCGTAACTCGGGCAGACAATCAAGCCCGTCATCGGCCAGGGTGGCGTGGTGAAGAAGTAAATTCGAGTCCTGAAGGGCACCTTCAGGACTCGCGAGTGTCATAGAAGGCTTGGAGATGCTCTTAAAAGCCGGTGTGTGGATGATTTGACCGGAATCATGGCCTCAGATGGGATGAAACCTCCGTCCAAGAATAAATTGGAGGTAATGGAGGACCACCGCATTATTTGGATTAATTTGAGCGAGCCTACTGTGCAGCGGAGGTAGGGAGCATGAATAGAAAGAAAGATCGCGACGTGAAGAAATATCTCCAGACTCTGACAGATGCCGGGACCGGGCCCGTTTCCGGAGGTGGCATCTGAAATTGGCGAACCCGGGCAAATCGGTTTTGCGCCTTCTCGCTTTTCTCGCCGTTCGAAGAGTGTATCTTTGCAATCATGTCTTTGAATGCTAAATGTAAATGCGTAGTGTGGAAGAATCATAGTACAACTTCCTGTTGCTGAACGGGCGCATCATCTTCACTTAATGTCTAGAAACATTTAGTTGTATGCAGCGCACCAGTTATGTGTGCAACAAGCTTTTCATGGTTGGTAAATCTCCATATTCTAAATTTTACTGTAGTATAGGAAATGTTCAAGTATCCATAGCGTTCATGTAAGCATCAAGGCGTATGGCGCCAAAATTCCTTTGGAATTTGAAGGGTATTCAGAGATGCAAATTATCTCTCATCAATTCTGATCAATTGTACGGCTCCGTCCACTCCTCGCAAGATTGTGAGCAACCCCGAGATTATCAGTAAGAATGGCTTTAAAGCCGGAATTTGGGAGGTTGCCGGAGTTCTCGATGGTTTTCAGAAAAGCTGGAGACGATGAGAGGGAAAGAGCGTGGATTCTAGAGCCCAACTCAGCAGATAACCTTATGCAGCTTACACCTGCTTCTTCGTCTGTTTCGTGGAATCCGTCTAAGCGTATCTCTACCACATTTTCCAGAGCTCTGCTTGGATCACTTCTCAGTTTATCATTTTGTCAATGATTCCACCATCTTCGAACGATACTCGGGTCGAGGTCGCTCCTTTTGAAGCGGACCGGAAATATACAGGGGACTTTACGGGAATGGATCATAAAATGCAAGAAATATTGAAGAATCATATGTACATATTCAACCTATCACCGAATTTTCGTATTTCACAAAGCTGAAGCGGATATTCAATAGATATGAATGATCAAAGGTTGCTAGTATCTCTGCAATCCACTTTCACATCGAGTCATTGCGCATGGTCAGCCAAAGCCGCTGAATCAACAAATCCTAATGCCCCTAAAATCCACCCAATCATAAACGTACATCATCATGCCAACTCCAATGCTTTATTGAGGGGTACGACGGCGCATGCCAACATCGAGACCAAGGGGCTTGCGCAGGAAACCCTCACGGGTCTCCATGGGACCCTTCTGCTCAATCTGGAACTCGAAGAGGCGGAAGACAGTAGCGCCCATAACGAGAAGTTCCATCTCAGCGACGTTCCGGCCAACGCAGCTGCGAGGGCCGTAGCTGAAAGGAATGAAGGCGGCCTTTTGGCGCGGGTAAGACGGTCCGGGCTCCAGCGCTCGGGCACGAACTCTTCGGCGTCAGGACCCCAGACCTCCTTCGAGCGGTGGATCGTGTAGGTGGGCACGGAGAGGATGTCACCGGGGTGGAAAGTGTGGCCACAAATCTCTACGGGAGGGGCGCCGGCAGGGATTTCACGGGGAAGACCCATGGCGGAGGTACTGTGGATACGCATGGTTTCCCAGATCACCCACTGCAAGTAGTCGATGTCCTTGACCATGGCGTGAGTGGGGACCTCGATGTCCTTGGGAATAGCCTCATCGAGGGCCTTGTGCAGCTTTTCGATAACACCCGGGGTGCGTTGGCACCAGTAGAGAATCGCACAGGCGGTGTTGGAGGTGGTGTCGGAGCCAGCGATGAGCTGAGTGAGGGCCTCAGCTGTCAATTCCTCACGGCCGAGTGGGTTGCCCGTGTGGTCCTTACCCTCCATCAGACGGGCGAGCAGGTCGACACGGGTGTTGTTAGCCATGACCTCGGGCTTGGTACGTTCACTGACACGAGCGATAGCGATACCAGCCAAGTCAGAAACGGCCTGGACACCCTCGGTGAAGAAACGGTCGGGAATGTACTTGGCGAAGGGGATCAAAGATGGCATGCAGCCCAGGGTGGCAGAGACCTCACCACGGCGGTTAAGCACCTCGACGGCAGCAACATACTTGGGAGGATCGTTGGGGCTCTTGCGGACCTCAGCAATATCCTGACCCTTTTCGAGCATACCGAAGGGAGCACCGAAAGCGAGGTCACCAATGATATCGAAGGCCAGGTAGTTGAACCAATTCAGAGCATCCAAGCTGGCATAGCCGGTCTTGGGATTACCTTGCAGCTTGGCGAGCTTGGTCCACTGCTTGACAAACTCTTCGACATTGTGATGGATATACTGTTCGAACTGGCCGATGGACTTAGCACTGAAGGTGTGGGAGACCGTCTTGCGCTTGCGGGTGTGCTCGGCACGGTCGCGAGTGTTGAAAAGACCACGGCGGATGGAGACAAAGGCATCGTAGAAGTCCCTAGAGAGCAATCGATTAGCATTGGAGTTGACACGAACTATAGGAATTAAGAGCATAACATACGTCTTCAAGAAACCGTTGCCGTGTCCGTAGATGAGCGGGATGGCGGCATCGTCGGCGATGGAGACCTGTTTGGGAGCAATGCGAACGAGCTTGCCATACTTCTTGATGAGCAGAATCGACCGCCAAGAAGCGTTTACCCTGGCGAGTCTGAAGGAACAGCCAGAAATTGGTGAACGCAGCAAAACTGGGACTGGGGATATCGTGCAGACGCCAACGCTGGAAGTAAGGACCAAAGAAATAAGCGAGGGCCAAGCCCACGATGATGTATGGTGCGTTTTCGAGAGAGAGCAACATGGCGAAAGTGACTGGCGTCTAAGTCCAGTGAACCGGAGATGGTAAAGCGAAAAAAAAAGACAAGTTCAGCAATAAAGGCGGAACGTGGTAATGCCCAGTCGATCACCGACAAGGTGGGGATGGAATGGCCGAAAGAGTCGACACCAGTTCAGAAACGGATAGTCGAGGCACAAAGTCGTAGTCGAGGTCAACGTTGCATCACTGGTATGAGGTAGATGACGGATATTTATATGTAGATAGTCATGGCCGACTAGACATGGCTCTCCCATGCCAGAACGATCCCCCGAGGTCTAACCGGTCAAGCGGGAATGAGATCGGTATCTGGGGATGCGCTGCTAGTGGATCCGCGGGGAGCGTAGTGCCGTAGTTGACGACCGAACTCGGTTATTCCTCAAGCGGCGGGTCCACCTTTGGCGCCAATGATCTTCGGGCCCTCGCGGAATTGCTGCTTTTGTCAGACTTTGACTTTGCCCCGGAGACTGACGATGTGGGGGAAACACTTTAGCACGGGGTCAGGTGGTGTTCCTGGTTGTTACTTTGGATAGGGTTGAACATGACTCGGGGCGTGTGGTAGATGCATCGTATGCTATGCTATGTTATGCTAAATGATTATGCCATACGTTATGGAGCTCATATATCCTACATCGTATATTAAACATCACACATCGTGCATTATACATCCTACAACGAGAGCTTCAGCTCTCACCACTCTGCCACGGGAAACAGCCCATTGCGCTTCTTCTCCGCCTCCCACCGCTCGATCCACGCCTTCATGTTCTCACGGCTCTTCGCACTACCCACATTCACCGTAGGAATTACCCGCCCAATCCGTAACGCACAACAGAACATTGTGAGTTCCCGGAATGAGCTGTGTTCGCTGTACGGTACCCCGAAGCACGCGCTCTCCCGTGTGCTTCCGCGTTGCGGGGTCAGATCCTGTGCCGTAAACGGCGTGCGCCAATGTTCGCCACGCAGTACTGTGGGCACCGGAGGGTTTTGCAACTTGCGGCCAGCAGGAGGCCGGTACGACCATCCCGTGGGACGAAAGCCGACTACCCGGGAGAAGTGCGGTTTGAGCGGGTCGAGGTAATCGGCCAAAGTGTCGGCTCGAATCTCAAACAAGGTCTGCATATGCACCTGCGCTTCCTTGGGGTCACTCGTCAATAGCGATGAGAGTTCCGGGTCCTCTAGACACTTGCAGATCCGCTGCTTCTGCGGTGTGGCGAAAATCTTCGACCCCAGAGCACGTGCAATGCCCAGGCAAATTCGCTCTTTGCCGATGCTGTAGGTGCCAATGACCACCAGCAGGCGACCGTTGTTTTTTGACGGCTGCTCCTTGTTTCGGTTATCATTGCCAGTCACTGATGACAGAAATTTATTCATGAGACCACTAGTACCATTGCTCCCGGAGTCGAGCATCACGCCAGCCTCCTGATTAAGGCGGACACAGAGCTCCGAGCAAGCCGCAATCACGTCCTCTTGGTTGGGAAATGCATACTTCGGGTTGAGATAGGTGGTATCGAGGTAGCACTGGTCAATGCGCTGTTGTCGCGGCTGGCCAGTCGCCGGGTTGATAGGGTCAGGTCGGAGCAGTGGATGCTCAACTTGGGCGGGGAGGCACGGAAATCGCCGCAGTGAAGGATCCGTTGTCGTCGAGCGTTCGGTCCATCTCCAAAGCTCTTCTCAAAGAGAAATAGAGAGCTGCCGGGGCAGTGGTTGGCATGTATCATCGTGACCTGCACTCCTCCGGTATTTGGCACCTCGAAGGTGGTCTCAAACTCCAAATCAATAACCCATTTGGGGTCGACTCGGAGCTGCTGTCGAACCAGATTGCCTGTTGGTCGGCTACAGTAAATAGGTCCATGGCACCAGGACTTGCTCAGTCCGATGTAATGATCGCTGTGGAAATGGCTGAGAAAGTAGGCGTTGCATCCCTCCACGGCCCCGAAACGAAAAGCATCAACGCATATCGAAAACCCGGGCATGATCTTGTAAAACGGACAGGTTCTTTGATAAGCCTGATTACCCCGAGAAGACGCCTCGTTGGAAGCCGCTGCAGCCCAGGCAGTATCTTCTGCATTTCCGGCCATCAATTTCGAAAAAGCCGATCGTGTACCAGCGGTACTTTGTGTATATGGGTCGCGCTGCGCAGGTCGGGCAATAGCAGCACGTTCAATTCGCGTCATGCTTTTATTTGAATCCGGGGGAACCGGAATTGGCTTCGGCGAAGGGATCAACGTGGGTGTCGGCGTAGGTGTATTCGTAGAACTCGGTTTACCGTCTAAACAATCATTTACATGGACTGAGACATCCTATTTTTAATTAGTTTGAGCGCATGGTTGGTGGTACCAAAGGAACTCACTGTCTCGCTGAGTCCTGCTAGCGCTTCCTGGCATATTGGACATGTCACACCAGGATCGGTCTTTATATCTAGTCCGTTCATATCCTCGACATCGTTCAAGTCGTCGAGTTTTAGCCCCTCTTGGTCTTCCCACGGCCCCTCTCGAAATTCGTCTCCTACTGGTTCGTCCTCTTCAATATCGTCAAAATTTGCGTATTCATCATTATCGGTAAGGCTCATGACTTCTCTTACCACTGGCGGTTGTTCGGCAGGAGGGTCCATGGCCGGGTCGTCATCAAGTGCGAACAGTCGATCATTCGTTGTAGTCGCAGGGGCAGGGGACATTTCTTCCACTTCGCGGTATGCTTCCATGTCGTCTTCGCTATCTGACTCATCGATGAACGGCCCGCTGGTTGCAGCATTGACTTGGGCCGAGGATTTAGCTGACTTCGGTACATCCTCAGTCTTGACTGGTGCTAACGGAGATTCAATTTTTCTGCGCTTCGACGAGGAACCATTCTCGTTATATCGATGGTCGTCTTCCTTCAGAAATCCATCATCGTCGCCCCAAATATCTTCGGGTGTTCGTGATCGAGGTCGGCCATTTGTGTTAGCTTCTGACGTGGCTTGCTCAAGCTTGGCTAGTCCTTTCTTGTCTTCCAAGAACAATGCATTTGCCGTATCGTCCTTACTCGGGGTGACTGCGCCGCTGCTCGAAGAGCGAGAAGATGTGACGAATTGGGTGATTCGAGGCTGGGATGAGATGGCACCGGTTGGACCATCTGATTTCTGGAAGAAGCTCAGAATGCTCTTATTGCGCTTCGCTGAGGACGGTTTAACAACAGAAGGGCCTTTGGACGGCGTCGACGCCTTCCGTGCGTTCGAGCCCGCCATGGCCCGCGGGGTGAGATCGGCAGGCGAGATGGCAAATAACCAGATTAAAGAATATTCGAAGAGAAGAAGATGGGCTATCGAGATTGCACTTGCTCTAGTGAGGTCTCGTTGACTATGTACAGGTCGTCGTACGTTGTGCACACAAGGGAGAAACCTGAGTGGCGTGTCGACGCGGGCAGCGCGACACGAAGTCACGTGCCACGTTGCATCCGTGACTGAGACTCACATAGTGTCTACAATCTACAATTCAGCCGATGGAAAGGGCCAGAGCTAAATCCAGAATCGATTAAAAGGGTATTGAAAAGGTATCATGGGCAGTTCATATCAATGGGCCACAGCGAGTGACACTTCAAACGTTTTCGCAGAGCCAGAATCTTCAGAGAAGAGGCTCCTTCAGAATGCGAATTATCTCAAGCGAGCTTCAGTGCTGAGATCGTAGTGTAAGTGTTCTGCCGCAAGCTCCTCCTCGCCTTTTCCGTGTTGGTGACCATCGTACAACTCGATGGCCGCACAAGCTGCCCATATTCTCTTGCTCTGGGCATCACATGGTGACCCAACATCAAGCGGCATTAATTGATAGATGTTCGAGGTATAGCTGTAAAGTCGTCGCAATTTAGCGGGCCTTGCCGGCTTGGTTGGCAGCCTCTGTAAGACACATGGAATGTTAGCGCACGCTCACAAGAAATACAGGACGACTCAGCAGCAGCCAAGGGCAGAGTGCCAAGAGCAAGCACCTCTGACCGGCCATCATGTCTCCCAGAAGCCCCATATGCGGGACAAGACAAAGCGCATCACTTACCCCGCCGTGTAGCATCCTCGAGCAACCCCACGTCAACCTCCGAGCGTGGCAGCATCACGTAGCGGACCACACTACCACGGATGAACATGTTCTTCACCGACGACAGGTGGGGGTACTGTGCCAAGTCCAAGACCTCGACGTCGTCGAGCTTGATGTTGAGGTACTGGTCGACTGACTTCAAAATACCACGGATGCGAATGTCATTTTTGAGCTCAATGGTGACGGTCTGATTGGTGAGGGTCTTGAAAAAGCTACAAGACAGGCATTGTCAGTATGTAGAGTGGTAACAGGCTCGCGCAATGGGCTGTCCAGGTACCTGAAGAAAAGCATGACGGCGAAGCGAGAGCCGAGCGGGATGAATGGCGATCGGGGGTTAGAGATTGCGCTAGGGCGAGGTAGTGTCTGCTTTATCAGCCACAGTCTCGGATTGGTCAAATCGTGGGCATAAAGTGACGGAAATCGAGGAAGATGCGCTTTGCGATGATGTGGAGAGCAGCAATGGAGTAACGAGGGTCATGTGATCTGCCCCGAGTCTTGGTGATGCACCTTCGACGTTCGTAGTTACCCAGTCACCTACAGGTATCAGGATTCAGACTCTGCTTTAATTAACCTCCCAATCGATCCAAATCACAGTAATTCTACAGGTAGCGTCTTTGTTTGTCAACTTCAAGACTTTTGTGTCGTAATTTGTGGAAGAACATGAAGGCTACCATCCATGCAATATATATTTCTGCATATCGCAGCCTCGTCATCGACATCTCACTTCCAGGAATCTAAGGCTTGAGTATGAAGCTTGCAATTGGCATCATTCATCTCGCATTACATTAAAGGGGTTGGCCACCTGGGCACTAAATAACTACTAAGGTAGGTACCTAAATCAAAAACAAATCATTGCACTTCAGATCATACCCAATTCATTGGGCTGGATAGTCTTGGTGCGCTTTGGCTTCATCGCCCATCCGGACAAGCAGGTCCAGCCTGCTCCGTTCTTCCGCCCCTCATTGAACAATGCTCCGAGACCTTCAAGCAAATTGGCTCTCTCGCGGCCCATTTCCAAACGGAACTGGACAAGCCACTGCTCCCACATCCATCCACCAAGCAGACCAGTCATACTGGCGATATCACCCGTGCTGCCAATTGGACCTTGCACAGCCTCGTACTCTTCAATTTGACTTGGCACGCGAGGAGCAGGCGTCTCTCGTAGTAGCTGCGGCTCGCTGGGCTCCATGCCCACGGGCAGGAACATCCAGGCACGCTTGATGCCGACATATCCGCTCTTTCGCAGACGAGAGAGAAAGCCTTTTGAGGCACTGGGGTCGTAGCCGCGCGTACGCAGGTTGAAAGCAAATTCAACCGATGATGCTGAGGCATATGAACCGGCACGAGAAATTTCGGCATCGAGGACCATATACTCGAGGAAGCCGCCAGGTCGAAGGCAGCGGAGACATTCCTTTAGGACCAGGTCATATTCATCCCGATCATGTCCAGCAGGTGCTTCTGTCTTTAACAGAGCATGCAAGGAGCGTGTGCTGATCACATCAAACTTGCAGTCGCCGAAAGGCAACTCCCACAGATTTGCAACGGAAAATACGCGGTGGTTGGGGGGTCCCTTGATACCGCTGTTCATGATTCGATCCTTGGTGACGACCGAGTAGACAACAGCATTTGGGAAGTCAAGGGCAGCTTGCCAGGCCCACTCGCACGAGACATGACCACCCAGGTCCAAGATCCTGACGGTACGGCGTCTGGGAACTCCTGAATGAGGAGGTTTCTTAGTACGTGCAAGTTGCATCCCGGCAGGACTGGTGAACAACCTCCCACCGTTCAAATACCGTAGAGCATCCATGGCCCACATGGGTTGACAAAGTTGGGCGAGGACGAGTTGCTCCTTCTCAAGTTTGGAAAATTGTGCTTTCTCGGCGAGGACAGAGCTGATGATTGATTTGCGTGGCGATTGAGAGAAGGGACCCTTGTATGCAGGCCGCTCTGGACTAATGAGCTCATATTTGCCTATCAGGCAGTTGATGTGCGTATCGACCAAGCCCAGTCGGAATGATTGAATCGCATCGAAGCGCACATTCCGGTGTAGGAAGCCATCTCCCTTCTCCAATCGTTGCCGAAGGGATTGGAAGCCTCGCCAGTAAATTGAATCCTTGCTGGCAAGGACCGGTGGCTTCGGGCTGATAGTTTCCGGAACGCCTTCAACAAATCGGACAGCCTTCTTGGCGTCGATATTCTGTTGTTCAACAGAATCATCGAGGACAATATTTGTGAAGTCCTCTTTGGGATCAAGCTCGTTGACGGGGTTTGTCTCACTGAGGGCAGAAAGGTATGACGCTTGAGCAGCGAGCCAGACACTGGTTCGATCAAGGCTGGCAGCAGCACGTTCCTGGAGCTCGTGGTCGTACGTCTCATCATACTCATACACACTCTCAGTCTTTGTGATCTCTTGGACTGCCTCGAAGCTGACACTCATGGGACTGTCCTGATGAGCGACTGGGCGAGTTGGGGTGTCACATGGAAGTCGAATGGCAGTTGGAGGGCCCTCAGCATCTCGAACAGCAGTGATGGGGTCTCCCTGAGGACGTTCCGGCCACTCAATTACCTGCTCGACAACCTCTCCTTCCTCTCGCCGCCATGGTAGATTGTAGAAGCCCTCGGCCACTGCTGATGATGGAGGCTGGTTGTGGTTCGGGATCGACCATGTGTGGCGCGCACGAGGGGCGAGCGAAGCGAAAAAGCCCCCCAGGTGATGGAATACTCAGCTCACTGAAGCTGTAGCCGGACAGATCTGACGCTGGTGTGACACCATCAGCGCTGCGAGGTCGACTCGAAGATGCTTGGAGCTGCCACATCTCATCATTCCCCTCGGATGTTTCAGACCAGGCCTCTGGAGTACCGTTGAGAGGGATGTGATGCAGCATCGCCAGTGCGCCATCCGGCAGGTGGATGCCCTGATCCGACGGGGTCGGTTCCCGGGAAACCTCTTCTGGGTCTTGAAGAGTGTTGGGAATTTGAGGGAATCGACCAAGAACATGGCGCCAATCATCCTGTGGGCTCTCAATCGCAATGGGCACCTCCTGAAGATCATGACTGCCGTCTTCATTCCTGAGGTCTCCATCTTGGCTTCCTTCCAAATCAGGCCGCACATGAATATTCGGCAAGTCCCAATTGGTATCCGGTAGAGAGTGTGTGTCGGGAG
The DNA here is from genome assembly GCF_028827695.1 of Penicillium maclennaniae. Taxonomy (NCBI): domain Eukaryota; kingdom Fungi; phylum Ascomycota; class Eurotiomycetes; order Eurotiales; family Aspergillaceae; genus Penicillium; species Penicillium maclennaniae. The sequence goes on along the minus strand of NW_026623216.1, from coordinate 2,867,613 downwards.
TGAAGGCGCTCAGGTTTGACTCCTGATCGGATGATATGCTTCCATCAAGCGAGGGTGGAGCATGAGATGCAGGCACTGAGCGGGCAAGCATCGAGAGCGCCAACGGGGAGACAGGAATCTTGGGCGGAGGAGTCGGAGGAATGGGCGAACTCTTGTGAGTTCCATTGATGGATGGCCACGTCGTCGGCGAGGGGATTTCCAGAGTCAGCAAGCGCTTGCGACTACCGCGACTGCTCGTCGAGGTCACCGAATTCCTTGTGATCGGTGTCACCAAGCTCCCGGGTCTGGTGCCCGGCGCGGAGAAGCAGGTATCGCTGATTTCCGTTTCGTCATCCGCCGAGTTGTCGTCGTCGGTGGCATCGTAGAGGTCGTCGAATCCTTGCATCTGTTGCTGCCACTCCGTGTCGGAACAGGACGAGGTTGTACATGCAGAGAGCGGCGACATGAGCCGGGCAAGTCGAGCATTCGTAGGCGCGGATAGCCCACTGGTCTTCAGCGTCAACTTGGGGCTGGTCACAAAGGACTTTCGCCGGGGACTCGAGGCCTTGCTTGCGAAGTGTGATTCGCTGGTATCTTCCATTATGGTATTAAGCACCGTCCCCCGGGCCTGCCGGAGGGGAGGGCATCGTGAATTCGAGAGGCGAAGTGTATCAGCCATTGTCGCTCGCTCCTCTATCCTCAAAGCTTGTTGTTCTACTGTATGGGTATCACTCCGAAACTTGCATCAACCCCGGTCAACGGTGTTGTATTTAGGGATCGGTTTTTGTTTTTTAAAAAAAATCGAAGATAAAACAAAGTATGAAAGCAAAATAAAAAGAAGCCACAGCTACCAGAGCATGCGACCAGAAAGGATCAAAACCAGAATGACGAAATGAAGGACGCGAGACGTGATCCAGGGCTACGGTCGTGGCAAAGGACTATATAATCTCGATCGGATGTGGTCTACCCGCGGGGGAATCGGGGGTTGAGGAGTCCATCCCTGTTCATGGTCATCCGGTGCAGAAGCTACTGCAGGATTGGGCACCACTAGTTCCTCCTCCTCATGAGATCGCATGTTCATTGGCGAAGAACGTGTGGGCGCGTCGCCCAGTGACAGATTCCTGCCTATGTCAAGTTAAGGCTGGTCAATATGGTGTGAAATCCAGTTGCCCACCACGAATGAGCGGACAGCATTCTGTGACGAACCGCGTGCGCACAGGGGAAGAAGCCAGTGATTGGCAGTGGCTAGGCGCCGAGGCTTTTATTTTTAACCCCGGTTCCGGTCCGTGCGAGGGCAAATATGCCTACTTTGAGCCTACGCGCCCGTAGAAACGGGCTAATTAATGGGCAATGATGCAGATGCGAGAGGAAAATGAGGGGTAATTTGGGTGCGACGTGAGCACAATAGCCCTGAGCCTTGATCGATCTTAGCCATTCTAGTTGATCACTACGGTTGCAGTGGGATTTTGGACCTCGCGGCAGATTTTATCGCGCCTGAGTGAGAATGTCTACAACACGTTAGGTGGATAAAGCCTACACGCCCCATCCAGAACATCTTGATGCCTGCATATAGACGAACATGACGAGGCTATACCAACACCTGATCGTCCCACGCAATCCTTAGTTCCATGTGTAACATAATCAACCACAAAAGCAGCTCAAGTTGGGATCGATCTTGGTAATCAAGGAGATAGAGACTTTTCAGTGATTCTATGCATAATGATTTTGAATGTCGGAGGGAAACTCCATCGCGATGATCTAAGCTGCTTTTGCGAAGCCTTGACTGATTGATGCTGACTGTGGGACCGCCATGGCTAGTCTCAAACCAAGGAAGATTCCGGATCAAGTGAACCTGATAGCTGAACTGGGACCAGTCGTTGAATAATCTAGGGTCTACGTTCACGGAATGACTCCTGAGTACATAATAAACTCCGAAGACATGAAGATGCAAACACAAGGTCCTGGGCAGGGAAATGGAGAGACGATGTGCAAAATACGAAGTCAGTTGAAGGAGTCAGGGTCGGCTAGCTTTAGTTTGGATAGAGGAGGCCACACGTCGTGCTGCTATCCACAGATTGCGTTGATTTCACTTCAGTTGACCGTTGAGGACATCACTTCGGTCATCCCCCATGGACTGCTATCTCAGGCACGTGTACGAGACGCGGCCCGAAGAATGCGGCGGCCCCGGCGGCATCTGCATGGAAAAGGTCAATGCAGAACGGTCGGCCAGAGAGCGCCCCCGTCATAGCTGTGCAATATTTACCCCGTTCCGCAGCAAGTTGAGCGAATTGTAATGCGAGCTCCGGCTTTTGACACTCTAGGAGCCTGGCAAGTGGCCTTGCCCTTATTGGGAACATGATCAGAACAAGTCATTGAAACAAGGAACCCGACCGGGACGACCAGGACAATCGGACGCAATGGGTGTCGCAGATGTAGATCCGGCCACGGCAAGTAGTCCTGGCCTCGACACAGATTGTTAGAGAGCGTAATGATGGAAGTCAAGTTTAGTATCACAATTAATGACTATCTGCTATTGACCTCTCTAGTGGCGTGAATAGGCTTTCCCGAACGAAATATATGATTCAAATTACGGCATCAAGCCCACGAGGTCATGCTAAGCAGGGACGTTGGGACAGTTCAGATTTAGTTCGTGAATGGGGAGTCCGGAGGACAGTGCGCCGGACGTGCACAGACGGGAACCCCCACCTACCGGGATATCAAAGAAGCGGTTATACTGGCGGCTTTGGACAACGTTTGGAACGTCTCTAATGACCACAAGGTCACGATGGTGCCGTCATCATCGCACGAGGCAAGTACTGGCGTGCCATTTTTATACACCAGTGTTCATAGACACGACCTTGCTGTTGATGTATCTGAACTTGGTCACCGGTTGACGAGACCAGCGAATAGCAGTCTCTTGAGTGCTGATTAGTTCATGGATACGTAAAGCCGGCACACGGCAATAAATATGGAGGCTTAGAGGGGCGCAGGAGGGACCATGAATGATTGGCGGGAGGAGCCAAGATGGCCAGGATCCCGGAGAGCTTCGACACCAATTCCAGGCGTTTCCCCCCAATAACCTTAGCTTGGTAAGGTTTTATCGCGCCCAACCCCTGTCGGATCTTTGAGGTCACCAGACTTGATGAATTTTCCGACTTGGACGGAGAAGATGGGGAAGATGGAGAGAGTTGGTGACCCCCGCGGAATGCCCGTTTGGGGACATTCAAGCATTTCCACTCGGGGCGCATTGACTTGCTAAGGGAAAATGCCATTAGGACTCCATCCAAGAAGACCATCCATGGGCTATGGATGGAGCTGGATACGTTGGCGTCATCCATTTAGATGGACAGCTGCAGAACTAGCGCCAGGAGGGTCCAGATTTGCAGCGAAGATCGATGGACAGGCCAGCACGTGAGAGGCGGAGCCCTGATCGACCGGTTGCATCATCGACCTTTTTTTTGGGGGGTTTTCTGCTCTTTCGGATCCAACGCTTCACAATCCATGAACTAATTCAATAAAGAGCCTAAATGAATCCTATTCGGAGGTGTCCGAGATCACAAGAAAGTAGACCTCAAGTTGCACGTCTGTGCCAAGGGGATCGCAATTGCATCTTACGGTGTACCCGGGATATCCACCTTGGGTTGCCACTTTGCCTGATGTAAACACGATAGGAGACAGCTTCATTCGGATTTAATCCTCTCCCCCCTCACCCCCCCTCATTTCCTATTCCCCCTTCCCCTACTAGACTTCATCACCCCCGCCGCAAAGCCACCATCATGGCGCCTCCCGCAATTATCGCTCCTTCTATCCTCAGTGCCGACTTCTCCAATCTCGGCCATGACTGCTCCCGCAAGATGGAGGAGGGCGCCGACTGGCTCCACGTCGACATCATGGACGGCCACTTTGTCCCCAACATGACCATTGGATGTCCCGTGGTGTCACAGATTCGCGGCTGCGTCGACCGCCCTCTCGAGCCTGGTGCCCGCGGCACCTTTGATTGCCACATGATGATCATGGAGGTATGTCCTGAATACCCTCCGAGCTGTCGGCACATGCCGGATCCCCCGCTAACAAAAGCTCATTAGCCTCACAAATGGGTCAAGGAATTCAAGAATGCGGGCTGCGATCTGTACTGCTTCCACTACGAGGCGGCCGTCTCGTCCGTTGCCGCGACCGACCCCACCGACAAGACTACCACCGCGCGCACCAGTCCGCGCCAATTGATCAAGTATATCCACGAGCAAGGCATGCAGGCCGGTATCGCCATCAAGCCGGATACCCCGGTAGACGTGCTGTGGGACATTCTCGAGAGTCCCGAACTCGCCGAGCGACCAGATGTGAGCTCCCGACCCGCAATTCTTCATGGAACGCCTACTAATTCCAGAGATAGATGGTCCTCGTTATGACGGTGCATCCCGGATTTGGTGGACAGAAATTCATGGCCTCGGAGCTCCCCAAGGTGGCTGCGCTGCGCGAACGCTACCCAGACCTGAACATTGAAGTGGACGGTGGACTGGGCCTGGGCACGATCGACCAGGCGGCCGACGCAGGTGCCAACGTGATCGTGGCCGGCTCAGCAATCTTCGGCGCCACAGATCCGGCCGAGGTCATCGCCAAACTACGCGAGGCGGTCCAGTCGCGCCGAAACAAAGCCTAGGGTCGCGAATCGCCAAAAACGGGGTTAGGGTGTTTTGCTGATTTGGTCCTCTTCTATCGGACATTGTTTTGCGGGATAGGGTGTATAGGTGTATTTCGGTAATGAGCTACGAATGGCATTCCACGGTGACGCTGTTTTCACAAGTATGGGACTGAATTGGGGAAGCGAATTGGCTCTGGTATCGTACTGCTTACTGAGAAGAATCGACGGCACGTAACTATGCGCAATGTACAAATTCATCATGTCGTAACGGCGACCTCTCACTCCTGAACCGCGGGCTTGACATCCTCTGGTTCCTCTTTGGCATGATCTTTGGTCTCGGCTCCTTCCTTAGGCTCGTCCTTTGCATCTTGCTTCACAGCTTCCTTGGTGGCCTCGACATTTTCTTGAACATTCTTGATCTCGGGAGCAACAGCAGTAACATCTTCTTCGAGCGGAGTGGCCACCTCTTCAATGGTACCGTCCTCCGCTTTCTGCGCGGCCTCCTTGCGGAGCGCGTCAAGGTTGCCAGACGGGTCTTCAGCCGTAATGGACTTCCGAATATCGCTCACAACCTTCTCCTGCTCCTCCTGATCGATCGTCGAGATGATGGAGCCCCGATGATGCTCGACCAGTCCGAGCATCTCCGCGTTGTCGGCGTGGAAATTAGCCGACGAGACGGCTGCAACCTCGGGTATGAGAGGTGGACGCTTCGCAGCCTTCGGCGAGTCTGATGCCGTCTCAGGCAGTTCAATAGCAACCGAGCCACGGTGCGCCCTGCTGTGAGTAGGCGTTTCGGTTTTCGACTCTGGGTTGCACTCCGACATCGACCCCTCGGCAAGCTTTTTGTCGTCTGTCTTGGTTTGAGCCTTGCTGGCAGCTTCCTGGCTAGCCTGGCGCAGTGCTAGAACAGTCTTATGGTCTTTCTTCTCTTCTTGCTTGGCGGCAGATGGGCTCTGGATTGTGATGGTTGAGGGTTTAGGGGCAGTGGGTTCGGGCTCTTTAGGGGTTGGTGTAGGCTGGGAGGGAGGAGCGATTGGGTTGCTTGTAGCGGGCATGCCGTCGACATCCTGGAAGCTGTTGACAACCATGCGCAGCTCGCCAAATTCGTTCCATTCTTCGATTTCTTCGAGATCCTGCAGGGGAAGTGGGGGTTAACTGTAGCCCAAAAGAAACAGTGAGGGGTACTTCATACCCCGACAATGTTACCGTATTTCACCAGCCCGGGCAGCTTTTTGCCCTTGGATCGTCTGCCCCATAGTTTTCGGGCAGCTTCATCGGTGGCGACGTCAATGGCACGGAAAGGGAGTTTGTTGGCCTTCAGGATGGTCTCCACACGAGCAGTAGCGGTGACGATGTGGGATGACCCTGCGGTCAGGGAGGTGTAAAGGTATAGTGTAGAGTCAGACATGCTGATGGGGAGAAATTTGGAGACCGAAAGACTCTGGGGTCAAAGAGAGGGGGGGGTGGGTTGAAAATGGAGAACACTAGAACAATTTCATCGAGAGAAGTACATCTCGTGCTGCCCTGAACGCAATGACGTGGTGATCACGTGGTACCTTTCATACTCCATGAGAAACACTAAAGTACTACGATGATTGCAGCTTGTTTGCCATCTGCTTGACCCATTGTTCAATTTCTCCACAGCTCCAGAGTCCCCCCGCCTGCTTGGTAGCAAAGGCCCCGAATGTGGCGACTTGACGTCAGACCGACCCTCCACCCGGGGACAGTACAGTACTGTCAGTGTCCTGCTGGAACATTCTTAGGGCATCAAAGAGACCTTGGTATACACAGGGTTCGACGCTATGGTCCAGCTCCCAAGGATCGGAAGCTAATGCGCATATTGATTAAAAAATGTAAATGGTCATAGTCTATGGAGCTGTTCTCGATCTGGATGCCGTAACGGGCGCGAGGTGCGGGTCTCTTAGGGGTGAACGTTCATCGCGAACCTTGGAACCTCAAAGAGGCACACACCACGTCGGACAATTACCGATATTCTCCCCCTTTTTCAATAATCAATAAATATTAGATAGCGGGACGATAGTCGCGCCCGACAGAAATCCGAGCTGTAGCCTAAATAGGTGAACTGAAAATTGCAAGTCGAAGTATTGAGTCAAGCGGCTCGAGTCGGCTTCGACTCTATCCAAGCTTCTATGGGAGAAAATTCAGAGAATTCAGAGATACGGTGATTAGCTAGTAACCAGTCAACCCGAAACCACAGCAGACAATAGGCGCATCTATATCTGATGCCCTGGCCGAGGCTCAGCCACCATTGTCATACTTGACGGATTCAGCCTGGAGCCGCATCGGACAGGCAAATCACGGTAAAGGCTCACGTGGTCAGGCTGACCACAGCCTGTCTCGTGATTGCCCTCCCGCTGGCTTCCAAACTGGACTGCGACTGTAAAATGAGATTGTGCGCCAGTCGTGGGGATTTTCCCGGCCGGTAGCCCGAGCCGTGTCTCTGAAATCCGCTAGTTGGAGGGGCTGCGACTCCATTCAGATGGCATTGGCAGCACGGCCTTGTGACGCGCCACCTGCACCATGATGAGAAGGTCATCGCCAGGTCTTAAAGCGCAGACAGCGCGCTCAGAGTGAGAGAATGAGATATACATCTCTGGCTATATTCGATCAGCCGTGCAATCTCGGGCCTCGAGTGCCTGACAGTGAGTGACGCTTAAATTTGGCGATATAGAAAACCGCATAGACCCGGATGAAAGGTGTATGGTAAGATCAGGCTGGAACCCAGCGAGTCGGAAGGAGATCCAGGAACATGGATGGGACAGTCATTGCGATGCATCCTGCATCCTGCGTCCACGACATTTGTCTCTTAAGTGCATGGACTCTGGTCCAAGTCAACGTCCTAAGATTAGCAAGCTACCCGAGATGTAAAGCCAAGGTGTTCCGGTGATCATCACACGGCGCAGAGGCGGTCATAGAGCACACGAGGCATCGCACCAACGAATATTCGATCTGCAGTGGGTAGAGAAATATCGTCATAGCAAGATCGAAACAATACAATGACGAGATTGCGCGGTAGTAGGTCACTAGTCAGAAGCCGCACCACTGGCCCTCAACTGGACACGGCACGGAATTGCAACCCCAGGGGCACACTGCGGCGGATGAGAACGGACAATAGACGATCCTGCAAGCGTTGACCGGACACATCAAAGTTGACAGATAACAGTCACGCTGATTCGACCGCGCAGCCCGTAACCGGATTGGGAGATCGACGAGATCACAGTCGTTGGGTCGAAAAGCGTCGATCTATCCACTGTCTCTCTCTCTGCCTATAGAGGTCGTTCTCATCAGATTCGCTGAAACGTCGGAAAAGGGTTAGCAGAGCGTCGAGCGCGCGAACGAATTAAAAATCGAGAACGGTTGAAACAAAAATGGGGTTGGCTGATCGTAAAGATAGAAACCATCGTTTCGCTAGCGTCACGATCGTCCCACCCCGAGTTCTTCCTTCTTCCCCCTGAAGGATGAGGGAAACGTGCCGCTCTATATTCCGCTGGCAGGTTTCACGGAAGGAGACTCGACCCATGGATGGCTCCCGCGGTTCCCGTGAGGGTTCCATGAGTTTGTTCGAGGGCTCGGAGTCCTGAGAAAGGACTGGAGTACAGGCACATGGGCGTCAGCTGCAGGGCCCGAGTACTTCCCAGCGCGACGTGGCAGCGTGAGGATGGAGTTGGGCGTTAAAGGAGGGTTGCGGGGCACCTTGTGCTCCAGTGTCTCCCGTTCATCTTTCGGGCTCCCGCTGTAGGCGCTCGGTTGAACCCCCTGATTTGCGTATTGGAACTCGGGAGGGTTTCGGGGCGATCCGGTTCGCTGCCTCACTTTGTTCGCTGGATTTGCTCTTCGTCACCACTGCAGGGTGGACAGCCAACCATCCGTCGACCTAGCGTATCAGCCGGTTGAGTATAGCGAGTGCTGTTTTATGGGAAATGATAAACGGTCTGGACCTTTGGGCTTGGTCTTGGGTTCAGGCGTGGGTTTGGGCTTTGGGGTTAGGGGCCCACAGCCACAAGTGGAAATGTATAGCACGTCCGTCCTAAGAGCTCGAATCGTACCCCGTATATGGTGGAGTTCGCTTCCTTGATTCCCCCAGGACTTTTGTCTCTTTGTCTTCTGTCCTTCACTGCCCAAATCTTCCCAATCTCCCCATTCGCGATTCTAGTTTCGATCTCTATAAACTCTCCACCCGCCGAGGATCGAGCTACCACGATTGTGCTATCGAGCTATCTGCTATCGCCTGCCTATCGAACACGCAGATCCCATTCTCCATCTTCTGATAAGATCCAACCTACGTATGTCGCGCGCGCAACCTGAGTGGTTCTATAGCTAACTCTGGCGGAGATTCATAAATTCCCCCCCCCGTCTTCGTATATACTGATACACAGCTCTCCTCGCCCTGGAGGTGATTCCCTGTCTGCCATGACCTCCAATCAAGCCGATGATGAACTGTTCACGAGGGCTATCTCCGGGTATCGCGACGCATTTTTGGTCAGGCACTCCCACCTCCCGGAATTCGAACGAAATCGACTTTGGAGGCAACGGATCAGCGCCTTCATCGACCATCCCGAGAAACCTGGCAAACGCTCTCGACAGGATGCTACCCCGCGGACGCTTCCTTCTGGTTCTGGTCTACCGCAGGCGAAACGGCGAGCCACCGTACGTGTGACCTTGGTCTCTTGCTCCCGCCCTCCTTCCCGATCTTGATCTTGATCTGGATCTTGACCTTTCATCTTCATCTTCATCCTCACCTTCACCCCTCGCCAAACCCTGGATTGACAATTGGCAGACCCCGGACTTGCCCATGAGCGTTGAGCTCCGGCGCACCCTTTCGCAGTCCTCCCCGCAGATGCCACGAAAGGTATCTCCCGGATCCTATCGACACACGGCCATGGTCCGCTCCCAGAGCCAGCACATCCCGGTCTCTTACTGGCATCCGTCAGCTGGGGCTGGAATGAACGGCAAGCGACAATCTTTCGGACAGACTCGGACTCCGCAACCGCTTGACCATGTCGATGAGTATTCGCCTTCTGACTATGCGAAACACCTGGATGAACCCGATAACCAGGCCTATTCTTCGGCGCTTACACTTGGGCTTGCGACACATGGATCAAATGGACCGACATCGTATCCCCATCTTGGACATCCATCTCCTCCGTTGACCGACTCGTCCCCGGCCACAGCTGTGGGGATGACCCGCAGCGCTACAGCGGACACCATCATCGATGGCTTCGACACCTTCCAGTTCGACTCAAATGAACGTGCGGATCTGGAAGCCCATTTCTCCATCCCCCCAGAGTGGGTGCCCACATCCACTTCTGGTCTTTCGTATCATGAACCCTTCCTTCCTGCCATGTACCCTGACTTAGATTCCGCCGCGTTCCCATTCTATGCGCCATCCTTTTCCACCTCTGCACCCCCGACCACCTCCTTCCGGCGGCCCCTCCCGTCGGGTCTCCCTATGATAGAGTCCGTGGAGATGAAACCATCGATATCCAATGAGAGCCACAATTCGATCGAGGCGACCCCATCTCGCGCAGTACGACGTGCGCAAGAGCAGATTATACAGGCAACTCGTCCCATCGCACCCAAGCAGGAGTCGCAGGAAAGCATCGTTGTGAAGAGCGATCGATCCGATCCGCATAGAATGGTCCGCATCTCGTCTACAGACGGCACGACGAGAGAGGTGGCAGAAATTCCCAAAGCCCCAATCCAACGACCAGCACGAGCGAAGACCTACTGTCATCTCTGCAACGACCAACCCGAGGGATTCCATGGTGAACACGAATTGCGACGACACATCGATCGTGTGCATGCCACAGTACGCAAAGTGTGGGTGTGCGTGGACATCTCACCCGATAAGACATTCCTGGCAAATTGCAAAGCCTGTCGCAACGGCAAGAAGTACGGCGCCAACTACAACGCCGCAGCGCACCTGCGACGCACGCATTTCAACCCCTGTCAGCGTGGCCGAGGCGGGCGCGGGAAAGACAGTGAAAAACGCGGCGGTAAGGGTGGAGGCAACCATCCGCCGATGGAAGTGCTCAAGCACTGGATGATGGAGACGCAAGAGATAGCCGATGAGAAGGTGGTGAGCAGCTTCAGTCCGGCGACGCCCGGCGATAGACAAAAGACCATGTCTGGCGAGAACAAAGCGCAGAAAGACCCGGGCATGGATCCAGCCCTCATGCATGGGTATGATTCCTTCCCCGTGGCATCGTTTGATTTGGATGCCACGCGGGACACGCCGTACTATCTCGACGGGCAGTCGCTCCCGGAATTGGAGTATGTCATGTGAGCGATCGTAGACTTATTCTTCTTCACTCCTCACTCTTCATCTTCATCCTTCTCTCATCTTTTCTTTTCTTTTCCTTTTTTTTTTCTCAACTATATTTTTGCCGTGGATACTTTTCTCTTGGATCCTTTATGAGCAGATAGGGCTGTATATGAGGGCTGGGCACTTGGGATCATATTCGGCGTTGATAGGTTACACGTACTGACAGATATGAGAAAGCGCTAATGATGAATCTAATCGAGGGACATAGTCACAGATCTCAATTTACTTCGTGCCATACCTGTATCCATATATATCAACAAGAGATAGAATAGGAAATAGGGGATACGAAATACGCGATACGTGATACGGGAGACTGAAAACTGAATACTGGCAATACCGCAAATACCAACATAGGCAGCAACAAAACGGGCGGTGAAGACCCGTGGCCGATCAGCCGGTTCGCCCGACGAAAGCTCGTAAATGGAAAGGATGGAGATTCACGATGGACCCGCGGGTGATACGGTGGCTGGCCCTCGGCCCAATGACTCTGGGCTCAGTGGAGTCCTCTGGCGTCGAATCGTGGCTGACTGCAGTTGGGTACAGGTTACGTAGGGCTGGCCGTACAAAGTGTTGTGGCTGGTGTACGATACAATCGGATTACAGCGAACCCCGGATGAGCTGAAGATTTCTCCACGATTCTGATCGTATCGTTGATTTCCAAACATTAAGATCAGTCAACCGAAGTAGAGAAACCTGTACGGTACCGAGTGACGAGAACTCCTTTGGGGACGTGTCAGCGTAAGGGTACAGTGTACAGCTCCTATTTCAGCCCTGTTGCCAAGTCCAGCTCCAGCACCTTAACTGCTGCGTCAACAAGGTTCGGTGGCCTTCGGTAAACTTCGTCTCCTCTTCCCTTCGCCCTCTGTCTTTCTTTTTGACACTTTTCAACTCCCTTCGCCTCGCTCCCCTTGTCGCTTACTATTAGCGGCTTATTCTCCCGAGCACCCTAGGTATGGGCTTGAAACCCGTCGCCCCTTTTTCCTCGTCCCGGCCCGACTGCTTGCCCGCTCCGTCGATGGCTTCAGCCTTGGCCGTTGGTGACTAGGTTGCTGACTTGTTCTCACCAGTTCCTCAACAATCTTTGAAAGTATCAAAATGGCTAGCCAGGGCTACTATCAACAGGGACCTCCTCCCCCGGCCCTCCCCCTCAGGCGTAAGTCTGCACGATCCGCACGGTTTCATTCTCGGTCTCGCGCGCGATCACCAGGAAATTCCTCGGACCATCGAACCCATCGAACAACTGGGAGCATTTCGAAATCATGGGGAACTTCTGGATTTGGCCGACCGCATGCCGCGAATCGCGATGCGCATCTTGCTGACTTCTGATTTGGACACAGCTACGGCGGTTACCCTCCCCAGGGCGGTTACGAGCAGGGCTATCCTCCCCAGCAGGGCTACTACCCTCCTCAGCAAGGCGGCTACCCTCCCCCGGGCCAAGTGAGTTGAAGTCATCTGGGTTTCCAAAAAAATTCGGCCGCTAATACCAATGATCAGATGCAATACCAGCAGCCTCCCCCGCCTGGAAACAAGGGCAACGGCGGTGGTCAGGGATGTCTCGGCGCTTGGTGAGTTAGAAACCAATTCGTAAAACTGTAACGTCTGCTAATGCAATCTGATCCAGCTTGGCCACCCTTTGCTGCTGCTTCGTCTGCGAGGAAGGCTGCGAGTGCTGCGCCGATTGCATTGAGTGCTGCGAGATGTGCTAAACTTCCTGACCCACGACCTCAATGATACCTTCTTTTCTTCATGGCGTTCAAGTTTTCCAGGTCCGCCCGAGCAGTGATCGGGACAGATGCTACTGCACTCCTTGGATTGCGACTATCTCCTTGTGTCCAACCTCTCTTGCTGTCTCCAGATACGTTACTAAGCTTGAAATTCAGTTTAGCTGATGTTGAATTCTCTCCGCTACGTGCTAATAATGCTTTTTTGTCCATGAGATCTCGTATCAATTTATATTGCTCTGTTCACCGGGAAATTCCTAGCAGAAATTGCGATTTTTCAAGGTCATCGTCCGTCGCTGAATCTTTACACCGTCTCAAGCTCTCCCGTATCCCTTACATTTACCCACAGAATCAAGGCTTTCGGCCATTAGAGTCCTCTGTGAGATCAGAGTTTCTCACAATAGTGACTTCACCACTGGAGTGGCGTCGTTGAATTGGCACGCAGCCCATGGCATCTTTGATCTCTCGAATCATTGGATCATTCTTCGGCTCCCTCCGTATGCTGTAAAGGCCGCCGATGATCTTTTTTCCAGGAAAATACCTCCGGCGTTTCAATATCACGTTGCATCGCTCCAATGGAACAAAAGAAGTTATCAAGCGAGTGCCAGGATTTCTGCAGTGCGACAGTATTAGTCAGGAGCTGTTTGAGCCTGGAAACTCATTCCCTAGCATCTCAAGGCGCCCGTAGTATGAACGACTCACTTTTGACCCGTCCAGTTTCTGACGAATTCACGACTCTGTTCAACGGTGTAATGACTAGAGCCGAGTGCCTTCTCCCCGAGACTAACGCATTCAGTCATCAAAGCAAGAGCTTCGAAGTGTCTACATTGAAACCTCAATGCCAATGCCATCTGGTGCATATCTCGGAGGATAGTGGGATGCCCAGGGCCAAGAAACTTTTTTGCTCTCTTCAATGCTTCTGCATACAGCAGCTCTGCATCTTGGAACTTCCATCTTTGCATGTATATGCCTGCCAATGTAGTCATTGCAGAAGTTGTACAGAGAGTGTCTGGCCCAAACATTTTCTTCTGGATAGCCAGAGACTGTTGTGTTAGCTCTTCAGCATTCGATAGTCGCCCTTGGGTGAAGTACACCTGAGGGAGGGTAAACATGGCAGACAATGTATCTCCATTTTCTGGACCAAACGTCCTCAAAAAATACCTGAGTGCCTGCGAACCAAGCTCCTGGGCCCTTTGCAGATTGTGTACCGAATCTTTCAAGGCTCGCTGGCGATGTTCAAGGCTTCCTCTCATTCGATAGACAATGGCCAGATCCTGCACTGTTCGATTCGTCTCAAGACATTGGAGACCACTTGTCGATATTCGATGTTCTAGGATCTCTTCGAATATCTTCGTCGCTTTTTCAAACTCCTCAATACTTTGATAGGAAGACGCAAGATAGCCACGAGTCAGGAGAGAATTCTCGTGGTTGTAACCAAACATGCTCTCGGATTTCTCTAGCGCTATAGTGAGAATGCGGATAGCTTCCTTGTATCTCCCATCACCATTCTGACAGAAGCCAATAGTTGACAGCAAATGAATTGCGTCTGCAGTTGCCGGCTCGTTTGAGGTAAGGTGAATTGTTTGAAGTGCATGCGGCATGGCTGCACGCCATTCGCTTCGGCTTGTGGGATTATATGCTGGATAATGCCTGCTAATAGGACCCAGAGTATAGATATGCCAGGAGTGAAGAGAGTTCACCGACTTGAGCCAATTCGCGGTTGCAAGCTGGATAAGGCGATGCATATCAAGACGGGTACCGGAGTGATGTGAGTGAACAAAAGAATAGGAACACAACAGGCCAAGTGCTTTCTCTCTCGCGACAGACTTTGCCGGCGGAAGTAGCGAGACCGGTATGTCTTTTGTATTGATGCATGCCATGAAGGCCATATAACAAAGGCCAGGCTGTTCTGCCGCCGAATTTGATCAAAGGACGTGAGCCATGTTGTGGCAACCGGATTCTTGATGCTTTTATATCTTCCTTCATCCTCGAACTCTTGACTGAGAAGGTCGATGGTGTCTTGCTCTTGTCCATCGAGGAGTTTGACGTAACTTGAAATGTCCATCAAATTTTCGTTCATGAAGGAAGCAGCCTGGACAATAGCCAAAGGAAGGAATGTCAGGCGGGCCAAAAGCTTTCTGGTGTTTTCTTGGTCATCACGAGAGATTTGTTGACCAGCAAATTCTTCAAGACCTTGGTGGCTTTACGCTCATCCATCTCTGCTATCTCGACGACCTCGGTGGATGCCAGATACTGTGCAACTCTGTTACTTCGCGTGGTGAATACAATAGCCCCTTGGCCGTCGGTTGCCTTTGGGAGATATTCCCGGAGACCCTCACCTCCCGTCTCAGAGGATAAGTGCGTCCACATACTCAAGTCATCCGCATTATCGTAAACGAGAAGCCACCGTCCACTCTGCGGTCGGCTGAGATGTTGTTGCACCGCTTTCTTTACATCTGTTCCATCTGCGTTGGAGGGTTCAATGCCCAACTGAGATGCAATGCTTTGATACGCCTGCTGGACACTTTCCATATCCACAACAGGGATCCAGAAGATGGAACAGTCCGGATAGGTTGCCCTAACTTGGAAAGCCAACTCCAAAGAAATCTGGGTCTTGCCTACCCCGCCAAGACCAACAATGGCAATTCTTTGCATTTGGCGGCCGAGGAACAATTTCCTTTTTATACCACCGAGGAGCTCTCGGTCAACGAATCGATGGTTTCGCTCGAAAGGAACTATCCAGCATGGCACCCTACCCGGGACGGATGGGGTTTCTGAACATTGAATGGTTTGGATGACTTGACTTCGGAGTTCTTGAGCTTCGTACGCCTGATGAAATTGAGCTTTCCGTCAGCTTTACCTCTGCCAACACAGGACTTGACGCTTACACGCATCACAATGTCGAAATCAAGATCCGTCTTCCCTGCAAATATGACGCGGCTCGTTAGTGACTGCAGAAGCAGAGGCCCATGCTTACGTACCTTTCTTGCTCAGGAGATTCAAAACACAATCTCGAACACGGCCTTTCTGAGACGCATGGTGTAAATAGTCATATGTCGCCGATTCAATGACACTGCGCTTTTGATAGTCCGTCATATGAACGTCTTGAAGTCCCTGCTCAACATTGAAGTGACAGACATGTTTCTCTCTGAGCTCCTTGCTCCATCGAGCCATGAAACGTTGCTCGGTACTTTCTGGTTTCGTGGCCATTCTGACCAATGTTTTGGAGAGAAATTTAAGCATGTTATCATCTATGGGTGCCTTTGCAGGGGCCCCAGTACCAATGGAGAGAAAGCATTTCACCAGTGGTCTCAAGACCCGGCTAGTGGTGCACCATATATCAGCCGCTTCCTCTTCCACCTCTTCCATCGGATTGTTCGCTCCGAAAGCACCATCCACAAACTTTAAATCACCGATGGACACTGCCTCGAAGAAACCTGTAGCTGCAGAGGTTGCCAGAGCTGCTTCGCAGATTGTTGCGGGAATGGTGCCCTCATTTGTCACATCATAACTTCGTAACCTCGCAATTTGTAGCGTATCCTTTGATGTGGTACACACAAAAGCTCGGCAGCGGCGAGCCTGTCCATTGTTCATCAGCTCATTCGGCGCTGCCCCGGCGCGCTCAATAACGTGCCCAATTGCATGTTTGAGCTTTGTGCTGTCGTATTGTGCACGAATGTTTCCCGCCCAGTCAACTGGAAGATTATTCAACTTCTGGCCAAAGATCAAATGCATTAGTTCACTGTAGGCTGAAATGCATTCCTCGATTCCCATCTCGAGTCTTCCCAGCATTATTGCGATGAGTCTATTCAACATTTCGAAAAATACGTTAGTTCTCGCACGTTGCTATCTGGACGCATCTACATACCCGCCAGTGCTAGTACCTCCGATCAGATCGAAAACATCGCATGGCTTGAGAGGTTCCTCATGGACACGTTCGTAGTTAAGCTGCGCCATGATGTCCCGAGAATGTACAGCGTGGATAGCCCTCTTACTCCGCCGCCGTCCAGTGACAATAAACAAAGTCCATCCGTGTTGAGCGGACTCGCTCCGCCTATGTCCTTCAAGGTCATTGCGGATGGCATTACTCTTGGAGAAAAAAAATGATTACGGGGGCTCAGGTCATATGGCCATTTTTAATCCATGGGGTCCAGACATCAACGACCTAATCAGACGCTGTCCCCGTCCAATGCATGGGAGGTCGGCGCTTACGTGCAGCCGATTCCAGCCCACCGCCAATCGCATCGCCAGGCTTGCAACCAGCGCTACAGCCAGGGCGATGCGCCTTCGACTCCAGATTGTATGTCTCAGAGGGGTGAAAATAAGATAATGGCATTCTTGGGTTGGACGATCCAAGGAGGAAGTGTCACCTGACCATAAGCTCGATACTTTCGAGGTCCGGAAGTCTGTTTTTGCCTGAAACGCTCCCTTGAACTTGGAGCGCCTTTGGCCTCAACCTGAGATCGAGGTCAGATCTCGATCAAGGTGGGTCAGACGGTGCGAAAAATAACGTCTTACGTTCGGATTCTTCATTGAGGCATCCGACGTTGAGTTTATTCACCAGTGTGAATCAAGTCCTGAGGGATTATCCGAAAATGATCGAGCTCTAAGACCACCTCTTGGAGATAAAATGCTAGACCAGTTCCGATGAGAACCGACCATCCCATTACACAATTCTTACTGTACTCTCTCGGTTGCAATTAGATGCACGGGATGGTTGTATCCGTTGCTATTTCCATTTCCGAGATCTTCTAAATCCAATTACTTCGAATATACAAGGACTCTAATCACTCACCTGACCCAAAATAGTCTAGAGCTCAACGAGCTGGACTTTTGCCGCCAGACAAGCAACCGGGCTCTTGAACAGCGAAGCTCTGTCGGTGTGGGGATGAGGAGAAGGCATTCATCCGCCCTGTTCCATCATTCATTTCCCCTCTCATTGGGCGTATTTACCCGGAGTTGCCCCGGACTGTGACGAAAGCCCAAGCCATTCGGAACAGTCCACCATTGCTGGGGGTTCCTTGCAGTCCCCAACGGCTTGATCATTTTCCGCGATTCGGCGAGGCTGGAAACCCCCTGACCGAGCCTTCCCGCAGGGATCTCATCACTACATATGCGCTAATTCTGCCGGTGTTGTTCCATGCTTGGTCCATATTGAGGGGTCTTCTTCCAGCCCAAATCCCCCTCCTCGAGGATATTTAGCCTCTCCTCAAGGAGATTTACCGAAATGGGACATGCAATATCGGCAAGTTTCGGCCTAGTAACACAATGTGGCTTCAAAAATGGAAACGATCGACTACGAAACATTCCAACCCCTAGGTTCTTGCTTGTGTACGCGGAGGGGTTATGGGATAGTGGCAGCAAGAGCATGGCTTGGAAATAATTAGTTGTTTGTCCTACTGATTTCCGGTCACCTGCATAAATAGTCGCGGTGGCCTCCTACAAGGAGATAGTATCTGGTCGATTCTGGAGAGAATCTGCAGGCCGCATCGACTGGTATACAGCAATAGACAGCACCATGTTGACGGAGTATCTGCTTCTACCGCTTCTAGCGACGTATAGCGCGGCAGTCCAGATCTCTGTAGCAAAGTCCGGGGGCAATGCCACCTCCAACTTGCAGTATGGTGTGATGGAGGAGGTATGTCAAGGATGATTTGAAGGCAGGCCAGCACTGACAGTACGCATAGGAGATCAACCACTGTGGTGAAGGTGGCCTCTACGCGGAATTGATCCGCAACAGAGCTTTCCAAGGAAGTACCACTTATCCATCTTCTCTGGACGCGTGGACTGCTGTGGGTGATTCAACGCTCTCAATCCACAATTTGACTAGCCCACTTTCCTCTGCTCTTCCAACTTCGGTCAGAGTTTCTGGCAAAGGGACCGTAGGTCTCTCTAACGATGGATTCTGGGGAATTGATGTGCGGCCACAGAAATACTCTGGATCCTTCTATGTGAAGGGTTCTTACAAGGGCTCGTTCACAGCCTCTCTTCGCTCGGCCACTAGTGGAAAGACCCTGGAAAGCACCCAGGTTAAATCAAAGAGTACTGCAGGGAATGGGTCAAACATGATTTCACTTTGATGCCGAAGACAACTGCTGCCAATACAAACAATAGTTTCTCGCTTACGTTTGATGCTTCCGTGGGTCTCCGTCCTGGAGTAAAATACCAAGTGGGACTTGACGCTAACAGCTGCTAGAAAGCATCCGGCGGCTCCCTTGACTTCAACTTCATCAGTCTGTTCCCACCGACTTGGAACAATCGCCCCAATGGCATGCGACGTGACTTGATGCAGGCTTTAAGTGATTTGGGTCCAGTGAGTTTGCTGAATGGATGCCCGTGTAGGGACATGGTATACTGACTAGGTAGAAATTCCTTCGCTTTCCAGGTGGTAATAACCTTGAAGGAGATACAATTGATGGCCGCTGGAAGTGGAACGAGACCATCGGACCCCTGATAGACCGACCCGGTCGTGCAACGACTTGGGGCTATGAAGAGACCAGTGGCATGGGATTGGTCGAGTACATGGAATGGTGCGACGACCTTGGCATGGAGCCCAGTAAATATTGATATCCAACCCTCTATCTAGCTCAACACTAATCTTGGATCTCTAATAGTCCTTGCGGTGTGGGCCGGGCTTGCTCTCAATGGGGATGCCGTCCCGGAAGCCGATATTGATATCTATGTCCAAGATGCCCTAAATGAGTTGGAGTTCTTGACCGGATCTGTTCATACAAAGTATGGTGCTCTGCGTGCCAAGTACGGCCACCCAGATCCTTGGACCATTCGGGTATGTCGAGATTGGCAACGAGGATAATCTCAACAACGGACTGAGCACATACGAATCATACCGTTTTCCTGCATTCCAAAAAGCTATCTCTGCCAAGTATCCACATATCCAGGTTCTGGCGTCAACTATCGACATGACTTTACCAGCGTCGGCTGGTGGTGATTATCACATGTATGACATTCCCGATAACTTCGTCACCAAGTTCGATATGTTCGACAACTATACTGACGAGCATCCGATTCTTCTCGGTAAGTCCCGACAATTTAACTTGGAATTGAAGTCATGCTGACGGGCGGGGATCAAATAGGTGAGATTGCTGCGACGGAGTACAACAACGGTGTTGGAATTGACTGGAGCGACACGCACTTCTCGCTGTGTCCTTGGTGGATTGGCTCAGTCGCCGAAGCTGTTTTTCTTCTGGGCGCTGAGCGTAACGCCGACAAGGTTATCGGAACAACCTACGTAAGACACTCTACCCATGCTATGTGCAGTCTAGCTGATGAGTAATAGGCGCCATACTTCATGAATTTGGACAGCTATGAATGGTCGCCAACTATGATCTCTTTCAATGCCAACCAAGATGACACGGCCAAATCAACCAGCTGGCATGTGTACAATGTAAGCAGGTCCATATTC
Organism: Penicillium maclennaniae; assembly: GCF_028827695.1. Taxonomy (NCBI): domain Eukaryota; kingdom Fungi; phylum Ascomycota; class Eurotiomycetes; order Eurotiales; family Aspergillaceae; genus Penicillium; species Penicillium maclennaniae. The sequence continues at coordinate 2,847,505 of NW_026623216.1, read as the reverse complement.
AGCCCTCTTCTTTTACTCATGCCTTCTATAGCTCTTCAACAAGAACCACATGACCAACACTTTACCTGCCACCTGGGACGGCACATATGGTCCGCTGTACTATGCTGTCGGTCTAGACAGTGCGACCGACTCTCGCATCTTCAAGGCAGCAGTGTATAACAGCACCACCGAAGTCCCAGTATCGCTTACCTTCGACGGCGTTGGAAGGGGCACAACGGCAGACTTGACAATCTTGACCGCACCCACCGCGTACTCAATGAACGAGGTTGGAGGAGCCAACATGGTGAAAAGCCAGACCACCACAATCAAGGCCGGCAAGAAGGGCGTGTTTAGCTTCAGTCTCCCTAACCTTAGTGTTGCCGTACTCACGACCAATGCTTGAAGCGGTGGACTTTGATTTTCCAAATGTTGTAAATAGGAAAGTCGACGAATGAAAGATATAAGCTCATAACCAAGAGAGACAACATTTTTTTATCAGGCCTTCTAAAATCTTCCATCCTGTTGCTTTGGACAAAGTCGAGATAGCCATTCATATGACCTCGGTAAGTCTTGGAGACCAGCACAATCTACATCCACTGTCCCGAGGCCATCTTTCTTTTCTCCCTTGAAATTGTGTGGATTGTTTTGCAACTTAACCCACGATATTGGGTGCCAGTGACTTACCAGATTGGTTCGAGCTTTCTCACTATAAAAGCTGTACCTAACCTTTTGGATCATCCATGGCAAGGGAGTTACTTACGTCCCCCCAGCTCTTTCCAGGCCTTTTCCGCGAGTGAAAAGAGCTGCAGCGCTTGCAATAAGCCCGAACAAGGCAGATGCACCGAAGGACAACTGAATGCCACGGTGATATACCAGACGCACGGCCATCTGTACGTCAGGGAGCAAATCACGGACAGCCGAAACGGAATGACGAATCTCATAAATCACCTGACGAGAAGGAGAATGGCAAGTGATCAGCAATTGTTCGCGGGTAAACCTTTGAAAGATCAAGGCGGGGATGTACTTTCCATTTGTCTGGTAGGCCACTCAAGGCCCCGGCGAGGCCAGAGCGCAATGTATTTTGAACAATCGCAGAGGTGACGGCGACACCCCAAACATTCCGAGGGATCGAATGAGGTATACGATTGATGCAGAGATGGCGTGATCTAGGCGAAAAAGGTAGAATAAGCTTGGCTCCTCAAAGCCCACTAATGATCTTATATCTTTAACTTACCGGCATGGTTGAAGGCGGCAAGAAAAGTGAAAAGTGAAAAGTGAAAAGAATGCCTGGATAGACTATTCCTTGTCCCAGATTGACAGGAATAATATAGACGAAATACTTTCAGCCAGAGTCATTGAATTTCTCAAGTTAGCCACTTCGTTTGTTCTGAAGGCTGACATAGTCTACCCATCGTCATCAAACCACCTCCAATACCAGTCAACGCACGCATGATGTTGAGGAGAATGACATCCTTCGCACCAGCGCATCCCAAGCAACCAGCCATGAACGATATAGTCGCGGTGAAGAATCACACGCGTCGGCCAAAAATGTCCAAGAATCGGCCGTACAGCGGCTGAAATGCTATGCTCGTGATTAGATAAGAGGTAGTCAATTAGGAAGCGGTGTTAGCGGCGTTGAACTCGGAACTAATAACGGCATACGTTGATGCTGTAATTGTGCTGTCGAAGCCACCGAGAAAGAAATTCATCATGATTGCTGTAGAATACTCGATTAGCTTCTAACTTGGCCCGATGACCTTTGCTCATTTATACATACCAAGCTCAATCCATAAAAGGCTGGTGGTGGTTCCCATATTGCGGATGCATCCGACTGCAAGAGGGGCTGTTGCTCGTTTGGCAAAGTGATTATCGCCTCTTCTGCATGCTCTATGCTATTCTGCACCAAAGTTGCAGACATCGTGTCTTCGGCGCAGTGTTGACTGGCCATGGCAGGGTAAATTAAATCGCGCTCAAATGTTCAGTCCAAGAACGCAAATTACAAGCTTTTGCATGTTCAAGTGTCAAGTTCGACCACCAAAACGAGCAAGGGCGAGAAAGAATAAGAGTCAGCGATGAAAAATCATCAATCTTCCGGATGTGTTGGGGAAAAACCAAGCATTGACAGCAGAGCGGGCACTCAATTGGGAAGTGGGAAACGTCTATCCGATCACGACATATGCCATGCATCTCGCATTATCCATACCCGTTTACATGACGTTTGACCTACTGCATACAGGGCTTCCAGTCTGACTTTGAACTTGGCTCACCGTCCTAATGCCCAATTCTGATTCCAACATCACGCGCAGTTCATGGAGTAGACTGGTGACGAAGAGAATATGTCCTTGTTTGAGGACTCCGCTCACGGGTCTGAAAACTATCGCGACCATGAAGTTCATACCCCTCCAAATCCTCACCACCTCCCTAGTTCGTTCAATATGTCAGTCAAGTGGTGGTCAAGCGAAAATTAGCTGGTAGGTAGCTCGAGTAGACAAATACGAAGAAGATTAGCGTATTTCCTATGAGGACTGAGGTAATTGAACACATGGCATCAATTTTTTTTTGGGTGCTATGAGTTTGGAGGGTTCAGCAGGTTATTCACTGAATATATCCCGCGAGTTATTACATGAGAAGCGACGTTCAATGGCCTTGGTGTCTTGCTGGGGAGTCGACGTCCTCGAGATCCCCATTACCTGAGCAGCTCGGGGTGCGATTGCAATCGTTCCAATAGTGCGTCTCATTTGCGTTTTCGTTTTCAAAAATCTTTGTTCTAAGCTGCGTGTGTCATATTAGAATGCTATGGGCCATTTCAATGACAGAATCCGGTAGATTTTCCAGCACTAAATCATGGATCTAGTGTGCTGACAAGCCCACTGCGACTAAAAGCGCATGACTCGGGATGTCGGACCACGTATCGCCCCTTGCTGACTTGGTGTCAGACATACCGTCAGACACACTATCGGGAAGCGCCATGTTCTGTTCCGTGAAACAAAAATTTCCAGGCGCTTACTTCGACCTACTGAGTAGGTCGAACTCTTTCACCGCAGGCGATTCCATGCAAATGAGAGCAGGCGTGAAGTTATGGGTGCAAGAGGCGCGTTTCATGCACAAAGATCAATCTTAAATCTATGGGCAATCATGAGTCACATTCTCCCATTGATCTTCCAAGGATCAGCTCCTCTTGTCCCCGTAGCGATAAATAGGCTTCGTCTTCATTCGGGTGGCTGAAACGGGCGGCGTTGAATGGCTCATTGCGGTGGAGGCTGCCAAGTGGGCGGTCGTGGGGGCCAAATATGACATTCGCCCTTCTGCTGGCCGTCACAATTGCCCGCCTTCGTGGAGAATCTTTCTAGCTCACGGTACATGCATCACTACACTCACCACAGATGAGAATAATGACGACTTCAGATTCAGCGGGAGCGATCAGTAAACGGCTGCCAGACAAGGGGAGCTCGGACAACACATCTCCGCGGCCATCATTGGCATGTGGAGTCCAAGTATCTGGCACGATCCGGTCGGCGATCCTCGGGCCAGGATTCATCCACCGTTGATCAGGACCGGGGAAAGTGGGAGAACGGGAGGGACGAGGGTGGCCCGTTGGCTCGCAGCTTCTTCTCAATTGGGATTGTTCGCATTGAATTGGGATACTGCCCCACTTCACCGCATCCTTGCCTCAGCCTCCATGATATCTAGATCCATAGCTTCATCTCTAGAATAATCATCTATCATATCTCTCATCATTCATCTTCTATCTTCACAGGTTATGAGCCCTCTGCTCTGTTGAGGCTGTTTAACCACAGTCCAACACCCTTCACCAGTGCTTTTCACCTCGCCGTCGCCGACCTCGCCGCCGCGAGTGTCGTGCGAAGGCCTTTTCTTATTCAACGACCTCGACCAGAGGCATTTTCCATTAAAGACCTTCATTCAGGCACCTTCTACGGTCTCTCTTGCATCTCTCTGTCGCTATAATAGCTACGGACGACTACGGCAAGATCACCGACCGTGTGAGGAAGCTCAAAGGCTCCCAAAACTATTCCAACTGGCTATTTAAACTCAAGCGAGCTCTCAAGTCTCGCGGTGTACGCCACTGGGAGATCCTTATCGGTGAGGATCGTCCCCAATTCACTTCTTATCGCACTGTCCCCAGCGAGCGCACGCTTCGTGAGCATATCGCAAAGGAACACAATAACAGGGCGTTGCGTGAGTATCGACGACGACCACGCTCTCTTTCAGGCTCTCATAAGGATAATAAGCCGCCGGCCACCATCTTCCCTGACACACTGTCTGTTCAGGAGCTTGAGGACTTTATTCATAAGTATTACGATAAGCCAAACAAGGAATTTCAAGAGTGGGAAGCTCTTATATTCACAGTCCTTAATATCTTCGTCTCTTGCCTCGATTACGACCTAATACAGTATGTCAAACAGACTGAAGATGCTTCTGAAGCCTTCAGAATTATTAAAAAGCTGTACGGCCGCCCCACACAACAGACTATTGCCACTAAGTGGGCAAAGCTTAAGTCTACCGTCTACAAACTAGGCCTTCAAAGCGCACAGTTTATGGCAAACTGGCAGCGTACCTACGTGGAAGTAGACCAAGCACTAGGCGACGAGTATCTTCCTGTCGCCATTCAATTCTCTATGTTCGTCCGTGCTATAGGCTTTCACCCTAATGCCACGGTTTGGCTTCAGGGCACCCAGAAATTCGACCTAAAGGACGACAGACTCATAGAGAACGTCTTCGCTGACTTCGGCACTGCTAAGGACCAGCGCTATAATAGCACTAAGCAACATCCTACCCTTTCTTCTAACACTACAAAGAAAGGTGCTCAGCAGCAGTCCTCATAGTAACAGACTTCTCGGCAGTCCTCCTAGCAATCTGGTTACCAACAGAAAGACTATTCGGGCCGACAGCAAGGTCATCAAGCTTCGCAGACTTCCAACAATCAGGGGGGTAGCCAAAGTAAGTGGTTTTATACGTTCCACAATAGAAAGTCGGCACATACCTCCGAGCAATACTTCCTCAATCCCGCAAATACCGGCAAGTCCTTCAATAAGGGCACCACCACGGCAAAGGCGACTGCGGAGCTTCCAACCAGCCCGGAGGATATATTTATTAACACTGCTAATGTCCAGATCGATTCTATCGATATCTCCACAATCTCCACGGCGAATGCTAGTCTCAATCCACTTCGTTAGATGCTAGATTCGGGCGCTTCACACCATATGACGCCAAACCGTCACGCTTTCATCGAATATTCCCTATGCAGAGTCCCCGTGAAGGCTGCAAATAGGAAACGCTTCTACACTTAGGGCCTAGGCACCGTCAATCTGACCACGCTCGGTAAGGACGGCCAGATCATTAGTTCTATCATCTTGAAGAACGTCTGGCATGCCGAGGACCTCGAGAATTCCCTCATATCGTGTCGCACTATGTTCCGCGACGATGGCATTGCCTGCACGCTCTCTGACTATGTAACCCTTACAAAGGTTAGCTCCGGTGAGGTCGTGGGCTATAGAGACGCCGACAATAATCTTTACTGGTTACGAACTGATTCGAAGCACTAATTGGAGACCTTTTATGCTTCCGCAACCTTCACGACGTCCGCCACGGCTTCAGTGGTGCGAGCTATGCCTATAGAGGTTAAACCTATCTCTATAGACCTCGCATATCGACGTTTCTGTTATGCAGGCGAGCAGCGCGTTCGCCGCATGCCTACCTTCGCGGAAGGCATCAAATTAATCAAAGGCTCCGCCCTAAAGACTCTATGTCCTCTATGCCTCGCTGGCAAAGATTATCAACTTCCGTACGGCGATAACAAATCCATCCGCGTCCGTCCAGGCGACTCTCTGCATATTAACGTCTGGGGACCTATTTCTATTGCCACCAAGGAAGGCGAGACCTATTTTATGTCTATCACCGATAAGGCGTCCCGTTTCTGCTGGATCTTCCTTATAAAGGCCCGTACGGACGTCGTCAAATGCTACCAGGTCGTCGAAAGCTACCTTCTTACCTAGTTTGGCTACCAAGTCAAGTCAGTATATAGAGATTAGGCCAAGGAATTTATCGGTCCATTGCAAGCCTATCTTAAGTCTAAGAGGACTACCTAGGATGCCTCACCGCCGTATACCCATCAATTAAATAGCATCTCCGAGATCAAAAACCGCTAGCTCGTCGAACCACTTATTGCGGTGCTCACCGAGCACCAGCTGCCGCGATATCTATGGGGAGAACTCATTCAGGGCGTTAATTACACCCTTAACCGTCTATAGCATTCCAAGATAGAAATAACTCCGTACGAGGCACTGCATAGACGTCAACCCAACGTTTCCAACCTTCGTGCCTTAGGCTATTAAGCCTAGTATCTCATTCCCTCGCAGCGCCGTGAAACCAAGCTTTATCCATATATGGCCGAAGCCCGCCTGCTTGCTTACCAGACCGATAGTATTTACCGTCTGTATGACATCAAAACCAAGAAGATCGTCATCTCTCGCGATGTCATCTTCTAGGAATTGCCACCCACTGATCTGCCGAAGCCGTCGTATGATCTGGATGCAATACATAAGCCCTCGCCTAATCAGGCTATGAATATGGACGAGATGGAGCGCCAGCGACGTCGCTTCGCCCCTGCTAAGTTTCTTCCATTTGCCGACGATTATCATACTGACCAAACCTTCGATATCGACCAAATTGAAGGCTTCGCGGAACACTAGGACGATCAATTCATTAACCATGCTAACACTTTTCGCCGAAATAAGGCTAGATATTCCCCTCCCGCAAGCCCTCGCGACCGTCCTTCCAGTGCTCCCGAGCTTAATCCTTACCTCCCACCAATCAGCGATAGTCTTTTCAGACACCTTCAACACAGACATAAAGGAGTGGAGGCACAAATTAAAGGGGGGGGGTGTACGGGATTTGCAGGCACCACCATATATTCCCGTACGGGTGGGCTTAGATGTGAATGATAAGGCCTTAGATACTGTATCCTTTGGTCCTACATCGACCCTTCATAATCAGGATAAAGTGTCTTTGCACCCTTCGGACCCTATTCCATAGGCCATTTCACCAGTCGTTCCACCCCATCCAGATGTTTTTATTCGACGGTCGGAACGCCTTATAGCGAAGCATACCCTTGAAACTCATAAGCTTCAGGTAGAAGAATCTTCTATCCTTATGGCGCATGCCGTCCTTCCTGCGGTCGATAAGTCATTGCCCTCTCGCCCCGGCGACCCTTACACCCCGGACACCTGGACTGAGGCCATGGCTTACCCCGATAAGGCTAAATAGCTTCAGGCTGCACACAAGGAATTGAAAAATCATACAGATAATGGAACATGGCGTATCATCGACCGCGAACGTAACAGAAAGCCCCTCACCTTACGCTAGGTCTTCCGCATCAAGGATAACGGCATATATAAGGCTAGGTTAGTGGTTCGTGGCTTCCAACAAGTTCCAGGCCGGGATTTCCTCGATGTCTACGCCGTCACTGCCCGTCCTATGAGCTTTAAGGTCTTTATGGCTTTGTATGCAGCTTATTCATAGGATTACTATCATATTAATATTGTGGCTGCATTTCTTAATGCAGACCTGAAGGAGTCTATTCAAATTAAACTTCCTAAGATTATAAAGGACGACCACCCAGGCAAAGTTAGTCTTCTTATGCGTAGCCTTTACGGCCTGCGCTAGGCTCCTCTTAAGTGATATAACACCCTCAAAGGCGTTCTTCTATCTCTTGGCTTCACGCGCACCTATACTGACCATTCTGTTTTCACCCATACGGGCAAACGCATATATATCCTCGTCCATGTGGACGATATACTTCTTCTGTCCCTAAAGGGGACTGGTTCCATTAAGCTACTGAAGGTTATCCTTTCGAGGCACTTCCAGCTCACGGACAATAGTATTATGAAACGTTTCCTGGCAATAGATATCGTGCACCTCGCCAGCGACGTCTATCTCTCGTAGGAAGCCTACATCGACAAGATTCTGTCTCGCTTCACCTTTTCTTCTGTCAAACCTATTCAGACGCCTTTTAACGATAAAGAGGTTCTTTCCCCTTACGATTCCGGTGCTCAGGCTACCCCACAGATGGTACAGCTTTACCAGGAGCAAGTCGGCTCGCTCGTGTGGGTGGTGGTGTCCACTAGGCCTAACGTCTCTTAGGCAGTCTGTAAGCTTGCGAAATATTCACACAATCCGTCTTCTCTGCACTTCCAGGCTATCAAACGAGTCTACCGTTATCTGAAAGGCACCAAAAGTCTATGCCTTCATTTTTCCCACCATCCTACGGTTGGTCTAGCCTTATTCGCCTACGTGGATGCCTCATGGGCAAGCCCGCACGACGATAATCGGCTCTCGACCACCGGCTACGTCTTCATACTAGCCGGCGCCGCAATTATCTGGCAATCAAAGAGGCAAACCCTTGTCACCCTCTCTTCCACGGAGGCTGAATACGTTGCGGCATGCCTCTGCTGCTAAGATCTATCCTGGATTCAACTCATGCTTACAGAACTCGGCCAGCAAGCCCTCGTGCCAAGGCCGACAGTCATTTATGAGGATAATCAGGGCACCATTGCCCTAGCATCTTCGGACAAATTCACCACCCGCTCAAAGCATATTAATGTCAAATATCATTATGTGCGGGAGAAGGCTGCATCCAATAATTGCCTCTTTCAGTACGTCCCCACCGCAGAGCAGGCTGCTAATAGCCTCACCAAACCACTTCCAATAACCCTTTTTCAGCGGTTTGTGAAGCAATTGGGTCTGGCATCTATTCCACAGCAAACCTGACACTTTTACATGCTTACACACGCTTCAACATTAATATTCCAACCACATTTTGATTCGACCAATGGGAGAGGCGCATTTCTATTGAAAATAGCCTCAGGAAGCTTCTTGTCTCTCATGGAGCCCGCTCGGCGCGGGGGGGTGTTCGCATTGAATTGGGATACTGCCCCACTTCACCGCATCCTTGCCTCAGCCTCCATGATATCTAGATCCATAGCTTCATCTCTAGAATAATCATCTATCATATCTCTCATCATTCATCTTCTATCTTCACAGGGATTATGCGAGCCGCGTGTTGGTCTCTGCAACACTAAGCCGGCTCGTGTAGGCCTGTTAGGGCCCTACTAGGGTCGAGCTAGGGTCGGTTAGCATTGAGCCAGGGGCCTCGGGGGGTCGCGCCCAAGGAAGATGCGAGGAACAATGGGGCGCTTCTGGGGTCTAGCTTGCCCTATCTGGTAAAAACTGCGATCTCCCGAGCCATTTATTCACAATGCTGATCTTTCTCAGCAATCAGAACCGCTTTACAATGCTCGCTGCTCCGAAGAACAAGTCTACACTAACTGTCAGGTGCAGATCAGGGCAATTGCCCGCCCACAGACTCATGGATCCCTTGCCATGGCCCACTCAGAGACGAAAGCTTGTTGAGGCTCATCTCTTTCAGCCCCACCGAGCCACCTGTTCTGGACATTGAAGTGTCTGATGGGATTCGTTGATGCTTTGCTTGATGCCACACTGGGCCCCGTTCCTACGGCCCTCAATGGAAATTATTGCGCACTTGATCCATTCTTTATCTCCGGAGTTCCCCCATTTCCATCCTTTCCGGCTTCCTCGTTTTTTTACTATGGACGCCTACCCATCTTTCACAGAACTTCCCATCATGCCCATAGCGGGCACTGCTCCCACGCATGATGCCTATTCTACGCAGCCTACCAGCCATGCGTTCATGACGCGGGTGTCTCAGTCACCGTTCCAATCTCCCTTGGATCCGCCCAAGCTTCCCGAGGCCTCTCTGACACCGCATGCATGGTGGAGCCGTGGGCAGCTGGGTTTGAACAGGGGGTATCTGCCTGCGGATTACACCGTCTATTCAGAGCCCATCTCGCCGTGGGGCAGTGCCATTTCTACGATATCAGACCCTCCGAGCCCCCATAGCAGTCACAGCAGCAGTGTTTCCGGTATGACCTGCATTTCCTCTCCTCTATTCCAGCATGAGGAGAGTCCTAGCACCACTGTCACCGAGCAGAGCGAACACCCGACTCCTGATGGTCGAGTTGAAATCGACCCGTCCATCATGATTCCCACCTTGGCACTATTCGACCCTCAGCCCGAACACTCATCCCCTTATGAGCGCGACTTGGATAGCTGGAATGCCAGCCCGTCAGACCAGAACGGGACTCTCGGACTGCAATGGTTCTCTCCTGTCCCCACTCCCATGGCCTACCCGAAGATCGCACGTCGATTCAAGAACCTTTCCAAATCCCCCTCCACGTCAAAAATACGCAAGACTAATGAGCGACCGCCGACATCCACACAAAGTCGCAGTCGTCGAGGGAGAAGTGGGAAAAGTGGAAACAGCAGTTGTAACGAAACACCACGGACGTTTGTCTGCAGCTTCGCGCCTTACGGATGCGAGAGTACATTTGTTTCAAAAAATGAATGGAAGAGGCATGTCACCTCGAAACATTTACAACTTGGCTTTTACCGCTGCGACGTGGGCAAATGCAGCGTGAGCACCCACCAGATTGGCCTAGATAACTTCGTGGCACCCTCTCCATCTCCGAAATCTGCGGGCTGCATCCCATTCCCAGGTCAACCCAACGACTTTAATCGCAAGGACCTGTTTACTCAGCACCTGCGCCGAATGCACGCTCCCTGGCTCAAATCCGGTCGACGACGAGCTAGTACAGAAGCCGAGCACGCAGCCTTTGAGGAAAGCTTAGATCATATTCGCCTACGCTGTTGGTACAGTCTACGCCTACCACCGCATCAAAGCCACTGCGGCTTCTGCCGAGAGTCATTTGTCGGCGAAGGAAGCTGGGACGCGCGGATGGAGCACGTCGGGCGACACTTTGAGCGCGATGATCATCTAGGCGAGGAGCTCGAAGACCTATCGTTACGTGACTGGGGACTTCGCGAGGGAATCTTGACTCTTACGGCGGGCAAATGCCGACTGGCGTTCACGACTACTTCTAGTACGACATAATAGAGATGTTATTTGGTTGGTATTTTCTATTACAATTTGAGTCTACGTGATTGAGAGCGTTCTCACACGGTGTTAAGGAAATCTCCATCATGAATGCGCCTTTGATTTCACCGAGTTAAAGAGTTTACGATAATGGAAAGACATCTTCTCCACATCCAGAAATCAACCTGGGAGACATTACATTTGAGCACTTGATGTGTCGACGTAGAGTAGTACTAAGGAGCATAGTGGTCGACTAAAGGAGAATGAGCGTCAGAAGTGAATTAGTTCCAACATGCTTTCGCAGTGACGGCGCCGGTCGAATGCATGCACAACGAGCGGGAAAAGTCCCGCAGATCCCGTCGACGTCAGAAGTGCAGTAGCCGCGACCCAAACCAAATCCCACGCCCTGTCAATTACAAAGGGTCACGATAGGGCTGATTCCCGAGGCACTGAATCACTCGCACTACAGCTACCGGGCTTAATCAAGTCTTATCATGTTATGCTGACCACTCATCACTCATACCCCGAACCTGGCGTTAGAACATTGACGGGAAACCGACATTTGTATCCGTCCCAATGGCATTGAGTCTATGATGCCTGAGATGGTCCTGCGAATATTCCTCCTCTTTGGCAGTCTAGGCGGGGGCCGGCGTGTTTCACGCAATGGAACGTGGGTCCGCCGACGGAGCCGTTGACATGACTCGCATCCCTGCGGCCAGCAAGAAGACCGGAATATGCCGGGTTAAGGAAGCCAACAAAGTAGGACTGAAGACATCTGGGCCGATTTTGTAGGTACAGTGTGATTGTGATTGTGAAAAATCAAATAAGCATATCATATCTCGATCGAAGGATGCGCTTGTAGAGTAGCCACCGTAGGCTTGGGATTGCTGGGCATAGCTACCGTGCTTGGATCCATCAACGCTCCAAAAGCACGCATTCCATGATGGACCGATTTGTTGCAGTCAGTCTGTGGAGTCTGCACTCCGCATTTGTACATCGACTTGTGCTACTAGCCACTGATGCAAGGGACGGCCATGAAGCGGGCCGCGAAATGTAACAAGACACCATTTGAACCAAGATATCTGGGTGAAATGCCGAGAGTAATACGATTGAGATTTAAAAAAAAAAAAATGGAGCCCAGCGGAGATTGCAAGAACATTGGAATGGTCTATAAATCAGCAGAACGGACACTTCTTGAAGTGAGAGAATAGCTTCGCCACCGGTTCCAATATCAGTGGACGCGACTCATGTGCTTGGAAATCAGACTCAGTTGTCTCCAAGCTCATAGCCCGCGATGGGCAGATTGCTTCCCAGGCTGACTTACTGAAGCGGTTGAGAACACATTGTCAATTATCAGAACTTGTAGCTTCACACGCCTCAATCCCCATTAATGCATTGTGCGCCAAAGAAATGGTCCTGATGATATGGACGTCAATCCCGAATGTCGAATCTGAGTTCCAGGTCAAGAGTTTCACCCCAAGTTTACTACCCTGCTCAGCCATTCTCAAGCCGGGTTTGGGTCAACTTGGGACGTGCATATCGAATGGCCAGCGGAATAAAAGAAGCCAATAAAATGTGGAGAAGTGCTGAGCATAGGAGACACATTACCATGGGCTATGTATTGCCAAAGATTCTCAGGAATCTTACCTCCTATGTTATTTCTATCTCCCACTTTGACGTCCTTTAGTCGATTGCTGATCTCAGTGCTGATACATCCACACCCTGCTGGCCTTGTGGGCTTTTTGAGTTCCAGTACCTGGATATCTATCCTGGACTGGCCGATCTTGCGTTGGATATATACCTTTCGGAATGGAGTCCCCTTTTATCTCCCCAACAATACAGTTATAGCACCTGGAATTGATTGTGAATCAATTCGAAAATATCTGCAAATATGAATCGACTGACAATATGACTGCAAGTGCTCAATTTTGATCATTTTATCGCAGCGTAGATGTGGTCGAACATTAAAGGGCCCAGCTCCACGCGGAACCGGGAGGCCGACTTCCCACTCCCCGCGACTCCGACTCCGACATCGATCTCCAGAGCTCCAGGGCTCGACACCTCAACCACGGCAATTGTCAATCACCAACCGCTTTTGTTTGCTGTGGAGATCACCTGCTATCTAGGCATGTTACATATACTATAGCGTGCCTTCTCTCCACCGACCACGTTGTCTAAACCACAGACACTCCCGCCTCCATCATGTGCGTTCGCCTTGCGATGCATTCTTGAATGCGCGACTGACCTTTCCGCCTCACTAGGGCTGTATTCTCTCTCATCATTATCAACAAGGCCGGTGGTCTGATCTACCAGCGCGAGTTCCAGGCCGGCTTGCGCAAGCTCTCGACCAACGACTACCTCGTCCTCGCTGGTACCTTTCACGGGTAAGAAACCCCCGCCTGCAACTCTTGTGTCTATGCTGCAATCACTAATCACGCCGATGATGCAGTGTCCACGCTATCACACGCTCCATCACTCCCAAAATACCTCTCGCTCCGACCACGAACTCCCCCGCAGCCTCCTCCCCGGCACCAGCACGCCTGCGACATCAAGCTACAGCTATCCCAACCCTGGTGCATCCGTATCAGGACTAGAATATCTCGAGACGGACAAGTTCCGGTTGACTTGCTTCCAGACGCTGACCGGCACCAAGTTCCTGCTGTTTACGGATCCCATGACCGGCAACGTGGAAACCATCATCAACAAAATTTACGACCTGTATGCGGACTACGTGATGAAAAACCCCTTTTACCAACTAGAAATGCCAGTGCGATGTGAAGCGTTTGATCGACATCTGGCGGCCTGGCTGAGAGGGAGAGCATAGCCCCTAAACCGGGACTGGGATCATGACCTTACGACTACTGTAGACAATTTGTTTGTTCGCTTTTATGTGAGATCTGGACAAAAGCCACTTCCCGGCTTGTGCATAATACCAATCGCATCCATAACTCAACATTTCCGTCCCAGTAGACCATTCCTACAAGAGGCTCTCGAGTACTGTATACAGGAACATATAAAAAAACCAAAGTAAACGCCGGGTATGCATCACAGATCATTTCCGCAAGAAATTGAATCTACGCAGTGTCCATCTTGTCGTCATCCTTCTTATCCTGACCACTCGACTCGCCCTGGCCCTCTTCAGGGATATTGCCCAGCTCCGTCTTGCCCTCCTGGGCGTCCTGGTCACGCTTCTCCTTCTCCTGTCGGTTCTTCTCCTCTTCCAGGGATAACCGCAAGGCAAAGGCGAGCTCAGGATCATTCTCAGCAGCTTCCTCGAAGTTGAATCCACCCGCATCGCCACCATCGCCGCCTCCTGAGGCAGCGGCACCAGCCCCTTCACCCGCGAGGATAGGAGTCTGCTGGAGCTCCTCACTGAGCAGGTGAGGACCGGGCGGGATGATAGCCAAGTAGGAGCTATCGCCGCTCGACACATTATCCACAAAGGCCTCCAGCTTCTTAGTCTGATCGGACTCGAGGTCACCGAATGCCACCACGTCGATGGAGACGTTGTTCTTCTTCATCTTCTTGGCCAGCTTGACCAGAGTTTTCTCGTCTTCTTCGATCGGGGAGCAGGAGAACACGATAATTCGTTGCCGCTGAGACTTTTCGGAACGGTGCTTGAGCGCCAACTAGACAGTTCATTGTTAGCTTAGCAATCTCACCACGGGTTCGAACTTCTACTTACACCTGCGACCTGGATGCTCGAGCTCAGATGAGAGGTGCCATGAATCTTCGTGCGATGCAAACCGGCGAGAATGCTGCCGAAATCGGATGTAAAAGTGGAAAGCACCTCAGGGCCCTTGCCGCCCATGCTCATAAGGCCAACAGCAGACTGTGGGTGTACGCGCATCTTGACGCTGTGGATGATACTGACGGCATCGACTTGAGCTTGCCAGCGAGTTGATCTGCATGGATTAGAAGATGCGAAGACAGCAAAGAGTATGAAGAGACAAGCAACTCACGTGTAGTCACCATTGCGACTGCTTTCGCTGTTGTCGACACTGGACAAGGGAATTAGCGACAATGCAAGCTCGGAGAAGGAACCTTGACGAACATGATCATCGTAGCTTCGAGCGACATGATGGCGGTTGTGTGAGCGGAGGTTATGAGGAGATACTGAGGTAAAGTCGATGTGTAAGGACGGCGGTGATGACGATGAGGTGAAGCTTGGATTCTGCCGATTCTTCCCGCCCGCGTGGTTGTTTGTTGTGGCTTCGCGCCTCCGCCTCTTCTGGTTCTTAGATCTCCCGATTACTCGACCAAACGTCCTTATTCGACCGTACAATGGCTACCTTGAAACGAAAGTCCCCTGAATTTGCGGACCCGACCGATGTCACGCCTACCGGCCCTCCGGCCAAGCGTATGCGTCTGACCCAAAGTCAGAAGCAGGCATTGATCGACAATTTACAGCTTGAAAGTAAGTAGAAAATGGCCCTTTATGGGACATTAATGGACATAGCAGTACTAACTGTTCGGCAGTCACCGAAAGAGCTCGCAAGCTCCGCTCACAATATGCCCTGCAAGCGAATGACCTTCGATCGCGCATTGAACGACGCGTCAACCGTATTCCCGTCTCTTTACGCAAGGTGACGATGGGCGAGCTCTTCGACAAGCACTCTGGGCTTCTCAAAACATCACCCATGCGAAAGGCTTCACCTATCAAGGCTTTCCGAGCTCCTCCCAGCATCTCTATCGATCAGGCTCTCTCTCCCGCACGCGACAATCGATCTCGACGCACGAGGCAAGATTTCCCATTGACCGGCTAAGTTTTCTATTAACATATTTACAGCCATGACGATCACTACTCAGACAAAGAAAATGCCCCGGCGACAGGGGAACCCGAGGGTTTGAAGAACCCCAAGCGTCGCGGCAAAGCCCCTGCTGCGGGCAGTGCCTCGCGCGTTGCTTCCCAAGAAGTGCGAGCAAACGACAACCGCATTTTATCCCCCAAGTCTCTTAATTCACGGACTTATCCCCAATCCCCCTTCCGTGCCTCTCCCGAGAAGGGACAGCCTTCATACTTGTCACGCCCCACCTCTCCACTGAAACCATCAAGTCCCCTGCGCGCAGGCGGTCCTAGTTCTCGCCCACGTGGTACTACCATCTCCACGGTGCGGGACAATTATCCGTCCTCTCAAACCAAGAAGACAACTTCTCGAGCTGCGACCGGGCCTCGGCCCGTCAGGTCACCCCTTCCACGCCCCGCCACTCGACAGGGAATCGAGCGCAAGAACAGCATGTCTTCCACGGCTTCCTCGGGAACCACTGTTCAGAGACCGACTCGCACAGGCACCAATGCGAGAAAGGCAACCACCGGAACTGCTTCTTCCACGGCCAAGAAAGCTGGCACTGCTCGGCCACAAGCTGCCTCTATGGCGGTGAAGAAGACTGCATCCGCTGCTACCGTGCGCAAGACCACCGCGCCTGCATCCACCACTGAGACCACGACCCGCACAAGAGCCCTACGAAAGCGAATCTAGACGTCTTTATTGCTTTGAATGCCGCATACAAGCTTGGTGTTATATTAAGGTGTTTGTTTTCGGGCGGGGAATGTCGCTACCATGGACAAGAAATTGGAAGGCGTTCTATATTATTTTGGGCAAGGGTCATAGTAGGTGTTTGCTGTGTCTGTTAAATTGCTATCTTTCTTTCCTTTGGACTATCTACGCAAGGTTATATCCTTGATTACTTTCAGAGAGTCGCTTGAGTGCATAGATTGCCTTTTCCCCAAACGCACGCCTTGCTTTTAATGGAATATGCTCCAAATTGCCCGCATCTTCGCTAGGAAGCTCCTTTGACAGACAATTGCATGCCTGGTGGTATTTCATCAACCCGAACTCACCACAGGAAGCTTCCGAGCAAAAATAACTTCATTCTTTCTGTGAGCTACTTTGATCTCATTAATGTTTCCTTTGTAGATGCGAACCAGCATGGCTAAGACTCGGACTTGGTCTTGGTATACTATACTCGCTGTCCAAGGATCCAGGCCACTCACTCGGCAGTTCCTCTACTATAAACCTCAGCACGGCAGCAGTGAACTCTTCAGGCTTTTCAAACTGCACAAAATGGCCCGCTTCGATGGTAACCTCTGTCAAATTCGAGCAAGCTTCTTTCATGGGTTCGATAAGCCGCGAGCTCTTTGTATCGCACACCAGATCCCATGTAGCATGGATGAATAATGCAGGCTGCTTCAACGTTCTGTCGCGACTTCCATTGTAATCAGCATTCCGCTTATGGTGCAAGTAATAGGCAGAGCCGCTCCAAAGACCAGTCTTCTGCATGTCCTTGACGAAAGACTCGTACACGTCCTCAGCAAGCATTGACGGGCCAATCGTTTCCACGCTCGGTGGTTTCGGGAGGCCGTTGAACCACCCATTCTTGCGCACCGTAGCCATCATGACAGGGGTATGGCGATCTGGCAGCGCAGCTGGCCTTGTCGTGATCGCTTTGCAGAAGCCAGCAATGTCACTATCGAACCATTCGATGGCTTTTTCAAAGTCCTCCTCGTAATGTTTCATATAATCCCACTGTCCGAACTCGTATTGATCCACCGGGTAGGTTTCACGATTTACCGACGGCAGAAAGCCATCCCAGCCAAGCTCGATGGTCGAGTATGGCACACAGACATTCACGACAGCCTTCACGGTTTGCGGATGCTGGATGGCGACCGAGGAAACCACAGCAGAGCCCCAGTCATGTCCCACCCAGACAGCAGCCATGCGGCCCGTGTCGGCGAGCAGAGCCATCATCCCCTCCACGATCGCTTCTTGGCAGTAATCATCCACGATCCGGCGGGCAGTCGATTGTCCGTAGCCGGGCATGTCCGGGGCGATAGCTCGGAAGCCTACTGCGGCAAAGGCATCGAGCTGGGGTTTCCAGGTGATGCCGGTGGCTGGCCATCCATGGATGAAGAGGACCAGAGGCCCATCAACTGGACCGGCTGCCAAATAATGAATCTTCTTATCGCCTGCGTATGTGACTTCATGGTGTGTAAGGGTAGCCATGATGGGTAAATGTAAGCAAAGTCTTTGATACCCAACAACAAGACTGGAAAAGATCGGGGCTTTATAATCTCCCCGATGAGAGAGGAGGGGTAGTGCGTCTGACTCATTCTGGCGAGAAAGCTGAGGCAATGCATACAGGGGTCAATATGGGGGCGAGAAGGCTGTCAAATAGGCCTCAAAAGCTGACCGAATGTAGCATGGATCAATCTCGTTGTAGATACTCACAGAATCAAATGAAAGACTGCGGTGTTGAAACCAAATACGCTCCCGGTCTTCTTCGATAAAAGGCAGGCTCGGATTAAAGACGTTTGTAGATTGCCGAAGGAAGAAGAAAAAATAGAAATCCCGCGGCATGTTCAGCCTCAAGTCCGATATAAACAAATCTGAATTTTACAACGAGCAGAGTTAGCCTATAAAACACCTCCATAATCATCAAGAATCACTGTCGAACTAGCAAAGTCAAGCTGAAGTTCTACCGCTCCTGCAATTCGAGGCTCAGCTACTCGCGCCACATGTTGCGGTTGTTGTCACTTGTGAGCTCATCTACTCGTAGCTGTTGGCGAGATCACTCGGCCTAGCTCTAAGTGTGAAGGCCTCTATTTAGACTGAGCATCAAAGCAGGCCCATTTTACAGAGAACGTACAGGGGCTCTGGACAAGGAGCTGATTACAGAGGCAACATTGAAGAACCTCGTGGTAGAGGCAGTCTTGGCCCTGGTACTGCACATATCAACGATACTGTTTTCTTGGTGTTTGTACACGCCAAGAGAGTGTCCCACAAAACCTTGATATTGCTCAGTACCTAGATGACTAGCGACATGCTGCAAAATTTCAGATATAGACAAGACACTAGACGGATCCCATCAATGGCAGGGAAGTACGTGGAGCACCCGAAAAACAAGAGATTCAAAGTGTCCGGCACTGGAAAGTAAAAGCTACATTGGGACTCAGCACAGGTATCATGGCAATCATGCTGGTGGACGAGCAACAGATGAATAGAAAATATGAAAATGAAAACAAAATCCGTGAGCCTAGGGCGCAAGACCATCGAATAAAAGAAGGTAAAGGGAAGAAAGAACCAAGAACCAACGAGGACTAAGGTAAACTCGGAGCCTCGTCCGAGCAAAGAAGAGACACTTCACATGCTTAGGAAATAAGAACAGTCCATTGAAATGGGATATGGGTATGACTGATCCGCAGGATCAGATGCAAAGATAATAAAAGACAACACAAAACTAGGCCTCGATGGAGGACAAAAGCAAGCAATCGCAGGACAAATCAGCTCGCTGATCACGTCTTAGAATTAAGATGTGGGAGAGGATGAAAAGAAGACAACTCCGTCAACCAAGCCTGTCAGTCGAGATGAAAGAGATGAAAAGGGTAGAAAGGGAAGAGAGGGAAGAAAGAAACGCTAAAGACAAGCCCCCAGAGAAAAAGAAAATAAAAGGACACCACGGGCAATAATATGGCCGGGCAAAGATATGGCGCCAGGTCAGTTGATGCAAATCAAGGTTCATCGAAGAATGGTGTATCGGGATTGTAACTGTGCATGAAGGGAAACAAGGAAACCGTAGTCTACCCAGTGACGCCCATGGCACCGGCATTTGGACGAGGTCGGTAAGGAAGATTTTGGTTTTGGCCTTGGTTATCGGACGCATTTGGTTGACTGCCATTGCTGGTACTGCGCTCACGACGGTAAGACGGTTGAGGCGGCCCAAAGTCGCTGGCGGAGTGAGCGTGGGCACTATTTCCAGCAACATGACGAACCGAGCTTTGCATCTGCCAGGCAGCATCCTGAGAAGGGTCCGTCTCGATCCTTGCCGAGGTCGGGGTGTTTTGGTTGTTGCGATTGGATGGAGTAATGGTGAAAGTCTCCCCACCATTCTCGGGTCTGAAGCTTCCCCGAGCAATATCGCCGTACCGTTTCAAGATTTCTTTCGTTGTCACTTCGGTATTTTCCTTGAAAAGAGTCGGATCGCTCAGGACGGATTGCAGATCCTCCGGTATCTAGAGAGAAAGTAAATTAGCCTCGAACAATGCAGAAGGGAAATGATCCTGCTAACGCACCTCGCACATTGTGTCGTTGTACGTAATGAGTGCGTTCACTGCCTCAATAGCCAGGAAGCTTTCATCCACTGTACTGTTTTTGGTATTAGGATAGAGAATGTTCGGTGTCATGACAGTCGCGAGATTGTGAATGTCCATCTTGCTTCCAGATTCCTCATCCACATGCGAGAAGGATGATGTCCAATTAAGGAAGGTGAAGAGAACCTCCATCGTATCGCGATGGGCTTTGGGTAGGAGGCAGCAGGTGAGGTGAAGGACGCGCTTCTGTTTCTCGGGATCGGACAGCTTTTGCGCCGCAACGAAGAGGCGGTGCAGTTTGAAGGTCATGAGTGGGTCGGGCATCTCACGAAGGAACTTCTTCAGGAGAGCCGCGATCTGTACAGGGCCCTCCTTGGACATGTCCACTTGATCATATCGGGTATCAATCAATTCGGAGATTTCCTTGAGTCGGCGGATGTTTCCATTCTTTCGGAAGACACCCTCAACGGACATATCCATTTGACGCATGGCAGAGACTGCGTCGTCCACAATGGCCGGAATGCGCAAAGCTCCAGGACCAACACCGTGGCTAGACTCGGTACCTTCCTTCTCGACTAAGTAGTCCAGAGAAACACCGAAGACACCCTTCTTCTTGCTCGCTTTCTTATTTTCTTTGAAAGCACGGCCGAAAATGTTCCAGATGGTCGGTTTGCGAGACTCAATAAGGGACAACAGTTCTTCCATGGTGAATTGGCCTTCCAACAACGGTTCCATGGACAGGACAGCGACATGGCGAACAATGAAGTATTCCAAAGCTGTCAGCTCAGAGAAGTATCGCTTAGTACGGCTCGTGGGCTCCATAATCATATCCAATCCTGCTCCGGATAGACCACGTTGATGTCCAGTTCTGTACCTAAGCATAGGTTCACGGGAGTCCACCAGCTTGGTGCCGGCATGCCGATAGGCATTTGGTCGTTGTTCCTTAGCCTGTTCAGCTGCGACAATGCGAGGTATGTCGTCTAGAGTAAGAGCATCTTGAGCTCCAAACGTCAAGTCTTTCACCATTTCC
This sequence comes from Penicillium maclennaniae, assembly GCF_028827695.1. Taxonomy (NCBI): domain Eukaryota; kingdom Fungi; phylum Ascomycota; class Eurotiomycetes; order Eurotiales; family Aspergillaceae; genus Penicillium; species Penicillium maclennaniae. The sequence goes on along the minus strand of NW_026623216.1, from coordinate 2,826,439 downwards.
CCGTTGGCATCTTTCTCTTCAACGATCTGAAAGCCTGGACCACGAGGGTCGCTACGGTCGTGTCCTGAGGACCCAGGGCGAGTCGCACTTCGACCCTCAGGGCCGTCGATGATTCGAGACGCGCGCGCCCTCTTATACGTCGTGGACAAAGTCCGCTCATTTCGGATGGAACGCAGACGACGCATTTCACCAACAGTTTGTTCAAGCGATGATTCTTGAATGCTTTCGCGATTGCCGCCGCTATGAGATTGGGAGCGCGTATTAGAGCGTCTGAATTCACCAGGCTGGACCCGGAAGCTATCCTTGTTTTCGTAGTCTTTGAGATTAGGATCATCTACCAAGGGAGTCAGTGACGCTACGAAACTTGTTGAGTGAAATGCCGAGGGAGACAGACCTGAAGTATGTGGGAGCGTTCCTCCAGCACGAAGAACCGCCAAGAGTCGGGCGAGAGCAACTCTCAGAAGGAATACGAATTGCTGCAACTTCGAGACCTCAATGAAATCACCTTGGACCCTCGAGTCCAGGTTTTGGTGATGAGCGCATGACGAGCAGTAAACACGTTTCTCATCTGCACACCACAATGCATCCGACAGGGTAACGGTCAAGTCCTTGTCACATGAAGAACAAGACAGATGGGGTGGCTTCAAATGCCATCGCTGATCTCCAGACCGAACGCATTCGTCGTCGATGGGCTCTTTGCAAGAAATGCAGCAATCCGAGTGCTGATCGGCCAGACCCTCAACTCCAGCGGTCAGATCAATGGATTCGTTTTCATCTTCCGGCGGAGCCAGTCCTTCGATATCCGACAAATGCGCCAGGAAATCATGTAGACCATCAGATGCTGATTTTTCGCGTTCGAGCTTGAGGGCGCCCTGAAGACCGATACGAATGAGAAGCTTGAGATAATGAGCAAGACCGGTAACCAAGGAAAGCAGCTCTTGGGTGACGCCGAGCTTCTGAACTCCAGTTTCTTGAGTCTTCGACAACAAAGCAAAGAATGCGACAATTTTTTTGCAGAGAAGTTTAGCTTCGCGTCCGTATGATAAATCTGGAATTACAAGTCAGCTGTGCTCAAAGTACAAGGACCTCTCGTCGAACTCACCCTTGACCCCTTGTGACTTAATGAAAACAGCCAATTGATCGACCGCAGAGAAAAGAACCTCCACATGGGCAATAAATCTCTTGGCTACGAGGACACCATCAATGTAAGCTCCGTTGCTGACATGGAGGAGCATGTCGGAGATGCATGCCGCTGAGGATTCTTCGAATGTGGAGAGAGTGCTCCAGATATTATAGACCTTCTCCTCCATTGTGTCTTCTTCCTGACGGATATGCTCACGCTCCTCGGGAGTAGCGTCAACATCCACAGGCGGTGGTTCCCAAGTTTGACCAGCGGGAGAGAGTCGGACATTCCAGAATTTGTGAATCATGTAACACTCGGGGTGCCAATGCTGATTCTGACCATTGCGGAAGATTTCGACGAACTGTTTGAGAATGGCAGTATGGCAGCCGTGGCACCGCTGGGCAAACTGCGTGGAATAGTGGAAGTGGCAGTAGACCTTGCCTTCATGCTCGTAATATGAATCTTGGGCGCCGAAAACTGTGGGACATACAGAGCAAGTAAAATGCTCAATATGATATTTGCGATCCAAAGCTGTAATGTAGGAGCCCCGGAGCGCACCGCCACAGTCATGGCAAAGGAGACCCAAGCGGCGGAAATAGTCTTTTTCACAAAGTGGGAATTGGCAGCTGCCATCCTCGGAGTCGACTGGGAAGAACTTGGACGCGACAATCTCGCCACAATCCTATGCGGTGTTAGACCTCCACAAGTTCTGTTTAATTCACACGCCAGGAAAATCTACGTACCTCGCATTTGAAGCATTCCAGGTGAAATGTGCCTCCAAGCGCTCTCACAAACTGACCGGTCAACGGTTCATTACACTTCTGGCAGAGTCGTGATGAGCTTGGTGATTTGTTGGGTCGACCATTGGGGCGCGATCGATCGCGGACGTTGGAGCGATCCCTGTAGCCAGGTTGCTCTGGTTCCAATCCCCGACCTGTGCGGTCATCCTGGCCGAGTGGGCTGTTTCCTGCAGTGCGCGTGGTGGGCGAGTCGAACGGGATCAAGCTGTCTTCGGGGGAGGTAGGTGTGTTTTTCTGGTAACCGGCTCCGTATCCCGAGGTGTTCACCGTTGGGGTCGGCTTGCCTGCAACCAGGCTGGCCGGGAGTTCACCGGGGGGCATGTTGGTCCCCCGTTAGAAATCAGGAGCGAATGACGAGAGCGACAACGCGGCGAACGCAGCATGCAAGGTAATTTAGGGCGAGACAAAGGGATCAATTTTGCTTCCGGGGAACGCAAGGAGCAGATCGCAGGGTGGTTTCAAAGACAGATCGGGCGCGTACTGTGCAAAACTAAAGTCGGTCTATTAGAATGGGGTCCGCAGCACTGGTGGGTTAGCTGAAATCGCCATTCAGCTTTCACTCACCTTCACGCCATGTAGTCACAACGCGCAGGAAAAAGGCGACAACAGCAGCAGAGGACCACAAATTTTGACGCGAAAGGTCTCAATAGAAGTGTGAGGCTCGAGAGCGAACAGATTGAGAAGGAATGTCCAGTGCGCAGACGGGACGCGGGGAGGGGGCCAAAGGGTTCGAGCTAAGGTGAGCGGGCGCCCGCGAGGACAACAAGCTGAAGAGAGCTGGACAGCAAACAACCCCCGGGTTTAAAAACAGCACATCAAAGGAAAAAGAGGGGGATGGTGAGAGGAATGGAGAATGGAGAAGGATCGGGCATTTGCACCCAGTTGCCCCCCTAATCGGAGTGCCTGGGTCACGTGGGTTCACCGCTCAACGCGACTGTCTGTTCTTTCCTTTGTATTCCTGTGTTCTGACTCTATTGAGCTGATCCAATGCTCCTGATGTATCTCTGGCGATCTTGAGTTCATAATTGACCTCCAAGAGTGGTCAGTGACCATCAATTTCCTTCTGTGTTCATATTGTGATTGTGAATGTGTACCTGAATGTGCCTGTTGTGCTGTCCCCGCTGAACCACCCGGCGCTGTCCATGGATCCCCACTGCGCTTTTTATAGCACACGCAGATGCCACATTCTCTGTGTGGGCCGTATTTGGAATCCGCACACTTACTCGAGAACATATGAGATCTCGCACTGTAGAGAGCCCAGCAAGGGTTTTTGGGTTACCAGACGTCATGAGAAGGTTGACGAAATGTCAACCCTTCATGGTGATGGCATAGCCCATTGGCACCATCCGTGAACGACACCGAACGGAAAGTTCAGTGCAAAGTGTAAGGTGTCCTGTGGCCACGGGTTTATCTTGACAACCCAGCGAATAAACAAAGTCATGTCAACCTGGACTTTGCGATTTCTCCTTCTTTTGCCTCATCACATTCGCCGCATGCTCTTAACCTTCCTCGATATCTTGACTTTCTTCCTCTCTCAATCTGGACTGGTAATCATAACGCTTCACTCCGCAACCGCAATACTGCGGACATGGCAGATCAGTGTACCATGCGCCTGATGCGGGTGAGTCCATAGTCTCCGATTTAACAGCCTAAACTTATCTGGGACAGGAGTTGAGCGCGCTCGAGAGAAGTGATCAACTGGGTGAGCCAAATTCCGATAACCCACATCATGAGGTGTCCTTGAGCGCGCCGCTAATCGTGACAGCGATGACCGTGCACTATAAAGAAGAGAATGTCCGTGAGATCAGCGCCTTGCTTCTCGGCCCCCCAGGCACACCATACGCCCTTGGTTTCTACGAGGTAAGTGTTCACGAGCCCAAAGACAGAGCCCTTGCGGGGCGCACTTAGTATTTACATTTTGTCTAGTTCACATTTTCGGTTCCCAGCGGTGAGTTGACGACCCTGGGATGAGCGATTCCTGACCATGGATAGACTACCCTGCAAGTCCACCCACAGTTCTTATCAGGACCACAAACCAGGGCAAAACTCGTTTTGGCCCAAACCTTTATGCCATGGGCAAAGTCTGTCTGTAAGTCTCCGAACGCTGTGGCGACAATATCCGATACTAACTTTCCAAAATTAGCTCGATATTAGGGTATGCATGACAGCTTGTTACCCGAAGTTTCTCTAATTATTTTCGTTAGAACATGGCATGCATCCCATGGCGAAGAGTGGTCTGCGGCCCAGGGGCTAGAATCGGTGTTGTTATCCATCCAAAGCCTGCTGTCCGCCACGCCCTATTTCAACGAACCGGGCTATGAGGATCACAATAAGGAGTCTGACAGACAATATATCGAGCTGTACAATTCCAAAGTAATTCCCCATTTTCGACCCGTCCAACGTTCTCCGCATATTAATGGATTACAGATCAGGCATGAGAATCTCAGACTCGCAGTCATCCAGCCACTGGAGGAAGCGCTTGGCTTAATAGCGCCAAAGTCAATGTCTTATTGTCACAGGCTCAAACACTCGCAAATGGCCAAGTCCAAGACCCTCGAGACACCAGAGGGCTCCGAGAGTGAAAGACAGCCCGGTCACCATGCAAAAATCACGGAGACAGGCCCGTTTGATGATTTTCGCAAGCAGCGATTTCTGTGGTACCTAGAACAGTATGAAGAGGCTGTTCAGTACGGCGTTGAAAAGGAGGCTAGCAGACATGGAACGAGATTCCCTTGCGTGTCCTTCGAATCTGGAGGCAACGCGATGAACGGTGAATGGAACTACCCAGATCTTCAAAAGCGAATGAATGTGCTCGAAACCAAGATCCTGGAAGAGACTTATGCATGGCCAGCGGAGGGCAAGAGGCTTGCTGAAGAGGATGCGGGCATCGCCGTGAGCTTGCGCGCACAGCATGAGCAGATTGTGTCAGGACTTGCGCGGCGCGCGGACTCCATCGTGGATCTGACTTTGGAGCATGATAACCCATTTCTGTGGAAACTTGTCTACTTCGGCCGTCCTATGACTCAATACGACGGCGGTATCCTCAAAATCAAGATCTACATCAGTCCTCGTCACCCCGATGAGCAGCCACGAGTGTTTGTCGAAACACCTCTCTTCCACGTGCGCGTTTCCACCCGGAACGTGTTGATCTATCTCCCCGCACGAGCCGAGGAGATGAACCGTCATATCGATGGCATAATCAGTTCAATAGAAGAAGATTCTCCGCCCTACAACCCGTTGATGACTGTCAATCAAGAAGCAACGAAGCTGTTCTGGGGCTCGAAGGACGAGCAGAAGCGGTATCACCGCAAGCTGCGTCGCTCTGTTGAAGAGAGTGTTGCGTAAGTATTCCCCGCTGCCCAAACAAATTCCATTGACCATTGTTTCCACAGATACCTGTGACATCGTCCGACCAATTTGCATTTTCACCGTATGGCCTGGTTCTGGCAGGAGTTGGTCAGGTCGTGGTTTCTCTTCGTTTCATAGAGAGCTGCATAGTAGGAATCAGAGATATTTGATGTGACAGATATCAATATCACAAGATCATCGGAATGGGAGTTGCCATATGAAAAGAACATCCCTAGCAAGGAAAATATAGAACCGCAAAGGGGAGGAACCGGCGTTCGATATACAACGCGGCCCCACAGTCTTATCGTCAGCTGATCTGGCCCTCCCCGAGCTCCCCTTTTCATTTTCCAATCTCGTCCCCATTCTCCACCCCATTCGACAAGATGTCTGCCAAAAAGCGTACACTAGAACTTGGAAATGTCCTGGTAGTGGGAGGATGCGGGTTCCTGGGATGGCATATTGTCGACCACCTTCTAAACTTCCCCTCCGAGTCCGATGCCAGCGTCGCACTGCCAAAGCCCCAGGACGATGCGCGATTCGATTTCCCAACTTTGGGCTCTCGCTACCCAGACTACAAGGCCAAGGTGTCCGTCGTGGATCTGCGCACGACCAACAACCGCTTGCCGGGTGCGACCTACTACGACGGTGACATTACTTCCGTGGAGTCCATGATGGAGGTCTTCAGCGCCGTCAAGCCTGACCTGGTCATCCACACTGCGACTCCGTCTGTTCTCGAGGGTAACAAGCCGCTACTGTACAAGGTCAATGTCGAGGGAACCCGCACCCTTCTCCAGGTTGCTGGTGGTGAACATGGCGACTGGGGAGGCAAGTGCAAGGCATTCGTCTACACCAGCTCCAGCTCAGTCGTGCACGACACCCAGAGCGATCTGATCAATGTCGACGAGCGTTGGCCTTTGATCCGCGGCAAGTTGCAGCAGGAGTACTATTCCGAGACCAAGGTAAGTCCATGGGCTCTTATTCCCAACTCGATCCTTCGCTTCGCCCGCTAACTCTTGTTCCCAAAGGCCGACGCTGAAGAAATCGTCCTCAAGTACAACCGCCAGTCACCCACAAACATGGTCACCTGCGCCGTGCGCCCCGCCGGAATCCACGGCGAAAAGGACACGACCGTAACCCACAAGATCCTCGAGCATGGCGCCAACGCGTCAAACACAGTCTTGAAGTTGCAACTTGGCACGAACGACAACCTGTTCGACTTCACATATGTCGGCAACGTGGCGTACGCGCACATGCTCGCCGGAGCGCGTCTACTCGCCACGTATGACCGCTACCAAAGCAACCAGGGCGGGCCCCTGGATCACGAACGCGTGGACGGTGAAGCCTTCAACATCACTAATGACTCGCCCCTGTACTTCTGGGATGTGACGCGGGCCATGTGGGCGCTCATCGACCGGGTGGTTGAGCCGCAAGATGTGTGGTCCCTTCCAGAGGGCCTGATGCTGTCCATTGGTGGATTGGCAGAGTCCGTTCTGAGCCTGTTTGGAAAGACTCCTCGTCTGACGCGCCGCACTGTGCGATACTCCTGCATGACTCGTTACTACTCTATCGATAAGGCCCGTTTGCGTCTTGCTTACCTGCCGGTGGTTCCGGTGGATGAGGGAAATTGCACGCGCCGTTGGTTATGTTGTTGAGAAGCAGCGCCAGGATGCGGGTAAGAAGGGGTTGTAAAGGATCTTTTAAAGAAAAATATTGTCTATACTGTAATAATAACGGAGCCGCTGCTCTGAACAATGTTATCGATACACCCACGGGCCAGGATCTGACCGAAACCTTCATTCAATGCGCATCACGCCACGTACCGTAGGTGCTTTACCTGAAGACAAATTGGCATTGTCTTCTTTGCATCCGGATGCGGTAGACCTGTGGAAAGCCTGTGGAGTCGGCTTGGGCGACTCACTGTGTATCGATGGCGAGCGGAGCACATGTCTATTGCGATCTTGTACAGTCTACGGAGATCAAGTGAAAGAAACCACAGGAAGTAAAGCTTCGTAAAAATCCAAGCCAGACCAGTGGCACTCATGATATGTCATCAGACTCTATGTGTAGCAATTAAACGTCATATCCCAACAATCGATCGGACGATTCCGGACTCCTTAACGAGAGTCTTTCTTGTGTGGCACCTCCAACGTCCCAATGTTGTCTGGTTCAATGCCCTCGTGTCTCACAATCTCAACATCAAACGCAGCTTTGCTGTTGAAAATAGTCTCCATTTCCTCGAGACTCTTACCCCTCGTCTCTTTCACGAAGAACCATACCAGTGCAGCCATGATGAGGTCCAAACAAGCATAGAACAAGAAGATGTAGCTACCCCAGGACTTCTGCATGTACGGAGTCACCAGGGAGAAGAGGAAGTTGAAGAGCCACTGTGAGCAAACGGAAAGGGAGGATCCGATCTCACGAATACGCGAGGGGAAGATCTCTGTGGTGTATGGCCATGGCAGTGGGCCCCACCCGAATTGGTAGACGGAGTTGGTCAAGAAGATCAAAGCGACGGTGGCAATGCCAGCCGGCGTCGGCGACGATTGCGGCTTGGGAGTCGTGTTGTTCACGATAGTGACGATGACGAAGAGGACGGACATGATCAAGGCCGTAATCCACAGGGTAGGTTTGCGTCCCCAGGATTCTGAGAAGAAGAAAATGTAGGTGAAGACAGTGATGAACTTCTCCGCACCGAAGAGACCAGTGATGAGCAAAGACCGGCTGCTGTCATTGCCCACGATCAGTTTGAAGAATTGTGGACCAAAGTAGGCGAGTGCGGTCATTCCGGTGCACTGTTGGCCGCAAAACATGAAGAATCCGAGAAGCAGACGATATCGGTTGGCGGGCTCGAGCAGCTCGCGCTTCTTTAACCCTTCGCTGGCGCGAATCTCTTCTTCCAGGCCGACACGCATCTCATGGAACTCGGCCTTGACAGCGGCGCCTGATGGTAGAAGTCACGTTGGCAAGGTGTATACATCCCAGAGGGGGGGTTGGGTTGAGGAACTAACCATCATCTGCTCTCATCCAAGTCAAGCTCTTCCAGGCTTCATCAAAGCGGCCCTTCTTTGCCAGCCAACGAACACTTTCAGGCTGGGTGAATAACCCCATGGCAAGCACCGAAGCCGGCACCAACTGCAGCCCGACGGGAATCTGCCACTGAGAGGAAGAAGTCGAAGGAATTGTACGCTCCACAGCATAGTCAATCCAGTAACTGATCATCACTCCCAGGGCAAAGAGGAGTTGCACCCCCGAACCAAGCCTCCCCCGAATCTCTTTGGGCGCCATCTCAGCATTGTAAGTCGGGACTACGGCTGTACCTGCTCCAAGACCGAGACCAGCCACGAATCGACCAATATAGAAGCACACGAGAGAATGCGATGGGACAACCTGCAGGACAACGCCACAACAGAAGATTGTCATCGCGACCTGAACGGTCTTCTTGCGCCCGAAGCGTTCGGAAACCGGGAAGATGCACAAGGCCGCGATGAAAGCCCCGACATTCTGCAGACTGACCATGACGGCATTGACGGTGGTCCGATCGGTATATCCAAAATCATTCCTGTACGAGTCGAACTCGAGTATACCCCCTGATGACGGGCCTCGTTAGCAAGGGGCGTTCGAGGCACGTCTGGACCACGGACACTCACCGACAATGCCGGTATCATAACCAAATAGAAACCCCGCGGTACAGATGAAGAAGCCAAAGAAATACGCTCGAAAGGCACCGAGCCTTGTTCCATTGAGTTTTCCCATTGCTCTGCTAAGACGACGTGGAACGCGATATGCAGCACTATCCAAACGCGAAAAAGGAAAAAAAAAGGGGAGACTACAACTAAAGAATGTGAAAAGTATCAGGTGCATGTGAGAGACACAAAGAAGCTCGTAACTAGTACATAAAGAACGCCCGAAAAAACTAAAATGGGCCAGCACAGACACGGGCGTGCGCATCTTTACAGCACGTAACCATCGCCCGCTGATTTCGCCATAGCACGCCATGGAACTAGACACCGTCAACCTGCGCCGAGAGCAACCAGCTGACGTACCGCTAAGGCCCATGGACATTCACTCTCTCTTTCTCGTGGCGTATTCCCTTGGCCGTTGGTCCGATGTCACTGGCCCTGGCCCTGGCGCAGGCAAGTCAATGAGATGATGCCCTCGGTGATCGGTGGATCTTCTCCGCAATCTGCCACGCCCCACATGTCTCCTTTCAGTTGATGATCTCAGCATCTCGCGGCTCGGCTGGTCGGATCGAGCGTCCCGTCTTCGTGGCGGTTTTTACTTTTTCCAGGGGTCAATCGGGCCCCTTCTCTTGCTCTGACCTGGGCAGCGGCATCCAGCTAGGGAGAAGTCATTCAATGGTGATAGAGTCCAGGAGGTGGTGAGCCCGAGGCGGCAGATCACGGGTGGAGCGTTTGACATGACTTCACTTATCGTAGGTGTGACTGCGTCCGGCCAGCATTATTAAATATATCCCGGTGCCAGCCAGGATGTTTTGATGCTTCTATTCGCGGAAGAAGATGACTGCGCTTCATACCAGGCCCTGAGTTCTGGCAGACTTTTTCGGAGCTTGTGTATTTCGTATAATCACCATCTCGGTCGGTCATTTCTCACTTTCAAGTTTCCCGTTTGAGGGGAGCCTTGACTTTGTCAATCGTAGCCGCCCTTGAGTGAGGAAATAATCCCTTCCAGCCTGATATTCGTCACGATACACAGTAGGTAAACATTTGTGTGGTCAACTTGGTACTTCCAGCCTAGCCAAGGTTCACGAGAATATCCAATCCACTATCCGAAATGTGCTTCTAGTGAAAAATAGAGTCTTCAGCTGCTTGTCGACGACAAATGCCACAGCTCGGAACAGGCTCCGACCCCAAATATCACCAACCAAAAGAAGGAGGCCAAGTCCCTTGCGCGAGAGGTCCTTCGAGGATCTTTCCCATGTGCGCTATCCGTTAGATCAGGTTTTCCCTGCTGCAAAATTCGTGGCGCCGTGATCGCCACGGCGCAAGCAAGGGGGGTTAGGCCCTGAGTACAGTACATAGCTAACGACTGTAAGGAGAATATCACCGATCTCTCGGGGAATAGTACCGGAAAGGTATGGCCATGCGCCAGACCACGAGAGCCAGTAGATATCGCGTCAAAGATCTTCTGGTGGAGTAGCACGCCGGAAAAGAGGCACGAAGCCGACGCCGAAGGCCTTGCCGATAGTTTGAATATCCGGGTCCCGCATGTCCTCTTCCTCCCATGCATGCATTGTCCCTATTTTGCCCATACCGCACATGCTCTGCAGCCCGATTCACTGACGGCCAGGCATAGGACAGCGGTTCGGTGTATTCTCTTCCTCGTGCAAAAATCAAGCAATCTTCATACTTTCGTTATTAGGATGATACAATATAGCTTTGATGGTCTCTGTCTGTGAGTGATCAAGGCCCTGAGACTGAAGGTCCACAGCTTGCATTGATGATTTTGTTTCCATTTTTGAACCTGAGGCTGGGTCCATCACCAGCAGAGAATCTCGGCGGGTCGCTCGAAGAAGGAGCGATAGAGACGGTGACAATTAGTGACGAGTTCGTTGAAGATCATAATGGCTAGACAGTATGGAATCATAAAACAGCAATGTCAGAGAAGAATTGACGTTTTAGAATGGCGATCTTTGTTATATGGATGATCCCTCGGCACTCGGCAAGGATAAGGCTTTGACGCCGAGCGGGTGGAGCTGATCTGGTCCCCACACCAAATCGGTACCTGTCTGTAGTATGAAAAGTTGGAGAGCCTTCCGGCGGTGGAGATACACATAGAAAAGCCATGTTGACGTTCAAATCAAATCGATGTGCTTCTCACATACTTGATCCATCCACGCTCGCGGACTACAGGCAATATTCGAACTTCATTCACATTCTTACAGTCAAGACTATTGGAAGCAGGAGAACTTTCCAGAGAACCCTACATAGTCTCTAGTAGAGTGAAAGTCCTCCACCGCATTGACAAGCCTGGCCAGTGAGCGAACTCTATACACTTTGTAGATCATGGGTCAAATCTTGAAACAGGGTTCCAACATTATAGTAAGAGTATCTTCCAATCAATTATGTACAAGTATCGTACTAAATAGTTACAAATACTGAATGGTCACACAGTCAATCCTCTTCTAGTCGCAAGACTCTACAAAGTCTGAAGTCGGATCATACAAGGGCTCAAACATGTTGCAGGGGATCAGTCGCATGGAAGATTCGGCGCAAGGGCGGGTTTGAGATTGTGGGAGGTCGCATGGCAAATTTTGAGGCTGAAGTTTTGGGCGAGGGCATTGGTGTCTGGATAGAGATGAGTATTGCATGGGTTCTGTTGATCGTTGCAAGGGCCAGTCACAAGGGCCAGTGAGGGATGTGGGCGCTGCGGGTATAAAATCACAAGGATACTGGATGCTGCAGTGGGTCCAAGAAGGGGTAAATGGCTGCCATCGGTTGTCGTGATTGGCAGAGCTTGGTGAATATGGGGACTGGTGGGCAATTAAGCGGAGGGACCCTTGTCAGTTTTCTCGTTGGCGACGATCTCGCTCTCAGAAAGATCATCAGCGATGGCCTCGGTGACAGGACCAGTGTAGACGGTACGGCCGCGGATGAGCCAGTAGATCCCGGCGAAAACCAAAAGGGCGGCGAGATAGACGCAAGCGTAATTCATCTGCGATCAAAATTAGCACACGAGACAAAAAGCTCCACAGTTAGCAAACATACGTTGTCCGCGGCAACAGGCATGGCCGTGGGCAGCACGAAGATCACACTGACGAACAGTGTCCACAAGCAAGCCCAGACGTTGACAATCCAACTCAATGCGCCCATGTGCCAAGGACCAGGTTCAAATTTGCCAAACATCAGTTTGCACATGATGGGAATGCAGTAGCTCCAGTCCAGGGCGATAGCGCAAACAGTGAAGACACCGGAGATGGCAATGTAGGACCCGAGGCCAATCAAGTTGATGGCAATGCAGAAGAAGACAGAGATCCAGACGGCGTACAGAGGGGTCCCGGTCCAGGGAGCCACTTTGACCCAGATCGTGGAAAAAGGCAGAAGGCGGTCGCGAGAGAAGGCAAAGACCGTGCGGGCCAAGGATTGCATGGCCGTGAAGGTCACGAATTTGATGATGATCAGAGCAGCAATGGTGAAGAACATGGCACCACCCTTGCCAAGGCTGTTATAGAAGATCTGGGCCACGGGCTGCTCCATTGGGGAACTCAGGATCTCCTCCGGATTACCCATGCAGAAACACAGAACGATGTTGAACAGGAACCCGGCCACGTAGGTGAAGGCCATCGCCAGGGAAATCGCCCATGGCGCCTTGCGTTCGGGCTCGCTCATCTCCTCCGTGATGTGCGCGGTTGCGTCGTAATCAGTCATGGTCCAGCTCACGGAAAGGAAACCGAACAACCAACTAAACCCGATCGGTGTCCAGCCACTCGAGCTATCAACTTGAGTAAAAACGTAGCTCGCATCATGCTTATCTTTGGTCAAAACCAACAGGGCAATGGCACAGGCCACGAGAACACACACGTGGAAAATGACATAAAATTTGGTCATCTTCTCCATCCAGTAGGTCGACAGAGAGTTGACCACTCCCGTCACGACCGTCAAAGCAGCCATGACACCAACGGTGGTGTCAGTGGTGATGGTGTAATTGAAGTTGCGGCTCATCGAGACCGCGGCGAGCAGCATTTGCGCAGCGCCGTACTCGGACGAGGCCACACCGGCAACCTGGCCTAGGAGGTTCAGCCATCCAGTGAACCTAGAGAAAGTGTTAGAAAGGCATGAGGTGTGCCTCTATGATATTGTTTTGCTTACCAACTGATCGAGGGCACCCAAGCCTGAGGGGCCAGACGAGAGATGGTAAAGTAAAGGCCACCGGATGTCGGATACGCCGAGACTAGTTCGGCGACGGAGCACTGATCGATTGCATTAGCGCGCCGGATCATGAAATCATTTGGGGGCTATCCCACTCACAGCAATACACATACAGCCAGCACCAGAGATGAACCAACACCACACGACCGCACTACTGCCACCCGCTTCCAACGGGTAGGACATAGTCGTCATGATGGTGGAGAACAGACCACTGATGCTGACTGCGAAAGAAAAGGTGGCCAGATATCCAAACTCACGCTTAAACACTGGATTGTAGCCAAACTTGGCTGCCAACTCGGTATCGGCGTGGGTGAGATTAGCCACTGCAATCTTCTTTCGCTCGCCGTTGGGCCCAATAATCTCCACCTGACGTCCCTCGTGACGCTGGCGAAGTCCAGTCTCACCAACACTAGCTTTTTCAATGATATCCGCCATGATGAACAGTCGCTCTGCGGTCAGCAATGGAAGAGAGGAGAGACAGGTTGTACAAAAAGAGGAAGATCCAGGACAAGCCAAACTCGCCAAGAAAAAAAGGCAAAAGGAAAAAATAAAAAGAACATTCGCGGGCCGAGAACACTTCTTAAATGAAACCGGTTGGACACGGCCTGGCCATGTGTGGCTGTCTCGTTTTTCGACCCGCTGCTGATGTCCACCACCAAGATTCAAGAGATATCGGTGGAGCCTACTCCATATTATTGGAGCGGAGAGGCACACTAAGAGGGACTAAAGGGGGACCCGGTCGTATTCACCACTGTTCACCCACGTTCATAAGTGGATTCCGTCCTGAAAGCTTGACATCCGGACCTGCCTTCATTGGTGGCTCGATCACCGGCACAACCTTCCTAATGCGTTCTACGGCCCTTCGTGCGTGATGGCCTCATGTCGTTAGTCTTTAATCTCGCCGACAAGGGGGGGTTCTTTTGCAAGAGCCCGAGATCCATGCGATGCCGGGGAGGATGATGAATGTTCCTCATCTCCAGCCATGCCCGACTACCCCCAGCCGTGCTGCTGAAGAGCACCTTGGGATGGCGAAGACGCACGGTCCCTTGGCGGGGCTGAGAAATGGAGGAACTCTAAAGGCACCAATGAACTGGCCTAGATAAGATTGGATTCTTCGATATGGAATCTAACTGCATGGTTTTCCACTCCTTCTATGATTCAATTAAAGGTATGCTAGAATGGCTGGAACAGACCAGAAGCCCAGCATCGGAGTGATCAGGCGAGATGCTTCATCAATACTCGAAGCACCTGATCTTGCTTAACCAAGTTACGGCTGAAGAACTTGCCTTCCCGCTGAGTGTATTCTGCCAACTGCCTCGCGCTCCCAAACTTTCTAGGGCCCGAGCCCGTGGCCCAGCATTCCATCACATCAACTAGATTGACAAAGACATGGCTCAGGGCCTTGAAAAATACACCTTAGTTAATAAATGCCGTCTTTGAGAAGAGCAGTGAACCTTACCAGTCGACACTTTTTGATAGACTCCGCTGGCTTGATGCCGAGTTTGACACACATCTGCTTCCAACGCTCAAGGCGCGCATCGTGGTTGCGTGAAAGGCGTTCTTTCTCGGCTTGCATGAAGACCGCCCAGTTCTTCCTCCAGGCCTTGGATCCAATCTTCCATTTCCGGACTTTGGCAAGCTCGTGGAAATCGTCCATGAATGATGCATCCGAATCTCCATGCTGGCTGCTGTCCGTGTCGTCTCCCAGACTGAGATCTCCCATCAACTGGTCAAGCTTGGCTCCGGTCATCTCTAAGATTTCGTGTTCCTGAGTCAGTGGGGATAGATGCGGAATAGATACAGGCGGGAAGCTTACTGGCAAGACGTTGCAGTCTTCGGTGTGGATGGGTAGGTGTAGAGGAGTAGTGGGCGAAGCATACACAGCGATGGGGAGGGATAGAGCAAGGACAGGTAGAGAAAAGGACAGAAGAAGAAGAAGAAGAAGAGAAAAGAAAGAAAGAAGTGAGTGGAAGATAGGTTTCAAAGTGAAGCAAACGGTGAATGCAAATGTGGGAATAGTGCGTGCGGGGAACGGCAGATGATAGGAACCGCGCCTCCTTGGTCTATGTACCTACACACCGTACAGGAGCCTCATGATTCAAAGCAACAAAGCGCAATGAATACCGTAGAGCCTAGAACACGAAAAGTGGAATCGATCCTGCCCACACTTGATTGTTGAGAGCGTCAACTCAAAGAAGCAGTCGGATATTCAAAAGTCTTACACAGAAAGGGAGTCATCATCGGATCACTAGTGGTAGCTTGAGGCTCACTGTGGAATTCTTGTATCGAAACCTTGTGCCAGCCAGCGAAGTCCATTGACCTTGTGATGTTATCCCTCCTGTCATGGTCTTCGGTGGACCTGTCGATTCATAGCACCAGCCAGTGCCCAGACAAGACCGGAAGAACGAAGCAGCTTGAGTGCAGTAACTGTCTATCAAGCTGACTAAAGGGCACAGAATTCATCCCTGGGGGATTCTGTTTCCCCTCCACAGGTTCCTGAGCGGCGAAGATGCAATACCATCGGACACCTTGGCAGTCCTTGTCAGCTTTAAGTCTACCTTCAAGTGCAGCTCCAGTATCAGCAATTGATGCAAAATACCTATTTATCAAGAGTGGACCAAGTCCACAGGCGCAATGCTTGGGTAATTGTCATTAGATTGAGACTATAAACCAAGGTTCAGGATGCCTGCACGAATATGGTCAAAAAGTGCTATACTATGCTCAGACATCTCTGTCAGCAACTGAGGTTGCCAGTGGTGGTCAATTTTGAGAAAGGAGTGAAATGAACATAATCATCAATATGATTGCCGAGACCCAGTGGGAATCTGACACTTATCTGACGTTGAAATCCTCCAGGACACTCAATACTGGATTCCATGGACAAATTGGTTTCTGTGGAAGGGAGGGCAAGGTACTGCTTGCCCAATACGGAAACTGCACCAACGCTCTCCGCGACAACTGCCATGATCTGCCTTGCGGAGCTTGTCTTAAGAAGTCTTTTCAGTCATCCGAGCCCAATGTTCCTCACGTTCATCTTTCGATTAATCGCAGGCGCTGCGTTTGCAGCACTTTCTGTTGTCGTCGTCTTTCCCGAGACTGCACGTCCCGGTTCACTTCGCTGGCTTTCTCCCTGGAACGCGAGATTTGACTATGTTGTGGTCGGCGGAGGCACTGCAGGTATCACGGTCGGCGCACGGCTTGCTCAGAATGGGTTCAAAGTCGCCATCGTTGAAGCAGGCGGCTATTATGAAAACACTCATCCCATTTCGAAAGTGCCCGGCTCGGCTGTTCTAGGTGTTGGGGCTGATGTGAAAACTGCATCAGCCATAGATTGGAGATTTGTGGCAGACAAAGTGCCGGGTGCTGCTTATCGTGACATTCATTATCCTCGGGGAAATGCATGGGCGGATCGTAGGTTCGGAAACGGCGAAGTCGTTCGTGAGATGCTGACGGCATATCCTTAGGTCGGCAGTGAACTTCATGATTTACCAACGGTAGGTGCAACATACCGCCGAAGAAACAATGCTCAACGCTGACTACCTTGACCAGACCCTCCAAGGGCGCGATGGAGAGGTGGGCAGATCTCCTTCAGGATTCCAGCTACTCATGGGCGAGTACCCTTCCCTTTTTCAAAAAGACAACTACCTTCACGTCTCCCAGAAGTCACCTTCACGCCAACAGAGGTGCTTTCAACAATTCTGCCTTTGACATCGTGGGTGAACCCCTTCAAGTATCTTACCCACGCTATGCGATGCCCTTTTCATCTACTGCTGGCAATGGCTTCACTGCGATCGGAATAAGTGAGACAGAGGACTTCAACAGCGGATTTCTCATGGGCCACCAATACTGTTCAATGACCATTCGTCCTTGGGATCAATCACGGAGCAGTTCAGAATCGGCATTTCTTCGTCCGGCACACGCGTTGGCGAATTTGACTATCTACGATCGGTCTTTGGTAAAGAAGATTCTTTTCAATGAGCACAAGCGAGCAACTGGTATCAGAGTGAAGCAGAGATGGGGCTTCTGGAACTACGACATCACCATCAGAGCGATGAGGGAAGTGATCGTCTCTGCTGGGGCTATTCAATCTCCGCAGCTTCTGATGGTCTCAGGACTTGGACCAGCTGAGACCTTGCGAGATCACTCGATCCGGCCCATTGTCAATTTACCTGGAGTTGGACAGAATATGTGGGATCACGTTTTCTTTGGACCATCATATCAGGTCAATGTGGACACATTCACCGAACTGACACAAAATCCTCTATATGTTGCAAAGCAAATTGCAAACTATTTGGTCTTTCGAAATGGCCTGTTCACAAATCCGTCGACCGACTACATTGCTTTCGAGAACCTCCCAGCCGTGTCGCGGACAGAATTCTCACCCGATAATGAGAAGGATCTCTCCTGGTTCCCCGACGATTGGCCGGAAGTCGAGGCAAGCCGACATATCGAATAAGTGGTTGAAGAGCGCTAACTCAAACTAGTATCTTGTCGCATCGGCATATGTTGGGAACTTTTCCGATCCATTCAGACAACAACCCTCTCAAGGACAATATGGCAGCATCGTTGCCAGTCTTGTGGCATCCACATCACGCGGGAATATCACTATCAGCTCTTCCAATACAGAGGACCCGCCGATCATCAATCCGAACTGGCTCGCCACAGAGACAGATCAGAAAGTGGCTGTGGCAGCCTACAAGCGAATACGCGCCGCATTCTACTCCGATGCAATGAAGTCGATTTTGGTAGGGCCCGAATTTTTCCCTGGATTGAAGTATCATACGGATGCCGACATCTTAAATGTGATCAGAAACACCGTGATGACTATCTATCATGCCGCTTGCACTTGTAAAATGGGCCCAAGGAACGACATGATGGCTGTGGTTGATCACAAGGCGCGGGTATATGGTGTTCATGGCCTGCGGGTAGTTGACGCCAGCGCATTCCCCATACTACCTCCAGGTCACCCTCAATCAACAGTCTGTAAGTATTGCCGCTTATCTCGGAGTCTACCAAGTTGCTGATTGTTGATTTGACAGATATGTTAGCTGAAAAGATCGCTGCGGATGTCATACATGAGGCCGAAGGTTCGCCTCAGTGACAGAGCCGTTTCTAAATCCAGGAAACTGAACATTCAACGAGGGATTCAACACTGGATGGATCGCAGGCCTTGTTCTAAAAATATATTACCAAGTCTCTTCTAAATACATCTGATTCAAGGTATCGAACATGGTGTAATCACTCGGCAAACAATCCGGCAAAAACGCAAATCCAAGATTGTGCGCAAAGAGTTCATTTGATGTAAGGTCATCCTGTTGAGGATCCTGCTGAGTGCCATCAAAAGGCTGATGGTGAAAGTGGTCCATATTGGGGGTATGCAGGTGGGCAAACAGATTCTCTATGTGGAGCGAAAGAGGATTCTCAAATATTGCGTTCTGGATATCGAACGCCCCATCGAAAGCATTCAAAGGAAGGATCCCTGTCTCCCATGAACCATTTGGACCCACTGACCAGGATTCGTTGGCAGAATCACTGGCTGATACCAGTGGAGGGAGATGTTCGACTCCATAGCGCTGGAAATATAACTTTTCAAGGTTTCGACCAATTCGTTTGGCGATATTCCAGGATGTAGAGAGTTCTCGAAGAACTTGGAAACACAGACCTGCAGCCGCGTGCGGGGGTAGCATGCGAGGCGCATCGTCCCCGGAATTTTGCTTCAGCTGGGAGTAATCAAGAGAACAGCATTTCTCGACGATGATCAATCCAGCAGATAAAATGCAGTGGGTAGCAGTGATGGGGCTTAGTTTGAAGCTTCCGAATGTCTGTCTATACTTTTGAGCGATGATAACCATTGACCTAACCGAGGCGCTGCAGCTGGATACTGCTTTTTGGAGTCTGAGAGATGCACATGACTTCCCGTCTCTTTGGGGGTCGATTGGGGAGGTGGTGTTGCTCGCATCGTCTGATTCATCCTGCTCCTTCAAATATGGTTCGCATAGTAGTAGGTGTGCGTGTGGTACACCATAGACATGGTGTAAACGTGAGGGAATCGTGAGGGTCCAGTTGGTCGGTCGATTTTGAGTTCAGAGGGTAAGTCGTAAGCCCATGTTTTGAGCTCGAGGATACATGAGTCGAAGAATGCAGAGCGCTGGTGGGCGTGGATGAGCGGTTTTGGTGACCATCTAGGCTATGTTAGCCGAGTTCAGGACGAGAAAACAGGGTAAGCGTACAGGGAGAGGAGGATCTTTTCCAGGATACGGCAGAGGGAGATCATTGACCGATGCAAATCTGTCACTTCCTTGCAGGATGCAGCTCGTAGCCCTCCATTTGCAGCAGGGAGGCGAACTTCGGATGTGCATTGAAGATATGGCATATTGACGGCGCCTTGAGAATCCTATGAAAGAGCTGATGAGATCTCAAATCTTGTGCATATTAGAATTTGAACGTACCAGCAAAGTGCACACTCTGCCTGTGTAACTTGCTGAAAGTTTGTCATGGCAGTAAAGCGCCCAGTATATCTGTCTCCGTAACTCAATTTCAATCGGTGGCAGAGCGACCTTTTCCGCCAGCACAGCAGGATCCATGTTGAGCCCCATATCTAGGGCAAGGCGATTTGCCATTCCTTGATGAAGCCACCCAGCGGCATCAGAGCCCATTGCCTATCATCGTGTGTCAGCTGAAGTCGGTTGTCTGGCAACATGATGGATTCTTACAATGTATACCATGCCCATGATAGCCAGGGATTGGATAGTCGTGATCTTTGGCCACCTCAGATCATGTTGAATGAGCTTTTCGGCTTTGGCAATGAAGAATTTGCCAGCTGTGTTTGAATCATCTGGGTCTGTTCGCACTTCAAGGCGATCGCAATAGCGAGAACCCAGAGCCAGAATGCAATTCAGCAAGAGCGGGCTGCAATACCGGCCACCATGGGCCAAACTTTCGCGAAATAGTGTTTCGTTGACTACTTGAAGCCACGGTTGCTCCCATTCGAAATATAAGTCGATGAGATAAGCTTCGAGTTCATCTGATATTGAGCTATCCCCCGGCATGTTGATATAATCATTCGTTTGGGTCTTGCAGACTTTGGACGTGCTGCAAGATGGGTCTCCCGATGCACCACCATTGCAGGAGCCTTCTGTTTGATACGCATCTTCAGTTGGAGAGGCTGCAAGGTCTTAGCAATTGACACCAATACAAGGAGCTCGTAAAGTCTCACCGTTTGCTGAAGATCGGAATAGCAGACGCCCACTGGTAGGACCAAAATACCGGACCTCACCATCCTGATCAAAGTTCAGAGATTCATCAAGGGTAAGGGCGCCATCGAAAGTCACACATAGATCATCGACACTCGATGACCCTGCCGCGCAACTTGGATTGGTTGGTTGATTTGAGGATTCATGCTCTGCTATCAATTGGGCCACAGAAGCATCGGCATCAATACCGTGCGACCTGAGGACTTTTTCCAGTAGCTCGATGCGGTTACGCAGCATCACAACATATGACTTAGGGGCTGGTTGTCTTCCATCCTCAGCAGTAGAATACTGACAACGAATGCCTCGATCGAGACATCGTGAACAAGATGGTCTCGTTCCATCGCACTGCCAGACAATCCCAGTTCAGCACCATCTTGACAAGCAAATATCTTCAATGCTTCGTAGAGCTGCAACTCAACATACCTTTGCCCTTCGTCGACGGCATTCTTCGCAAGCCCGTGACGTATACTTTCTCCCGGCCCGCTTTCGTCGGGCAGCAGGATCATCCACTGGGGCTGTTGACGACATATAGCCACAGTTCGGATGATCTCAGATACCAGGCAGAATATCTATCATGGATTTGGATCCGAATGGTGCAAGGTTGGATGCATCTCAAGGCAGAATGGGTGATGAATTAATCAGCAGCTGACGGGTTCGACACCTTTTTTATAAGGCAAAATTCGTAACCCCAGAATCTTCGTACGGCGCTGAAGCCACCATTTTCTCTTCAATCCTTCCATGCTATTGAACAAGTCGACCAATTCAAGCTCCTTCAAGCCACAGAGCCGCATACTGCGACGTGGTTCTCGAAAGGATCTAGTCTCAAAACTCTGCAACATATCTTTGTCCCACACCTTGGGTAATGAATAGCTCTTTCAATGAAAACCTTGGAGATAATCGTCCTGTCTCATGATCCTGGTTGGTTTCCAATGCTAGAAACGTAATACAGCTAGGCCCCTTGTAGACACAGGCTCTCACTGGGGCAGGTTCCAGCCTTTATCTCATGGGTTCCGTCTTCAAGTAGCCTAGGAACCATTACCAAGTTTTAGAGTAACCAAGTTACACGAACTGGATATACTTGATCACTTCAAAAAGATAGAAATTAGGGAGCACGAAATCGATATCTTATCTTCAAACTTTCTCAAGTCTTAAGTGCACCCATGGTTAGAGGCTTTGATTCTACATGGGCACAAGGATATGGGTGACAAGGTGGGGCCTTGGATGATGTGTACAGGTGAATACCTTCTAAAGTGACATCTTAATTCCAGATACTATATCTTTAGTCGGCTCATTTCAAGCTGCCTTCAAATATTCCCTTTTTACCCACTTGCTCTTGCAAGGCGAGGATATTCTAAACAAGAAGCGCCTTAGATATCCGAGACCTCCTCAAGCAGGATATTGGGGGTTTTCCGCAGACACGCCTGCTGTGCTTCATGACACCGTACCAGGAACTTGTCCGAATTGACGAATAGTGATTCATTCAATGAACTTGAGGTCTTGCATTCCCAGTTTATACGGGCTCTAAGTCAATTCACGTGAGGTCTCAAGTGCAATCCAGCCAAAGTTGGAAGCACTCAATACTGTTGCGCCCGGACCATGATTCATGTAGCTGGAAACCCGGCACGCGGCACTCGATGGAAGCAAGGAAGCGACGAAGCGATGCAGTAAATATTCCTCAAGACCTACGAGGTCGAATTTATTTCCCGAACTAAATGCCTTCCTGGCTTCCAAAGTCAAACGGAACATACTACTATGCCGAGGCGACGACCAACCTAAGAAGCCTGTCTCAAGCATACCCCAATTTCCTGGGAAGTTGGGCATTCAAGATTATTCACCATTTCATTGAACGTACGTAACGGATCGTCACGGCTAGCTTCCTAGGCTGTCCACGGTAAGAGGCCGGATCACGCATCCCACAGCCCTCGGTGGAGCCCACCAGATCCCCTTCAGATCAGAGGCGGACGCCGACTATTTGGCCATCAGCACGATTGGATTCCCTCGGCGAGGAGACGAGCATAAAGTTTACTCGGGGAGTATCTTTGCAAGTCTGGGGCCGTTGGCATGAGGTACAGCCAGTGAAACCGTACAAGGTGGATTATCCGGCCATTTTTCGCACCGCCCCTGTTGCGCTAATACCTGCGAGGTTCAGAGATGAGCTCATGCTGACCGGATTTGAAGTCTCATGAGCCAGAATGAGTGGTTCAGATGGTCCTGAAGCATCAGGTGACTATACCCCGCAAACCGGGGAATCTGAAGAAACGGTGGAGCCGGTGATCGCCACGGACCACTCTTTCTCTTTTCTCTTCCCTACCTTGTTCCCACATTCCATCCAGATGGGGCAGGGGAGGAGGGAGATCTTCCATTCCCTCGTGAGATTGGGAGATTGACACGAATCGGCAATTCCCCCCTAAGGACGAGGCCGTGAATGAGGACCAGTAAGGGACGACGCAGGATGAAATGCGTCTCTGATCGTGTCACAGGCCAGTGCAACCGATCCCGATGCAGAACAAATGCAGTGCCGTCCTACTAGGAAGTCTCTGTCTCCACTCCCAACTTTGATCACATAATCTTGAAATAGGTGAAAGATGAGTAGGACAATGTTTGAGGCCTTCACCCGGCCCACGGGTCGTTTGGGAAGGTCTCATGTGTCCACGCCAGGAGCAGATGGTGGCGTCCAGTGAGATGACGCTTGCGAATTCTGGACTAGCGGGTCGGAATGACATGCTAAGAAGCTACACGGCATGAAGGGATCGGGTCCGAGATTTTCTTTTCCCATAGCCGGACAGGAGGGGGGATGGGTTTACATCAGCTCGGATGAAACATAGATAAGAGGGCACACAAAGGAGGCGCAGGGCAGGGATCCGATACGATGGATGAGCAAGCACAAAAGTACGTAGGAACTGCAAAGCTACAAAGAGCAGGATCCAGACTCGACGCCATGTCAGTGAACTCTGTATAGCTGCACCACGTCATGAGAGCCTGACAAGAATGTGCTAGGCACACACTTTCGAATGCGAGCTCACGGTAGGGACCTAGTAAGCTAGTAAGGTAGTGTTTGAGTGACTGAATTCCATACCGGCATAACCAGCAGCAGTATGTCCAAGAGGTAGAGAATAAGAAAAGAAAAAAAAGACACGCACAGTACCCAGTTGGGCGCTTTCATCCAATCATTGACCGCCCTGTCTCCCCCTCTCTCCGTTTGGTGTTCGGACTTCGCCCTCTTTTTTTTTAATATCCTCTACTCATTATCAAATATCGTCTGTCTGTTGTTTCTCTGGGTCAGCCTCTGCTGGGCTTGACGTCGATGACCTTTGCGCGTCCCTGTCGCGCCATTCCCCGCATAGTCACGGCTTCCGTGATCCTCCGTGTTTCAAGTTCGACCTGCCCACCTCCTCGCGACTATCGATCGCGCCTCGCGGTCGACCGATCGATTTCCCCTGTGCTACTTACTTGCGACATGGCCTGTTGATTCTACGGATGAATCGATAGCCTCAGCCACGAGAGCACCCGCTCTGCCCACCAGCAGACGGTTCTGCTTGCACTCGACAAGCTGTTTGTTTCGTTCTACGTGATTTTGGTGCTTTAAATACGATCGAATACACTACTACCGGCTGTCGCTTCGCCTGCTGGACGGACAGTGTCAGCATGGCGGACAATGGCTCTCCCAAACCTCAATTCCTCGCGCCTCCCGCCGTTACGGCCTTACGGCAGGAGGCTCGGAACATCCACCCGAAAATGACTCGAACTATGAGCGACGATATGCGAGAGGAACGGGAAGACCTGAAAGAAGCGGCGGAACAGACCTTGAACACTATCGTGGACCTCGATCTCGAGGGCCGCATCAAATGGGTCAGCCCGTCGTGGAAGCAGGTGGTCGGCTCGGCTCCGGAGACTGTAGAGGGCCGTATGATCTCGGAGATCCTCCTTGGAAATAAGAGTGTGTTCCGTGACGCAATCGAGGCAATGAAAGAGGATGATTCGCGTAGTCGGTTCATTCGTTTCGCGGTGCAGATGGGGTCAGACTCGGTTCTGAAGTACGCGCCCGAACCGCGCCCGACTATTACAGCGGATAGCACCGAGAGCGAGACCATCGATGAAAGCGTGGACCCTTCGCAGGACGAAGGCGAACGGAGGAATGATGTCCTTCACATGGAGGGACAGGGTATCATGGTTTATGACCGGACGGACGACCAAGCAGGACATGTAAGTTCTCGGAGGTGATGCCCCTGTCTATCAGTGATTAACACATATCAAATACAGTCCATGTGGATGCTCCGACCTTTAACCGAACCGAGAGAAGTTACCATTGATCTACCGGCCCTTTTGGTGGAATCCTTGGGCGTTGGAGCAGAGGTCCTTGCGAATTACTTGACAACACTGGCAGAGGCCGCCGCGACCGAACCCGATCCCTCCAAACACCCTGCCCCAACTCCAGTGTTGTGTCGTATCTGCGAACGCCAGATCACACCGTGGTGGTTCGAAAAACACACCGATTCATGCCTTCAGGAGCATCGGGCTGAGATGGACGTACAAATTGCGCAGGAAAACCTCACTGAGCACCGGCATGCTATTGTGAAAGTGTTGGATGCATTGGAAGCCCGTCAAGGGAGACCGTTGATCGGTAGTGATGGCAACATCATGCCCCTTCTTCAACCAGAGTATAAAGGGTTGCCCATTGGGCCCTCCCCGGCTAGCTCACACCCATCATCCGCGCCCGTATCGGGCGTCAACTCTGCCCCGGGCACACCCCCTCGCTCACGGGATCACTCGGCCTCTGGCATAGTTCCTGGCCGACCGCGAGCATTCACCGTACGACGACCGCTGGCTCGGATCGTGGAGCTGGTTCTCGATCTCTGCGATACTGCGGCGGAAATCAGCATGCCGGCTTTGAGGGAGTCTTCACGGCCAGAGAATGGTGAGGATTTCCGAACACTGTCCCCGCAGTCAGAATCACGCATTTCACAAGTCCTGCAGTGGCAGTCACCCAGTTCCAACACTCTCGAACAGGAACAAGGCCTTGCTGCTCTCTCTGCGGACACAGAAATGGTAGCAAAGGCAAAGGTTGACGCCGTGGTCCGCCATCGGAAAATTGTCGAATACGCTGAACGTATTCGCATCGAATACACAGTCCTCGTGGAAGAATGCATCTCAGCTGCGCTGAGCAAAGCCGAGCGCATAGCTGCAGGCCAACTCAGTGATTCCTCATGCTCTTCGGAAGATGAGGCAGCCTTGCAGGACACCCATATGGGCAGCAATCTTGGTATCACTGCCGACTTTGAGGGTACAGAGGCAGAGTCTTCACAGCCGTCCCCTTCTCAGGAATCTTTACCCATGCAAGCGCAGCCAGCAGCTCCTACACCAAGGAAACCAACCTCTGCTCTCACGATGTCTATGCGAAACTCCCCAGATCATGTGCTGATGGCTCAAGGGGAGAACAGGCCGGCATCAGCTGCAATTTCAACTGGATCGAACAGTCCTATGGAGTGCCCAACCCCCCAAGTCTCACAGGAGCATAGCCGGCATTCTGGGAACCTCACAGCAATCCCGGCATCGTCTGTCTCTTGCGGAAATTGACGCAGGCGATAGCAGTGATAGTAGCTTGCCATCTGCGTTCACGGGTATGCGAACAGACTCACCTTCCTCGGAAAGGAGCTTTGACCGGAAACGAAGAAGCCTAGTGCTTCCCAACCTATCGAGCTCCCCCCGTCGGCAGCCTTCACCTGCCCGCGGCTCAGGCCCTCATTCTCCGCTGAGGATGCCCAAGCCTCGTTATTCAAATGAAGGCCTTCCATCGCCCGTTGTTTCACCGTCTATCTACGCCGGCGAGACGGCTCACAGTTGTCGTCATCATCGCAGACAATCGTCAGCCAACTCTTCGGACATTACAAAGCCGCCCCCGTCGCCGCGGCTACCCTCGGTCAGTCAACAACCGCGGCCTGCACCGCCATCCATCAAGGACTTTGAGATCATCAAGCCCATCAGCAAAGGTGCTTTCGGCAGTGTGTATCTGTCCAAGAAGAAATCGACTGGAGAATACTTCGCTATCAAAGTCCTGAAAAAAGCGGATATGATTGCCAAGAACCAAGTCACGAATGTCAAAGCCGAACGCGCCATCATGATGTGGCAGGGCGAGAGTGATTTTGTGGCTAAACTATATTGGACATTCTCGAGTAAAGAGTATCTCTATCTGGTTATGGAGTATCTGAATGGAGGTGACTGTGCCTCACTCGTCAAAATTCTTGGTGGTCTCCCCGAAGACTGGGCCAAGAAATACGTCGCCGAGGTTGTTCTTGGAGTTGAACACCTCCACAATAGAGGAATTGTTCACCGTGATCTGAAGCCAGACAATCTGTTGATCGACCATACCGGCCATCTGAAATTGACCGACTTCGGCCTGTCTCGCATGGGTCTCGTTGGACGTCAGAAGCGTGTTTTGAAGAGTCCTAATGAATCGGCCCCTGATCTCCTTAAGCAGGGACCTTTCCCTCGGGCCATGTCGATTGCGTCTTCGCGTTCCGCCTCCTTTGATTTCCAAGCGGGATCTTCCCCTGGATCTACTCCACTCATCACGCCAGAAGTAGCGGCCAATATCTCTCAGCCGTCATACTTCAGCCTTAACCAGAGCGCCTTGAGTCGACAGAGCTCCCGTCGGACATCTGGCTACCGCAGTGATAGTGCGGGCAGTGACAGCTTAAATGGCATGTTCAGGACATTCTCACTGCACGATTCCATTGGTCCCATCAGCGACTCCGCGGCCCCGTCCCTAAGCATGCTATCCAGTAGTCTGGCTGAGGACGATGCGCAAAGTGATGCCGGAGAGTCACCTCATCTCTATCCATTGCAACCTACTTTCAGTAACCCAATGGCGCAAAACACTCCTCCGCAGCAGGGTATGCTTCCCCCAGTGATGGCACTCTTTGATCCAGAGGATCACGACCGACGCTTTGTTGGAACCCCTGATTATCTGGCACCGGAGACTATCAATGGTGTTGGCCAAGATGAGATTAGCGATTGGTGGTCCTTGGGTTGCATCATGTTTGAGTTCATTTTTGGGTATCCTCCTTTCAATGCTGGGACGCCTGATGAAGTCTTTGAGAACATTTTGCAGCGGAAAATCAACTGGCCTGATGATCCCGCGGAGTACACTACCCCAGAAGCTTTGGATCTCATGAACAAGCTCATGACTCTGAACCCGCGCGAGCGCATTGGAGCTAACGTGGACGAGAAGTTCCCCAACGGTGGTGCTGAAATTCGTCATCACCCATGGTTTTCCGATATCAACTGGGACACTCTTTTGGAGGACAAGGCTGAGTTTGTGCCGAACCTTGAGAATCCAGAGGACACCGAGTACTTTGACGCTCGCGGCGCTAGTCTCCAGGCATTTGCCGAGGAAGTTGGAAGATGAGAATCCGTCACAGGAGCCCGTCACGCAAGGCAATTATCCAGATCGCCCTCACGATGCTCTGTTCAAAGTGCGCTCGCAGGTCAATTCGATGAAGCGTCCCCTGATGCCACTACACATCCCACCCCATGTTCGGGATGCGCGGGACTCGCGCAGTCGAAGATTGAGCGAGCCAGCCCTGGCCGATGACTTTGGCAGCTTCAATTTCAAGAACTTGCCGATGCTCGAAAAGGCGAACAAGGACGTGATCAATAAAATGCGCCAGGAAGCCATGCAGGCGCAGCATCGTCAACCCTCGGCTTCCTCTTCCACCATTCAGACACCCTTGACGAATTCTCAGCCTTCCTGGAGGGAAGTCCGCTCCCAATGTCTCTGCAGCGTACGCTGTCGCAGAACAAGGGGAACAACCGACCGTCCTCGCCGTCTAGTTTGAGCCAAGCAAATTCGTCTCCAAGCCGACCATCGCAGCCTTCATCGCCGCTCTTGGTGCAGTTTAGTACTGGAAATAACCATGAGCGTCGCAAGACATCTGGATCCTCCTCAAGTGCGTCACACCAGTCTAGTGGCACATTCCAGCCTTCTTCTGTTGACCAGGGTCGCATGCCCAACCTCCGACTTGGATCGGTCGCTTCATCTCCCGTCAAAGCCAACCGTATGGCTGCTCATTCCCCTGAGAAGCATCCATCCAGTCACAGGCATGGAAGCGTACCTGCAAGCCGAGCTCGATCGCAGACCATTGGCTCTCAAGATGGTACCGACTTGAGCTCACTTGGTAAAGAGTCATTTGTGCCTGCTCACCACAAACGTCGAAGTCAACTCTTGGATATCTCACCCTCTTCTTCGGACAATGAGGACCCTCGCACTAAAGCTTTGCTCAAAGTCCAGCGTCGGCGACAAAGCTCTCGCCGGCTGTCACAATTTAATTTTCAGGATGGGCCGTTTTTCCGCCCGCTGGATGTGCTTATCTGTGAGGATCACCCTGTCTCGCGACTGGTGATGGAGCGCTTGTTTGAGAAGCTGCGCTGTCGAACTATCACGGTCACCAATGGTGCTGAAGCTATGCGATATGCTCTCAGTGAAGTACAATTCGACATCATCATGACTGAGTACAAATTACCCCAGGTCAACGGTGCCGATTTCTCACGTATGGTGCGCGAGACCCGCAGTGCCAATCGACACACCCCGATCATCGCGGTCACCGGCTACCTAAAGGACCTTCCTGAGAACCACAACTTCGACGCGCTCATTGAGAAACCTCCGACTCTCTCCAAGCTTACTGAGGCGCTCTGTAAATGGTGTTTGTGGAAACCGCCGCCTAAGGATTACAACCCGTCGCAGCCTCTGTCTGTTCCTATTCCTTCTGGTCGACAGAATACGCAGCCTCAAGACGACAGCCCCAGCTCGGCATCGTCTGGTTTCGTTCCCAAGCCCCCCTAGTTCTTATCGAGGTTCAAGCCGCGACGACTCTGTGAGCAGTAGCGTATTTGGGGACATGGAAAATATCAAATCGGATGAAGTTCCGGTGATCATCAGCCGCCACCACGATGATTGGGACCATGGCCCTGGAGGCCTGGGGATTTCCGAGGATCAAAATCCCGGCACTCCGGACACCAAGGCAGTGCCCATTCCCAATCTCCTCCATGCTAGGACCGCACCCGCGGCAATGGATCCAAGCGGTGCACTCACGCCTCGCAAGCAAAGATCCAGTGAATCCATTCGCGCCAAGCGGGAGTCTTTGGAAAAGAAGAGGTACGAATGTGCCGAATCAGGAGACGACGAGGATGAAGAGCTTGGCAATTCTCAACACCGCAAGAGCCCGCCGTCCCGTAGCCGTCGACCCGGCTCCAAGCTTGGAATTGAGATGATGCGGACTAACAGCCGTGGCAGTGTGGTCAGTGGCAGCGAAGAGCTTCTTAAGAAGGAGCGAGAAGCGCTACGAAACCAACGAGACGCCGATGACTCTGATGCCCCATTGGGATCGCCCGCAAGCACCGGTCTTGGAGATCGCTTTGAGGGGCTCAGTATTGCCGAGGAATTTGAAATTGAGGAGCCGCTCAGCCCTCGTGAGTCTCTTCCGCAGCCCTCATCGTCGCCTTCACAGAGACGTCGACCTTCGCTCACGCACCATGATACCTCGATCTATTCGGGACCTAGCTCCCCAGTATCGTTATCGAAGCCAAGCTTTGGCAAGCTGAAGCATGGCCAAATCACTCCACCCGGGGGACTGACCCCAAGCGGCGCACCCAATCCCATTACGCCTGAGCTCAAGGCCTCCGACGATGCAGCGGATTCCGGCTCCGGTGTTGACACCGACTGCAGCCCAACGCCTGACTCGGAGGCGACACCACGACCATCGCACCCACCATCCAACCTCGACCCCGAGGAAACACCCCGTCCATCAGAGCGGTACCGATCCGATTTCTCTGTCAAGCGATGAACGGGTCATCAAACCTTATGACACTCTTCTCTTTGCTTCTTCCCACATAGTTTGCATCATTGACATGTTCACATTTGCCTTCGTGTAAACATCTTTTCGTTTGTCTTCTATCTCCACTGCAGTGTCGAGCGGACATGTCATCATACGCGTTCCTTCATGTCTCTTATGTCTTACTTTTTCTACCGTGGCTGCTGGGAGCAGGGAGTCTCGGTATATCTGTCTCTTTTTTTTTTTCCCCCTTCTTCTTTAAACATCTCCTCTTTATCATAGTCGGAGTTTCATTGAAGAAATGAATAGTGCTTCGCTCTTGCGACCGATCCTGCCGTTCCAGATGTCCAATGCAACCCGTAAATCCAAGTCAATATGACGCGCGGCTTGATCTCTGTACACATAACGTTTGGCCTAGACCCCCTTCATGTAAGTACTTAAAAATATCAGCTTCGAAACGTCAACATTTAACGGGACCACAATCCTGTCAGCCCCTCACCCACAACAGATAGATCAAAACATCGGGCCCCCTGGACCCTCCCAAGTCCAATGAAATCGAGACCTCGGGTAAAACGCTCTTGGCAGTGTCAACGGCCTCCCGCTCCACCGACGATCCTACTTTCCAGAGTCAGAGGACAAGGTCCTCTATCATGATCCTACAAATCAGAGGCACCTATGGACGAACACAGGAAGGCACTTGCAGGGTCCATGCATACTATACGCTCGCGACGGGACCCGGTTCTCTACAGTATCACAAATAGCACACGCACCCGCACCCGCGATCGGCGGTGATCGATTGGGGACGAGTGGATGAGGGATGAGGGGCTACAGTACAGTATGCATATTTTCTAATCCTGGTCCATTCATCGCATAATCTTGTCCTTGATTATGGGGTGCACAAATGGGTATGGGAGCTGGCAGTTCGGCTGAAGGATCTTTCGGTGAAGTTGGCCTTCAATGTGGATGGTGTGGATGATGCTGACCCACTTAGGCTGACTTCCATGGAGACATCGGTGGGTGATATCATCACTCGATGCAGGGGTGTCTCGTCGTGGGTTGAGATTGTCCACACGAGATCGTACTTTGGTTCGATCTATTCGAGAAGAGATCTTAAGTGAAAATTCTGACGAGAGCCCTTATTACATAGGTGGGAGAAGGGTACCTTTTTTTTTGCGAAGCTTCGGGTGATATGAATTTGGTGCCGGTGGCTGTCGCCCCCAACGCCACCGGGTGGAGCAGAGGATCAGAGCGTGAACCTCTCAGGGTTAAGATCACTCGGAGATGGGGTTTCGCGATGCGTGCACAATTCAATGGACATTACGTGGTACTCTTGGCATGTTCAACGAACTTATGGCACAAAGAAGTCAGTTTGAAGGACTATCCCGAAGTATAGACTCGTGTAGCATCATCTGGGACAACTGTCCACATACATGAGAACTTTGATTTCCAGTCTCTTATCTCTTTCTGTAGATCGGACCTCAACCCTGGCGCTCGAACCTGGAGCCGAAAGTCCAGGCTCTGCTTCGTCCGCGACCCACTGTGGCCCACTGGTTTCACTTCTCTTATTCGGATCGTGATTTCTTTCATTCTCTCCTAAATCTTTGAGCTCGGCTCAGCACTGCTTCATTCTACTTTCGCTTGTTTGAGCCTATCAACTTACGGGTGTCCACTGCACCTAGGCTCTGTCACTACCTTGGATATACTCTTCATACCGTCTCTACAGGTTGATCCGTAGAGCCAACGGTTCACCACATTCGTTTTGGCCTGGTGCCACGATGTCAACCCCCGTGGAAGAGCGTAAAGACTTCCATCTCCAGGAACAAAATCAGAAGTATGCGGAAGATACCTCGCCCTCCGAACGATACCTATGTCACCGATCGCAACCCCAGAGACCATCTAAAGGTCGACACCTCCTATGTCGTCGATGATGATGAGGATGATGAGCAGAGGGCAATGCGCACTCCCTCCGCCCGCCGAGAGCAGGCCACTCGCCTCGAGGATGACCTCATGCTTCTTCAAGCCGAGCGCGTGGCGTCTCGGTCTACTCAGGGTGAAGCTGGTGACAGCGAGCACCACTCGATTGGTCGAGTGCGATCTCGGCGCGAGCCCGTCGATGACTTCGACGAGGCCACGAACCCTCTCCATGAGAAGGCTGCTATTTACAAGCCTCCGGAGAGCCCTAATACTAAACTTTCGGCTTTCGTGAAGAAGCTGCACCAGTCTAGTTTCATCGTCCGTTATGTTACCTACATTGTACCCGTGGTACTCATCATCCTGGTCCCCCTGCTGGTCGGGGGTCTCAGATATCCCAATGCCAGCGTTGGAGGTGTCAAGTTGATGTGGTTCGCGATCTGGTTGGAAATCGTATGGTTGACGCTCTGGGCTGGCCGAGTAAGTTTCCAATGCGACTGACATCTCTCCGAACCCGATCACTAACAGCAAGTGCTTTAGATTGTCGGCAAATATATACCACCGTTGATTGGAGTAGTGGCTAGTATTTTCACCAACAATGCCAAAAAATGGCGCGACATGGGCAAGCAACTCGAGCTGCACGCGGCGCTATTCTTCTGGTGGCTCGGCGTGGAGGTATCATTCTTGCCTACGATGAAGAATCATCACGTGGACGGAGACAAGGCTACTCGCAGCTGGGAAAATACGCTGAACAAGATTATCATTGTCATCTTCGTCTGGACCATCCTCAACTTGGTCGAAAAAGTCATTATCCAGCTGATCGCGATCAGTTTCCACCTGCGCACCTATGCCGATCGCATCGAGATCAACAAATTCCAGATTGGAAGTTTGGTCAAGCTGTACATCTGGTCGCGCAGTCGCATCGAGGAGGAAGATGAGGCTTTCGAGGAAAAGACGGCCGACGACACCCCTACCGGAACCAAGACCCCTCTACGCTATGCCGGTAAGGCTGCGGGCAAGGCACACAAGGTGGCCAAGGGTGCTTTGAGCAAGGTCGGCAATAAGGTTGGCGATGTTGCCGGTGCCGTTGCCGCTGACTTT
Source organism: Penicillium maclennaniae (assembly GCF_028827695.1). NCBI lineage: Eukaryota > Fungi > Ascomycota > Eurotiomycetes > Eurotiales > Aspergillaceae > Penicillium > Penicillium maclennaniae. The sequence goes on along the minus strand of NW_026623216.1, from coordinate 2,793,190 downwards.
ACCGGCAAGGCCGCCAAAAGTAGCAGTGATCCTTACCAGGTCATTCTCACCTTGCTGCGCACTACCTCTGGTTGCCAGGTCCTGGCTCGTCGTCTTTACCGTACATTCGTCCGCGATGGCTTTGACACCGTTTTCTCTGGTGATCTCAAGGAGGCATTTGAGAATAACGATGAAGCCGAAGCTGCCTTTGCAATGTTCGATCGTGATATGAACGGTGATATTTCAATGGAGGAACTCGAAGCCGCGTGTGTGGAGATTGGCCGTGAGCGCAAGGCTATCACTGCGTCTCTGAAGGACCTGGACTCGGTCGTCACCAAGCTGGATGATGTTTTCATGTTCTTCATCATCGTCATTGTGATTATTGTCTTCTTGTCTCTGATTTCCACGTCGGCTGCTGGCGTTCTGACTTCCGCCGGATCTACTATCCTTGCATTGTCTTGGTTGTTCTCCGCCACGGCTCAGGAATTCTTGCAGTCTATCATCTTCGTCTTCGTCAAGCACCCCTTCGACGTTGGTGACCGAGTTACGATCTATGGTAACGCCGGTGATGCAGGTCTTGGCGATGACTACTTCGTCAAGGAAATCACCTTGCTCTACACCGAATTCAAGAAAATGCAAGGCCACGTCGTCCAGGCTCCGAACAGCTACCTGAACACTCTCTTCATTCTCAACCAACGCCGATCTGGTGCTTTGGCCGAGGCAGTTCCCATCATTATCAAGTACGGCACGTCCATCGAACAAATCGACAGTCTTCGCCAACGTTTGCTGGAGTTTTGCCGTAGCGAAAAACGTGATTTCCAAAGTAACATCCTCACTGAGTTGCGCGAGGTTACCGAAAACTTCTCCCTGACCCTCAACGTCGTCTTCTTTTACAAATCCAACTGGCAAAATGAGGGTCTTCGTCTCCAACGCCGCAACAAATTTATTTGTATGATGATGACTGCCCTTCAAGAGATCGGCATCGAGGGTCCTCGCATGAACTGGCCCGGTGCCAAACATGGCATGCCCCTCCACGTCTCTTATGGCAACAGACCTGTAACACCCCCGAAAGCTGAAGAAGCCGCCGACGACGAAGTCGCCATCGAAGACTCCAAAATTCCCGAAAACAGCGGCTCAAGCACTGGCGTTTCCGGTCGTCAACACTCCATCCTCCGCAAAGGTATGAACACCGCCGCGGCTCGGGCCAGAGGCCAATCAACATCCCACAAACACGTCGATTTCTCCCTCGGTATGTCTGGCATCTCGAGCGGCGACATCATGGGCGACGTGTTCGAAGACCGTTCTGTTCAAATCGAAGATATCGTCCGCAACACGAACCGCGAAGCTGCCGAGCGCAGAATCCAAGAAGTGGCCGAAGAGGAAGAAGAACGGCGCAGTCGGACTTCATCACGGACATCGAAGAGCCGTCGTCCCTCGCACCACAGCGCCTTCATGTCCTCTGGACGTCCATCAACAGATGCACGGTCCGTGCGCAGTGGAGCTTCCTCTGTGTCCCGTAATCGCTTCTTCAGACACATGAGCAGTATCTCGCATAATCATGAAGATATGATGGAGCAGGGTGTTGTGCCTGCGCCGCCTCCGCCTGTCACGGTGGAGCATGAGCATGAGCATGACCATGACCATGACCATGACCATGACCATGACCATGACCATGACAAGCGTGTGTAATGTGCTTTGGAAGGTCCACTCATAAACATAATATTTTGAGCTATTTCGACTGTTCACTTACAGATACATCATCATTTGCCTCTCTATCTTGGCCTGCATATTTCCATCTGATATCTTGCATATGAGTTAATACTTTTCGTTAAACTATGAATATACCACATCCTCTCAAGATCACCCACTTGGGCTCCGTAGCGATAGTCACAGTCCCCCGGCTCTCTGCTCTTGATAAACCCCCCCGTGGACGTTGAGAGTTTCGTTTCTTGATCTGTGAATAAATATCACTGTAGTCAGGACCAGAAGAATCAAGTTCCTTGCGAAAAAAAAAAAGGAATAGAAGCCCGGACTTGAACGCGCGGTTGAATACCGACAGGATGAACCGGGTAGGGAATCTCCGACCGCCTGCTACTGCGAATTTGCGGCTATTCCCTACCAGGGTTTTCCCTACACGCTCTACTTTCCCTCGCCATTATTCTCAGTGGACTATGTATCATGTTTAACTGTTCACAGTGTGAAAAAAGCTATCTGAGGAAGACGCATTTGATTCGCCATGAGGCAACTCGTAAGTCTTGAAGACCTGAGCGCACGGGAGTGAGAAGCTAATAACTACTAGATAAACAGCAGCTCTCGTCGAGTTGTCCTTTCTGTGGGAAATCTTTCTTGAAGACGTGAGTATTCGCGTTCAGCTCTCGGAACCTCTGTGACCTGTCTCCAATAACTTTCCAGGGAGGTGACCCGAAGACATGTCAAAGCGTGTGCGAAGAAACACGACCAGCCTATTCCAGAAGCAGGGAAGGCAGGGCGAAAACGCCAGTCGTGCGACTCTTGCTTCGAAGCCAAAGCAGCTTGCGATAAAAATCTACCATGCTCACGTTGTACATCTCTCGGACGGCCATGCACTTTCGCGGCTCAACCCTCGCCATCGCCGGGGTCGACATGCTCGGCAGCTGCCTCCTCGCCTTCACCTTCTACAACTCCGCAACCCTCAGCCAGACAGGGTGGAGCCTTTTCTTTCCTTCGACATTTCGCCAGCCCTTATGTTCAGAAAGATCGGCTTGCAATTGGAGAGACTGGAAAAAATTCGACTCCAAGGAATCTCGCAACCTTGTACTCTCACATTGAAGATGCCCTCATCCCGAGCAACCCGCTGTCCGCCTTCCTTGGATTTGGCGATTACCCATCAAATCCCCTGGGTGGAGAGGAGGGCTTCCTCTCCGATTACCTTTCCGACGCTCTTTTCCCATCAAATCTCTCTAATCAATTGACCGAAATCACCTCGGAGTTAGTGGAAACGTCAAAGTCTATGGGAATACGCAGTGAAAACCCAGAACTCGACATCATGCACCTTACAACCGTCTTTGGAGTGTCCAATATGTCATCCTTTATCTCAGTCTTTTTTCATGCCTTCCATTGGCACTTGCCTATTGTTCATTCCCCCAGCTTCGATCCAGGTGCGATTTCTAACCCCCCTGCTCCTTGCAATATTTCTTGCTGGTGCAGCATACAGTACAGTCATGGACGATACGACCACTTCTTCGTCTTGGATTATTGACGTCGCAGAGGAGTTTATTTTTCGGCAAGTCTTACATCTGTTGACTGTTTCATCACCTATGGATCCTGCAAATTTGCTCTCCACTGTTCAAACACTACAGAGTGCTTTGATCATCGAGATGCTTCAATTTGCACGCGACGATTTGGGTACTAGACGTCGTATTCGTATCATCCGTCATCCGTGTCTGGTGTCGACTGTTAGGTCTCTGGGAATCTTCCATCTCAAGCGCAGTGCGATACCTCTTAGTTGCGATGATGTTACTTGGAAGAACTTGGTCGCCGAAGAGATGTGTTTAAGGTATCCCTTTCTCTCACAGGGCCGTCTATTTGCCTTTCACTGTAGACCTTTTGCTAACTGCGTTCTAGAATAGCTTCCTGGGCTTTCCTTGCCGACGGTTTTCTCACTGTTTGCCTCAAAAACCATCCCGCGATTCCCATCTTTGAGATGGACTGCAATTTTCCCTGGAGCGCTGATTTGTGGGAGGCTGAAAGTGCATCTGCTTTCAGCAAGATTGCCGCAACACACTCGACGGAGCTTCCACTTCCATCATTGCGGGGGGTAGCCACTCAATTACTCGAGATCCCCAAAACGGCCCCGATTTCTTGGAGTCTCTCGATATCTGCTGAACATCTCTTGATTTTGATCTACGGTACGCGGCCCCTTTCAGCAAAGAAATCAACCTTTGTACTGATTTGAATAGCCATCAACTCTCTCGCCTTCCAGACCAGGGCAGGCCTTCTTCCATACTTGTCAGTCGACAGAATCAGCCTTGCAGCCGAAAACTGGAAGCGTATTTGGGACTCCGTCATTGGCTCCTTTGATGATGACCAATATCTCCATTTGGGCTACCCAAAACACGCTGAAGAGCTCTGGTGGCTACTCAAGGCAACATTGGATGTTACCGAGCAGCGTGGAGTCAACTTCCGATATCTGGACAGCGCCGCGACGGATGATATGGGGAGCTTGAACGAGTTCATTCAGTGGTGTCATTGCAATTTCTCATAAAGAATGTATTATGTGTATTAAATATAATTCTATAGTGTCAATAGTGTCAAATGAAGAAAAGACCGGGCCATTATTCAGCCTTTCCGACGATCTTCATAGCTCCGTGACTGTCCAAATAGGCCGCTCCATTGCTTTCCATAAAGCTGTCCCCCTTGGGCTTGTGATAGGTGCCTCCGAGGCGATCCCACAACGTGAGGTATTGTCCGTAATTGTAGTTGAAGTAAAGGTGGTGCATGGTGTGACATGAGGCATCGTTGATCACCTTTGACCAACTTATGTATTCGGCATCGTCTGCATGACATTAGAAACAATTACCCACGCGCCGTATCACGAAAAACTTACGAATCAACACTGTCCACATCGTGACAAACATGAATAATCCCAAGTATGCCACCTTCTGCAAAGGAAAAATGAAGGGGAAGAAGTGATAAGGCAGACTCTGCGCCCATCCATCCAACGGGTGGAAAGCATAGCTAGCGAACGGTGTCGGAACCACCCACTTGTGGTGAGGCTTGTGCAACCACCGGTAAAGACGAGGATGGTGCTCCCAACGATGAATCCAATAGATTCCAGTATCAGTGAACAGAATGAAAATCGGATACTGAAGCCAATTCCACAGCGGAAATGGAGCACTGCTCGCAGAGTCATAAAGTTTTGAATATCCCCGAACTTCGGCGAGGAAAAACGGAACAGTGAGAGCAGACATGACCGGGATTGATGTCAAGCCTTGGTGGAGCTCCATGCGGATCTGATTTTTGAGGAATCGCGGATGCCGTTCTAGCTTTTTGTCGTATAATGTATGGTACATGATATAGCTACCGCTCAGGTAGAGTATTGTTGCAAATGCCCTGATCATAATTAGATTGACGGATTGGAAAATCACCGAGAGAAACTCACCATGAAAGCATGAATAAACTCAATGCCTGTCTCACCACATGATCGCGTTTCCATTGACTCGCTCCCGCCCATTTAGAAGGCTCTAAATGGTAATAGAGATTGACATGCTGATTCAAGAGAGGATCGGCAACACCTTGCAGGCCCGGAGCTGCAGGAAGAGCCCAAGCATAGAACCGATCCAGCAAGAATGTATCGAGAACATCCACGATAACGTCCATAATTGCGATCTCGTTAGAGTTAGGCAATGTAATGATCGAAAGGAGATTCATTCTTTCCTTTAAATGGTGGATGTTGGGGATTCCCTACATGCTCTTGATTCGCAGATCATCGGGCACAGTACCCACATCGCGAATTTACCCTACGACGGAGGCCCGGCATTCACCCACATCGCGGATCAGGCCACTGGAAGCCGGGTCAAGTTCAATCGGATGATAGTCGGCTCACTCCAACTCTATTCAGAAAAGGGAGCCATGTGGCTAGTATAGTAATTGCCTTATCTATATAGTGGAATGCAGACAAGTAGAAGATGCGTGGTCGGTGCCAATACCATCAAAGGTAGCTTTGAAACTTCATGTCGGAGAAAAAGGAAAACGGCAGGAATAGATATAAAAATTGTAAATTGTGATTGCATAATATATGACATTTCGAGCCTCATATTGCTCTATTTGGGGCCATACTATAAAATGGAGCAGTTTCGCTGTTGCGAACCACGCAGCTGCAAGCCTCTCAACGATTCCGAATCCTTTTAATTTGGATGATTGCCTTGTGTATGGAACGTCCCCGAGGCGCTGTTGACCATGCTGACTACGTGTAGCGAACGTACTGGTGACATTAGCTCCATATGCTACGTTCACAATTTTTGCCATAGTTAAGTCGGTCCATGGAGGAGACACGCTTCTACCTACCCGAGTGTTCACGTCACTGTCGTTGATCTCCTTGATGACAGAGCCACTTCTCAACTTCATTCAAGCCCTTCCGCAGCTGTACCAATCACTGTCATGTTTTGATCGTATTGAAGAGTACTGTGTCCAAGCGCCGTTCGGCGCACCCACTGGGAGATCTTTGACTGAGGCGAATATCGAATTATCCTCAACCCATGCGTTACCCCTGGACTCGGTGCTCGAGTTCCAAGGTGCCAGCTTTTCCTGGTCACAGGGATCCAACCCTGTTCTTCAGGATCTGAACCTCTCCATCAAAAAGGGCAACATCACCGCCATCATAGGTTCGGTTGGAAGTGGAAAATCGACCCTGTTGGAAAGTGCTATAGGAGAAACCATTTGCAAAAACGGCTCTATGACTTCTTTTCAGTCAATGGTAGCCTACTGTCCGCAGACACCATGGATCATCAACGACACCATCCGTCAAAATATCACCGGTGCCACGACTTTTGATCCCAAGTGGTACAATTTTGTCGTTTGGGCATGCGCATTGGAGAATGATTTTCAGAATATCCCGGGTGGGGATATGTCCAAGGCTGGAAGCTCTGGTATAACGCTTAGCGGTGGACAAAAGCAGAGAATAGTGCGTGACTACATTGCTGCATATTGAGGGATATGTATGAACGGCGTTTTGCTAATAGAATCGCAGTCTCTCGCTCGGGCCGTCTATTCACGAGCAGCAACATTAGTTCTGGATGATGTGTTCAGTGGCCTCGACAACAAGTCTGTTGCTGCAATCTCTAATCGTCTCTTTGCAGCAGATGGTCATTTCAAGGCATCTGGAAGAACAGTCGTCCTTGTAACTCATAATCACCGCTTACTACCATTTGCGGACAAGATTGTCCTGCTGGAGGGTGGGAAAATCATTCTTACAGGGACCTACGATCAAGTTCGCTCAACTTGGCCAGAAGATTCACATGATCAAGTCCACGAGAGCGGCTCTGATGATGGAAACACCATCATTGAGAAGACGGGAGCGGCTACCACCATTTTGAGTAACATCGGTGCGACCGAGGCAGATAACACAGACGCAGATAACTCCCGCAGGAAAGGTAACTGGTCTGTTTACACCTACTACTTTGAAAGTAGCGGGCGAGTCCTCATTGCAATCCTCGCTGCGTCAATAGCTATTGTTTCATTTGTCGACAAATTCTCAAGTAAGCTCGGTAAATATCCCTAGAGCTTTTCATCATTCACTAATGTCTTGGTAGCGGTATGGCTGCAACAGTGGTCCGATTACAATGAGAAACATCCGAACCAAGAGCTCGGGCTTTACATTGGCGTCTACACTGTCCTTTTCTCAATCGGTGTCTTTTGTCTGATATCTGCCTGCTGGTAAAATTCTTAACCTTCAAAATGCTGGAAATAGTTCTGACATTGGTACAGGGTACTTTTTGTGAAAGTGATCAACAACTCGGGCCTTAGAATGCATTCATACTTGCTCAAAACTACCTTGAGGTACCATCAATCATCTTCAATTTTATCGTGAGACCGCAGAAATTTGGCTGACTCTTTTCGAAAGTGCACCTTTCAACTTCTTTCAGAAAGTAGATGCTGGCCTGACGACGAACCGGTAAGTACCGGCGATGAACGGTTGGGAGGCGCGATGTGCTGAGACTACAAAGATTCAGTCAGGATTTAGAACTGATTGACATGAACCTACCGCTCGATGCTGTGAACACGTCCATGTGTAAGATGACGCTATTCTACTCTCAAGTGAAGCTAATGAGTTATGACAGCATTCACAAATTGTGTAGTACAACTGATACTTCTTTGCATTATGGGTAAATATCTCACTGTGACGGTTCCTGTTCTTGCAGTCGTTCTGTTCTTCGTCCAAAATTACTACCTGCGGACATCTCGCCAGGTACGACTACTAGACATCGAAGCCAAGTCTCCACTCTTCACCCACTTCGTGGAAACCATGCAGGGAATCTCGGTAATTCGAGCCATGCGCTGGCAGAACCCATTCCAGGAACGCCTAGAGGAGCTTCTCAATCAGTCGCAGAAGCCATTCTATATGCTTTATTGCATCCAGCAATGGCTGCAGCTCGTTCTTGACTGCATTGTTATGGCGCTGGCCATCATCCTCGTTACGCTAGTCGTCTCACTAAAGGACCAGTTTAGTGCCGGCGCGATCGGTGTTGCATTGAATTTGATTTTGAGCTTTAATCAGGATTTGATGATTCTGATCAAGATGTGGACTTCTCTCGAGACCTCCATCGGAGCGGTCTCGCGTGTACAGGACTTCGTTGCGAGTACGCCGCTCGAGGACCAGGGCCAGGAGTCGCTTGGTCCACCTCCGGCGCAGTGGCCTTCTCGTGGGAAGATCGAATTCAAAGACGTCAAAGCCACGTACAAGTCAGTATACTCTCTGTTTCTGGCCGACTTGTAGCTAACTTCAAGCCAGCCCGACATCTGCGCCCGTTTTGACCGATCTGTCTTTGACTATTCGTCCGGGTGAGAAGGTCGCTATCTGCGGCCTGTCCGGTAGTGGCAAGACATCATTCATTCTCGGATTACTGCAAATGATTGAAGTACAGGAAGGGGCCATCAAAATCGATGATGTCGACCTATCAACCCTCTCCTGCGGCGCTGTCTGGTCTCGTGTCAATGTAGTTCCCCAAGATCCATTCTTCATGCCAGGAACCCTCAGATTCAACTTGGACCGGGACTCTGAAATTAATCCAGTCTCGGATGCGTGTCTCATTCAAGCCCTGGAGACCGTGGGCCTCTGGAAGAAGATCTGCGGCACTTCCCAGGGTCGTGGAGAACTTGACCAGGAACTATCATTGTCAGACTGGTCCATGGGTGAGCGACAGCTACTTGCTCTGGCACGAGCGGTAGTGACGAAGAGCTCAATTCTCATTCTAGATGAGGCAACTAGCAGGTAAGTCAGTCCCATGGACGGGTTGATATAGATACTGATGTCCTTGGCGTGGGTTTCAGTGTGGACTGGGATACGGAAGCAATCATGCAGAACATCTTTGAGCGGGAATTTTCTTCGCAGACGGTTATATCTGTCATCCATAGTCTTCGATATATTGAACGGTTCGATCGCGTGGCTTTATTGAAGCGTGGTCAGTTGGTAGAGCTCGATACTCCCCAGGCTTTGCTTGCCCGTCCGTCTGAGTTCCGGTCGTTTTACCACGCGAAGCAAAAGGAATAGTAAGTATACCCCGATATGGGATATGACAACCATGGAAGGTCAAGGACAGTGGAATTTACTATGGGAGGATCATATCAGATTAATTGAGGGGTTTGAGGGTTTTGAGGGTTTTTTTTTTCAAGCTACGATAGCCACGAGATTGATCAACGGATATCTGGTGCACGTATTGTTGCATTTGACAACATTTGAATCGGGCCTCGCAGGATTTTTTCTTAGTCCAAGAGCACCGAATTTTTTTTTTAAAAAAAAAACGATGAGACATAAAGCGAAGCAAATCACGAACGTCCGTGATATGCCGACCGCCAGTTCCCAGTCGTGACTCGCGGATCAGGGGCCTTCACTAGCGGCCCACCGCGTCCCACCTGGCACTCGCGACTTCAACGTTTCTCATTGATCTCTAGTTGATACTCCTTCACCTTTCTACCCTCAGGATTCAAATCGATTCTCTGCACAATGCCCGGCCGAGGCGAGGTACGTTTGTTACCATCCCCTATGTTTACGCTCAGGACTTGAGGCTGGCGGCCCAGTGCCCCTCTCTCAAGCCCGCAAGTCCGAGTGTCGAGCTTCCATTTGAGGGTCAGTTCCACAGGATATTGACACGTCAATTCATCAGGTCATTCACATCCACGTTGGCCAAGCTGGCGTGCAGCTCGGTAACGCCGCATGGGAGCTGTAAGTTCACTAACCCGCTTGTTATGCATGATCGCACATCGATTGACCCTCGCGCGTGCGAATGCAGGTACCTTCTGGAGCACGGTCTCAGGCCTGATGGGCGAGTCGACTCCAACGAAACCGACGATGCTGGCCCCAATGGTATCTACGAGACCTTCTTCACCCAGACGAGCGGCGGTAAATATGTTCCTCGTGCCATCTTCGTCGATCTCGACCCAAGCGTACGTCATTCTCCTAGCACAACCCTGAGAAAGATCTGGATGGCATATTGATGATCCCTGGGTGACATAGCCAATCGATGAGATCCGAACGGGCAACTATCGCCAGCTCTTCCACCCCGAACAGCTGATCAGCGGCAAGGAAGATGCTGCCAACAACTGTATGATTATGCCGATCACTGTGTGAATATGTATGCACGGGCGCTAATACAATGCAGATGCTCGGGGCCACTACACAATTGGAAAGGAGATGGTGGACGAGGTTCTTGAGCGTGTGCGACGTTTGGCGGGTATGTGGTATTTTGATCTGTATCCGTTCATCGGCTAACATCCAGACCTCCCCCAGACAACTGTTCGTCTCTACAGGGGTTTCTTAACTTCCACTCCTTTGGTGGTGGCACAGGCTCTGGCTTTGGCTCTCTCCTCCAGGAAAATCTAGCGCAGGAGTACGGCAAGAAAGCCAAATTGGATTTCGCGGTTTACCCATCTCCTCGCGTATCTACCGCCGTTGTGGAACCATACAACGCCGTGTTGTCCACCCACAGCACCATCGAGCATTCCGACTGCACCTTCCTAGTTGACAACGAGGCTATCTATGATATCTGTCGTCGTCACATGGATATTCCCCGTCCTGGCTTTGAACACCTGAACGGCCTGGTCGCCCAGGTAGTAAGCTCCATTACCTCGAGTATGCGCTTCGACGGCGTTCTCAACATCGATCTGGCTGAGTTCCAGACCAATTTGGTGCCGTTCCCGCGTATCCATTACCCGTTGATCTCGTATGCACCTGTGATCTCTAGCAACCGTGTTTCGCACGAGAGCTTCAAGGTTCAGGATCTGACCTTCCAATGTATGTGATCACACCACCTTTTTCTTTATCACATCAAAGCTGACAGTTTTCCAGGCGCTGAACCTGCCAACCAAATGGTTGTATGTGATCCGCATAAGGGCAAGTACATGGCTGTGACCCTGATGTACCGTGGCGACGTCGTGCCTAGCGACTGCAACAAAGCCGTGGCCGCACTGAAGGCGAAACCTTCCTTCCACCTGGTTGACTGGTGTCCCACTGGATTCAAGCTAGGTATCAATTACTCACCGCCTAAGCGCGTCGCCGACAGTGCGATGGCCCCGGTCGATCGTTCGGTCAGCATGCTCTCCAACACGACGGCCATTGCCGAGGCATGGAGCCGGCTGGATCACAAGTTCGACCTCATGTATTCCAAGCGCGCATTCGTCCACTGGTATGTGGGCGAGGGTATGGAAGAAGGCGAATTCAGCGAGGCTCGGGAAGATCTCGCAGCTTTAGAGAAGGACTACGAAGAAGTCGCCGGCGACGTGATTTCCGAAGAGGAGCCTGAGTACTAGACAAGGGGTTTGACTTCATTGCTCGCACGGGCTTGCTCCTCTGTGCTGTTTGAATATACGCGCACCACGACACCCCTTGAGTTCTGCCTTTCCAGCGTTAATAAAAATTTCGGGCATAACTGATGACTTCAACCGTTGATGGTTCTTTTCTCTTGATGGATTGCTTAAAAAAAAAAGTACATTATTCGCTTGTAGCCAAGTAAAAACGCCGTTCAATGCCCGAGTCTATGCGACCAACAATGCAAGTATCTATATGTTCCTCAACCCAATGCGTGCAGCTCCGTCTCTTGCAGCAGCTTCAGGACCCTCTCGTAGGTCCACATGGTCACCGCGCTCGCCGGCGCCGCTTTCAACAAGCTGACCGTCAGCCCGCGGTATAAACCTCGCACACCCTGAGTGCGCAGAATCATAGTGATGGACTTGATGATACCATCGTATTCCGGAATGTTGCGATGCACATAGCGCGTACGAGTCGGGCCTTGGACCTGCAAGCGTTTCCGCACCAGGTCTCAGTGGGAAGACGCCAGTCTTAGCCAGCACACTGGCAACCACGCCCGCAGCAGCATCGTTCGTGCCGAAAGGTAATGAGTCGAAGCGCGCCATCACCGGTCTGAGTCCCTCGTACGCGGTAAAGAATAATCCCATGTACGGAATGATCTGCGCCACGGCTGCAGAGCAGCCGCGGAAGAAGCCCGCTGGACCTTCGTGCTGCGCAATCTCTATTATCGATCCGAATAGTGAGCGATAAATACGTTCGGAGCCCTGCGCTGCGAATCGGGTACGTAAGAGGTCGAGAGGGTATGTGGTGGTGGTGGCGAGACCGCCCGCGACGGCGCCGGAGACGAACGATTCACCAGAGGGAGGGAGGCGATAAGGTAATTCGGCCAGCGCCTGGGTGGTGGCACGGTACGTAGTGAATTGAAGAGCCCCATAGCAAACATACATCATCTCGGCGGGAACATTGCCCTTCCAAAGGCCCTGTGGAGCTCCATTAGTTTTACCTCCCGACTTCCACGTCATTCCGGCGCAGAGATCCATCAACATACCGTAATGCCCTCCGCCTTTGCGATTGCCCTCAACGTAGACAGTGTGCCCTTGTAGATAGGACCGACGACCGTCCGATGTGAGATCGGGTCGGACAGGGAGTGGATCTGCAGTTGCAGACGAATCTTGACGACGTCAAGCGGCGCGATGCAGAAGCGCGAAATCAGACCTGCAGCTCCACCGGCCAGCACAACTTGCCGCTTTGTACCTTCATCCTTGAGATGTTCACCACCGGCAGACATTTTCGAATCGTTGTTAGGAAGCCATCTGGTAAATCGAGGGGAAGCCCAGTGTTTGTTGATTTTTCCTGGGGCGAAGTAATGACGTTTTCGGAAAAGGCCGCTTGCGGGTAAATTTGAGCCTGGAACGCGGTGGCCGAGAGTGGCTGGATACCTGGGTGCCTTTTTAATCCGGCATTAAGAACGAGCTATCCAGGCATGCAGGCATGCAGGCACCACGGCATCAAGGCATCAGGCGGGCTCCGAGCCTCGGCCCACAGTTTACCGCATGGTAACGAGAGCTTGACCTTACATTTACCCGCTAATCCGGGGTCGTCCCATGTTGCCGTCTTTTCTCTTCCTCTGATATCACCGTGTCTCTTTTTTTGTCTTCTCGAAGCTTCCGGGAATATTTTTGGCAATGCGCCCTATCCCTTCAATCGCGCTTCGGCGACTGTTCCAGGTCTTGGCTGGCCCTGCTAGGAGGACTTACATCTCGTCAAAGAAGTCGCAGTCTAATTCGAAGATCCCTCTAAATCGCCTGCCGACTGAGCGTAGCAAACTCTTTCGGGAACTACGGTTGGTTTCCGAAGAGACGCAAAGTCACAATGGTGAGGAGGTTACTGTTAGATCCTTTTGGCATCCAAGGTCTCCATGCGATGGGAAACATTTCACTACTGTGACCACCACTCATCCCGCATCATGTTATCTTCATTCAGGTGCAATTACTCTCCACCGAGGTGAAGGAGAGGCGGACAAGGCTCTTCCACTCCCATATCACTATCTTCGCGACATGTGCCGATGTCCGCTATGCGTAGATCCGCATTCGAAGCAACGTTTGTTCCGCACCCAGGACATACATCCCACTATTCACCCACGTCAAGTTAAGTGGAATGGCAATGAATTGGAGATCCAGTGGAATAAAGACATCCAAGGGTATGGCCCGGAGCACACGTCTCGATGGCCATACTATCAACTCTTGAACCCTGTTCATGATACCCACGACACTACCCATCCTAGTATGAGACCTTTCCGTTGGAACGCTGCAATCATGAGAAAGTATCAACACTGGATCTCATTTAGCGACTATATGCACAGCGAGACGAAATTCACATTTGCGATGCATAATCTGGCCCGTATGGGTCTAATTTTTGTCAAGGATATTCCTTCGTCTCGCGAGATGGTGGAAATGATCGCCAATCGTATGGGACCGCTGCGGAATACTTTCTACGGCTCGACATGGGATGTACGTACAGTCCCAGAGGCGAAAAACGTGGCTTACACCAACCAACACCTTGGGTTTCACATGGATCTCTTGTACATGAACGAACCACCCGGCTACCAGCTCCTGCACTGTTTAGAGAATTCATGCGAAGGTGGTGAATCGCTTTTCGCGGATACTTTCAACGTTGCATACAGGCTGTTGCGCACGCGTCCAGCCGACTACTGGGAGCTGACACGAAGGCGTTTTGGCTATGAATATGTACACGATAACGCAGTCTACTACAACACTTGGCCAGTCTTCGAACTAAATCCGCTATCAGGGGAGTTACAGAACGTCAACTACTCGCCGCCCTTCCAGTCTGCAATTCCAACCTGGAATTCACGTTTCGGGTATTACAATCGCACGACGTACGACAGGTTCTGGAAAGCTATGCACCATTTCACGAAGAACATGGAATCCGAGCATTCTGTGTTTCAGTTAAAGCTCAATCCTGGCGAGTGCGTCATCTTTGCCAATCGTCGTGTTGTTCACGCGCGCAATAAGTTCAATACGACGAGTGGCTCCCGTTGGCTTGCTGGTGCCTACGTCGATCAAGATGCGATGCTGTCTCACTTTGCCCTTCTCAAGAAGAATAACTTGAAATCCTGGATCAAAGGGGACCCAAGTATTATCAATCAGCTCATGCCCAGGGACTATCAACAAGACTTCGAAAAGAAGTAGTGATTGACAGCCAACTCTGAATTGGCTGATAAATTATGACCTGTGGATTTGAAATACATTGCACATATTGCCCAGATAGTACATAGAGTACAGAATGAAGAAATATAATCCGCTAGATCCAAGGTCCAAAAAGGCTACCCCAAGTTTATAGCCTCAGGATGATGCTGGCCACATTCTCTGCAACTTCCACTTGCAAAGTAGTCCTCTACATACCTGGAGATATACAAAGCATTAAATGACGTCGAACTGAGATGTCTTTTCATATCAAGGAAAAACGTTTATCATCACGGTAGGCTTCAGACATCCAGCCCCAGTGTCATGGGTATCATGCAAGGATCAGAGCCCTCCTAGGCGACGGGCTTGCTAACCGAATACTGGGCCATGAAATCGGGATCTGCGTTAATTTCCTCGCGGACCTAAATTCAGGAATGAGCACTTATATCATGCGATTGGACAAGTTGGAGACACTTACAATATCCAACCCACCAACCAGCTCACCGTCAACCCACAACTGGGGGAATGTAGGCCAGTCGGCAAACTCCTTGAGACCCTGTCGAACATCCTCATCGGCCAAGATGTTGAAGAAACCGTACTTGATGCTGCGCTCACGCAGAATTCCAACCAACTGCCTACTGAACCCGCACTGGGGTGAGCTTGGTGTACCCTTCATGAACAACATGACAGGAGCGGCCTTAACCAACTCGGTGAGACGAGCAACGAGAGCCTCCTTCGACTGTTCGGGGGTAAGAGCCGGGGCAGCGGGGACAGCGGTGGCATTGGCAGCGGGTCCAGCGGGGGAGTCAGAGGTAACAGGCGACTGAGTAGCCATCAGGGGGCCATCCTCACGGGACACAGCGGAAAGGGGCGGGGGAATGGCGGATCGGTTGACGCCGTCTGCGGAGGCGGCGCCGACGTGGCGGTCGAGAGCATTGCGAACCTTGATGGGGTCTGAACCGCTGATCGACTCTAGAACCTGGCCGCTGCGCAAGCAGACGACGAAGGGCACCGCAGAGACATCGTATTCCTCTGAGATGTCAGGTAGCTCTTCAGCGTTGATGCTGACAAACGAGACGGTCGGTGGGGTGGTGGCGGGGTACTGCGAGGCGAGGGCGGACAGGACGGCGCTCATTTGTGTGCAGGGCGCAGCCCATGGAGTGTAGAAATAGAGAACGACCAGCGCGGAGGGCGAGAGCGTGGCCAAGTGCGACGAGAAGTCAGCCTCGGAGGTGATCTCGGTGAGCGCCGACATGGTGACCGGGGTGTCTCGTAGTTTGGAGGGGAGTCTGTAGAGGAGAGGAGATGGAAGTCGAAAAAGGTATAAACTGATGCTAGACAGGGCTTAACAAGATTGGGTTAAAAGGAATGAAGGATGCGGCAATGATGTCGAGGAAGAAAGCTCTCGTGCCCAATCGAGGGGAATGAAGACGGTGTGACGAGGGCGAATTTTCCGGGCGATCGCTGTTATCAGATGCGTATTAATGTGCCGGTTCCGTTACGCGGCCGGTATCGCCGCGCCGGTTTGATTACCTTATCGTTATCTTCTCGTGATCGGACTTTTCCATTTTCGCGATTTTTTGACCCGTAGCTTCGACCCTGGCTCAACATCATGGGCCAGAACAAACGCAAGCGCCAGGCTGAGGATCCTGAGCCCGTTGCCGACGTGGCGAAAAATGGCTTTGGCTTTGGCGTGGGTGAGACTTTGTCACGCATGAACGCTGCCTCGCCCGCCGAATCCAGAGATCGCAATGGAACTCATAGCCCGGACAATGCACATTATCGCAACCCTAAGAAGAAGCGCGTGGATGGCGCCAAGACGAAGTACCCTGATTTGACATACGTGGAGGGCAAGATGCAGTCTTCCATCCGGATTGCGGACCTACAAAGCTTAATGCTGTACTGCCTTGCCGATGGTGTTGCACCGCAATGGATTTCTGTCAAACACTCTGGGCACATGCGCAAGGTGGTTGTGTTGATGGTACCTGGCCTAGAAATGGGGATGTTCGATGGCACTATTCCGTTAGAGCCCATTGAGGCTAGCCAAGAAGGAAAAAATGAAAAGCCAGAAGGAGCAGACGAATCGGCCGAAGACAGAATAGCCACCGACTTCAAGAGATGGAAAGACGGCCTCGCTCCTCCAGATCGATCGCATCTTTTCAATCCCCGTCGCCTCTCCTCTGACTCCCTCCCCGAACCATTGCAACCACTCGCTCAGCTATTCCCACATGTTTGGCCTGTGAAAGCCCCAGGCGACAACAAATACAACAAGGTGCATTCGCCTTTACAAGCAATGCTGCTGTCGGCGCTGCCTAAATCAAAAGACGATCCGAAGCACAAAGGCCCCCGCGCGGCCAAGGCCGAGAGAGGCTTCGTGGCTCAGCGAACACCGATCACCGCTTTCATTCACTCATGCATGGACTTGAGCGATAGTGAATATCCTTTGCATCCCGCATTCTTCCCGACGGAACAAGAAAAAGCATCTCACACCGAGACTCGTCAGCGTAATGGTCAGACAGCAGAGAACGGTTGGGTTGATACAGATGTTCCAAGCCTGGAGGCCGGTGATGTGCCAGATGCTGAGGTTGAAAAGGGTAGCATGACTGCCGGTAAAGAAGTACTTGCCGTTGATTGTGAAATGGTGAAAACAGAAGGCGATCATTTTGAGCTCGCTCGCATCAGTATTGTCAACTGGAGTGGCGATGTTGTTCTGGATGAATTGGTGAAACCATCTCGGCCTGTGATCGATTATCTCACAGCATATTCAGGAATGACCGAAGAGGGACTGAAGGATGTTACGACCACGATCGAGGATATCCAAAAGCGATTGCTGGACCTCATCACCCCTCGGACTGTCTTGATTGGGCACTCTCTCAACTCCGACCTCACTGCACTACGCCTCACTCATCCGTTCATTGTGGACACTACAATCATCTATCCCCACCCACGTGGGCCACCTTTGAAGTGTGGTCTCAAGTGGCTTGCTCAGAAGTACCTCAGCCGAGAGATCCAGAAGGGCACCCAAGGTCACAGCCCAGTCGAGGACGCTCGCGCTGTGCTCGACCTTGTGAAGCTGAAATGTGAGAAGGGCGAACGCTGGGGTACCAGTGATGCTTCGAATGAGAGCATCTTCCGCCGAATCGGCCGATCTATGAAACCCGGCAAGACACCCGCTGAAGGCCGGACGGGTGCAGTAGTAGACTGGGGCAATCCCGAGCGCGGCTTTGGATCGCAGGCGACCGTCGCCATCGGGTGCCGAGATGACGAGGCCGTTGTACATGGCATTTCAGCCGCTGTCAATGGGGACGAGACAAATCACGCCATTCCCGGCGGCGGCGTTGATTTCGTGTGGGGACGTCTCCGCAACCTCGAGCAACTCCGCGGCTGGTGTACTCGACTGCCGGATGCGAACAACTCCAATGAATCTACCACTGTGGCTCCTCAAGAAGCACCCTTTGATGGGCCAATCACAGCACCTGAGGCCCTCAAGGACGCCGTCGCGCGTACCGTGTCCGACATCTCTCGCATCTACGAATCGCTTCCTCCATGCACCATGTTCATTGTGTACACCGGCACGGGTGATCCTCGGGAAGTGACTCGTCTCCAAGCGATGCACAAGATATTCCGCGAAGAGTACAACTCGCGCAAGCCATGGGACGAGCTGACTGTGAAGTGGACGGATATGGAGGAGCAGGCGCTGAAGAAGGCTTGCGAGCGTGCCCGTGAGGGATGTGGATTCATGTGTGTTAAATAGTTACAAGATACCACGACCTTGATCATTGTTGATGTAAACGAGAACAATCATCTTTTCGTGCCCGTCAAGGGCTGATGTATGAAATACGAAACCGGGTTCAGCCTCTTCCCACATGAATGATCCATGTACTTCCGTGTCTGTGAGCCGCGGTCACGGACTGCCTTCATACCTGATCTGCGTACGTACAACTCGGTCTCTAGCCTACGAACGCACGCCTCTATACACCTTTCAATCAGGATAGTCCGACTGAAGCCTCGCGTTCCACTAAAGGTACTCCGTTTGTTTGCTTTCGCTTAAGCTTCGAGTTGTATACCAGATATCATTCCTGCGCCGTAGAGACTCAGTAGTGTTGGGGCGATAAGTTTTCAATCTCTTATTGATGTTGCCAGCGAACTCTCCAGGCCTGTGCTTGTTATTCCCTCAGGTAGGACTCTTTCCCTTCAGAATTTGACAGACCTGGAATCGCATAATCTTGGTCCAACGATCTGACCCGTTCCCGCTCTCCCATATGTCGCAATTCATGCAAATTAGATCGTGCCACCGGCCTCGCCGCAAATTATCGTGTCGGGACAGTGCCCGAGGGCAGCCACGAAGGTTGGTGGCCAGGGCAATGATAAGGGGCGCTGGTAGATGTGGCTTAGGCTACGGGTGGACTCCCGCAAAGACGCCTGGATGAGCCTTGTTTCCTTTCCAAGGGACAATAAATGCGTACAGTCACAGGTGTCATTCTTTATTTAGCTGAATACTGCCCACTTATGTTTTCGAACCTTCTCCAAGACCTGGTCAAATCTCAACTAGGATTGTCGATCCGCGTCTGCATTAGCGTGGTCGGCGCAAATTGCCCCGTAATGGCCATCAAAGTTGAATTGATCGGAGAATGAGCTTGGATTCGACCCGACTGATGCGACTCGTGCGATAGGAATACAAATGGTATGTAGAGACATACTTGCGGGGCAAGCGTGGACTACATGTGCCTCCGTTGGATCTGAGAACTGAAGTCAAGGTGTTAGCGGAGTAACCCAAGATGGTAGGTTTATCCGTGTTACATGAGCCCCGACTTGGCTAGGGATTTCAATTCGATGCTCGATTCAATCAGAAGCATTTCAAACACTCAAATTCCTCACTTCGTGCCCTCTTACATGCGCTGCCGTGAGAACCATGCATAACCGCTACGGCGGGTCTATCAGATATAATGGAGACCGGGTACGAGGAGAAGGACATCGCCAATGCCTCAGCTCGCCGTACCTCCGATGGCGATATCGGCACTGTCATCGACAACACCGATGAGCTGAAAGGACATCTGGGCAATCGTCAGATTCAACTTATCGCCATCGGTGGATCTTAGGAGACGATCGCATTGGGACCTTGAAACAGCGACCAAACATTGGCTTTCCCATTGAATGTTATCACTACCCTGTACTTCTTCTTCTTGAAGGTCGTCTCCATAGTCGGGCTTTGTATAATGGTTTGGCGTGACTTTGGAAGATCGAATGCACTTCATCAAAATAAGCATTGCATGATATGGACCTTTTGCAGCCCCATGTGAACCTTTCACCTGTGCCTGAATGTAGAGAGAGAACTGTGGAGTATATCGGCTCCCATTAGTCAAACTAAACCAACCACAATATCGCATTGCCACGGAGACTTGGATCTTTTGCCCCACGCAAAATGTCACAGGGCGCATTTTTTTTAAGGGTCCCGCAAAACCCAATGAGTTTTTTTTTTTTCTATCTGTTTTCTGCCCTCAGTAGTTCTAGCATTTCGAGCCAAGCTTCCTCGCAAGATGGAGGACTTGGAGGTTTCTGATCAGGATGAACTCGCCATCTCTAATCACCACGAGGATCATCTTCCACCGGTCGATCGCGGCAAAGGCGCGTACCTGTTTCTCACCGCCTGCTTCATGCTCGAGGCTTTGATCTGGGGTATGAGAAGACTCATCCTCCGCATGCGTATGTGGAAGTATACTCAATTGACGATTGTTTCAGGATTCACTTTCTCGTATGGAGTCTTTCAGGATTACTACAGCTCCCATGAGCCATTCAAGAGCTCAGGAGACATCGCCGTCATCGGTACCTGTGCAATGGTCAGTCATTAGACCTAAGTAATTGTCAGCGCACAATTAATGATTGAATAGGGAATTTCATACATGCTACTTCCTGTAGCATTCATTCTCCTGCAGGCGTTACCCCGCATGAAGCTATGGGCCGCGCCAATTGGCTTCCTCATAATGTGTCTAGCCATCGCCATGAGCTCATTCGCTACCAACACCGGACAGCTTATTGTATCGCAGGGTGTCGCGTATGGCATCGGAGCCAGTCTAGCTTACGCCCCGACCATTATTTTCATGGATGACTGGTTCGTGCAAAGAAAGGGATTGGCATTTGGAATTATGTGGGTGAGTCTTTACCATTTTTCCTACAAATCTCCATACTCCGTATTCATATCTGTAGGCTGGGACTGGCCTGTCCGGCGTCATTCTCCCAATCGTCATGCAATGGCTTCTCAACACCTATGGCCACGAAACGGCTCTGCGTGTCTGGGCAATTGTCCTAGTCATCATGGGTGGACCACTTCTTTTCTACGTTCGGCCCCGTCTTCCGATCTCTCGATCGTCCCGTACTCGTCCATTCGATTTCCGATTCCTCTGGGATGCGACCTTCTTGATCTACGAAACGGGCAATATACTTGAAGCAATGGGTTACTTCCTTCCAACCATTTATTTACCCACATACGCCCGAAGCCTGGGCGCAAACAATATCCAAGCAACACTAACAGTCATGCTATTCAACCTTGCATCCGTGTTTGGCTGCGTGATCATGGGCTCGATGGTCGATCGATACCACGCAACGACCTGTATTCTCATGTCCACGGTCGGGAGTACCATCGCCGTATTTTTGATCTGGGGATTATCCGTCAGCCTGGCACCCTTGTATATTTTCTGCATTTTCTACGGTCTCTTTGCTGGCTCCTTTACATCTACCTGGCCGGCTGTTGTGAATGAGATTAGGAAGAAGAGTCCCTATGTGGAGCCTAGCATTGTCTTCGGTGTCTTGTCGACTGGTCGAGGAATTGGCAATATTGTGAGTGGTCCGCTCAGTGGAGCTTTGCTAGATCAGAATGCTTGGAAGGGCATGGCTGCGAAAGCTTATGGTTCTGGATATGGCCCCTTGATTGTTTTCACGGGTGTTTCTGCGTTTTTGGGTGGTCTTGGGGTTGTTGCGAGATCTTCTAAGCGCCTGAGTTGAAGGTATTCGGAGAGGCTTTTTTTCTTTGATGTGCACTTCATGTGCTGAATGGTTTTTCAATGTTCAAAAGTTTGCATTAGTGGGTCAACGGATGTGGGCCAGGCATAGTATATACCAATTGCCATGGTCCGCATAGGCTTCATCCACCTCAGAGAAGCAGCACTGGAGTCGTGACACACCACAATTCATCGGGTAGATTCAGTTGGATTGAGACTTCTATTTATACACTTTTGTCGCTGCCAGACATCACATTCAGCTCCACAGGGAGCAAGTAGGTCCACATCCAATCTCTATTATACATCACATGCAGCCAGAAGCAAAAGACAGCTTCTTGTCAGGAAATTCCACCATATTCACACTCATCGCGAGTTATCCATTTCCATCGCCTCCTCGCGCTCCAAAGCCAGCTTGGTCATGACGTCCCGCGCCGCGACCTTTGCTCTGCGCTGCTCCTCCAACACGACCTCCCCATTGCCATCCACTTCGGAGTTGCGAATTCCGTTGGAGGTCATGCTTGAGGTATGGCCGTTCCTCTGTGAGTCACCATTGCTCCGATTGTCTGTGGAATCTTGGGAAATCTGATTTGTGTCCGCTGTTCCCGTTTGATCTTTGAGCCCCGAGGGTCCCACAGAGTGCGGGCGAAGACTGCGCCGAGGGCGGGCACGACCTTTAGGAGCAGTGACTGGGCCCATTTCGTCATTTGGTTCTCCGACCAGCTGTTGGGTCGGCGGTGCAGTAGGAGGTGCTTTGAGATTAGAGTGGCTCACAGACTTCCTTGGTCGACCTCTTCCCTCGTGGAACTAGGTGCGGGGTTTGGTGCATCTGCCACAGGTTGAGTAATTCGTTGTCGCTTGGCGGGACTCTGATCTGGGTTGACAAAGTGCCCCTGGGGGGTATTTGATGCAGCGCTTAGACTCTGGCGGCGGCCTTCTATACACAGCGGGGGTGATGTAGATAAATGACCGTATCTGTGGCTGTCCTCCATTTCTTCAGATTCTTTGAGCGGGACTCGGGCCGAGTGGATAGGCAGGTCAGCAAGTGAGAAGTCATCCACCATTTCCTCCTCATCGAATGAATCTGCAATCTGGTCGTTTCGCCCATTCGAGAAAGCGTCGGGCCAGGCGCGTTTCCGTCCAGCCTGCAGCAGTCCAGGACTCTGCACCTCTGGCAATTGAACGTTCATTTGATGGCCATAATGATCAGAGGGTCTGCGGTCCTCCATGAAGCGGTTCTTCAGCTTCAACGCCTCGATCTCTAATTTTAATTTCTCAATTTCGTCCGATTTGGACTTCAGCTCTTTCAATACGGTGGCGATCATATCAAATCCGGGACCACTGTTTGGTCCATGGTCTCCCAGGTGTCGATGTGGGCCATTCAACTCAATGCGGAGGGATGTAAAGGAGTGCTTCAAGTCGTTCATGGTATCTTGGAGGTTGTTGACCGAGCTCGAGATTTGATCGATACTCCGTCCTTGATGTTGCATTTGTTGTTGCACCGAGGGATCCGAAGATTGGACATCCCGAGGGCCCGAAGGCACCAAGGCTCCGTCTTGTATGGCATTGCGTTCTCGGCGGGGGGGTTCTTTCGGGGGGCAGAGACGCTCGAGTGCGCCGTCTTTGAAAATGGGTTCGGCGGTCCGCATGGTAACAATCTCCCTAAATGACACTTTGGACATCTTCCATAGGATGTTTGTTCTGTCGCAGATTAGCGCGTGTAAACCATATACATCTGACTATATCGCGCTTACCCGTTATCTAGGATGCAGAGGACACCTAGCTTCTGTTGACACAACTTACAGGTAATTTCCTGTATTATGCGCCCCCGTAGCAGATTCATATCCGATGTCTGGGGAATCTGCTTCCGCTCCGAACAGACGGAGATACGGTGGAGATTCACACTCTGCCATGCTGCCGCAATGGAGTATGAATTAGATAACTTGGCCCATTCATTCTCCAGCACGGCCAGCGAGCTCGAGCATCGGATACATTGGGTCAAGATTGCAGGTCTTGTGAGACTGGTTAAATCCATCTTGAGCAATGCGACAGAAAGAGCACCGAAGAATCCCAGGAGGAATCCACATGGTAAAATGCTGAGTCAGCGTTCAACTCATCAGAAGCCACTAGTCCCGATTAGGACTATCGATAAGGGCATCTGGAACTACGTCATTGCAGGGTCCAAACCAATGTGGTACATTGCATTTGGCTATGTTTCGGATGTGGCTGAATGTGCTCCGACTACTGCAAAATGAGACACTTAGATGTCTCGAACGCAAAATTGGTCCGGATAGTCACGTGATGTCCTCTTCCCCGCATGTCTCGTTCGAGGCCTGGCGTCAAGACCGAGCACAAATCCATGAATCGCTCGCTTCGCTACTTATCGCGGCCCCTGACGGCTGCAAGGTCATTTACCCCGCTCTCGTCGGTATATCTCACACGAAACTTCCCAAGAGCGTATCTCAACACAGGCGCAATGGCGCAGAACTCCGCTACTAATGGCAAACCCAATACCTGGCAAGGTGCTGGAGCTGCTGAGTTTGACTTACGCAGTATGACATTCCTCTGGATTAAGTTCTTCCTTTTCCTAATGTTCACAATTCTAGGCGATACGATGACCAAACCAACCCCGTCTATGCTCGACGCGATCTGCCAGACCACCTTGTTAGACGACGTTTTCAACGAAGACCCTACCACCAACACATTACAAAACTATGTGGCGGAGCGGACTCAGCACGAAGCTGCGCTTCTAGTCCTTTCAGGCACAATGGGTAACCAGGTTGCTATTCGCTCGCATCTAACCCAACCCCCATATGCCGTCTTATGCGACCATCGATCTCACATCATCTGCTACGAGGCTGGGGGTGTGAGCGCCTGGACCGGAGCAACGGTCCAGACCGTGGTACCAAGAAATGGCATTCATTTGACTCTTGAGGATATCCAAAAACACACTGTTCTCGATGACAACATCCATCACTGTCCTACCAAATTGATCAGTCTGGAGAACACCTAGACGGTATGATCATGCCTTTGGCGGAGGCTCGGCGTATTGTCGAATGGGCTCACGAGAACGATATCAAGGTGCATTTGGATGGCGCAAGACTATGGCAGGCTGTTGTGTCAGGCGCCGGCAGTCTGTCCGAGTACGCGAGCATCTTCGACAGTGTTAGCTTGTGTTTCTCTAAAGGTCTTGGCGCCCCGATCGGTAGCATCATCGTTGGATCTCAGGCTTTTATCAAGAAGGCTCGCTGGTTCCGCAAGTCTATTGGAGGCGGTGCCCGTCAAACCGGTGTCTTTGCTGCCGCAGCCCGTGTCGCCCTCGACGAAACCTTCGGAACAGACGACCACGGCCAGACTGGCAAGCTATCCGCCACCCATACCATGGCTAAGCGGGTGGAGGAACTCTGGACCAGACATGGGGGCAAACTGCAATATCCCGTGCACACCAACATGGTCTGGCTAGATCTTGAGGCGTCCGGAGTGGGACCCAATGACCTGTCAGTGATTGGCAAGGAGAAAGGTCTAACATTACTCGGTAATCGAATTGTCATTCACTACCGTAAGTATCTGCCCAGAAGCAGTCTACCGTAACGACTTCAAAAAGCTTACGTATCGCAGAGGTCTCCGATGAAGCGATCGCGCGCCTCGAACAGGTGTTTGACATTGCTATGAAGGGTCAGTATCAACGTAGTGATGATACAAGCAGAGCATATGGTAGCAAACAGACCTGAGGTGTAAGCATCAATACCCGTTGTTTAGCTTTTGCACATAGAGGTACATAGAGACAAAGAGTAAATAAGATTTGAGGTTGCATCCATGGAAAGTCACAAGACGGGTTCCAGCTAACCGGGACCCAGAACTGACAGACTGGGACCTCGGATTTTATGACTAATCATAGGTCCCATTCCCCATAAAATCCTAGGTCCTAAGTCAGCTCCAACACCTGAATAGGACCCAGAAATTCCTAAGTCCCAGTTAGCGTCTATATATAATTTATATAGACTTATCCTAGAATATATATACTATTACCTAACGGTTTAACTAAGGTAAACCCCTATATCTCTAAATCAACATGACATAAGCTTCAGGTAAATCGGATAGTTGAAAGTTATTAGATAATTCATTCACCTTTGAATGAACTTGCAATAGTGGTATCATATGGAATTAGCAAGGCAGCGATTAAGTAAAGTTTTGTACTACTGTTTTGAGATCTCCTATCTTTTGCCTATGCAAAATCCAAAGTAGACTTGGCAGCTCCATCTTAAATTACATATTTGATGTAGAAACTGTTGTATATTCACTCCACACTCCAATCTTCTTGAGAATTCTGAAGCTCAGCATAACAAGAGCTCAATTTTTCCATTCCTAGGTTGATTTTGGCTAACCCTGTGGCATAGAACACCAGTTTTGTCCCTGATCTACGAAATTACGTATCGTAGAGTTTGGCTTGTGTTTTGGCAGAAGATACATGCTGAAGGTGAGTTCTCTTGGGCCAGTATCTCGTGTGGCACATTAAAAAAGACAATATTAACTGTCGAATGGCAATACTAGAGACGCAGCACTCATGTAGCCTTTTGATTAGGTCTCTCATTTTATTGTTAATTCTCTAGGAAAGAGACATCATATCCACCAGACATAGACCAGAACCGTTCTCACAGAACATAACGAAAGTGGGGATTCTACTTGTATTTAGTTGGCATACGCTATTTGGATAGTCTAGCCTTCACTCACCGTGAGATCAGTTAGATCATTATCAAAAGCTTGTTCATAACTCTCACTCACGCCACTGGCGTCTCGGCGCTTGTTTTCCGCTTGGACATTTAACCGATACCACATGGAAACAGCTGCTGCAAGACAAGCTGTGACCAGGGTTATAATAAAGCCCGGGCGATATCTGGGGGCGGTGCTTTCGGCAAATATGAGTGGTCCGATGAAGTTTCCTGGAATGCCGTCAGCTTTAGGGCACAAGCCAGAAGCAAGAACGCAAACGAACCGACACAGTATGCAATATATATCCCCGAAGACACGACAACTCGCTTGGTGTAGCCAGCTGTGTTGGCCAACTGCAACCCCATGAGTACGGCATAGCTACCGCCAAACGAAGACAGAAGATAAACCCCAATAAGCAAACCTGGTCGGTTAGTCCACGGCAGGAGTAAGAGCACAAGGCATGCAGCCACAACACCCAGCTGTACCACCACAATAATTATGGTGCGTGACTGGGGAATCTTGTATGCGGCAAATGGTCCAATCAATTCGATCAGACCACCCCAGAACCCCGCCGGCATTCCTAGGAGCAAGGAATTGAGTGGATTGAAACCAAAGCTGTTGATAATGATCGGAGCAAATGAGGAGACTGGCCCGTTGGCGATGGTGATTAGGAACGCCATCACACATACGAGAAGAAACCGGATATCCGTGATGGTTTCTCGAAGCTGGTCAAAACGAAATGTAGTGTCCCGGACGCCTGCATTGTTTTGCCGCACCCGGGCTAATGCGATGTATCGCTCACGGTCGCTGAATCCATTCGCGTTGAACGGATCGGACGGAAGTAAAAATGCCACAACCAAACTCCACAAAAGGGTTACGCCGCCAGCAAAGATGTACATGTATTGCCAAGGCTGCAAAGCACCATCCGTGATATGTCCGATGCCGTAATTGACCAGTGGGGAGAACATGGAAATGAATCCAGTGCAGCTGTACCATATCCCCATCCGATAAGCCTGCTCTGTTTTGGTATACCAAGCACCGACCAAGAGCATGAAGATTGGCGGCACTCCTGCTTCGATTAGTCCGAGAAAGAAGCGCTGTGCATACAGACCACGGTAGTTGAAGACGGCCGCTGTGCATGTCATGCAAACTCCCCAGATAGCGCAGATCCCGCCGGCCACCAAGCGGATATTGTATTTCTGAGCTATGAAAGTAGCCGGATATGCGCCGCAGATAAATCCGAGATAAAAAATGGAAGCAGACATCGAGTAACGGTTACCGATGTTAATGGCTAGATCTTCCTTGAGGCCAAAGATCGCCTGCAGACAAGTAAGTGTCAGTAAACGTTCCTGAATAACATAGAGAAGAATAATCATGAAAGTCTTACAGCTTGACCAAGAACGGCTTTATCATAATACTGAAGCGCATAGGTGCAGCATAGGATACTGAGCAGCTTGCGGTCAATCTTATGCCTAAGCTTGGCCTCTTCGGCAGGTTCCCAATCCCTTGGACCCGAGTACCCATCGAAAAATGTCTGAATATCCTTTGATATCAAATTTGGATCAATTGAAATGTCTGGGAGTTGAGTAGCATGGTCGACGTTCTCTGCACATGGAGGAGTATCTTTCTCTTGAGCTGACGAACGACCCATATTGTAGGAGCAAGAAACTGACGTTTAAGACTTGGATGCATGATGATTCTGGGGAATATATTTATAGTAAGCAGGGTCTACTAAATCCCCGCATACGTAGGTAGGGACCGATTTAGGCACTAGGTGAACCGGGCGTATGCATATCGGATTACTACGGCTAACGATTACCAGAATGAGACAAAGCAAAAGATAGCTTTCATGAGACTTCAAATAACAAAACGTCTAGAGCGTTTGAAATTATCCACCATGCAAGTCAGCAGGATGAAGGCTTGTATGGAGAATCCGATGTCACCTAGCTCACCCCGTCTAGGCCAAACGCGCGCCAATCGTCTTCGTCTCAATGAGTCTTACAAAACGCTCTTTGTAGCGGCCTCGGCCCCGGCTCCGACTTATCAAGCTCGGCAACCACTTTACCCCAGGTATCCCGCGTACCCACTGCCTTGAGGGCGGCTGGATGCTCTCCAAACCCCGGAAATCTCGATCTGAAAAGGAAAACCCGCGTATCTTTTCAGTCTCGATGAGATACTTGACTTGCTCCCAAGTAGCCGGCACCATGTGCGGCTCATATTGCTCGTACGGACCCCAATGTAGCCGACAATGCTGACATTCTTAATAACACCCGATTCATGGCAATCTTCTCGACCGCACCACCGGCGAACCCGACAACCACCAGCCTGCAGCCCCACGCGGCACATTTCAACGACTGGTCTATCAGACTCTGATCTCGGTTAGCAGACAGCTTCACGCATCCATTCTAATGTTATCTTACCACCGGGTCGAGAACGACATCCACCCCTTTGCGTCCGTTACCCTCGCGATGCTGCTCGCACAGGCCAATGATCTGCTTCGTCCAATCCTTCTCCCGGTACTTTATCACGTAGTCTGCTCTATAACCCTGACAGATTTTGCATTTACGAGGGCTTCCAGCCGTTGCAATCACCGTTGCCCCAAGGGCTTTCGCAATTTGTATTGCAGATAAGCCCGCAGCGCCAGCACCTGCGTGGGTTAAAGCCCACTCCCCGGATTGTATCTTGCCTCTCGTAACCAGGCCTGCGTAGGCAGTGGGTACTGAGACGTGTAGTCCTGCTGCGTCTTTGAAACTCCAACCGGAGGGAATGTGGATGATACATCCGGATGGAACAAGGATGTGTGAAGCATAGGCACCACGACAGGAGCCAAACACTCGATCCCCCACATTGAAAGTCTTCGAGCTTGCTGAAGTTGTAACGTCTGATGTTTTTACATCACTTTTAGAGATATCAACAATTATCCCCGCGAATTCCATGCCAGCTATCCACGGAAATGGCCGCTGTTCCTGGTACTTGCCACAGACTTGAAGCATATCAAAGAAATTAACTCCCCACGCGAAGATCTTCACCAGATATCTCTCCTCGTCGGGACAAATTTTTTGAAGATCTGTGATAGTCAGTTCTAGCGGGTCGAAAACAAATAAACGTATTTCGATTGTTTTCATTGTACTGACTAAATGGCAGTGAACAAAATATAAAGTGAATCATCGATGTGCAGATCCTGATTAAAAACTGTAACCTTTGGTATATCCGCTGTTCTTGAAACATAAAATAAATCTTAGGTGTCCCTTCATATGTACGAACCCTTTGATGTTGACTGTTGTTTGACACATCAGAGCCATAGCACCTCGGGTGTCCGGCTAACATTACCAAGCGACTATCTTGACGAAACTACATACGCGAACTGACCCGATTGGCAAGCTTCCCACTTCAACGTTGAATTACCAATTGGATGAAAGAATTCTGGCAACCGCTCCATATGCAGGACTACATCAGTGCTCATTGCAATTTTCATCCTTCAAGCAACATGGAAAGCCAGTCACAGTCAAAATAGAAGGTCCTGAAAGAGAGGAGAAAGAGGATTTGATTCCACAGAAAGCAGCTAGCTATCTCTCTCTTTGCCTCGAGCCTGAATATTATGCGGCCCACAGGAGGCGAAAACCTGTGGCGAACAGCCCGCGGCACCTGATGAAGTTATGTCTGTACCAGTGGTTCAGCAGAAGTGACTTGCCAGATAGCAGGTGGGAGGGTCCATGAGTGTACCAATCGGATAATCATACGATCTCTTAGCACGCATCAAGTAGCCAGCTTCATCTAGGCTACACTCTGCGTACCCAGCATTATAAACCCTAAGGATATTGCGTAAAGGTCCTCTCCGATGCCAGTGAGATTTCCTGGACTAAAAATTATCGCGGGGAATTATTCGCGACTGGAAGGAGCGGAAAGTGTTGGGAATCTATTTAGATTGGAGCGGAGGAGGCTATCGTGTTCGGTGACCCAATTTGAAGCTGTCGTAATAGTGGAGAATATGCTGGCTGGCATTGCCAGTAAGTTTTAGGGCTCTAGGCCATAATTTGCAGTGGGAAATAGGAAGAGAAGCAAGGCTGAGAGGAAGAGGGGCGTGAGAGACAGTTTACTTTCACTTCAAGTGTGACTTGAACCAGGTTATAACGTGTTTCGGTGAAGTTAACTACATTTTCTTGAGAACCATGGTCATCATTGATTGGTATTATGATGACAATACTATCAAAACCCGAACACGAATTTTTAATCCTGCAATCAGAGAACAGTGCCTTCCTGGGTCGATGCTGCCCCATTCCGTGCCCCGGTAATCTATTGCCTAAAACGGTAATTGTTAACCGAGTCATGATTGACCCGAACAATCCCAATCCCCATAAAGCCCCTTGTTCATGGTAAACAACCAAATATACCATTCCGGCTAACGATGAAAGTGTCCCGAAGACACTGGCCGTTAGTTCTTGAACCACCTTGCGACCGACCATCCGTGATTAGGAATCTTAACTCAAGTACGCCTTCTAGAATGACCAGATGGGTAACGATTATATCGCTCTTAGTGTTAGACAGTGGCACTCAATGAGTTAGTTCCTCTAGACCTTTAAGCTTAAAACTAAATGTTCGTAGTAGCAGCAGTAGTAGTATGGATCTCGGAGTCACGGTGGCTCCCGTGGCAGAATCCTACCCGGCAGTAGACATACGAACTGTACGCCATTACTCGTCAATTGCATACACTATCAAGATATACTAGAACATATCCGCGGTATTTTTATGATGCGTTGTTTCCGAGGTATACATACAGGCAAGGAATTTCCCATTATGTTCCCCGAAACAGTCAACTATCTGCATGTCTGTATAAGAGGGTACAAGAAGTTGATTTATGGTCTGTGACCACGTTGTATTCTTCAACTTACCAACAAGTGTGTTGCAGCTTTTCACCCTCTAAATCATGTCTGACGGTTCAATTCGACAAGGCATTGACCAAGCTGCACTGGATAAATACCTGCAGCAAAATCTCCCCCATATCGACCTACCCTTGAGGCTTCGCCAGGTAAGAGCCAATACACCGTTTGATCTTATCAACATCATTTGCTTACCTTGACGGTGGTTTTAGTTTGGTGATGGACAGTCGAATCCAACCTATCTGCTCATCTCGCCGTCTGGTCAGCGGCATGTTCTCAGGAAACAACCGCCTGGCAGCCTGCTGTCCGGGTCTGCTCACAGGATTGACCGGGAGTACATGGTCCTGAAGGCTCTTGGAAGCACTGAAGTTCCTGTCCCAAGAGTCCTTCGAATGTGTCATGACGCGAGTGTACTCGGAACCCCTTTTTATGTGATGGAGTTCTTAGATGGGCGAATCATCACCGACCCCCTCCTAGCCGAAATTAAAGAAGAGCACCGGTACGCCATGTAAGTCGAACAATAGTTGTCAATGGTAGCATGGAACTAACTCTAAGAATACAGGTGGCGGAATGCTGCGCGAGTGCTCTCAAAAATCCATTCCACTGACATAGAAGCTGTCGGATTGGGAACGTTTGGTAGTCGATCTTCATTTTATAAACGCCAATCAAAAACCTTTACAAAAATCTCCACTGCACAGCAAAAAGTGAAGGACCCCAGCACAGGGACACCGATCGAGTCCGTGCCACACTTCAAAGATTTGGTTGCGTTCTATGAAGACGTCAACCATGCTCCAGTTCAACGAACAAGTCTGGTTCACGGAGATTATCGCATTGGTAACTTGATGTGGCATAAGACAGAGCCTCGGGTGATTGGCGTTTTGGATTGGGAGCTAAGCACTATTGGTCATCCACTGTCTGACGTTGCCAGCCTGATAGACCCTTACTCGCGGTATTACTTCGGGCAGAAAGCCACACAACATGACAACCCCCGCAATGACAAATTCGGCACCGATGGGCATCCCTAACCTCTCTCTCATTATGCAGTGGTACGCCGAAGTAGCGGGGTGGAATCCAGAACAGGAATTATGGTGGGGATCCTCATTCCATGCCTTCCGGGACGCTATCATTATGCAGGGCATTAAGGCAAGAATTGCAGCTGGACAAGCCAGTGGTGGCTCCACGGCTCACGAGCATGCTGCGAGGATGAAGCCAGATGCTGAACGGGCGTGGAGAATTGTACAATATTTGCTTCAGACACCTGTATCAAAGCTATGATGTCTAGTATGTTAAATGAGAAATTTATTTTTCACAGCGATAGGATCAAGGGTCTAGAGGCTTGACAACCTAGACAATCCAGTGGAACAAATATACTTAGGGATTTTATTTGATGTTCTGATCAATGTCGTTCTTTTTGCTAATAAGATTTATTCCAGTGTCCACTAGCTACAGCCTTATCAGTACGGTCTGGTCATATAGTAAGTAGAATGCATTCCTTCTGCAACCTTGTCGGAGCAGAACCCCCTCCCCAACAAGAGAAAGAAATTAAAAGGCCGCGCGGAGAAATGAATGAGATTCTCATTCTATCATTGTCCTTTACTTAGCCATTGGGAAAAAGTAAATCGCTTCCTCGAATGAAATACCCTTAACAGAATTAGCGCCATCCAGTCGCCCCGCCCCTTCATCGTCAATGCCCTGCTAGGGTGATGCTTGCGTCAACCAAGGTTTGTTCACTCGAAGGGACTGGGGCGACCAAAAGACACGAATATAGTTAAAACCGTGAGAGGAATGTCGGAGCCGAATTAATTGGTTGTATAAAGGAACACAATGCCTCGGAATCCGCTTACTCGGTTACGTAGCTACAGTACTCTGAGAGGAATCCCGTTCTATGTTTGAAAGATTACATTACGGAAGCTCGGATGTTAACAAAATCCGAAGTACTACCCGAGGCTCATTTGACCGCAGTGCAATCCAGCGATTCAAAAACAAAAGATAGCCAGCTCCGACAGCTGCCCTGTTTGAAAAGTCTTCATGAAAATTTTGTACATTCTGAAGTAACAAAATGTCCCAACGCCTCGGTCAGATATCCGATCACCTTTCTGTGAATAAGGCCCAGACCAGGCCGCTTGCCCTACTTCACGACCAAGTTGTATTGATTACTGGAGGAGCACAAGGTTCAATCACAACAGGCTAATTAGACTTTCATCACAAAGTGCTAACATGTTTCAATTAGGACTGGGATCAGCAACTGCAGAGCTCTTTGCCCAGCATGGCGCAATCATTGCAATCAGCGACTTGGATGAGGGCAAATCTCGAGAATTAGTTGAGAGTCTCCGGAAGAATGACACAGAGGCAGAATCGTTCTCCGGGAATTTGATGGATCCATCTTACCCCGAAAGGCTTGTGCAAGCTGTCATTGCGAGATTTGGGAGAATCAACTGCCTCGTCAATAACGCCGGTAGGTTATAAGCTATGTTAAATCTGCAATGATCTTGGGCTAACAAATAATTAGGGTTTTTAAATGACAGGCAAGTGTTGCAAAAGCCTCAGCCTCATATACTTCAAAAAACTAACCGCTCGTGCTCACACAGAGCAATTCACAAGATGACAGATAGCCAGTGGGATTCGATCATCCAAATCCACAACTCAGTGCCATTTCGTATTGTACGGGCATTATCGAGTCATTTCATGAGCCCCGAGACGGCAAACAACCGCAAGGTAGTGATTAACATCTCATCATCTTCTGGGGTTCATGGCCAACTCGGTCAGGTAAGCGTCCACAAATTGGGCTCAAGGGCTATCAAAGGCATGGAAAATTGCTCATACCTGGTAATACGCAGTTAAATTACTGCACTGCAAAATCCGGAGTTGTTGGGATGACGAAGGGTATCGCTAGGGAATGGGCACGGTAGGTAGCAAACCATATTTTGCAGACACAAGATTCTAAACCCACGCAGGTACAATGTCCGATGCAATGCTGTTGCCTACGGCTGGATGGACACTCGCATGACCCGCCCTCCTGAGCCTGGACAGGTATTGAAATTGGATGAAACCGAGATTAAAATCGGAGTGGCAAAGAACGCTACGAAATTCAGGGACACTTCGGACATTCCTCTTGGACGCCCGGGAACTCCAGAGGAGGCTGCCGGATGTCTCCTCTTCCTAGCAAGCAATCTTTCAAGCTACGTGACTGGCCAAGTCCTGGAATGCAATGGAGGTCGCTTCATGTGATAACTAGGCATTGTCTACAGAGAGCCTTTTGGGCGAGATGTGGCCTATATGTACATTTCCGTCTACGTAATGAGACCAGGGACCCCGCCGGTCATGTTGAACCAGGAAATCCATGGATTGATCTAGTATGTGATTTTTACGTTCATACAACGTGTAGGTTGAAAGGAAAACTAATGCTACCAAAAGAACGATGTCAAAATGTCTGCCGCTACAGAAGCTGGATAGATGAGGGTTAGGAAGAAGCTTGTTTCATTCATTTGCAATCTGGTTTAAAATGTAGGATGAAATTCTTCTGGGGCTCCTAGAACCCATTTAAACTGTTCGATGCGCCATTTACAGTTTTATGATGCGCCGGTAAATTGACATAAAGCCATCGGAAGTGGATTTGGAAAGAAAAATTCTGTCTTTAATTTGCGGTCACAATCGTATTAGTGATCCGAGGAATGAATCACCTAGTTTTCCTTTTATTTGATGAAGAACAAAGCATGATAGATGTATTACCTATGGAAGAGAGCATATATTTGCCTATCTCGCGAAAAAGAACATCTGGACTTTGACCTACCAGGCAACGATGCCTTCAGAAACCTGGCTCAACAGCATCAAATAGTGTAGTGGGGAGTTCGGTGTCAGTGCAAGATGGCAAGTACGCTTAGAACTGAGAGGGTTTGCAGAGACCCGCCTCTGTTCCTGTTCAGCGCTCGTGTATTGTCCTGTTTTCTGGGACACCCAAGTCACATCTACGCTGTTGTTACAGTTGTAGGCCCTTCGGCTTGAGATAGTATCACTATACCCACATCTGTATCTCCTTCTCCTTTTCTCCCTGGAGACCGCCCCAGCGTTCTATTCCCACCGTCTATTCGGGAAGCATTGTATATCTCGCAACGCATAGTGTATTTCATTTCCTGTTTCGACCCGTCTGCTGGGTAGACTGCCTCTGAGAGCCTCTCTAATGGGTAGTGGCCATGACAGGTTACATATTGAATACCAGATTGTATCTCGGGAGTTCGGCTTTGGCCGATTGAATTTGAGTATGCCACGGTAAAGGAACTTGAATTGCCTCGGGTACGGTAAAAAGCCATGGCAGACCAGCATTGCCCGCCAACTTTACCCAAATAGAGGGCTGGCTCGGAACTCGATATGATTGATTTGTACACCCACCACGCATTTAATTCTTCTTTGGCCCAAATGAAAATGAATATTTCATAGCAATAACTTGTTTACTTGCTCAATATTGTTATTATTTTCCTATTTACTGACAGCCCCCGAGCCACTATGCCGGTCTTCGAATCCCAATATCCCCCCCATACAAAGTAAGGATTTTAATTATTCATAGCCATGACAGTCACTGAGTTGATAGCAGTCCACCAAGACCAAACTATCTGGGATTGGATCTTTGAGTCTCCCAAATTCAATTCACTGCAGAAATCACCCGAAAAGGTCGGGGGATATGTCAATACAAAGACGAAGCAGCGCCTTGGCTATGGCGAAGTCAAGGAGCTTGCGACCTATCTGTCGATGGCGCTCTACCAAGACCACAACATCCGAGCCGGTGATCGTGTGATCATCTTCAGTGAAAATAGTATTTGGTATCCCGTTGCTATGTTTGGTACCATTCGACTGGGAGGCATCGCCTCAGGAGCATCTCCATTTCATTCTATCAACGAAATGAGCCAGATGATCCAGGTGGCCCGACCGGCGGTCATCTTCGCATCTCTGACACATTTGCCAGTGGCCTTGAGCAGTGCTAAGGTCAATGGTATGCGTCAAGAGCAGGTTATTTTGTTGGAGGGCAGAGCGGATGGCACTGCCAGCCTGGCAAACCTGATATCCCGAGGGAAAGAATTTGCTCAAACAGACCAAGTCCCCAGCTACCAAGTGGCACATGGAAAAACAAATGGAGACGTTTGTGCATTTTTGGGTTTTAGCAGTGGCACGACTGGCCACCCAAAAGGAGTGAGTCGGCCTTCAACCAATTCTAAAGATGACCGTGTTGACATCGGCCCAGGTAATGCTATCTCACAAAAACGTGATTGCACAATGTTTGCAGCTTAGACAGGTGACGGTCCCAGGTCTCACCAGAACCATTGCTGCTTTGCCATTTTTCCACGGTATGTGATCCTCTACGGCTCCCTATCCGGGATCCGTCAACGGTTGAATTCAACATGATTAATTCAACAGTCACTGGCCTCGTACACTCTCTCAATTTTCCCGCTGCACAGAACATGGAGGTGGCCATTTTGCCAGAGTTCACGATGAAAGGGATGCTAGAGGCCTTGGTCGAATACCAAATTGAAGAGTTGCTTCTCGTCCCGCCAATTGTCATTCGACTCGTGCAGGAGCCGATTGTAGATCAGTATGACTTGTCGCGTCTGAAGCGATTTTTCTGTGGTGCAGCACCTCTCAGTAAGAGCGTTATCGCGCAGCTCCGGGCCAAATTCCCCCACACAGGCTTCAAACAGGGATACGGAATGACCGAATCTTGCTCGGCCGTTACCCTGTGCCCACCGGAAATGTACTCCTACGACAATGCACACACTGTTGGGGTGCTTCTGGGGAGCACGGAGCTAAAGATTATCGGCGAAGATGGACGAGAGCTGGGGGTAAACGAACCGGGTGAGATTTTGTTACGTGGACCGCAAGTGGCCATGGGGTATTGGAAAAATCCCAAGGCCACGGCGGCAACTTTTGATGCTGAAGGTTTCCTCCATAGCGGTGATCAGGGAATGATAGACGCCAGTGGGCTTGTCACTATCACAGATCGACTGAAGGAGTTGATCAAGGTCAAGGGAGTGGGGGTTGCTCCGGCGGAGCTCGAGGACTTGTTACTCAGTCACGCCAGCGTGGAGGATTGTGGAGTTGTCGCCATGCCGGACGAAAGAGCCGGGGAAAGACCCCAGGCATTCGTTGTCACCAAGGGGTGTCTACCAAGCCCGCAATTGGGTCACGAATTGATGGAGCTCGTTCGCAAGAGCAAGGCGCGCGAGAAGTGGATTCACGAAATCGTGTTTGTGGATTCGATCCCGAAAAGTGCCTCGGGCAAGATTCTTCGGCGGCAACTGCGGATGCAGCCACAAGACGCAAAGCTCCCTCGAGGCTTGACGGTGAGATGGACACAGTCACAGGCCCGTCTGTGATTCCGTATACTCGCAATGTGGCGACAGGAAAGGTATCTGCGGACTTGACGTCAACGGCAAACTTGGTGCGGGCAGGCGAGGAAGATGCCCAGTACTGTCCGTCTCCACTAGGATACAATTTCTTTGAATGGCTCCTTTTCCAGGATGTTCATTGGGCGGAAGAGGAGACACTGGAATGGTCGCCATTCAAGTGGAATCGATATTGCATTTCAGGCGTTTGTCGTTCACCGTAATTTTACCCGCGGCATTCACTTAGCCAAATAGGCAATCGATAACCGCTCCCCACTACCCAAATTGGTCTTCCTCTCCCCGGAAGTTGACGGATAGAAGCACTCCCAGGAACTAAGCTGGGATTACCAAACCCCAAAAGATTGGTTTTTATGCGGGGTAGTAAAGTTGCGGGGTAGTGGGATCACGTGAGATTGATTCACGAGGACCCTCAAGGCGGATATTATCTGTAATACACAACCTGAGAACATACCACTTGTTGCTGTAATGGACTCCCCGCGACTCAATCCAGTAGAAAGAGCACGGTCGCCTGTTCCGTTCAAACCAGCTCGGAAGAGAAAACGCGCGACGCGGGCGTGTCTGGGCTGTAGAGCCCGCAAAGTCCGTTGCGATGTCGGGCAGAGTGAGCGTGCTTGCACCAACTGTCATCTAGACTCGTTGGAATGTGTTCTTCAACCCAGGAAACAGACCAGGTATGGCAACCTCCGCGCTCCCGCGAGAAAGGGATGGGCTAACTTGTTGGTTTCGCAGACCAATGTGGAACGACGGATTAAAGAGCTATCGTCGCCGACGTCTCTCAAATGCCACTTCCAGTACAAACAAAGAAGAGGCGCTATCAGATTCTAGGGCTCAAGGTAGTTCTTCGCCGCCTGCAGAGGGTGACGGCCGTGATACCAAAGGACAGGCGCAGCAGCCGGCGTCCCCGTCCCAGGAATCATGCGACTCTAGAGACCAGGGCGACAAGCGGTCCGTAGACCCAAGCAACCGCGCCAACAACGCAGGGTCTGGTGTCACTTTCAGTGTCCTAGATCATGACGTACAGGCCACACCGTCGGAAAATTGCTACACGCAGCGCGAATGTCAAGCTGTCGACCTAACCAACCCGCCAAAACAGAGAGGTCTGATGAATACACCTAGCGGACCCACCTACGAAATTCCGGCGTTTATCAAGCCACTCCCAGGTTGGCTGAGCAGTAAGGATTTGGATTATCTGCACCGCAAAGGTGCTCTCACAATTCCTTCAAATCCACTCCGCGGTCAGCTACTCCAGCGGTTTATTGAGTACATTTACCCATTCATGCCACTGCTGGACTTGAAGGAGTTGCTTCAGGCTATTGAGTTGGAAGGAAAAGAATCTGCCCCTCGCGTGAGTATCTTATTATTTCAGGCGATCATGTTTGCGGGGGCTGCTTTTGTGGATATGGCGCACTTCAAAGCGGCTGGATATACCGTTCGGCGGGCTGCACGAAGAGAATTTTTTGAGAGAGTGAAGGTAAGTAATGACGGATCATGGACTTTATACTAGACGCTCAGCTTACTGTATCTGACAGCTCCTCTACTGCTTAAATATTGAACAGTTTGATATCACCCTAATCCAGTCTTTACTATTGATGACACACTGGTACCATGACAACACCTCTCACAAATCTTTGTGGGGCTGGATGGGTATTGCTACGACAATGTCGCAAGCGAGCGCTCTGCACATAGGCGTGGAACATCATGGGCTCAGTCTCCGAGAGCAGCGGCTGAGGAAACGCCTCGGATGGTGCGTCTTCATGCGAGACCAAGTTCTAGCGCTGGGAATGCGTCGCCCACCTCGCATCCAGC
Organism: Penicillium maclennaniae; assembly: GCF_028827695.1. Classification (NCBI taxonomy): domain Eukaryota; kingdom Fungi; phylum Ascomycota; class Eurotiomycetes; order Eurotiales; family Aspergillaceae; genus Penicillium; species Penicillium maclennaniae. The sequence goes on along the minus strand of NW_026623216.1, from coordinate 2,753,731 downwards.
TGGAAAACCACCAAATCCCAATCTTGTCGCTGGATGATTTCGAATGCAACTCAATCAAAACGACGGTTTTGCCCTCTGGCTGTACCGTGGCACGAGATCTGGTCCAACAGCGGCATTTGGCAGCGTTGTGTATCGAAGTATTCAAACTTTCCGTTTGCATGAGTAAGGTGTTATCAACCCAATATCGACCGGCCTCCAGGATGCTTTCCGGGGACGATGGCTCGACCTTGGTGCTTGTCCCGCGGCATGAAATGCTTGACGAGAAGCAGTTTGGTGCCTGTAATCAGCACCTGGAGGACTGGAGACGCAGCCTCCCAATGATGTGCATGTATGATTCAATCTCGGCTCTGTCCGCCTGTGAATCGCCTGTGATAGTTATTCATAAAGCTCTCTTGAAGATGATGTATCATACTACAGTGGCTGCCCTGTACCGCCCACAGATCATGCCTTTCTCCCCTTGGTCTCCCGCAACTTTCTCCATCGTCGAGGCGGCGAGAGCCTTACCGAAAACTTCGCAGACAAAAATCTGCTCCGCTGCCACTGAGATAAGCGACATTGGACATGACCTTCAGAAGCTCGGTCTTTTACATTATCTCCCAACCTCCAGCATGACCGCATTTCTGCCCGCACTCATTGTACACCTAATGCACATTGCCTACGCCCGTGAAGAACAGGTGGCTCAGAGCATGCAGCACTTCTCAAGCGGAATGGCCATCCTAACAATTCTCAGTGACAGCTATGCAAGCGCAGAGTTAGCCGTTCACTTCTTGGAAAACACCATCAATCTGTCTAATATGCGGATTAGCCGGGTTGTCCGACTGCTGCATCGTTCGCCCCCATCCGAGCCTGCGAGTTGGCCACAGAGCGTCTCTTTCCCTAAGGTTGATCACTCGCCCCCTGATGAAAACGGACGACCTCGATCTCGATCTGTCGTTTCCGTACCCGACAAAGAAGAACAGTCTTCTATTGCTACATCCATACTCAAAAGCAATCCCTGGCCGGAATGGAGTCTTTGGCTAGACGGGGAACCGTTGGAGTCGAATCTTCTTGACCCCAGCTTGGCTGACTCTTTGGGGTCGCGCCTGGGTATACATGGGAATTTGCAGGCAGAAAATTTAGACTTCCCCCTAGTATCGGACGAAATAAACTTTTTCTCCACAGATATACGTGAGTTTTCCCCTGATTACGAAAGAGCTGTGCTAGAGTGGGAGACTTACCTGAGAAACTCGGAATTTTCAGCCAAGAGCACGCATCTGGGGCCGGAAATGGGCTTTTCACCGGACGGCGATGCATTCTTCCATCCTGTCGAGCCTGATTTGGAAGGAATGAGCTCTGCACTTTTCAGTCACAGTGATCTCTTTCAGCAGTCGGCCCACTGAATGGTCTCAAGTCTGTTGTGCCGCTGATTTCTTCTATGAAATTACCATTATTTTCTTTATTCACGGGCCTAGGCCGATAGAATTGCACATGATATCCATGATTCTATGATATCGATGTCATTAGCGAGTTGATTTTGGTATAACGCTTTTTATACTTTTAGTTTTGTGATCTAGGGTGTTGTATCATATGAGTTAAATAGGATACGTAAAATTGCTTGACAAGAGGAATGTAACAAATGCCGTGTGCGCTTCTTTTCTCTTCAAGCCGATTGATTTTTGGTATACACAATCAGCCGAACTGAGGAAAGCGGCCATTGAACATATCCCCTCGATAGGCCATCAAGCAATGACTTTGCGAGGCATTGATTGACTAGACCCCTCGGATCCCTCTCACATCCGGAGCCGCGGCAAAAATGGGGAGTGAGGGGGTGCCGCGGCCCTAGTGATTTACAAGACGCCATACTTGATTCATCCAATTTTCCTATATATGTAGATCCTTTCGCCCTTCTCATGCTATGCCAGCCATTTTCGATCCGACGAAAACCGAAGGTAGAAGTGGAAAAGATGGCTAGTTCTCATCACGAGGAAGAAGGTCACAGTCAGGTTGCGAATATAATTCCCTGGGATCCGAACGCAAGCTACTTTCCATCTCGCAAAGAGCTTCCACCGATCCCAGGAGCACCTCCCGGAGCCGCTTGGTTCTGGGGATCCGATGATAATGTATGTGATTCCAAAGTGCGCAGGCCTTTACAATCTTAATAACAAGACATTAGATCGGAAGATTGAATCTCCTTACCCCAAGGCGGATAAAGGCGGCAGCAGAACAAATTGAAACGGGAGACTTGGTGCCTCTAGAGTCAGTAAAAACCCGCCCCTTTCGCCTCTGTAATAACGATGCAACTCATATGGTGCGGGCGATTCTCATTATTCTTCTTAGTCTTCCGCTCAGTTTTCCAGATACCCCTTCCTTTGACCGAGAACCGTTTCAACACTCCATCAAAGAGGTAGCAGAAGGGACTGTGTTTGATGATATGTATACCCTCAATACTCAGAGCGGCACACAATGGGACGGATTCCGCCATGTCAGTATACGATTTAGTCGATTTAAATCTGCAAAGGAAGCTATTTAACTTGGATGCAGTTTGCACATTTGCCTACAAAGGTTTTTTACAACGGGGTTTGTCTTTCTACATGAATGGAACGAGAACAAAGCTAAACCGACGTCTACAGACCAGAAAAGAAGACATAGTCGGTCCAAAAGCCAACCACAAGTGCAGCATCCACCATTGGGCAGCACATGGAATTGCTGGCCGAGGCATCCTTCTCGACTATAGGCGCTATGCCAAGATGAAAAATCTGTCGTTTGATCCTTTTGAGCGCTATTCCATCAGTTTAGATGAATTGCGCAAATGTGCCGCCATACAGGGCATTGATATTCGGCCGGAGACAGAAGGAGGCCATATCAAAGTTGGCGACATTCTCTTGATCCGGTCTGGCTTCGTTGAGCGATACCATTATGCCACGGCCATAGAGAGGAAAGAGGCAGCAACACGGCCACCACAAAAGATGGAATGGGCGGGCGTCAAGCAAGAGAAAGCGATGGTTGACTGGCTTCACGACTGCTACTTTGCTGCGGTTGTGGGTGACGCACCGACATTTGAAGCATGGCCATCGCAGGACATTTATCACTTACATGAACATTTATTGGCATTGTGGGGAGTTCCTATCGGAGAGATGTGGGACCTCGAGCGTCTTTCATCAATGTGTGAAAAACATCAGCGGTGGACCTTTTTCCTCACCAGTGCACCAGCCAACGTCTATGGTAGATTCCTCTCTGCTCTCTGCTCTTTGCTTCATACGATGTGGCTGACTTTGAATTCATAGGAGGCGTAGGGTCACATGCCAATGCAACGGCTATATTTTGAGTGAGTGTGGGGAGGTGAAGGTAGCCCTTTTGTCCTAAAGGGGGTGGAAATGGCCTCATCATCACCCCTCGTACATAGTAAAAGGTCGATTTCATTTGTGCAAATAAAGTCCTTTGACCTGCACTGTGCATGGAAATATCCTAGATGCTCCTCAATGTATGTAGAAGACATGCTGATTCCGTAGCATTGGACTGAAGTCTCTTTAATTAGCGTACTACTGTCATTACATTGTGACTATAGATGTACAAGGTAGGGCTGGCATTTTTAACAATCAAAACAAGTAAAAGAGGCAATTCCTCATATTCACAGGATAAGCTCTACCGGGTAGGTCCACCCAGGACGGATCATGCCCTTGCTCAGTGAGCATGATCACAGTTTCTCTTTTCCCTGTTTGCCTGGGACGCCAGAGTATAGGGTGTTTCATGTGACCTCGATGACAGATAGATCGGTTGGCTCTCGGTGGCCTATTAGGAAGTTGCGGCCCCGCAACTGGTTAGTGTTTGTATGTCCGTAACATGAAGCTGAATTCGACTAGTAAGTAGGCAAGAAGACTCTGTCCTAGCGTCCAACTAGCCACTAATAGGCTGGCCGCTAATACTAAAAACACGCGGATGTAAGATATGAATACACCGTAATCTATTTAGTGAGGGCCACTATGGATAAGGTGCCGTACTAGGATTGCAGTATTGATTCCCGACAGTCGCAACCCCATCCACAGTTTTCAGCAAATTAGGGCTATCCACCACACCACCATTATCAGCCCGCTCAGCAAATCTTCACAATTTTCAGATTAATTAGTTCAATAGGATGTGTGAATTTGATAGACCGATTGGAGCTATAATCAGCGAGTTCTACCAAAAAATGTTTCAAAGACGTTTCATGGTCCGGGACATCGCTTTTCCCTACCCGCTCGGCCAACCATAGGCCTCAACAGAACGTCAAGAAACGTCACGAAATAGAGTTAAGACGAGGACCGTGCTCGGCTGGAAGTCTCCCTGCACATGTTCATGGAACGGTGAGCACACGGCCAGGCTAGAGGATCCATTAGGACAATACTTGCGTCAGCTCGACGATGCTCGCTGCATGAGACAGGATACATGGACATGCAAAAGCAAAACAGCGCCGGGACAGCGATATGGTATGACGTTTCCCGTGCTTCAGTTCTTCGCATTTGTTGGGTCGACGGCCCAGACTGGAACAACCCGCTGCTCTGGATGGCCTTCTGGAGAAGCATCCATGCATTTGGTCTCTGGGGTTTGCCATGGTGGTTCTTGTGGTGTGAGGCTTGGGCCGATCAGGAACAAAGCCGGGAAGCTTAAAAGTGGCTCCGGCCCGCGGTGTTCCATTTCCAAATGCAGCAATGCTTCGCCGTGGGAGCTGAGTAATCGTGATCCACCACCGAGCGGATCACGCTGTACTTTCGCCTTACAGTCGCCTTGTAGTACTAACCAAAACAATCTTAATGGTATATTGTTTTCAAGCTGATATTCAATGACTGGCAATATTGTCATCATAATGGTGAGACTAAACCACTTACAATAAGTTTAAATAATCAATTGGCTATAAAATATTACATTATGCGGCTGGGCAATCGTAAATCACAAGGTCTCGTTGAAGTATAAAACTCTAGCTGAATTATCCCACTTGTCCCAATTCCGTGAGACTAGGATGCCCTACTATATCTTTCAACCCATCCTCATCAAAGCTTGGCCACATATTCCCAAGCGGACCCATGGAGACTTCCATTCTCAAGTCCATACATCTGAGCGAGCTCCTGTGCCCGCCTCTGGTATTTCTCATGTTTAGCCCGAACCAATGCTGCAGACTTGAGTTCATCCCGACCAATTTGATGGCGATGAGCAGCGTCAGGCCCGTCCGCCACGCGCACATAGCGCGCATACGTCCACATCTCCGGTAGCGGTGTGTGCTGAGTGAGCCCTTGGCCCCCATAAAGTTGCATACATTCATCGATCACCTGAGCAGCAGCGGCGGGGACCTGGATTTTGCACTGTGCGATGGCGTACCTGCCTGCTTTGTTGCCCAGAATGTCCATAGTGTGTGCAGCATTGAAAACCAAAAGACGCATCGAGTCAATCTCGAGGCGCATGGCCGCTAGCCGCTCAATGTTGCTATCAAACTGCCCGATCAGCTTGCCGCGCGGCTTCTTCCGCTCATCAGTACAGCGAATCAAGCCGAGTTCATAAGCCCGTTCACACTGGCCAACAAGACGCATGCAGTGATGGATGCGGCCGGGCCCGAGGCGGCCCTGCGCTATCTCAAACGCTCTCCCTTCGCCCAGAATAAGGTTCTCGCAGGGCACACGAACATTCTCATAGACAAACTCGCCATGACCCTCAGGCGGATGTTCGTAGCCCATGATAGTCAGATTCCGCTTCATTGTCAAGCCGGGGGAGTCGGTAGGGACAAAAAGCATAGAGTGACGCTTCCAGGGGTCAGGGTTCTCGGGATCGGACAGACCCATGAGGATAATAACGCGGATATCAGGGTTGTAGATGGCGTTTCCAAACAACTTGCGGCCATTAATAACATATTCGTTGCCTTCGCGGTGAATGCGACACGCGAGTGTGCGAGGGTCTGACGAAGCTCGGTCTGGTTCCGTCATGGAGTATGCGGTCAGAAAATCACCAGCGAGCACTGGTTTGAGCCATTTTTCTTTCTGCGCATCATTGCAGTATTTGGCCATTAATTCAATATTGCCGGTATCTGGGGCATGACAGTTCAGGGTTTGCGCGGCCCAGTAGGTTCTCCCCAATAGCTCAGCACAGCATGCATACTCTAGATTCGTGAGACCAGGCGATTCTTTGAAATGGGAAGGCAGAAAAAGATTGAAGAGCCCGGCTTGTTTGGCTCGCTCCCGTAGGTCATGCATCAGTGGCGGAGTGTTCCAGGTATCCTTTTCCAGCTGGGCCTTCATGACGGGCTCTGCGGGAATGCATTCATTTTCAACCCAATCATTGACTTTATAGATTGTTTCAATGGCCTTTGGGGATAAATTCTGCTTGACCCAGATTGGAAAAAGCTTGAACGGCCCATCGGATGGGAGAGTTGAGTAACTGAAGGAAGACATGACTTAAAATATATTGATACACACAGGGTGGTGTGCTTGACATGAACTCAATCAGGGCGAGGATGAAGATGGGAGGAAATTGAGTCACTCATAAAAGCGCCCATATCGGCCAAATTATTTAAGAAAGTTGATCCAGATGGGGGACACTCCTTACCGGTAATCTCGGTAGGTCAACCGAGGCATTGCATACCGAGGGTCTGTTATGTGACTCAAGAGTGGTGTGACTCCCTCGGACAGAAAACTGAAATCAAAGAGATACCCAGATTAAGGCTGACTGTGTTTGACATCCGGTATCATTTCATGGCCAGTGCATTCAGACTTAGTTTCGTTTTCTCGTTTCTTATCAAAGGCTTCTCTTACCTCTGTAATTCCTTTCACTTACCTCATAAAACTATTCGACATAAATCAGGACTTCATAACTTCAAGAGGTTCAAAAATATGCTGTGGCCGGAATTGCCTTGTTATGTACTGCGCTCTTTTTTATAATCTTTTCCTGCCATTAACAGTCATGTCCGCTCTAAGCCACTAGGAAGAAGGCGGGAATGCGGGGAACAGCGCTTTGATGCCTCGCGATGGTGTTGCTCTACCTCTCCATCACTGTTCAGCTCCACGTCTAGGAATAAAACAACCTAAAACGCCTAGGCCGATCATGTAGGAGTAATAAAACGGTGGGGAGGAGGGTTAATTTGGCTCTCATGTTTGTAGGTTTGTGTTTAATTTTATTCATTACTACACGAGACAGTATCTATGACACAGGAACGTTGTGGTCACTTGCTTTGCCAGAAGGCGCCAGCAGCCATAGACACCCTGAAGGAACTTCCAAAAAGGCTAGAGTATAGTAATCCAATAACATAATATACCGCTTTATCAATGCAACTCATAAGCCAAGTCCTTGTTGGAAAGGGTGAAGTACATATGTTGCTTGTAACATACAAACTCAAGGCTTTCTTGAACCAGACCAGAAGCCGTGAGGCAAAATTTCGAGTCACCTCGCTGCGCTCTCAGAATTAGTGCGCACTACATGCTCAAGATGATGGCTTTCGATGTCCGCTGATTGGCAGTCTTGGGATTTCGAGCCGAATTGATCTGGCATGGTCGCCGGCTCTCCAAATGCCCCATTCATGACGTCTAGGCTCGTCTGTTTTGTCTCCGGACACAAAAAGAAAACTAAGACCGTTTGAACACACGTTATGGCCAGTAGAACAGTGAAAAAGCGCCAGGTAATTGCCTCGAGCGCAATAGGACCAGCGATAAGAATGATAATGAGCGCTGTATAATAAGCGACCATGCCGAGGGCCATTCCTTGTGAGCGGATGCGAGTGGGGAAAATCTCCGATAAATAGACATATTGCACTGCGTCAATGAAGAATGACCAGAAAAAAATGCTAAGAAAAACGAAGAAAACGGCAGCTTTCTTCCCTGAGGAGTTGTCGGAGTTCAAGTAAAGTGCCTGCAACGTACACTCGCAGAGTAGCGTGCAGGCCGTTCCAACCAGGCCAATGAGCATGAGTCGCACTCGGCCGTAGCGGTCCACTGTCAACGCTGCCCAGATATTACCTGGGATAGAACAAGAAACCCAAATAGCCGCCAGGATCAGCGGCCATGACCCCGAGAATCCCAGTGAGTTGTAGATGAGAACTCCATAGCTGGAGTTGACATAGACACCGGTAAGCTGGTTGCCAAACATTACTATTGCACCCACTAGGGCACGTCTGCGGTTGGAAGACGTGCGAAAGATTTCGAGGTGGGAGCGCTCTGAGCGAATTGCACGGTCTAGCTGTAGTTGATTCAGCATCTGATCAAAGTGAGAATTCAGCCTCGCCATGCTATCGCTATGCTTTGTGCGATACAATCGCTCCAAGATGACGCGAGCCTCATCCGGTCGGTTCTTCTCCAGCAGCCACCTCGGTGATGCGGGTAGAAAAGGGATACCGGCGAGCAAAACGAGAGCAGGTACTGCATGGAATGCAAGCGGGAACCTCCATGGAAAGGTGGAGGCCATATCGGTGGGCGTGTAGAAGTATCTGGAATCTTTTTAGCACCCGAGCGTTGATAATCAGGATGGAAATGTAAGCTGAAGGGGAGATGCTTTTGCGTACGTTCCGACGCCTATCCAACCGGCGAGGGAATAGCCCACGCCAAACATGATTCCATGCATGCTGACCATTAAGCCCCGGGATTCTGGCGTAGACACCTCTGCCTGATACCTTGACGATATTAATGCTTATCTTCTTTCCGGAGCATGCCCTCTATGGCAAAAGAACTGGTTCCTTCTCAGAGGTCTTACATCGGAATTCCCTATTAGTTTTTGTAAACCGGTCAGTCACTCTCGCTTTTGATAGAAACCCGTCGAATCTGTTATCACTACGGTGACACGTACCATAACTAGAACCCCAACTCCAACTCCAGCAATGAACCGAGCGACCAGGAACATGCTAAGGGCAACCGAACTGATATGTAGATTTAGTAAATGCGCCAAGTCAACACCCAATATGCAACAAGGCTATTCCCACCCAGCACACAAAGCCGCACCAATCACTAATGTCACTGCTCCGAACTGCAAGGCAGTCTTACGACCCAGAGCATCGCAAATCCACCCAGCCATAATGGCTCCCACAACTGAGCCCGCTGCATTTACCCCAGTCATGGCACTCAGAATGTGTGACGTGTGCGCGTATCCTGGCTCGCCAGGCTGGGCGAGATGGAAGGATTCGAAAAATGTAGGTTGCCCAATGGCGACTGATATCACCGACATTCCATAGCTGCAAGAGATGGAGCCCACTGCGACAAATAGAACAATTGCCAGATTGAATGCATTGGGGATTAATGAGCCCATCTTCGCTAGACTTGAAGTCATGCGACAAAAATGATAGAAGATAAGCGAGATCGAATGACAGGGTATTCTCTTAATTATCACGCCGGGCCTAAGATGGTTTTAACTAAAAATATCCCTATGTGGGGGAAAAGAATAAACGAGGAAGATTTCTCACTTACCCCGGGTTTTCCTTTTTGGGAAATGTCCAGCCGGAGTCCCTCGGGCACGGCAATCAACTTTGTCCTAACCACGCATCTGCCCACTTCCATTATGCAGAACCTCGGAACAGGGTCCTATTTGGCTTGGCCATAGGAACATAAAGATGCAGGCGAGGCTTCAAAAGTTCCAAATAACATTTCACAGTGGTCTTATCTAACCAACCGACCGCCCCTACGTATGGTCTTTTGGCCGCAGCAAGAAAAATCTCAGTCGCTCTAACATAGCAAGCATTTGTTTTGCAATCGGAAAACTAAATTCAGAACAAAAAAAGATGTCCTCAAAGGCCCCATTCGGAGATCCCCAGTGGCATACACAGACAGACTCGCCTAACTACCGCGAGTCTCACAGAGCTCTGCAAAAGGAAATTCGCGCATACGTGGACAAGGAAATCCGCCCGTTTTGCACGGAGTGGGAACAACAGGGATGCATTCCTGACAAAGTACGGAAATTAAAAATGCAAGCGGTCTATTTTTTGGTGATTTTGACTCTTCCTAGGTTGTTGCAAGGCACGCCAAACTCGGATACTTTGCCGCCTCGGCATATCCCATCCCAGTTGACTATGTGCAGGGAATTCGACTCCCAGGCGGAGTTGCGCCGGAAGGTAAGAAACTCGGAAATCCAAAAGCGATGTTATGGTATTTTTGACTAAACGCTTTTCTTTAGAGTGGGACGTGTTCCATGACTATATTGTGAGTACTGATGAGCCAGCCAGGCTAAGATCCCTTTTCTCGTACTAACAGTAAGCTCGATTGAAGGTCATCGATGAGATGGCCCGATGCGGCCACCTGGGCGTCGTTTGGGGTATCAATGGCGGATCTACCGTTGGGTCTCCTCCCTTGAACCATTATGGCTCTGTTGAACAGAAGAAGCGCTATCTCGGCCCGCTCCTGCGGGGACAGCAGAGGCACTGCTTGGCCGTGACCGAGCCTGGGTGTATGTTCCAAGTTACCTCTACCGAAGCTCCCATCTCTGACATGTCTTCTTCATAGCCGGATCCGATGTTGCTGGCATCGAGACGGTTGCTGAGAAGTCGGTAGATGGCCGCCACTGGGTGATTAATGGCTCAAAGAAATGGATCACTCAAGGCCAGAAAGCCGACTACTGTCTGACAGCTGCACGCACGGGAATGTCAGGTGCAAAAGGATTATCGATGTTTATGATCCCGATGAATGCCAAAGGGGTTACCAAGCGGAAGATGACGAACTCAGGCGTCAGCTCCAGTGGTGAGTCTACCCAGTATGCCAGGGGCTTGAAAACTCCTTGTTAACCCAGTGAAATAGGATCCACATACATTGAGTTTGACGATGTTGTCGTCCCGAGTGAGGATTTGGTTGGAGGAGAGGGTGAAGGGTTCGCAATCATCATGTCTAGTATGTTCTCGACCACGCCCAGTGCCCATCAATTCCTGTGCGGAACTGACAAAAGAAACCAGCCTTCAACCATGAGCGAATTTGGATGGGTATTAACGCATTGCGGTTGGCTCGCGTGTCCCTGGAAGACGCGTACGATCATGCGCTGCGTCGTGAGACATGGGGTAAGAAGTTGATCGAAAACCAGCTACTCCGAGTCAAGTTCACCGAAATGGCGCTCCTTATTGAGACTTGCCATTCGCTTATGGAGAACGTGGTACAGCGCTCTCGTCTAGTGTCCGCGTCAGATGTGGAGCTCGGAACGTGGGCCGGTATCCTGAAGGTACAGGCAGCTCGCACTTTGGAGAAGGTAAACCGAGAGGCACAGCAAGTATTTGGGGGTCTTGGATATTCTCGGGGCGGCGCCGGCGGTAGAGTTGAACAGATTAGTCGCGATGTTCGGGTCATCGTTGTGTCTGGTGGCAGCGAGGAGATCCTGCTCGACATGATCATCAAGCTTCAGCGAAAGCTCGCTGCAGCACGCCTTTGATACAATTCTTGACATCTCTTGTAACTGTCTAGTTAAACAAGACCAAATTATCCATCATATATCCTTGAGATCGTTTCTTGCCACTCGAAGTAGAACGGAATACTCAGGTGAAAGAGTGATGTTGGCGACTAGAGAGATGGAGAAGGATGATGAATTCACTACATTGAAGGGAAAACTTTTCAAGGCCTAATTACATAGGGGGTCAAAAGTCTGTGTACACACCAATTTCGCCTCTATCTTCCCATGTTATTTTCTTTAATTTCTCCACCATTTTAAAAGATATTCAATTCAAACTGGATGCATATGATAACTATCTAGTATTTCGTATACTAGCCCTTTGCCTTTCGTACCGCGGCAATGCGGCGAGGCATAGATCTGATAAAATTATCAATTTTAGCCTGATCAATGCTATCCCATGCGATGACTAGGGCTTTGCGGAATTCATTCCAATCCATCTTAGAACGCCCACGCTGGGCAAGCTGTGGATAAAGCTCGAATAGCTTTAATTTTAGCAAGTTCCAGACATTCTCAATAGGATTTAAATCAGGCGAATACGGCGGCCATTCTATTACCTATATCTAATACTCTTCGAACCATTCTTTTGCAATTTCTGCTACGTGGATACGCGCATTATCTTGCTAGAATATTGTGCTAGGCTCGTATATAGGTAGGAGCGCTTCCTCGAGGGTATCAAGATATGAATTCGTGGTATAGCCGTTTATTTTCGAAAAAGTATCGCGTTCCACAATTATTAACTTTAAGCGACCACCAAGGCCAGATAGATCCCTAAACTATTTACCGGATATCTTTACTATAATTCACAAGATTCACAAGATCCTTCCTGTATCGTTCATTCTTAAATAATAATACGTATTGGGATAGAATTTGACTTACGTTAGACGGAACATTTATCGGAAAAGATCACATTATCAAAATATAGCACACTACCCTATTTTTAGCAAAAGGCGCGTCGAATTTTTGTATCATACTTCTTAAGAAAGATACGCTTCTTGCTAACCTATTTGCGGATATTGCAGCGCTTTAGGACGCGTTTTAATGTTGATTTTGATACTTTAAAGTCGGTATCAATCAAAAGGGCTTTATAGCTTATTATAGGGCTGCGGCGTACTAGACGGAACACATATTGACGCTCAGAGGGGGTAAGCTTCAGTGGGCGGCCTAATCGGGGGTTTATTTTGACGTGTGCATGCTTTTGGAAGTGGTTTTTGGTGTTGTAGATAGTTTGACGCGACATATGTAGATCTTTTACAATTTGGGTGGGTTTTCCGCCCAGTTCAAGGGCATAAACAATAGCAGCACGAGTGGTTTCCGAAAGCTCAGCTCCACGCGGCCGATTACCACTAATTTCGATGCCGAAAGACCTCATAGTGGTGGAGATATGGGGTGGTGAAGTTTAATTGGAAAAGGGGGGTGGGTATAAATTCAGATATGTAAACAGACTTTTGACCCCCTATGTATCTACTCAGAGCAAACTTCGGACTGACCTCCCAGACACGATGCCTCCAGGCGTCCAGCACAACAAGGAAACTAGATCGGACGCACAATTTTATGGGGGCCACGGAAGATCGATAGCGATCTAAACTGGTAACTCCGAATTATACAAGAAGATGTAAGATTCACTATGTGGCTCTACATAGTGGAAAGAATGGTGGGGCCCGATTGCTCCTTTGGTATAGTCTGAGCGTAGACTAGGTGCTCAGAGGGCCTTACTAATCTATCACGTGACTAGCCCCGAGCAGCTCAGTGAGTCTGAGCCCGGACTGAAATTTACCCAGTGAGCTTGACTCTGAGCGCCCGCATTAAAGCGGCGACATCTGGAATAGGAAAGCCCCACCCGGCGCAGGAAATATGGTACGTATAGTTACCTATGAGCCAAGAAAAAAAAAAGGAAGGGCGAGACGCTACTTAAAAGAGAGTATTTTGTAGAAATCGTGCTTAACGCATCACCCTTTGCCTTAAGAAATAAACGGGACGTTGTATCGAAAGGCCGCAACAACCAGTTGGACCCTTGTTTCGTCTATGGGCGTGTCTCGGCAAAATTGGAAATCTGTCTGCTCCACAAGAACTTTTGAGATGGTGTGCAGATGGTTCTGCCTTGATGCGCTCACTACACGGTGGGGTAAGTACAAAATCAATGTGCCGTTCTCGTCACGTTTGCCGATCCATTGCATAGTAGCAAAAGCCTTAGCCATGGCGCGCACATGTTGTCTCATGGAAATCGCAACCTCGCCCGTTTCATGGGGATGGTAAAGAAATTGTCTTTGCAAACAAATTTGCTGGTATGGCCCCGTTTGGCTTCGCTGTTTCCTGTATTGACCGAAGTATGGTAGAACGAGGCACTCACTGCTCGTTGGATTGGCTGGATGGAGATCAGCTCGGAACCTCGCAAAGTGATACGATTGCCTATAGATACAGAAGCTTATTAGTGCTAGAGGTGATTTTGCGGTCAAATCCCGTAAATATTGTTACCAGTGGGCATGGCCCCAGAATAGAATGTAAGTACCCCGGCACTAGTAGTCTCCACAGCCTGATTGGGAGATCATAGGGTATCTAGAAGGAGTGTTCCCAGGCGCATATAGTATGAAATATAATACTTATTGTTGGCCAAGTAGCAGGCTCCGTTAAGGCGTAATTGACTGCAGTAAGTTTACTAGGACAAATAGTCATTTTGATGATGCTAATGCTTTTTTTGATGGGACAATGGGGGTATTTTGATGAGGGAAGATGGCACGTGAGTCGGGCTAGCGTGATACATTTTATTGGGGTCGCTTCTTGGGCTGCTCAGTGAGCGAATCAGTGCGCTCAGCTGAGTATCAGGTGATGCTCACTGAGCAGATCAGGCCGCTCAAGGGCGTGCTCAGTTCTGCTCAGTGAGCAAAAAGCGGCAAGGTCTGAGCACTTATACGGAAGGGGGACGCCAAGAAGTGGCAGAGGAAATCCGGTACGTAGGTAATCAGGTTAAAAAAGGGCATTTCAAAGGCAGGAATTTTTATTTCACGCTAAGAATTATTATGTAAGCTAGAATCCTGGGTCCCAGTCAGCTCCCGCACCTGAATGGGACCCAGGATTAGTCATAAAATCCAGGGTTAAACAAAAAGAATGATGTATAGATCAAAAAGTAATTTTCAAAATCATCCTTTTCATTCCCAGTCTGTCAGTTCTGGGTCCCAGTCAGCTGGGTGCCTGTCACAAGAATCCACCAATCACGAGACTATGGTCTGCTGAGTCAGATCAGGAACGCGCTTGCTGCCTGAGGCGACACGAGATGTGCGGCTCGTTCCTTCGGTCGTCGTCTTGTTTCTCGGACGACGACCTTGCAGTCTCTGTCCTGGATTCCCCCTTTTAATCCACCGCGTCAATATCATCGGTCGTGGGATGGACTCAAAGGGTTTCTGTCAAGCTGTGTAAGTCGATCTCAGTTGAGTTCTCGAGTCTCTGGAGTTCTGAACAATGGACGTCGACTTTAATCTAGAAAGATCAGCTGCTGACTGTCTGCTTCAATCTCTCTAGAAATATCCCGGGGTCCTTTCAGACCTGTACAATCATCGATATTGCAGATCGGACGACTCCAATGAACCATATCGCTCCATACTTCAGCCTAGCCTAGCCCACTGGCACAGCCGCCTGCCTACACGTTGAATGCCCTTCCACCTGCCAAAACACATCTTGTTACGCGTCTTCTTTGCTGAACTGGCTGCGAATACCTTTCACAAGTCTTTGTCGAGCCCTAGCTGCTCAAGGTGGAAGCGGAGGCAGTTCTAACTGCCCCTCCGTGAGGCGTCACGTCTGCACCCCATCACTCTTGGGAGACTCCAAGGTCTCTACGTTGCGTTGGTAACTTTGGTAAAAATCCAGAGACTCTCTACAGTCTCCCTTCTTATCTTCCGTTTCTCTGTGTTGTGCCTTTGTCGTGTTCACCCGGGTGAACAACCCCGGTGACCATTCCGTCCGAACCCACACCCTTCAAGGTATATATACCCTGTGCCCTCGGGCTTCAACTTGATTGACTTACAGGCCTCTAGGCCCATCCGTGTACTCTTTTCCCTTTTATGCAAAAGTTTTTGAATCATCCAGCACATATACCCTTCGCCATCTGCCAGTAGTTTGCTTCCTTTTCATTCATCTTAGCGCCTGCATTTGCATTGCAACTGCTTTCATCTTTCTTCACTCATGGAAGCGACACAGGAATCGACTCAGCCATGTGCTGACCCCCGCCGGATGGGACTGAACAACTCCGGACTTCAAGACCAAGATCTGGCTGACATCATCTGTATCCTGCACCCGAACTCACACGCAGCGCACAATGCAGTGGCGGCGACAGCAGGCTTGGGCGACCAGCACATTCTCCAGAAAGATGTCTTGGAACTTGAGACATCGGAGACTGCAGCACTGGACGTGGCACTCAGACTATCCTCAGATGTTCACGACCTTGGCGCCGGCTTTTGCTTTGGGCGCAACAAGGCACGCTGTGATGTCCTCCTTGCCGTTGATGATGAAGCCAAACGAGTTTCCAACACCCACTTCCGCATTTATCTGACTGGCGACGGCATCATCATGCTCCAAGATACCTCGACCAACGGAACCATTGTAGACAACTGCCGGCTTCGAAAGAGCCAGAAGGAAAACAGTCGCATGCTTACCAACGGCTCAGTCATACAGGTTGTTACTGGCAACCATGGATCAGATGAGGTTCGCTTCGTGGTCCGAATTCCATCGCGTGAAGGCTTCGCCATGCAGTACACACAGAACTGCCTTCGGTATTTTGAGCGAGTCCAGCAGGTCGTCAGTGCTGCTGGTCATCACAAGACTCGGCCTGGGCCGCCACCTGTTCTCTCGTGGTCCGTTGCCAACAGTCACGGCATGCACTGGACGGGCGCTCCGACATACAATGTCACTGGCCAAATTGGAAAGGGTGCATTTGCTACCGTGTATAAGCTTGCCACCAAGCAACACGGAGCAATCTTTGCGGCAAAAGAGCTCGACAAGCGACGTTTCATGAAGAACGGCATACTGGACCAAAAGGTCGATAACGAGATGAGGATAATGAAGGACCTCACACATGTGTGTATCATTCACTTCAGTGCCCAAAATTGACTGTGATACTAATCTTTTCGTTAGCCAAATATCGTTCAATATATTGATCACCACGAGCATGACCGATGGATTTACATCATCATGGAGTATGTGCCTGGGGGCGAGTTGTCGACCTACCTGTCAAGCCATGGCAAAATTCCCGAAGAGATGGTGAGAACAATTGCTCGCCAACTTCTTCGCGCCTTGCACTATTGTCACAAACGACGCATAACGCATCGTGATATCAAGCCTGATAACATTCTTATTGCATCTCTGGATCCGTTACGAGTCAAGTTGTCCGACTTTGGGCTGTCCAAGGTCACGCAGGAAGAGACATTCCTGAAAACCTTCTGTGGCACACTGCTGTATTGTGCGCCAGAGGTATATCCTGACTATGAACAATATCGTCGCGGCGAATTGAGAAAGAGACGCCGTGTTGGAGATCCGTAAGTCTTCTCGTATGTTGCTTTGGACAATTTACTAATGGTTTTCATGGTGGCAGGCCACCAAAGACATCTCCATACAGCCAGTCCGTCGATATGTGGTCACTCGGTGCGGTACTGTATCATGTTCTCTCAGGCGTGCCACCGTACTCGGGGCGTGCTGAAGATCGAGGTGTACACATGCTCCGCACTATCATGGAGTCACAGGCGGACTTCGACGTTCTGCGCCGTGCTGGTGTATCTGAATCCGGGATCAATTTCGTTGCCCAGTTATTGAACAGAGATCCATTTTGTCGTCCAACCGAGAAGGAATGCTTCCAGCATCCATGGATCTCTGAGGTGCCTGATGTGGATGAGTATCCGGACGATGAAGACATCCTCGGTGAGACCCGTGAAGGTCTGTCGGTTATTGGCGAGGCAGAGGAGGAACTCGATGCGTCGCAGCTGTCCATCCGAGACGATCCAGCGTACACGTACGGCGAGGAAGAACAAGGAAGTAGCAACGAGGGACTCTCCAAAAAGCCACGCATTGAATATGTTGCGACGGATATTCGCTACCCCTCGCTTCCCAAAATTGATAGTCTTCAAGACGGTCAAATTGTTGCCGAACACCAAGCCCGACGACTCTTCGGTGAAGTGAGCTCGTCGGCCTTACGCAGCTCCCACGCATTAGGCAACCCTGGTTCTTGGAACGCCGACGAGTTCGACATTGAGGGCTTTGTTTCTTCTGGTGAGTCTATCAGTGATGATCGCAGCGTCTTTTCGATCATTTCTCTCCCAGAACACCCGTTCGGCGGCACCGCGCCCAGTTTAATGGGCGCTGAGAACCTCGTCGGACGACTGAACATGAATTCCTCGTATCCTTTCCTCCATCCTCAGGCTGGTCCGGTTAACGTGACATCGACTCGGCAGACAAGCCCCGGTCAATCCAAGGACCCCACGATGGCAGGTAGCTTGTGTCGCGAAAACGCACCCTCCAGCGACAGCGTCGACACCACTCCAAAGCACCATCACGCCAGCACCGTCGACGTATCGAAAAACACATGTCTTCCACCGCCAGTGAACAATCCAGCGCCAACGCCGAGAGCGTTCCCTACAATCCCGCTTCGCCTCGAGACGTCCCCGACGAGGGTTTCGACCCTGAACTTGCAACCACTCTCGATGCTCAAACCGGTCAGGCAATCATAGACCAACTCGGAACAGCCGAAATTGAAGCATCCGAGCCGATTGTTCACCAGCCTGATCAAATTGCCATTTCGCGCAGCCTGTCCACGGAAGAGTTCACCAAACCACCTAAGCTCTTGGGGAGACTAAAGAGTACTCCAGGCTCGATCCTTGATGTGAATATCCGACTCGAACGTCGAATGACCTCATGGGGTCGTGGTTCAGGCGCCACATTCCAGCACCCCAATCCAATGGACGTCCGGATCCCCGCTTATGCCGTCGAAGTCACATTCTGGGTGAAGGGAATGGAGCTCCAGATCGCGCGAGGTAAGGACTGGACTGAGATTGCCGGCGTGGCAGCCATCCTGTCCACCAAAGCTCGCAAGGGAATCTGGGTCAACGGCATTGCGCTCCACAAAGCCGGCTCCGAGGACATGCAATACGGTAATCTGTACAATGGAGATATCATCACGATCTATCGGCACAAAGATGCCTATCTCGATCTACAGTGTGAGTTCTACCACGGCGAAAGCGCGCAGCCCCGCCCGGCTCATGAAGCCGGCTTTGTGGTTCGCAAGGCGCTGCTTGGCAAGTCGGACGGCGCGAACCGCATGCCCGTTCAAACGAACCGAAAGAAGGAAGCCGAATAAGATGAGATGATTGGTATGAAATTGCATCATTAGGTGTGAGACCGAGGTAGTACAGGCCATGTGGCTCCACAATGTCATTGTCGTTATCCGCATGCGGACGAGTGTAGGTGAAGATGTAGTTGTCGGTGACGATGTAGATGTAGATGTAGATGTATGAGTAGACAGGTCGATCTCCCGAGCTCGGTACCTGCAGTAGGGCTGATTTAGCGGAAATGAGGTACGTTTCATGGAGATAGTCGATTCCTTCTAGTCCTTTGAGTGGAAGAAATTACCGTGAATCAACGACCCCTTATATCGAGATCACACCAGTGCGACAGTGTCCCATCGCCAGTGGTGTCACTTCGACTGCATCCGGCGTGTCTTCTCGGCGCGATCTCTTCGCTCATTTACCTAATCCCTGGTCTGTGCGAATCACGAATGGAACCATCGTCTCAAATTGAGCTCAATCCGCCTGCAACGGTTCGTTCATCTCTCCATGTCTTAATTTCCGTCTTCTCCCTTCCACCCCTTTCCTCGTCATCCTGATCACAGCGGGAACTCACTCAACCTCAGCCATCTGCGCTCACCTCTCGGAATAATATCTCCTCCTTTTCCGATCGTGCAATGTCCTTATCGCGATCACCCTCTCCCCACCCGGGCGGAGGGTGGTCCAGCCCGGGCCTCACCCCCGGCAGTGGTAATTCGACTCCGCGCGGCTATTCGCCCTCGGGAGCTTCACTGGCTCCCAGCGGCATTTCGTGGGCTGCCGCTAAAGCGAAAAGCGACGAGGTGCGCGGGTACCCTTCATTCTCGACGCGCAACTCGGGGTTTTTCTCCCGACAGAAACACCGTATCTCGGCGCGCTTGCCCAGCTTCCGCGGGGAATCGCACAGCTATGTCGCCAAAGACCAATACGGACGCGCTCACCACCGTCACGGAGGTGGTCGTGGGCCCTTTGGGATTCTGTTTCGGCGAGGCCGGTCTCGTTTGGTCCTCGGACTGTTCTTACTATGGATTGGATATCTGTGCTTTTGGTCCAGTGAGTGGTAATGCACCGTGCGACGTGGTCACATTCTAATTCAATCATTTAGCAATCGTCCAATTCTACCGACGGTCGCCTCTCGGTGGAGGCCGCAAATTCGTGATCATCCTCGGCTCGAACGTCGAGGGCGGCGTGATGGAGTGGAAAGGCGCACGCGAATGGGCGATTGAGCGCAACAGCATCTGGAACAAGAAACAGTATGCGAAGCGATGGGGCTACGAGCTTGAGGTCGTCAACATGCTGGCTAAGAAGCGGTATTCGCACGAATGGCGCGAGAGCTGGGAGAAAGGCGACGTGATCCGCGAAGCCATGCGCAAATATCCGGACGCCGAGTGGTTCTGGTGGCTTGATTTAAACACCTGGATTATGGAACACGACACTTCTCTGCAGAGCCATATCTTTAATCACCTGGATGACCGCGTCTACCGGGATATCAATGAGTACAACCCCATGAACATCACCCACCCGCTGCCGGAGTTCTATCTGGATGACCTTGGTCGCGCTCTGGAGGGGGATGGAGACCCAGACTCGCTCAACATGCTCCTGACGCAGGACTGTACCGGTTTCAATCTGGGATCTTTCTTTTTACGACGGTCCCTCTGGACCGACCGACTTCTTGATTCATGGTGGGACCCGGTCATGTACGAGCAGATGCACATGAACTGGGAGCACAAAGAGCAAGATGCCTTTGAATATGTCTACCAAAGCCAACCCTGGATACGAAGCAGCGTTGGCTTCCTCCCGCAACGCACCATCAATTCCTTCCCACCCGGCGCGTGCGGCGACGAGAACAACCCGCAATTCCACTATCAAGAGGAAGATCGCGATATGGTAGTGAACATGGCTGGATGCATGTTTGGTCGTGACTGCTGGACCGAGATACACGATTTCCGAGAACTAAGCAACAAGTTGCATCGCAGCATCTGGGGACAACTCATGGAGAGCTGGCGTGGGACATACGACGCGGCTGACAGCACGGATGACGACGACGGGCAATAGTCTTGCCTAGCCTGAACGTGTCATCTTTTCATTCTCGCTATTTTGCTTTTATGGTTTCATGTTTCGCGCTTTCCACGCACCCTAGACGGCTGCGCATTGTATGAATGAAATTGCTAGGCGTGTACATGGGAGTTCGGCTGGGTTATGCATGGGTTGGTTGGAGCTACATATTATTTTCTGATATAATTCAAATATTCTCTTGACTACACTCCGCAATTAACAATACCACTTGATCTATGCTGGTCAACCAAATATAGAAATCACATGACCTGATGAAAAGTGCACTTCTGTTCTCTCTGAGTAACCATATTCTCACCGCCTAAATCTCACCCAATCACCACCCAGCTAATCCAACCACTCTCACATCGGATTCGACATCAACCGCAACAAGACCATCTCTTTCTTCACGCCCTCCACCCTAATCAGCTCCGGGCCTTCCATCCACCTCCCACCTACCACCCGACCAACCACAATCACAATGCCGACCCCGGAGTCCGCAGCCTTCCTGGCCAAGAAGCCTACCGTGCCCCCGACCTACGAGGGCGTCGACTTCGAAGACAACGTCGCCGTCCACAATGCCCGCGACGCAGTCATCCGCGAGCAATGGGTGCGCAGCATGATGTCCCGACTTGTCGGCGAGGAGCTGGGCAAGTGCTATGCGCGCGAGGGTGTGAACCACCTGGAGAAGTGCGGTGTCTTGCGGGGTGAGTGATTTTCTCTCCGTGGTACAGACGATCAATTGAGCCTGAATACTGCTATCTCCGCGGGGATCTACATTCTTCTTGAATCTATTTGGGTAGTCTGGTGGATTTTATTTGGATATGCAGGCTAATAGACTCCTCTAGAAAAATACTTCGAGCTCCTCGGCGAGCGCAAGGTTAAGGGATACCTGGGCCAGGAGAAGAACTACTTCGAGAAGTCCGCATAAAGGATTTCAAAGCCGGGTTGAATGCTGTATTTGGGATAGGAAATTGGGTTTTTGGTCGTGAGCTGTTCGGTCGATCTACTCCGGTTTGATGATCACTCGGGACGACTCGGACATTGCGCATTTTCGCCGATCGACCGATATATCTTTCCAGGCTCGAATGGTCCTTGCGAGTCTGGGGCGGCCGGCTGTGACACGACCTGCCCAAAAGGATTGAGGGAGTTACTTGCTCTCTCTTGTACTGTACATATAAGATATCATTGTCTGGTCAATTTCATTATGTTTGAAGACGTTCCGTTTTTCTGGGAGTGCCTGGGAGCGCGTTTGGAGAGTATACCAGGGAGCCGGTAGTTAACATATGCTGTTGAGCTGATTTGGGCTGAAATGGGAAATATGCCCTTGGAGGTGGACCAGTTACATTCTCTCTTCATGAGACTTGGGAGTATATTGCTGCATGCCAATACAAAATGGTTTAAATATATTAATAGTACGCGCTGGAAGCAGTCTCGCTCCGATCTGGGAAGCCACCCGGTGGACCTCGAGGCTCCGGTAGCGCTTCCTCGTCACTATCGTCGGGGTCGCTTCCGAAGTGCAATTGCTGGTGTTCATCCGGCGGGGCCCGCATGCGTGCCAATTGGTCCTCTTCCAGGGATGGGGGCTTGTATGGGACCGGAGTTTGGTGAATATCTCGACCAGAAGGAATGTTAGATAGCAACGAGGCTGGTGATGGGATAATCTGGGTATTCATCTGGCGCATGTCAGTACTCGAAACGAGTGTTCAGGAAACATGAGACTTACCGTGTCATTCATGCGCACCCATTTTGTCTCCAGCATGTCAATGACACGGCCTTCTTCCTCCCGGCCAGCATCATCTCTGGGTGCCAGAGGGCCCTTATCGCTGCGTCCACCACCAGCGTCCTTGTTGATCTTCTTCTCTTCGCGGCGTTCATTCCACTCGCGTTTCAATCGTGAGAAGCCGCCCTTCTTCTCACCAATTTCATCTACACCCCCACGAAGGGCAAGTGTAGTCCGCGCACCGCGTAGCCAAGCAATACCCTCGCCCACCTTCCCAGCCAATTCAGCATCAACACCGAAGAACCGACAACCCCGAGCACGAGCCACTCTCTCTAGCACACCAGCATACCGAATGACATCCTCATCCACCCGTGTCCTTCCCGAGGACCCAACAGCCCCAAGGCCAGCAGTGGCCTGATTAGCATATTCCGCAGCCCTCGTACACAATCTCGCAAACACAAGTGCCCTGACCTTGGGAATCTCCGGCGCGCGTACCATCCACTCCTTATCATTCGGATTCCGCGACTGGATACACGCAACAACATATGCATCATCCTTCAAAACAGCCAGCAGCGTAGCTTCGGCCAATGCCAACTTCGCCAGCGCAAACTGCGTCGAAGCATCGATATCCGGCACTGCAGATGTCGTAGCCGCCGCGAAAGCAGGCGACGATGCAAGCAAGTCATGCACCGAGCTAGCTTGTAGTAGATATTTCATCGCAGTCTGCACAGCGACAGTGCGCTGCTCAGCTGTCGGCGTCGTCAACGCATATAGCGATTCCACGACGCCCGTACGCGCCAGGCGACTTAGTACATAGCCGAGCGTTGTGAGAGTAAATGCGACCTCAAAATCAATACCTCGACCTGCGATGCGGCCACCTCGAGCGCGCAGTGATTTCTTTCCGGAGCTAGAAGAGCCTATGTTCAATGCATTTCCGGCGGATAAAGTGGGCTTCCAGGCGAATTCGATCTCCGCGCGGAGTGTTATCTCGATGGTTTCCCCGGATGGGAGCTTCTCTGCAAAGACACTGCCACCCGAGGCTGGGCCGTCATTTGCAAGGGGTCTACTGCTGAGGACGTGCGATATCGTGAAAATTAAGGGTATGTAGTCGTTCAATGCGGAGAGAACGGTGGGTAGGTGGGCGTCCTGGCGCGCGCCGCCGGGTAGGCGCTTGTGAGCCTTGAGGGCGAGGCGGAGGGCATGACGCGTACTTGAGGCAACCTGAGGAAGAGAGGGATGTGTAGAAGAGGTGATGAAGGACTGAAATGACAGTGGAGAGGTTGTTGGGAGAACGAACGCGTAGACCATTTTGAAGCGCGGGGAGTTGGAGAAGCAAGGCGGGCCTGATGTCACCGATGGCCAAGCCCGCCATAGGGAGAAGCGAGTTGTGAATTACTTGGCGAGGTCGAAATATCTCTACTTAGACCTTGACCCGTTTCAGTCTTTTCTTTATGTCCATCTGTTCTCTCTGATTCATACATCAGAAGTGTGATGTTCTGTTGTAGCAACTTCGACTCCGATCGTGAGCTTCGTTTCCACAAATGTAGAACTTAAGGCATAATGTAAGCTGGTGAGAGCTACCCGGTACTAATTGTTTGATTATATGAGAGCTACCCGAGAATTAAATATTCCTGAATTGATGCCCAGCTGGGCAGCGACCATTTGAACTGCAAATTTTCTAGAAGTTGGCTCCATTGTATTTCTATCGATCTAAACTACTCTCATTGTCATTGAAATCTTGAGATGCAAAATTAATCTAAGCAGCCGGTTCTCATACTTTCCGTCAAAATGTCGTGTTGCCGCTAGCTCTAGTCATGGCGATACCACCTCTTTCCTTGCCATTGCAAGAAAATAGTTGGAAAGAAGCTAGCGCCCATAATCAAGGCCGCCACGACTCCAGAGCTAGCAGCGATGCCGACGCTGTCGAACATTGAGGTGAACCTAATACTCATCAGTAGACGTTCATGAAACAATAATAGGCCAACATACCAGAAAGGCCCGAGGAATCCCCAAGTCGATCGAACAAAGTTAATGAAAACACCCACGCTACCCGCATCCTGCGGATACGTATCCACGGCATAGGTAGTGAGGACGGTAGTAACGACCTGGTTTCCGAACGCCGCAATACCGGTTCCAATGACAGGCTTCACATTCCATACGCCCTGGGTAGCATCTTGCGTACAGACTAGGAACATAGCAAGACCACCAATAGCCAGCAAGTATCCAATGTAGCTCAACCACAACCGATATTCAGGCGCAGGTTTGTGGCCGATGCGCTTGGCACGGGCATTCATCCACATGTCGGACATGAAGCCGCCTAGTTGTTCACCAAGCAGGGAGCCCACGATCAGGCCCAAGAATTGGAGCCCGAGTTGTTGCGCATTGAGCTCGAATTTGCTCTGGAGTAGTTGGGGGACTTCGACGGAGCCGAGGACTGATGCGAAGAGGAAGACCATCGAATATGCAATGGCTGCGAGGAGGACAGGAATATTGGTGAAGAGAGTCAAAGGGTGAGTGAATTCGGTCCACCTGAACGGAGTCGGGTCGATTCGGCGGATAGACAAGTACTGGTGCTTCACACCGGATGGGCGACTCTCGACATCGCCGCCGATATAGCGGGTCTCGGGGCCGAAGAAGACATACAGGATGAACTGGACGGCGTTGGTCTGTAGGATGTCAGATTTAAAGTCTCAGGGTGTACAGAGACAGCACTTACAATTGCTAAGACCCAGTAGATCCAGCGATATCCGACTCGCTGGACGACAAAGCCAAAGATAAACGGCCCAGTGGGAATTCCTAGTGTCACCAGTAGAGTCCATACACCCATGTAGCGTGCACGCTGGTGTCGGAAGTATGACTCGGTGACGACTCCACTGCCGATAGCCATAGCAGGGGAGATGAAAAACGCCACCAAAGCACGACAGGCGGCCATGGATGCATAGTCCGGACTCTTCCCACATCCCACATTACAGACACAGCTCAAAATCAGCGAGAGGAGAAAGATTGGTCGGCGTCCATATCTGTGGGAAAGGGGCTTCCAGAGCAGCGGGGCTCCACCAAGGATGGCAATTTGGAGAGATGTCAAATATGAAACGCGCTGGATGGAGACCCCGAGATCTACAGCGATGTCTTCGTAGGCGCAAATGATAGCAGCGGCTGTAAATGTGCCCATACAGGCGTGGAAAGCGACCAAACTCAGGTTCGCCGTTTTCTGTCATCCTGTCAGCGATGTGCATAGATTGAGCATTGCACATTTTATCTTACCTTCCACAGCGGCCAATTATATGGGTCCGCAGGGTCCATGCTAGGAATGGGATCAATATTGAGGGTACCATGTCGCTCGATCAGATAGGCCTTGTGTGCTTCCGAGAGAAATCTGGTAGGATCGAGGCTGTCATTGAGACCCTTTTCCTCCACATAGTCGGCACTCGATTTAGGAGGTGTTGCCCCGGGGGTTCCTTGTTCCGAGCCCATGACTGGAGATATTGAAGCAAGTATCAGACCAGGATGATACGACTGAGGGGCCAGCAGCGGTGGAGGTCATACAAATGGGGTCGGGAACCCCTCGCTGGGGGTTCGGGAATTTCATTTCCGGGGTATGGGGCTGTTGACTCAACAATGGGCCCGACTGGGGATAGAACCGTGGAGTCTGGGGCTAGGAGTCCTTTTGATGGCCATTTCTGGAGCCAAGCACTGATATCGCCATGTATTCAACATGGGGGGAGGAGGGCATTACGGTAGTTTGATCCCGTTTCATTGCCGGAGAACGGGGGCCGATGGAGACTCGGGCTGTCAGAGGAGCGGGAACTCCTGCTCATCTTGCGCTTCTGACTGGATGGTCGGTGGGCAGTGGCCCGGTGATTTGGCACCGACGGAGATGCCTCGCCTTCCTTGGAGTCAATTGCCGACGGACGATCCCGTCTTGGTGACTGGAGATATCGGGCAGGGCTTGTGCGAGCGGGTAGCCAAGTTGGCCCAGTCGAATAACGCTGTCAATGACT
The DNA here is from genome assembly GCF_028827695.1 of Penicillium maclennaniae. NCBI lineage: Eukaryota > Fungi > Ascomycota > Eurotiomycetes > Eurotiales > Aspergillaceae > Penicillium > Penicillium maclennaniae. Next base: position 2,727,314 of record NW_026623216.1, on the reverse strand, counting down.
TTTGATTGGCTTGTGTCTGGCTCTCGCGGATTTTGTGGATGGTCTGGATGAATGGCTTAGAGAGGTGTGTTGAGGGTCTCCCCGGACTGTCCACGGTGGGGGAAATCCGGGGCTCCACGATGTGCCCAGACCCGCCTTGGAGAGGAACAATCAGCCCGAACAACGGTGGGATGACTGACCTCTATCTTTTCATGGCCCTGGAAGCACACAGAATCAATGGTATAGCAATAGAATAGTGAACATGAGAGCCCATCTTCAACGAGATCTATTATGAGATCATTGAGAACACTACATTCGAAGTCTAGATCCCCTCAGGCTAGCGTCAACCCCAAACCACAGCCCGCGTAAAATGTCTCAATGTATCTGCTTTATCGCGAGCTTAGTTTGAACCTTGAACGAGAACTGTTCGAGTGGGGCAATCACGGCCTAGTCTTCCAGAGACCCGAGGACGCGAACACAGCCAGCCGATGCTGTCCCAAACAGGAAGCCGGCTAGTCGATTCAACGCTCCGTAGGACTCAAACAAGATCGTGCCATGGCTCAAGCACAATTTACTGTTCACTTGTTGGATATACCTTGTTCTGTGCGACTCGAAAGGCCTTTTCAATTTTTGGGTACCAACCAAAGTTGACATTGTCAATCATGTTCCAGTGAAAACAGTAGAGAGTCTGTGTATTAATGGGCTGAGTTGGCTTCATGAAGGAGGGTCCATATTGATCAACCCATAATATAATTAAATAGCGTCCAGGGTATTGAACGCGATATATTGTGGCGGTATTCTTGAAGGGTATTGGGAATAAGGCGACCAGACTCGGTTCATGATTTGCAAAGGCTTGATTGTTCGTACTATCTCTGCATCGTATTATGTGGACAGGACAGGGCCCCATTACATTTTTGAAAAATTTTGAATGTGTCCCTGGAGGTCTCTTGATATGTCTTTACTACAAGGCGTCTTCCTATCACATCTAGAGACATGTTTGAACGCGCTTTGAATACTCTCCTCTCTATTCAGTGGCAGACAAGACTCTTGCTAATAATTGAGACAACGAATTTAGCAATGTGGGGAAACATATCCAGATGATCAATTTGTTTAAATTGTGTCAGAGATTACCATACATGACACTTTGACGATGTAAAGATCATGTTAGCGCCGGTCTCCTGGTATGCCTGAATCGTCCAAAAACTTTCAATTGCGATCACGAATTCGCTTTGAAGAAGTACTGTCGCCTGGTCTGCTGGGAGCTGATCTTAATCCGGTTTGGTCATGGAGGGCTCCCTTCGCTGACGGCATTTCAGCCGTTGGCCCCCTTGTATTGACTCACGTTGGGCGATGTGACTGTTGAGAACTCTGCTGTATATTGCACACTTCGACGGCGCTCCCTTGAGAGTAGCATTAAAAGGTATCGCGACATTTGCCATGATTCTGGGCCGAGAAGAACAATCCATGTCTCGTTTCCCTAGTGGGTGTTGGTGGTGTGGATGATTTGAGTCGAGAGACCAAGAACACTTTCAACCCTCCATATTATCATGGTCTGACATGTTGCTAGGCGCACTGCTGACACCAGACGTGTCACTGACTGGGCTGCGTGGCGCGCGAGATCGGACTTGCGCACTCCATTCGCGAATGCTGGGCGCGCCGCCCTCGATAATCAAAGGGTGTTCTTCCGCATGTTTTCCAAGCACTGTACCCGCGTATCGAGACTCCTCACCAGTCTTGCTGTGTTTTTTCTTCAAAGCAGTGAGATAATCCTCCTTTTCCACGGCATCAGGGTCGATCATATCGCCCTCGCTGGGTACAAAGCCTGCAATGCGCCGGATCTCACGATGTGCAGGGCCAGTGATCCACCCAATGAATGACTCCAGACCGCGCAAATCCTCTTCACCCGCCCAATCTTCTTCCCATTCTCGTAGCTGCGGTCGTAGGGCTCCTGCATCTTGAAGCGCTTGATAAATGTCCTCCAGGACTGGTGACGGATCATCGGGGTGGGCATTGGCAGCATGCGCAGCAGCAGAAGAGGCGAGAATCATGAGATATCTTCCAGTCAGGTCGGAGAGAGTTTCTAGCACAGAAGGGCGCGTCGAGTGGAAACCCTGGGCGCGGAGGATTTGGATGATGGGAGGTCGGAGGAGAGCATTATGGAGATTGTTCGCCGACATGACAGTCGAGACAGTCAATCGTGCGATGAAGAAAGTGTTGGCTAGGGGAATCAGAAGCAGAGGATGGAAAGAGACCGCTCAGGAAAGATGTGAAGTGTACAAGAAGATGAAGGCAATGGAGAGAAATGACTGCAGCTTGCGCGCGGATCAAAAGCGGAGCGGAGAATTCGGGCCGCCGCGTCTTGCGTCCTTCGACCTCCTTCCACCTTCACAACTCTCCCTAGGCGCCTGTTTGCTCATTCGGCAAGATGTCTGAGGCTCCGCGCCCAACGCTGAAGCTCAAGTTCAGCAAAAAGCCGTCGCAACCCGCGGCCGAGCCTGAACCTACGCCAGCACCTGCAGAACCCTCTCAACCGAAGCTCACCCTAAAGATCGGTCGCAAACCACAACCACCTCCCGAAGCGCCCGAAGAGAAGCCTAAAAAGAAGAAGCTGTCCAAGAAGCGCCCTGCTGAGAATGTCACCCAACCCGAACCTGCGACGGTTCAGCAAGGTCCCAAGAGGCTTAAGCTGAACCCATCTAAGAAGCCTGGCCTCCAATCGATTCGAATCAAGAACAAGGGTGTTGTGCCTAACCGGCCTGTTGGTGTGGGCTACGACTCGGAGGCATCAGACAATGAGGTCGATCCGGCCATCGAAGAACAGTTCATCTTACGGATGTTACCAGGCGAGGACTGTGAATATCTTCGTCAAACGATCAACGAGCGCAGGTTTGATAAGTCGGAGTTTTCATTCAAGCCCCTCACGCGAGAGGGACGCCGCGCCATCTTGAAGATTCGAGACAAACAGTACGCCGCAGCTTTGGTTGATCTTCCTTGCATTATCGAGGGCATGAAGAGCTGGGATCGTCGGGGATGGTATAAATCAGCGGATATTTGTCAAATGCTTCTGGTTCTGGGTCCTGTTGCAAATGATCAAGAGGCTTTGGAATATCCTCTTCCCCCAGAGGTCGACCAAACGGATAACAAGACATTGCAATATCCCCACGGTCTCGCACCGCCGTTGCGCTGGGTTCGCAAGCGTCGTTTCCGGGACCGTGTCAGCTCGCGCACCATCGAACAGGTCGAAAAGGCAGTGGAGGACCTGGTTGCACAAGACGAGAATTCTGTCTTCCCGCCTCGGTTCGAGTTGGTGGACAGCGCGTCTCTGAACCGCGCCGAGGGCTTCGTGCAGAGCGGAGAATACGATGAGGAGTATGATGATTACCAGGATGCAGAAGGCGAGATGGACGACGACATGTACGATGATCTTGAAGATGACCTTGCTGCTGAGATGGAGGCTGCTCTTGCTGCTGGAGATGATGAACCAGCTGCGCCTGCAGAGCAAGTAGGCACACCATCTGCAAAACCGTCAACGCCAGCCGAAGCCCCTACGCCTGCTGGTGAATCCTCTGATAGCGACGATTCAGAGGACGGAGATGATCTTGACGAAGAACAACTCGAGGAGCAGCGACAGATGCAGCAGCACCGCGAAGAAGTCGTTGAACTCGAGGCCCTCATCCGTACCGAGACAGCAACTTGGGAGAGAATGCAGAACGTTATTTTGCGTAACAAGATGGGACGGCGCATCCAGCAACTGAAGCAGGATCTGGAGCTTAAGAAGGTCTCAATCGGAATGTCAGGCGATGCGGATATGTGATTTTGCATTTGATCATAGCTTCTACTTGGACTATCATGGTACCTTGCAGCCAGAGAAAGCTGGCATCTAATGAATTAACGATTCCCATTCCAAACCGGTTCCTTGAACCACCATTCAAGACCTTGATCAAGCTAGTGACTTCCAACCACTGGATCCCCCGTCGCTTGCTTAACAGCCTCCTCCACATCCACATTCTCATTCTGCTGCAACTTGCGCTGCCTAACAGCCTCCCTCTCAGCAACTTCACGATCGACCGGCACAGAAACGTTTCCTACCCTCTCGTCCAGCATTCGGTCATGCTCAGCCCTCTTCTCGTCCATCCCTGCCGCAAGATCAGGCTGATCTCCAAACCCAGGATGTCCAGGCCCACCAGGACCATCAGGACCACCAACAGGACCTGCATGAGCCCCAGCTTGCGCACGACGCTGTCCCATCCCCTTGCGCTGCACTGAATCGGCAATATATCCCTCCGATGGCTGTTGCTCAACGCCATACTCCAGGTCCACGGCATGGTTTTGCATCGCGCGTTGTTCCTTTCGATGCTGCTCCTCAAGAAGCGCTCGGGCCTCATCATTCGCTGGCCTTGAACTCGCCCCGCGCGTGATCGAAGGCGTCGCATCTCCATATTGACGCGACTGTGTTTCCGACGTGCGCTGTTCTTGGGGTGTATGCTCGACGGGGTTCGAAGCTTGCGCATAGGCAGCTTGTTTGGGTGGTTGTGAAAACTCGGCAGCCTTTGCGGTCTGCGAGCGAGTCTGACGGGGCTCCATTCTAAGATTGGGATGCTTAGTCTAGAAGTTGTAAATTGAATACAAAATTGGCATGAAGACAATGGTTGAAGATGTCAGGAGCTTGGAGTTGCAGTGGAGTTTATCTGCGTGCTTCAGTGCATGACGTCAGGGCCTACAATGTACGTCAGGGTCTGGGAGCCGGTTTCGGGGGTTCTTGTCTACAGGAACAAAGCTAACACAATCAATTCGAATATTCCACGAAATTAATTGGTTTCTGAAGCGGAGTGGCCAAGTCATGTTTGGGCTTAAATTGTGGATCACTGTAGACGTTCACTGTTCACATTCGGATGCGAACAACGAAGTCCACCCCATCTCTTGTTTTGGCGACTTGATCCTCGATGTATACTTACAAATCCCCAGATAATTCTTTGGTAGATTCATTATTTCACTCAGTTTCCTCGAGGTCACGTCTCTCGCTGGATTATTGGTGTACGGTCCTGCTGGGATGGCAAATGGCAAGGGCCTGCCTGGGATAGATTGTCGGCCAGGACAGCACGATACTGGAGATATCTTGAGAAGCGCTCTGCAAATCCTCACGACGTGAAATCTTCAACGCAACATCCTTAGAGTCTGATCTGGTCCTAGAATATCATACGGCGACGCTGCAAGTCCTGTACTGTCTATTCAAATTTCAAACACCCATCCTGCGATTCACGAGCATGGCTTATACACAAACATTTAAATTGATTGATCCGACATGGATGCTGCACTCAAGTATATAGGGCCGGTCTGCTGTCTCATTGTGCATATGGTCAAAGGAGAGACCAGGGCTCGCGCTTCGTCCACAATCGAAGACAACCCCATTCATTCAACCTGTCATCGTCCCACAGAGCATGGTACCAGTCCCAACCCACTTCATCATCTTGAATGATTACGCTCTCCAAATTATCTTCAGGCGAGTGTGGCAATAAGCTGACCATTCTCCAGGCGATATTTGGCTTCTGGGTAGGTGACAGATCTGAATATGACCACATTTCCTCGAATCCACTAACCGCATACCGATCTGCAGGATAGATGAGAGGTAACTTGTCTTCTGGCTCAATATTCACGCGACTGTTATCCCCAATGAAGGTATTTTCCATGTAATCGGCGTTGCTTAACACCATATCCCGACGGATCAGAGGAGTCGCGTGTAGAAGGCGATAAACAAAGTTTGGCCCAATTGCGACAAGTGAGCCTGTGCTCGCATCAAGGTTCTCGAGCGAAGTGAGGGATTTCAGAAGCCCCCAGTATGGGGGCTGTGCATCCAGAGGAAGCTCTTCAAACCAGGCGTCGTCACCGAGACCATGATCCTTCATCAGCTTGGATGAACTGTCGCGAACTTCCGGGTACAAAGGATCGACCTTCGTCTTGAGATAGGTCCAGACACAGCCCATTTCATCACATTCCCATGGAGGAATTGTACCAAAGAACAAACGATACGCTTCTTCCTCGGGAGAGAAAGGTCCGTCTGTCTCATTGTCTCTCCAGTTGTTCCTGAATGGAGACCCACAGACAGGTTCATCGAGAGGATACTCTGCTCGCCCAATGATATTGGCATGGGTTTGCAGTCGACAAAGTGCTCTGAGAAAGCGATACTGTTCAGACGAGGACAACTTGATTGGAAACTTCGAGTTTGTCCATTCGTCAAGCTCCATCCATTGGGGCTGTGGTATGGTCTTTACGAAATCTTGTAAAAAGAATTGTAGAACCTCGTGAAGACGGAAAAGATTCATGATTTCTTCCATGTCACAGGGGTTGTCGATCCGGCTGGATGAGTTCGGGTCAAGCTTTTTAATTTCGTCGCTGCGGCGCCAAGTGTCCAGCAAGGTAATGGCTTCTTCTTTGTGAGTCTCCAGATATAGACCGCACGACCGGACGGCCGCAATGGCTTCTCCCAGGAGCGGTCCAAACTGGGTCTGGAGGATACAACAGAGAACTTCCCGTTTCGCCAGATTATAGGCTGGAAAGAATGATTGGAACAAGACCAGAAAAGATTTAAGAGTGGCCCAATCGGGAATCTCTTTCAAGATGAGAATTTTGATTTCCACTGGAAGACTTTCTAGCGACGGCGGAGCCTGTTTCGGCGTAAAATGCGCTGACTCGACCTGTACTCTCTCAAACTTTGTCTGCTCAAGAGCAGCCGAAGAAGATGGCGTGGAAGGCGCCGAGCCAGATTCTGTCGACGTGGGAGATTCTGTGAAGCTTGTCCATTCAGATTTTGCAGAGCTTGGCTTGGCCAGCTCCTTCGGGCCAACATCTCCTGTTTCAGCATGTTGCCTGCCCGCGCAGTCACGGGGATAGTTTCAGCCTGCAAAGAGTCAGTAAACGAAGACTCCGATCGGTGATGATGTCTCACCATCTTCAGGAGGCTTATAATTATTAGCTAAGATTTTGATAGGAGGAAAGACTGTGAAGTCACGAAAGACCACAAGAGTAATGGAAAAGAAAAAAGTGATGTAAGGTGAGCCGTAGCCTGATGAGAAGCTTCCGACGCGTTGATCTGATGCCCTTGGCGGGCTCACTTCGAGACAGGGACCAGATAGCAGGGATGTGCCCCAAATGGAGGATACACGATGAGAGAAAATAGGAATGTGGAGAGATAAAGGTGAAAAGTGATAAAGGGCGTCAGATCTGTATATGTGGGGAGGGAAGTCATCGCTGAGGGTCCAGTCTTTAAAGTGGCTGACCCGCAGTGGCTGAGTCATCGGATCGGCACGAAGTATAGAATGAAAGCGTCAATACACTGCCGATCCTCAATACGCGCCACGCTACCTGACTGTACATGTAGATTGCTCGTCATAAGCCTAAATAATTCAATTGGAGGCGAGGTATGTTTCGTGATCTGGGACCTTTTGAGGCTCAAGATGGGATTCATGATCCCGATGGTACGTCCCCTCAAGTGCTTCGAGGCAGAGCGTATAGTGGACGTTTTTTCTCTGTTTCTCTAATTCTTTGGGGACAAAATTTAATTTCATACCACTTAGTCTCTAGCAGCCATTCAAACGAATTGAAGCGTGGCGCCTGCATTTTTAGCGCCTGGATGTTACTAGATCAGCGCCTAGATATTAGCGCCACGATTTTTCTTGTTTGTTTCATGTATACACACTCGGCGTGTATATAAATACATTAACGCTTGAATTCTGTAGTCGGTTTCACGGATGCAAGCTCGCCGCATGCACCTGGGTACACAGGAGCCACTCAAGCGAGCTGAAGCGTAGCGCCTACGTATCGGGTTTTCTCTGCCACTTCTTGGCGCTCATCTTCCAACTTAGTGCTCAGACCTTGCCACTTTTCGCTCACTGAGCAGAACTGTGCACGCCTCTGGGCGGCCTGACCCCTTCACTGATCTTGTCTGAGCGTAGGGGTGAGTAGCCGAAGAAGCGACTTGAATAAAATGCACTTCGCTAGCCCCGTTCACGTATAACCTCCCTTCATAGAACTGCCCCAATTATCCCATCAAAATAGCACGAGTCATTAATATACCCATTCGTCCTGGTAAGACTGCTTCAATTTATTGCGCCACAATAGAGCTTGTTGTTTGACCAGCCAATTAGTATTTAATTCATACGACATGCGCCTGGAAACACTCCTTCTGCTACCCCAAGGATGTATTGATCAGGCTATAGACAACTGTCAGTGCCAAGGCAAGTTCTTAAGTCTACTCAGATATTTGCATTCTACCCTGCGATAGTAGCCCAAGGGTTACAAAGCTTAAAGAATTTACAACAAGCCGCCGCTCGCATCATTAAGCTCATATTTCTATAGGCAACAGTCACCCCTGTAAGGCTCCAATATTGGGCTCCTAGGAGTTGAGCAGATCTAAGATAATTCTTAGACCCACATGCTGAATTGATAAGCTAACATCTAATGCGCGCATGGTAAACCAGATTCCCAGGCATAAGACGTTGTTTCAACTCTAAAATCAATCGCCTAGCCTGTCAGAAATGACAGGGGTCATCCCAGATAGGATACATATATAGGAGTGGGAAATAATGGTGAGAGGTGCGTAGAATGACTCTTGACTCTGAAACTGGCAGTTTGTAGGAATGGCTGATTACATAAGCATTGACCTCGGATCATCTATAAATCCGGTCTCCATGTTCGTTCCGACATTGTTTCACTCTGACCTAGTGACTTCTCCCTCTTCTTTTCCCCACGATCCTGTTCTTTTCGCTTTGAGTGTACAGTTTCTTCTTGGACAGTGATGAAGTTGCTTGAGTTGCAGAATTTACCACCGTTCCGAGAGGCACGAGGCGGGAAATGATGGTCACAACGCATACCCTCGGGTGCTTTCTGAGTCCATAATGTACTATACTTCACATTGTCTTATTTTCCACGAACTTGGATGCCCCTCTCTTAATTTCAATATTGCCCCTACAGTGCCTTTTCTACTTTTACTATTCGCCTGTCAGATCTTGTTGTGAGATGATCGTCCTAGCAGTACGGAGAACGAGAGTAGAGAGGTGGAAGTGAGAAATAAATCCACAAGTGTGCATTATACAGATCGTTGGTGGTCACAGATGAGTACTGTGATCCCTTTTACCCAATGCGACCTGCATTTCTCCAGTTCGTATCATGTCTGCCGGCCAAACCCTCGAAGGAGATCTCATGGAGGAAGTTCATGAAGGCAAGCCGGGGAGGGAGAGGCGTGCAGCGGCCCATTCAACTACATCAGCGCAGTCCAACAGAAAGCCATTAGTAAGTTTCCCACCTCGTGAATCTCACCTTTGATATTTTTTCTTTACCCGCTCGGCGCTGATGAGTCCCATGGCCACGGAGTGTGAAGAACTGGGGTTGAAATATCAGTTACCCGCCGAGCATGTGCGACCCTCTTCTCCAACAGTGACCGCACATCATGGTTGGGCTCAGCCGTGCTGACGATATCACTAAATCGGTCCAGACTCGTTATCCTCGGTGATCAGCAAAGTTAGCTGAAGGTACAGAAGGTAGCTACAAGCCAACAGAAACCTCGCCGTAGCCCTACAGTAAGCCAAATCCGTCAAGTCTTCATCAAGGCTAGCTGACGCACCTTCTGCCTCGTCCCAAACATCGTCCCAAACATCGTCTCAGACCTCTTTCTACTTGGACTACATCAGCATTTCGCGTGCTGTCTCGAGATCCCTTCAGCAGACGAGCAAATCGCAGTGTCCGCGTCACGGTTACCTTAAGGACAGTCGTCGCGTCAAATCTGTTTTGCGGACTCATGGAATAGGATTGATAGCTCTCCGATCATCAGGTCCCGGAACACAAAGCCAGTGGGTGCTAGCAGATCTCTGGCTTGAACCACTGCATGTTGCTAGCTGATATCCGCTTGGTCGTTGGTCGACTCGTGCAGTTCGCAGCTTACTGCATCACTTGAGGTGGAAGGTCAGCTAGGGTTGGTATCCAGCGACCGAGACAATCCCCTTCAAGTGGCCTCCATGTCCATATGGTCCATGTTATGTCTCGACCGAAGGAAGGGTTCTCAATCGACTTCCAAATGCCTAAGCGACATAGTCTAAAAAAAGCATAAAGTCAGCCAAGGCTCACTGTTTCTGGGTCCCCAAAATTATGCCACTCTCTCAAAATTGGGGTCCACAGCCACAAGTTGCTGGGCTAGGCGCCCCCCCTCAGAGCAGCTTTGAGTGTATGACAGTATGATCATCAGACCACATCATCCGAGCATGAGTGTCCTTAATCCTGTTCTTTGCTTTCTTTACTGGGTTTTTGCACGGTGAATAGGGGGACGGACCTGCAGCGACCTCCGACGATGCGGAAAAGGCACCCCAAGGCCTCAAATACAGGATGTCTCCAAAGGGTCTAGTGGGAAAATTCCAGCTCGCGGCTATCCTGGAATCGGTAGATGTGAATGAAGCCGCCAGCAGAGGATGAGCAAGGAAAATGTACCCTTGACAGTTTCAACAACCAAGAAGGTTTCACCGACTTGACTCATGAACGGCAGGAAGGCATCGTCATACGGTCGCTCAAAGAATTCCTTCGCAGCTGGGGACGGTTTTGCGGGTTGTGGAAGCTAGATGGAGAAAGAGTGTGCAAAGCCAGCAAGAGTGGATTATCCTATTTACGCTTATATACTTGAGGAAAGTAGGTTGGACTATCTTCTAGAGGAAAGTACGCTGGGCCAACCGAGAATGGAGGAAGGTCCGCATCTTCAACATCACTGAACCGAGTCTCTCAAGTAAAAGCCGTAGCTCATTGGCTTCTATTGGGGTCAAGGCAAAGGAAGAAAAAATCCTCAAGCTACTCCATGACCGTCCAGATGTCGGTCTTAGATGTTTTCTTGAAAAATTGGTCCGGCGGGTTTACATGTTAACCGTGGAGAAATTTCGCTCCACATCAAAATGAAAACGAAACCACCCATATAGCCTCAGCTTCAGCGATTCCACCAAATGCCACCTGAAGTCCCGGCCAGAGTTGAACTTCGCAGATTTGTTGTAAGAATCACTTAGTAAATGCACATATGTTGTCACCCTATTCGTCTACTGAGCTGCACGCAGGGGTCCCATGTCATGCTGGGTCCTACTCGTGACCTCACTTAGCATAGCACACAGGATAAGAAGCCTCGCAGGCCCATCGAGTGATGACCAGCGCCACTCCGAATACACATCGCACTCCTGGTGCTATTGCACATAACCATTATTAAAGCTATTTGCTTGTGTTTTTTACTAATCCTCGCAGGACACAGACGTGGTGAACTCATCTCTGTAGAGCATCTCGCTGCGACTTTGTTCTTGAACGTGAGCAAAGCTACGATGCGGCCATTGCCTAAGCGATTTCGAACTGAATGTCTGTTGTTCGAAGTTGACAATATTAGCAAATTCAGCTTTGAATCATCAAAAGCGCTGGAAATTGTTCCATACCGCCGTCGGTTGAAGAAGTCTAATTGATTGGACAACAAATCAATTCAGTCTGTGGAGATCAGTATGATCAAGCCCTTTCTCGACAAAATGTACCGGCCTGGCACCTAACAGAAGTTTGAAATTATAAATGATTGCTACTGGCAGTATGTTTAAAGTGCCCAATCGTAATCCTCATAGCCAGTCTTTTCCGATAGCGTTTGGTGCGTCTTTTTGGCGGCACCCTCTTATTGAGCAAAGAAAAAGGTTCGACCCATGACTAAGATGGGGAAACACCCAGAGCAATGCTAGGATAGAAATGAAACACGAGAGAAAAAGAAAAAGAATGAAGGAGGGGAGTGTGTCGTTGACCCGGAGAGGGAATTATAGCTTCAATCTATAGCTCAGAGTCTACGCAAAAGCAGCCGTAGATAGAACGGGCAAAGGAATCATCTTTCTGCGTCACTACGTAACAGATACAAACTATGCGTTCAATTTTGGGCCGGGTTTTGGGGGTGAGAACGGAGTACAAAACACCAAGAAATTGAAGTCGATCAAGCTATCAGAAAGTAGTTCACAAATAAGTAGTATTGTGGGTCGAGTGCTTTCTTAGGCATAGATCAAGCGTGGACCGAGTACTCAATAGATGCCTCTCATAAATTTCTGAGTAATCATTGAGCCATTAGGGAGCGGCCAATCACTAGCACTGAGAACTCAGCGAACACTCACTAAGCGCCCTCATAACAGCGGCAGCAGCTACAATCGGAAAGTCCCCCCTGGCATAGGAAATGTGGTGCGTACAGTGGCCTAGATACGGTAGCGCCGGGACTTTTTTTTCACAGTTTCAGCCATTTAAGCCTACTGCATATGTACACCCAGAAGCCACTTGAATGAGTTGAGCCTCAGCGCGTATCCAGATATAGCAACGCATGGGTATGTTTGTTAGTTTCATAAATGCAAGCCCATATTACATTCCACTCTAGGCGAAAGCAATTTTTATGAGAATAAGCTTAATGAGATCTCCATAATAAATCTACAATTATCTCATACTGATATTCTCGCCTCATCAAGATCGGTACCTATTGAGAAGATTGCTCTCAATCGTCATCCAGACACTTTCCATTCCTCGGGCCTCTTTACCCTTGAGACTTCACTCTCCACTTCGCTCTTTTTTCGAACCCAGCTCGGCCGGTTCAGTCTTGCCTCTCCCATATTTCTTGTCTTACTTTCTTCCTTCATACCATCCTTTTCTCGTTCCAACTTCATTTCCCTGGCTCCCATTTCAAGGCGCCTGTCTCTACAACACGCCCACCGAAACCCACCATCCACGAGTACTTACCAAGTTCCATGGGAACTGCATACATATCTCAACTAGTGAGTCTTGATCCCTGTCCGCGTTCGTTCCGTATCCTGGTCCGTTCCCCGTGCTCTCTTTTGTTCGCCCTTCTACCTCTTGTAGATTCTAATGTCCTAAGCTATCATCAAGTCTCCAAGCATGCTATCTGAAAGATTTCGCAAACAGCAGGACGGTCGTCCCACGCCTTCTCGGCGTCGGTCTGATCCCGAGGAAGAAGCACGAAAGGGAAGTCTTCAATACAGTGATCGTCGAGACCCTCAGCCCGGCAAATATGGGCCTGCTTTCCAACAGGGACCACGTCAAGAGGAGATATTCGACAGAAAGGCCTCTGGTGAGCGTGTCTCTGAGCACGATCTACACGGAAGAAACCACTCTGTTCATATCATTCCCAAGCATCAACTCCCCGATCCTTATGAGAAAGTACCCCCGATCTACACGGCACAAATGAAATCGGATCACAACCGCTACAAAGATCTCTCCGAGAGACCAAAGTGGGGGATATTCGAAGAACTGCCGACGCTGGAATGAGAGTGCCTGTTCGTGGTGATCAGGCTCCCACTAACGAGCAGGGGCGATTTATCAAGGACAGAGAGGCAGATGCCAGAGGTGGTCGAATTGCTGCAAACACGTGAGTGGACTGGCTCCCTGCATGCTCTTTCTATGATTCCACGTGAAGGGTAACTAACGCTTAAGTGATAGGGCTGCGCAAGCACGCTCGGGAATCAGTCACAAGTACCTCCAGGCCTACGAGAACAAAGCCGCCATCATCACCCACCACACCCAAGTCCATGCCAAGCTCACCCAAGCCGATTCTTACAGAAAATCAGAGCAGGACCTTGACAAGCGCCATCATGCATGGGCCCAGAAAATGGACTGACATGGCGTCCCGATGGATGAAGATCAGCAATATTACAGACCTCGTGGACCCGATGGCAATCTTGTTGAGCCGAAATTTGCGGAGTCTGAGAGTAGTCCTTGGCGCAAACTGCAGAATCAAGCCGAGAAGGATGCTCGTAGACAGGAGGCTGCTCGCAGACGCCGATAGATCATGACTCTTCGCCAAATTGCTCGATAAGTCAGAGCGTCAACCGCATGTCCACCGCCCGCGACAGCAGCAGGTGTCACCTGGTTCAACCTTTGTCACCTTGGCCATAGCGGCTCGGCGTTTTTTATTCCTACCTTTACCTACCACAAAGATGATATTTTACTTGAGTGCTACCATTCCAATTGCAATTTGATTTTCACAATTTCCTTGATACCATCTTTGACAAGATTCAAGAGATTACTTCACCTCAGTTTCAGTAGTCAAATTAGAGCTCTCTTTCTCTGAATGTCGAGTCGAAGGGATTGGGGCTTCCGATTGCCGTTATTGCTTGCTCACTAGACATATACTATTACCGCCGGTATCGCGAGAGGCATCGTCAATGTGCTAGTAACCCTCATCGCGCGAGGTGCTTACTACAGGATTGCACTTCATTCTTCTCCCAGCCCATCCCGTTTCAACGCTCAGTTTCAGCTATAATTCATTAAAACGCATTGCATGCTACAATCTACATATAAGCAAAGCTACTATGACATTGCAAGAATCATGGTCCATCAACGCCACTAGTAGTGGAGTCAACTCCACCATGTGGAGAGCGCGGTGAAGATAGCGGTGTGAGTCACAGCTTTTACTGCCGGTTCAAAACAGGCCATGGTTCTTGCACGGGCCGAGGCTCACATGCTGGATTACAATCCAAGGGTCCCCGAACCGGTACCCATGAACCTCGTAGATTAAAATCTTCAATATCCGAGCTCAAACAAGTTACACATATCACCATGTCCGCTCTTTTCACCGTGCCAATCGCCTCGACGGGAGGCTCTATCGTCTGCACCAACCCGACAGCTGGTCAGGACGAACAGCAAAACATCTACGTGCTCACATTCACCTCGCCCAAAGACAACCGATTAACCCCGACATTCATTGATGCGCTCATTCTTGCCTGAGACATTATCGAGCACCGGTACCCAAAGGGCGTGGTTGTCACTACGAGCGGAATCGCCAAGTTCTACAGCAATGGTCTGGATCTGGATCTTGCCATGAGCACGGAGGGATTCCTCGACCAGTGGCTCTGGAAGCTTTTCCGCCGGTTTCTCACGTAATTTTACACTTTGAGGCTTGTCTCGGCCATTCTGCGAGTCATAATAAGCTAATGTCGGCCTAGATACCCTATGCCAACAGTGTGTTTGCTGAATGGTCACGCTTTTGCAGGCGGCTTCATGCTCGCCATGTACCACGACTACCGTATCCAGAATCCTGACAAGGGCTTCCTCTGCATCAACGAGTTAGAGTTTGGAGTACCCCTCCAAACACCTATGATGTCCATCTTCCGCGAGAAGCTCCCTGCAACCACCTTCCGGAATGTGGTTCTGGAGGCGCATCGGTTTGGCGGCAAAGCCTCGCTACATGCGGGCATCGTTGATGGACTGGGTGGACTCGAGGAGGCTGTTGCACTTATTCGAGGTCGCAAGCTTTTGAACAAGGCTGAAACAGGAATTTACGGTACAATGAAGGAGGAGATGTATGCGCGCGTACTCAATGGTCTCGATGACCACGTGGGCAACCTTGAATGGCGTGAAAAGTTGGAGCAGAAGAAAGAGCAGCTGCAAAGCATATCCTTGCAAAATGTGAAGGATTTCGAGAAAGGACACAAGGCGAAGCTCTAGGCTGTGATCTACATAGACCCGTTCGTGTATAGATGCTTGAATAAATTTGTATATACAGATTCTATCCCATCATGGTCACTCTGCGCAATTTTAAGGGCCATGAAAGCGGCTAGTTGTCAGTATCGCGAAGGCTTCGTGGCATTTAATTAGCATTCCGGTGCTTCCGTTTTGGACTTTTTTTTAATAACTACATCCATGACATTCAAATTCCCACTGATGCTACCTTTGAAGCTTTCTTACGCCTTAACGCTGCTACCTAGTTGCACTCGACCAACTTCAAGGGCCATTTCACCAGTTTGGTTTTCAAATATTGAGATATTTGAGCTGTTGAGAACATGTGAAGTAAGCTGCATCTTGTTGTGCATAATAGCTGTCTCCAGCCCAAATAATGGCAAGGACAGATCAAGATATCAGTGGAAGCGTGAGGTGACCTACTAAGCAAGTAGCCTGACAGACTAAGGGCTACGTACCAGAGCCTCCAGGTATTCATCAGGAATTCGAACTTTTTTTCCACTCTCATCTTCCTTGGACCTTCAAGTTCCCAACGGTACAGCCAGAAATTATACGGAACCGCCGCACGTTCAACACCAAACCAAAATAACATGAGACAAAGAACATTGCAACCACCACCTGAAATGGACCTACATCTACATGAAGGCCACGCATCACGCGGCTGTGTAACTTGTAAGGTGATGGCAAGCCCCTCTAGTCACGAACACGGAATTTCCAGCCCCGGCCGATCTTCATTCTGAAAGAAGCAAATATTAAACCGACAAGGGAGTCGTTCCGCGCAATTATAAACTCGACTTTCGGAGCGCCAATATGACTGGCTTCGAACGTGAAGATCCTCGAGCATATTGAAATTTTTTCGCCGAGTTTCTGAGCTGAAGGCGCGAAGGGTATGAGTCGAGATCTAGACCCTTAACAATAGGCCCATGAATGCGATCTATCTATAGAGACGTGGAGGTATAAAAGGGCGCTGGCCCTAAGGGTTGAGGTTCTTCATCAAGCTCTCCAGCTCTACAGATCCAGATCTTCGCGAGGCTCATTTCCCTTGTAAGGAGACCTCTTCCTTCCTAGGTTGAATGCTTTGACTAACTATCAGACTATTTCGAGTCCATCAACTCCGTCAATATGCAGTTGAACTACATCTTCGCCCTCCTTGGGCTTATTGGTGCTACTATTGCTGCTCCCGTGCCTGGTTCGTTGAAGTCCAGAATGACTCCAATGTGTGATTACCACTGACAATGTGCTAGGCACTGAGACTGGTATCGGCTCTGGCCTTGGCGGCGGTGGCGGTGGAGGTGGTGGTGCAGGAGGGGGTGTTAGCGGCGGAGCCGGTTTCGGTGCTGGCCTCGGTGTGGGTATTGGCGGAGGATTTGGAGGAGGCGCTGGCGGTGGTGCAGGTGGTGGTGCAGGTGGTGGTGCAGGTGGTGGTGCAGGTGGTGGTGCAGGTGGTGGTGCAGGTGGTGGTGCTGGCCTCGGTGCTGGAGCTGGCGAGGGCGGTGGTATCGGCGGCGGTGCTGGAGAAGGCGCAGGAGGTGGTGCTGGAGGCGGCGGTGGCTTTGGAGGTGGTGAAGGAGGTCGTGACAGCGACTGGTGATGATCTCTGAATGCGTCTACAAGATTGAAAAGTCTGGTTCTTGACCAGACAGATACAGCCCGAGGATGAAAGATCTTTTGAAAACACCTCTAATTGGATTTTCTCGTGATAGGTACATGACGTCGTAAAGGTTATATAATTCTGCTCATAAGAGCATTCATGATCATGACTTCTTGGTCTTGCTAGGCCGGGCCAGCCGTGCGGGAGGATCCAAATGATCAACCAAAGGGCGATAGGGCGATGCCAACACATAATCTGGAGCAGGAGCTCGTCTCGGATCTCCAGCGTAGGGCCGACGCAGTTGCTCCGCATGCATGCGATCTAACGGTTCTCCAATTACCTGGTACTTAGCCCAGTTGATGGGCGGCGTTCGAACAATATTCTGTGCCGGTGGTATGCGGCCAAACTTCGAAGTAGGCGATTTGTCACCTTTTTGCTTGGTTCGGTCTTTGCTATCATGTTCTGTCTCCATGTCGTCATCTTCTGCCTCGTCTGTAAACTGAATCACAGCCCCGCGATCTTCAGTGCGCAATCGCCCGGCTGCCAACTCGCGCGCAAAACCCTCGGGATCCGCCACAGCGGCTTGTTTCATGCGTTCCAAAGTGATCAGATCGCGATGACCTTGCTGTTTTTGCATCTGCAAAATCGATATGGCGGAACGGAGTGCGATCGCATCTGGATTCTCGCTCTCGGAGATAGGGACGGGTGGCGGTTCGGGCTTGAAGACGGCTGGAGTTGCTGGCGGTCGCGGAGCTTGGTAACCAGAGAATTCTGGTATGCGACTTGTCGGCGACGGTGACGAAGGGGGTGGTACTATGGTTGCGTTGCTGGACGCGACAGGGTCGAGTTGGGCGAAGACCGGTGTCACTGGTGAATAAGGTGGGCGGGGTGGAGTGCCTGGCCGATCATCCTGGATCATGGGCTCAGGACCCTCTGGTACAGGACCAGGCACAGGCTGCATGGTGAATAGGGAGGGGACACGATCCCAAGCGCGGGTATTCAAGGCCTGGAGCAGTGTTCGAAGCCAAGTGCAGAATCAGAACTCAAAGGCGTTCCAGGCTGGCGGTAAGTGACGACACCGGCTGAGTGGAGTATACGAACTAGAATCACTTCACAGCAAATGGATCGATGCACCCATCAAGTCTTTCAGAGAGTCACGAGGCCCGGGGTCTGGCATGCCAAACAAGGGATTCCTAATTAAGGGTGGCGTGCACTTGGGATGTAGTGGCGAAGGTTGAGGCTCTGCCAGGAACCGCTTTCGCAATTTAGCCACGACACAAAAAATCATCAATGGAGTAATTTCTTATCGGCGATAAGCCATTTGAATCAATAAAAATCGAGATCTGAAAACGGCGCAATATTCTCTTTCCAGCAGAGAAGTGTAGGCGTCTGTGCCTGATCAGGTACTGATTCGCAGTCGTGGGTGGAACATCTGAATTCTCCCCCTAAATAAGCAAAGCGACAAGCGCCGTTCCAGAGAATCGAAAGAACTCTGGGACCTCTAAATTCGAATCAAAAGTGTTGACTGCGCTGTTGTCGCGTCTATTGACAACAACCCAATGCGGAGACCGTTGACCGCCCAGTTGATATCTCACCGCCTCCGAAAATTTTGAAGATCAGGCCATTGCTCATGGGTGTTGCATTGCTCATACATCCAGCAAAATGAAGCGTACGACAAATGAAAGACCGTCCATTGACGGCAATGGACTTCCAGAGTCCAAAAAGCGCGCTCTTTCCAGCGAGGAAGCTGTTGCGCGCTTCCGCGACGGCTTGTTTGACCCCGCGGAGCAGAAGCAGTACACCGAGTCTTATGCTAAGTCGAGCCCGTACGTATTTCAACAACACCAAATACTTCAATTCCCTTGGCCTAACTATTATTGCATTGAACAATAGTTACTACCACGGCGTTATTCACCCTCTGATTGAAGACTCGCTCCTGCGCTCCGTCCGCGAGGAGATCCAAGAGCACCTCCACTTCACCGAGAAGGAAACCGATATCTATAAGATCTTCCAGTCCGGTGATCTAGCCAACTTGGATGGTCTTGATGACTCTTCGCTGTCCAAGCTTCCGTCGCTGCTGAAGCTGCGCGATGCCATGTACTCGGCGCGCTTCCGCGAGTATTTGTCCTCTGTGACCGGCTCCGGCAAGCTCAGCGGAAAGAAGACCGACATGGCTATCAATGTTTACACTGAGGGATGTCACCTTTTGTGCCATGACGACGTCATTGGAAGTCGCCGAGTTAGCTATATTCTCTACCTTACCGATCCCGATACTCCGTGGCAGGCCGAATGGGGTGGTGCTCTGCGTCTCTACCCAACCAAGACCGAGAAAGACGCCAAGGGCGAAGACGTCAAAATTCCCAGCCCTGATTTCAGCCTTTCTATTCCTCCCGCTTTCAACCAGTTGAGCTTCTTCACTGTTCAGCCAGGTGAGAGTTTCCACGATGTCGAGGAAGTTTACCACCACCGTGAGGGCGAAGATAAGTCCAAGAAGCGCGTGCGCATGGCCATCAGTGGATGGTTCCACATCCCACAGGAGGGCGAGGATGGATATGACGAAGGTTTGGAAGAGAAGTTGGCTGAGCGCAGCAGTCTCGCACAGTTGCAGGGCCGTGGTGATATGTATGATTTACCCCAGCCACAGCCTGTATCTTGGGAAGAGCCCGAAGTGCAGGGCAAAGGCAAGGGCAAAATTGATGAACAGGCCGAGGGCAATGAATTCACCGAGTCCGACCTCGAGTTCCTGGTGCAGTACCTTGCACCGTCTTACTTGACCCCTGATATTGCGGAAGAGATGTCAGATACATTTGCGAGCGAGTCTTCGCTCAGTCTCGAGCGTTTTCTCAGCGATAAATTTTCTTCTCGGGTCAGCGCATACATTGAGGAGCAGGAGAGGCAGAAGTTGCCCGCTTCTGCTAAGGAGATCCAGGAGCAGACTGAGTGGACTGTCGCTCAGCCCCCGCACAAGCATCGTTATTTATACCAGCAGGTCTCATCTCAGGATACCAGCAACCCCATTAAGGAGTTGTTGAATGTTCTTTTCCCTTCCCAGGCCTTCCGCAAATGGTTGGCGCTTATCACCGGCGTGGATCATCTCAAGAGTCACAATTTGCTTGCGCGTCGCTTCCGTCGCGGTGCCGACTACACGCTGGCCAGTGGATACGATGGCGAAGAGCCGCGATTGGAATTTACTCTTGGTCTCACCCCGACACCTGGATGGGAGAAGGAGGTCGAGGAGGAGGAGGAGGCGGAAGATGAAGATGACGATGAGAACGGCGAGTCCGCAAATCCCAAAGAGGCCAAGGAGCCCAGGAAGGAGACCAACGGCGAGGCTGCCGAGCACCCTTCTGTGGGCGGCTACGAGATCTACATGGCCGGCGACGAGGACGAAGATGAGGAGGAAGATGAGGAGAACGCAGATCAAGTCCTTGGACCCAAGAAGAAGAAGGCCGACCCTGCCATCTACCGCGCCTCCGGAGACGAAGACGATGGAATTCTCTTTAGCACACAGGCAGGCTGGAACAGGCTGAGTATTGTGCTTCGTGACAGCGGTACCCTCAAATTCGTCAAGTACGTCAGTGCCAACGCCAAGGGTGACCGGTGGGATATCACAGGCGACATTGGTGTTGAGTTCGAGGAAGATGACGACGACGATGACGAAGACATGGATGATGAAGACGCGGACGAAGAATAAACAATCCTGGGCGGTATATTTTGATTTAGCATTGGCAACAGGACTTCAAAAATTGTAGATACACCATCACAACTGTTGGCACCATGTTCTTGCACAGTTATATTAGTAGCTAGTGGAGTGAGATATCTCCTTCATCTGATCCAGGTTCTCCTGGAGAGCGTGCGTCTTCTTCTGGAAGCGCGCATGGCAATCAGGGCCAAGCATCAACCGCAGATAGTCTTCTTTGCCTGCGCCCATGCCTGTTCCTGTCACAACTTCGAAGATCCTTTGAGCGGCTTTCATGGGGTCGCCCTCCCTGTGAGCCATTCCTAGACTTGAATGCTTGCAGCGCATCATCCACGGGCGTTCCAATATAACCCTTCCTCAATCCAGCAGCTGGCTCCATGAAAGTTGAAAGGAACTTTGCTCTAAACAGCCCGGGCTCAACGACTAGTACCCTGATACCGAATGGCTGTAACTCCCTCGCAAGACTCTCCGACATACCTATATATCATCAGCACAATACCTTCCAACGAACATGAAGGGGAGTTGAAGAAAAATAAAAATTCAACTTGCCTTCAAGTGCAAACTTCGACGCAGCATACATAGCACAGGAGGGCACGCCATCCATCCCCGCAATACTACTGACATTAACAATAACCCCAGACCTCTGCTCCCGCATGTAAGGCAAGACACCCTTCAATACCCTAACGGGACCATAAACATTCGTACTAAATTGCATCTCAATTTCCTCCTCACTCATATCCTCAATACTCCCCAGAAGCGAGTATCCCGCGTTATTAACAACGACATCAATTACACCTCCGGCCTCGCGTATCGCGGATTCAACTTCTTTTGCCGTCTCGACACGTGTCACGTCGATTTCAATCCATGTACCGCCTAGTCGTTCAATTTGAGAATTTTCTTGCGCGGCTTTTATAGTATTGCGAGCTGTTGCGAGGACTCTGTGCCCGGAGCGTAGGGCGACTTCGGCAATTGCTGTTCCTAGGCCGGATGAAGCGCCAGTTACAAGCCACGTCTTTGTCATTTTTTCTCAAAGTTTGCTCTGGGCTTGGTCTTTTCAAAAAGTGTGGAGGACTAGTGCTGATGCTTTGAGGGTCGATGGTGCCCGGCTCGTGTTTTGTGATATATCGCGGGGGCGAAAGTACTGATGATTTCGTCGCAGGTATTTTCCTAGTTTGGTAAGACTCTCTATGCCTGGATCAAACGGTGTCCGATTCGGGAGGATGTCAGCTTTTGCGATCCGGAAAATGCAGGGATGTTGAACGAGCAATACTCCGAGCCTTTATACGAGCTGTTAGACATGCGCGAGTCGGACTTAACGGTGGTGGCCCGACGCTACAGGGATGGGATGGAGATAGAGCGGATTTACTGGGGTAAGGCTTCAGTTGATTCAATTACTCGAAGGGCGTTAATCTAAGTAGACAACAGTGCTTGAGCCGTTGGTGATGATTTCGTGTACGTCAAAGGTTGACCATGGTTTGTATTTTTAAGCCTTGTGGATGGATCCTTGAATGCTTCGGATAACGATACCACGAAAGCCGGGGTGAATTTCCAACAGCCATCTGCCTAGGCATCAGAGTTGATCCATTGTGCATTTGCATTGCAGCCAAGGTTTCCCAGCGGACTTCTCAGTGCCTGACTCAAAACAACACCCCAGCCTCAGCTGTACCTAGTAGCGAGTCGCGCCAGATCGGCACTGCAGAAACCACCTTTACCGTAGCCTCACAATCAACCTTGGCACAGAATCTGATCGAATCGAACGGCCAGGGTACACCGACGTTGACATGACGCATGCGTACAGAATCTCTCGAAGCAGCTCGAAACCTCAGATCTCCATTCAGGCACCAGCTGCAGAGCCACAGGAGGATAATTGCAAACTCATCTTCAACCCCTCACATCCCGCCTCATCTCCAGGCCAGCGTCTACCGAACGGGCAAGAGCCAAACCCAAAGCTCACGGGCGGAAGTCGACATCAAGGCTGGCGGCAATCGAAACCGGTGCTACTCGGACCCACCACTGAAACAGAGTGGACAATTAAACCATGAGGTTGGGCTAGTAAAGTAGGGACAATCAATTATTTCCATGGGTAGATAGAATGGGATGCGCATGGGTGAGACAGGACCAGTGAGAAAGCAGCGTGGAAGAGACGGGCGCAGGCTCCGGCATCTCAAACATGTCTCTTATCCAGGTTCCTGGGGATTCCGAGAGACGGGAACGAGAACACGCGAGGGCAAGAGCAGTACCGTCCACGTAGTTCAAGGGATGAAAAACAACGCCATGAGAAAGGGAGAGCGACATGGGAATGATCGACTAGTTAGCACATCCCCCAGCTTCGGGGAGAAAGGGCCCCGGGGGGATGATCGACGGCTACACAAGGGGAAGTGTATCTCCGGCAAACTGCACAATTTTATTGGGGAAGAAGGGGGTGGGAAACTGAATCATGAGGAATGGATGTGAACAAAGACAGGCTAGTCATCACGGTGGTAACGTCGCGTGTTTAGGGAAAGAGACTATTGCAGCAAGGATGTGACCACGATATGGGTGCGTGGGCGGCGGAATGGGATACAGCTGGATCATGGTCGTGGTCATGGCTGAACGCATGGTCGCCAGGGCATAGCCAACTCTATCTTGTAAATGCCATCCCTGAGAGTCTAGAGTGGTATTGCACATTCCTAACGATTAAGCTATAACCCATGAGCACGGCCGATAACCCGGTATGGAAGGCTGCTACGGTGTCAAAGAGGACGTATGTACGCGTGTCGATCGATTCAAGACAGAAACATTCTGCAAGGCCACGCCATGTGGCAAGGGACTAAACAGAGTACAGTACTATTATTTGAGTCGGTACGGCGTACGGTGTACGGGGGACAGTGTTCAATGTACCGAGCACGCACAGTAGACGTGTCCGGTGAAAAGCCACGCTGCATGTGGCGGTGCCGGGCCGATCCCAGGCCCAAATTTAGCAAAGCGGACCCAAAATATCCTGTTGCCTGACAGTCCACATGGAAGATCCCTCGGGCAACGAAAGCTCGGATCGAACACATCAGAACCAGCATGGTGTGAAATACCCGAGCAAGACGGCAGTAAATCGATGTGTGGCCGGGGAGAGAATGGAAATTAGAAGGAGGGGGTGGCTGCCGCCTTCTGACGACTCCAAAAGAGCTCGGGCATCAAACCCTGGATACATCGAATAAATTCCCGAGACCTGTCGCACAGGCCCCGGAGCACGAATAAGGGATGGGTCGTTTGGGGACAATAGCCTGGGCACCGAGTCTACTGAAACTCAGGTGCGAAGAGGTAGGTTGAAACCAAACAGTAGGCGCGCGGGTCTTGAACGAGACCAGCTGCGCGTAGCCCGACTCGGGAGAGTGCAGGGCGACCAGTCTAGAATCAAGCTTCAAGTTAAGCTGACGCACGCGCCTGGGGAGGGGGGGGTGTTCCACGGCTTGGCGATTTAGTTTTGAAGCTGTAAGTGTCCGGGGTGGTACGAGGTAGTTTGGGGCTGGACCCGGTAGAACCGGAAGACTGCTCTCGAAAATGAGAACATACCATCCACACACTATGATACACTAGAGTACACACAAATATTGCGCTACGAAGCTCGATAGTGCAGTCTGCCATGTGCGTGTGGCACAGTGCGGACGCACAAAAGATTCGAAGGATCGGTACCTATTCTACCGAGCAAAATGCCCGGGTGGCCGAAGTATCTGATACATAATATCCCTGCAGAGTGCTTGCCATGTGTCCAACGTCGATGGGGTTTAGCGTGCGCCCGGCATGCAGCCGCCTTTCCCCCCGGTCGCATCGCAGTTTGTCTACTTTTGGACCCTTCACTCCAAGTATCACTTCTGCAAGGAGCCTGCTCCCCCCTGAGGCCGATCATTCGCCACGTGAACAAAAGGTAGCTCTTTTCACATTGCCAATTCCACTTCCTTGTCCCATGTCCATGCCCGTGTCTGTTTTTCAGGTCAAGTTCCTTGGTAGGTAGGGGATGGTTGCCGCCACCACCGGTACCTAGGTCTCCATCGAGGAAAAGGGTAGGCGATTGCGAGGTATCTAGGTATGGCGGGTCGCACCAAACTCAACCACATTCGGCCGGCATGACGTGAAGACTTTTCTTGAGGGGTGTTCAGGGTGGTGATGTAATCGATGAACGAGATTAAAAAACGTGGCTCCTTGCATCGAAGGGGGGGAGAGAGGTAAAGGAAGTCAATGGCGAACATTCAGTGGTCCTGGGATGAGGTAGGGGACCTAGAGGTAGCTTAGGCCATCGGCTATAAGCTGGATCACTGGAGGCGGGAGACTGGCAGCTAGAGGCTAAATGCTTCAGGCTACAGGCGATAGGCCATCGGCCATCGAGGTATAGACTAGAATAAACGGGCGGCCGCTCGGGGAACGGGGACGGCCCTGTTGGCAAGCGAAATGTAACTCTGAGAGAATTCCACCCTTGCCTCTCTGTTCTCCAGGGTCAGCCTCGTGGCACACAGGTGGAGATGTGTCGCAGTAGTGCACAATCCGAGGCTTGGCGCATGGTAACAATACACGCATTCCATGAACTGTTTGTCATTTTTATCCTGTCTGATTTGGATTTACGATGAGGTTATTTGATTTTTCAAGTTTCTCGTCATTTTTCTGCCTTCTGCCTTCTGCCATCTGCCTTTTGCTTTCTGCTTGTGCGGTGATTCTGAGAATATAGTTCGAGCGGTACCCTCGATCGATCCAGGGATCTACAAGGTGACATAGCGCCCGAAAAGAGGAGATCACCGTCCTCTTTTCTTCAACCGTTTTCCTCGGCCGTGTTGCCCCAAAAGGTGCCCTCCTTGTGCCACGTTCTGATGCTCCCTTGCGCTTCGTTATTACCGTACGCTTACCCGGTAGTTCTTCCTTCTTCCCCGGTCTGAAAAGTCAATAACTCGAAAAAAAAAAAAGAAAAAGAAAAACAAAGAAAAAAGAGAAGCAGAAAAAAAAGAACAGAAAAAAAAAACAGAAAAAGAAAAGACTGGGACTCGACCCTAAATCTCATCGGGTACAATACTCTCTAGACTCACCTAGCGCGAGATCGTCTTTTTTCCCCCTCCTTCAACTGTGTATTCCCCTTCCCATCTTGTTTCGTTTTTTCCCTATCCTGCCCCAACTGTATTGAGCTTCTTCTCACTTTCGTGAGATCCGCCCGGTCGTTACCTTTTGCCTTCCCACCCCCATCTCCCCCATCTCCCCCATCTCCAATTGATCCCGGCGGAATATGCGATAAGTGTGGAGCTACCCTCGATCGCTTTCTGACACCTACGCTTCCTCCCATCCCCCCCAAAGACTTAGTCGCCATCACTCTTTTGACTATGGACTCGGTCGCTCATCGACCATGGGAGACGGCCTCGGGCCCTCAGACGCCCGCCGCTTCAAACCAGACCCTGCCATCCATATCGACGCTCACTGCGAATATGAACGGGATGCATTCGTCAGAGAAGTCGCCTGGGAACTCGTCGCTGAACACGGTTGAACGAGACTCGGGGAATTGGTCCATGCCCCAAAGCACAAGTAGGACTCCTCCCGGAGCGCATGAGTTGCGGCGGGCTGACCCTGCAGGATCTTCCACCTACTCGACCACGACCAATGGCACCGGTAACAACTATCCCTCTCTCACCTTTTTGACCTCGACCTCGCAACCCTCACCAAACCGAAGCCACCCTGCGCCCGCTCCAGACCGTTCGCCTTATGGGCACGACCAATCCACCCCTCCCTCGGCTGGTACCCAGCAGCCTTCTCCCAGCTATAACACTTCTCAGCCAAATGGCGCGCTTCCCTCGATCAACCAGAATTATGACGTCTCATCCCAACGTGGCAGCGTTGCCGAGGTTTCGGAATCGCGTCGCAGCTCCATCGATAGTCGCATGAACCAGGGAATCAGCTCGCTTGCCATTAACCCGGCGTCGCCCTACCACAGCACCAATGCGTCGCAGTCCTCGATCGTGTCCGGCTTGCAGCGAGAGCGCGGTATAACCAACGAGATGAACTCCTACCGGGGCCGCGCTACTCTGGCGGTGGTCAACCTCTATCACCTTTGGGACCTCGACCGGGCGAACCTCGAAACTTCCAAGCAGGACGCAGCGCACCTCCGATCTCTTCAAATCCGCGCTCAGAGATTTACAATGCCGAGGCACCAACGGCGGGCATGGCGTACGCTTTCCCCGATCCCGACGTGGGGCGGTCCAGCTCGATCTCGTCCAACGAGAATACCAATCCCCCATTCTCCCGAAAAGGCAGTACCGCGGAGTCGTTGAGTAGCATGTACTCGGAGTCGCGCATGCCGCGCGGACAACATGGTAAGTTTTGTATTTTCGGCGCCTCGTCTGACATCGTGCTCACCTGATGTTTCAGAACTGCCACAAAACGTACATCATCATTCTTTGCAGCACAAGCAAGTTCGGGAATTAATTGGTGAAGCTGATGGCGGCAATACGCCGTATAGCCGAACCCCGGAATTACGCGTCACACATAAGCTCGCCGAGCGTAAGCGACGTAGTGAGATGAAGGACTGCTTCGAGGCCCTGCGCGTGCGCCTTCCCCAAGCCCAGAACAACAAGTCCAGCAAGTGGGAAACGCTCACTCGGGCCATCGAATATATCAGCTCACTTGAGAAATCACTCGGTCAAACACGGCGAGAGAACTCTCTCATGCGCACACAGCTTGAGGAGATGCAAGCGCAATTAAATCAGCAACAGGCCAACGGGCCCTCAAGAACCCCTTCGATCTTTGAGCACCACATGTCGGCCACCCCGACCAACGGCCAGCAAGGGCCTATGTTCGGTGGATTTGGAAACGGGTCCAATATGGCCCAGGAACAGCCTCGCACTCTACCACCGCTCATGAACGGCTCTGTGGCCCCGATGCAGGGGATTCAGTACACCGATGAGCGACGGTAGAGACTTTTGCCCATGGCCACGACCATGGATGAGAAATGACTAGTCATGCCGGGATTTGTGCCCGCGAAATGTCCGCGACTTCTTTTCACATTGTCATTCTATATATCCCCTGTTTTAGATATGGATGTCGTTGCCACGCCGAGCCGCTGCCCTTGTATGCGGAGTGGCTTTATTCAGCCTTGCTCTTGATTTCTTTGTGTCATCGATCATACCCGCAATCGCCTTGCTGTCTGTTTAATTCTGTCCTCTTCCATGTTTTTTTTTTTCTTTTTTTTTTGGCTCGGGGTTCGCCCCCCGACACTCCTACTGCATGTTCACATTTGGGATCACTGGGAAGCATGGTCATCGATTATCGGCATGGTGGAACGAAGGGTGTTTTGTGTATCGAATATCCAAAAGCGAGAGCTGCACTATGCCAAATGTATGGAAATGAATATCCGACGAGGCCGAGGCCCGTCTATTGCTTGACACTTTGTTTTAAAACGACACCCAAACCATCGATGGATAGACCGACAAATAAATGAGCAAAGGAGAGAATATAACGTGGAAATTGACGAGTCACTGCAGCACTCATTAAAATTCGATCTATTTTGAGAGTCGAGATTGGTGATGTGGTTGGCTCCGGTACGCGCCCACCCACCCCGGCGCGTAACGCCAGCCTCAAACCGCACTTGCATCGTAGCATTGGCCCCTGCTGGTCTCCCCAGCTTAGAACCAATAGAGGACTTGAAAATGAGAGCTCTCGGGTTGCAGTGTCTGGGATCTCTGCAGACAATGAGCTTGAAGGGGTATGATTGGATCTAGCAATGCTGGTGACATCCGGGATTAGATCGGCCAAGCTTCGTGCAGCGTAGGAGCGACATTAGTGCACCGGAAGCTTTTGTTTATGAAGATCGAAGCTGCAAAGTCGGAGCTTTCTCTCTGCAACTTTCTTTTCACGTTCAGGTTTCAGTCTGGGTTTATGCTCTGCATGTGAATGACAGCGTTTCTTTGAATGCATTGTTTCAGGCGTCACATTGTTTCATATCTCCTTTGTTCACTCTCCAGGTTTCTAGCGCAATTTAACGCTTGTCTATCCCATCTCATGGTATGTCGACCTCAACATCGCGAGAAGAATTTCCGCTAAGTACCGGCAGTTCTACACTGAGACGTCGCGATGGCCTCGAGACAAAATCCTCAACCACGGCTACAAGTCCCGGTCCCGAAATTCCCACTGTCTTCACCTATCAGTGAGGAAATCTCGAGTCCGTCATGTTCATCGGCAGAGGAGCGCGAGTTGGAGCGAACCAGACCGTTCGATGTTTTGGTCAAGGCGACGCGCCAGAGACTCGATACGACGTCGGGAAGTGGAAGAGATGGACTCAGATCGCCAAATCTCTCGCACCGGGATCATGAAATAGCGGAGACTCCGAAGAATCCGAGACTGAGTCTTCGGGGCTTCACAAAGAAGAAGAATGCGTCCAAGCCAGTCGGACTTAACCTGGTTACGAACTTTACACTCGGGCCTTCGCCAAAGCACACAAGAACATCAGAGGAGAACACGCTTGCACCATTTGTGGACTTGAATGATCTGAAGCAGCTGTCAAAAGCACGAGAGAAAAAGCGGGAGGCGAAGAAGTCAAAGACTGATGAGAGAAATAACTTGATGGCTGCGTCGGTTGCTTCAAGGGGCTTCCAACCGGCCGCGGAGACGATAGAACCAAGTGGGAACCCGTTTCTGGACCCGAACCTCGATAACTCCTCTGCTGATAGACACTATCATGGCCTTTCCCCTTCAGATCGCCATGTCATGATCGGCCTGGCAGTGCCGCGCCATGAATCCTCGGAAATGAACAAGGAGCTCGATAGCGCAGGGGATCAACATACTCCTCTCACACCATCCATCATCGTCACCCCAGCCCGCGAAGATGCACCATGGTCTACATCCAGTCCTGAAACGCTGCGGCCCCGAGCCACATCCAGCGTTTACTCCCAATCAACACCCCGTCTATGGTCAAACGAGGCTGATATCCCACCGGTACCTGCGATTCCAGCCGAACACTCAACTTCTAGGATGTCTAAATTTGGGTCTATCCTCCTAAGTGCACATGCCATTGCCGCGGGTCGAGAACAGAAGCATCGTTCTGTGTCCGCCGATACTATTATCGAAGATGACAGTCCTGCACAGGAACACTCCCACTCTCGAGGGACAGAAGACCATGATCAAGCACCATTAACAGAACATACCCTAACCGTGAACACGGAAACAAGACCTCAGTCCCAAGGATGGTGGACATATCTTCTCTCACCACTCCTCGGCAAAAAATCACCATTGAGCCCGAACTTCCCCCGCCGAAGCCCTTCATCTTCAAACCCCACAAAAACCAAAAAATCCAAGGAATGGTGGGAGAAAGAAGTCTCATGCTTCTCGCCAGAAACACCAGAGACGACAATGACAGAGTGGTGGAACGATGATAAAGATAAAGATCTGAATATTCCAGATGGCATTGAACAGTCTCGCTCGCTAGAGGTCGAGGATGATACGAGTACTCCAGAATCCAAACGACAAACCACGCATTCGTTCATGCTCGGCAGTCATTGTATTCAGGGTGAAGCAGCTGAGTACTATCAAGCCTGTGCACATGAATTGTTCAGCAAAACGCCCTACTTCGAATGCTACAACCATATTTGCTCAGTTACACCCCCTCATGTAATTGCTTGTCGACAGGCTACCGAGGACACCGAGGCAGGTGAAACGCGAGATAGGGGGCTGATTCTTGCTGAAGCTGGTGTTGGAATTCCAGAATCTCAGGCAATGACTGATCAGACGGCTACTTCTCGTGGTCTACTTATCGATGTGGACTCGCCTAGCCCTGATGTCTTGGAGGCAGGTTATAGTGAGCATGGGCCTCCCTCGGCAGCATCTTCTGACTCTGGGAGCTGGTGTTCTTCATTATCGGATGACCATGAGAAGAGCCTGCCTGAGCCGCCGAAGGAAGTATCTGGGGAGGTTGTTCCTGAGCCTCAACATGCGCCTGCGCCAGTGCCTAATACTGTCCCCGAGCCTACTCCTGCACCGACACCAGTTCTTCAAGAACCAACAGATCCTCCGCCTCCTCTGCCGCTAGAGATACCTTGGGAACCAACGCCTGCCCCAGCCCCGGCTCCCGGGTCAGAGCTTATGCATCCTCCAGCCCCTCCGCAGATTATAAACAACTATCACTATCCACCAGCGCCAGCAGCAGGTCAACCTCAGACCATTACTGTGGAGCGAGCGATACCTCACTATGTTCCGGTCTTTCCTCCTCATAACGGCATGCAAGAGCAGCCACCGCCACCGCCACCGCAATGTGTGCCTGTTTCCATGCCCGAGGAACCTAGACCTAAAGAACCTGGGGGATCATCTGCTCCACCAAACCATCTGAGCTCATCAGAATGGACTTCGCAACAAGCAGGCGCTCAACAACTACCCCAAGGGATAGCCCGTGGTCCAACCCATGAGCCCGACAGCCAGGCCCGCGGGATGCCAACTCAAGAACTTACGCCTATTTCCCCGGCCTTTCAACGTGCTGCAGGAGGTCCTCACTCGATCCCTCTGTCCGAGGTAAATGCTCCTGCGCCAGCTTACTCGCAATACCCTCGTGAGGCCCCTCTTCCACCTCGATATGACTTACACCCTGCTCCAGGAGCATGGGTCATGAATCCTACTGGTCGAGCAGGTCCGGGGAGAAGCCCAGCGACGCAGGCTTGAGCGTGAAGATGCTGCCGGCAAGAAACTTGGAGGACTATGGCGTGGACGAGGATGCTTTAGCAACAAAGGCTGCTTTGGACGTCCGGGGCGTGAAGGTCGTCTTCGCCGGAGATGGTATTTTGCCATATGCACAATCTTCCTGATTATTGTGGTTCTCGCTATTGTCCTTGCGATCACTTTGACGCACAAGGGAGATAGTACACCTGTTCAATCCACCTGGCTCAATCTGACGGGCTATCCACCCATGCCAACTGGCATTGCGACAATTGCCGGTACAGAAACACAAACTGCAAAGTCTACCTGCGTCAGCCCTTCTACACTCTGGAGCTGTGATCTTCCGCCGGCCCAAGAGTCTGGAAACACACCTTATGCGGCAGACAACCCCAGTTTCCGCGTCGAAATCCGTTTTCGCAATGGCACCTACTCCAATAGTACGGATACTGTCACCTCAACCACGACACGCAAGCTCCGAAGAGACAGCGGCCTGTATACATCCGAGCCGGCTGCCCCAAGCCTCGCAGACCAGGCCTTCATCGGCAACACCACAGATGGTAACTCAATCCCCTACGCCGGCGAAGCCACACCATTCTACATGACACTTCTCTCCCCCATTCACCTTACCAGGTCAAGCCTCTTCCGACGTTCAAGCACCACTACCTCAGCCAATCTATCCACAATCATCCCAGCACCTGACGAAGATTCCGATGGCGCCGCAGCCGCTGCTGTCCTCTACCCTCTCCCAGAATCCCAACCCATCCGCCTTTATAATCGCGGCCAATCAGACGAGCACTATGGCTTCTACACCTACTACGACAAATCGATCTTTCTTGCCTCCCAGGCCTCTTTGAATGGACGTCTCACCGACAGCGAAACGATTGACCAGAGCGGTGGTGTCAGCAGATCCGCCGCAAAAGCCAGATGCACCTGGTCTCAAACACGCTTCCTCGTTCAAATCTGGACGCAGCCGGGTAAGATGGGCTATGACCTCCTCTCCCCATCGAACGGGACAAGTACCTCATCTTCTGCCACGCCGACATCCACTTCTTCCACAGCGACATCTTCATCTTCAGCGACCAATTATACCAGACCGGGCTCATTCCCGTATCCTGTGACTATTACGATAGACCGACACGGTGGTGATACCGATAAGAAACTGGTCTATTGCTACGCGATCGAAGAGAACGGGCATTACAATGTCTCGGACTCTAAGTTGCAGGCTGAATATCGGGGCGTTGGCGGAACTTGGATTAATCCAGCGAATGGGAATGATGTTAGTGGTGACTCTACGTATGGGGGTATCGATGGGGGAACTGGGGGTTGTCAGTGTCAGTGGGTGAATTGGATATCTACCTCTTAGATTCTGTCTTGTATCTTGGTCCTTTGGGTTGGGTGGTGATTTTTGTTTTTTATGGTGTTTCGGGCATTGAATCCAACTCGGATGTATTCACTATTTACCTTGCATGCAAAAGCGATAGATCTCAAAGTGTCGCGTGTCAAAAGGTAGACGAGTCGTACTCGATCCAAAGTTGTCCCGTTCTCCGCTTTACACAGTTTGACAGGCCTCATCCACCTCAACGCGTCTTTTCCCAGGTTCAAGTGGCACTTCTTGATGCGTTGTACAACCTGAACAGTATTTCCATCATCGCCCCCTTCTACCCAATCCACGTGAAATGGCATCCGTATGGTCCACCTAGATCGCTGTGTCAGCCAGAGCAAAGCACCACCATTGACCGCCTCAGTTCGCCCCGGGCCGATATAGCGAGGCCCGGGCGGGTTGATGATGAGTACCTAGTCTCCGACCTCATACGATGACGCTCGTCAATTACAGGGTGGAGCTCTGAGCAAGTCAGTGCGACTGAGAATTTCTTCAATCTCGGTCTTGATTCTCTTCAGGTTATCACGGCGGCCTCGTGCAATCAAGAATGGTCTTGATCCTTCTTCTTTCACGCCAAATCTTATTTATCTTCATCCGTCGCTATCTTGTCTGGTGCAGGCAACTTTACAACTCATGAGGGATGACAATACCTCTGAAATTACGTTGAGGGAGGTACATCTACGAGAGAGGGATGATCTTTAGAAAAGCCTTCAATCCCAGATTGACGATCACCAGCGTGAAACAGTCATACTGACTGGCTCAACGGGTAGTCTAGGCACATACATACTGGATGTCCTTCTGAAGAGCCCATCCGTTGGACACATTCATTGTCTGAACCGCAAGGAGGATGCTCCAAGATTCCAGCGCCAGAAATTCGTTTCCAACCTGAACATTTTGGACGAACAGCGGATTCTGCCTGCGTTGTCGATAACGAGTGAATCATTGCCCAGAACTTGATTCTGACTTGCACAAGTTTCCAATCTGACGAGCCACATGCTCGGTGAAGGTGATGATTTCTTGACTGAAACCTTAAGCCCCAAATTGTGGCAAATGCAACCCGGCACCTCCCATCGACTATTAATAGTGCGTGGCGACCGAAGAAGCCGGTCGATATGCTTTGGTCCTGGAGGAACGAGTTTCCCCTCCAGCCCTGCAGGAACCTTTTGCAGGAACAAGTTTAAAAAAGTAAAACTTTGAGTTTGATTTCCTGAGGTATATCGATGCAACATCAGGTCTTGGTGATGAGCTGTTTTACACGATAAGTTGTGCTTTTGGATGGTAATTCATAAATTGTTGAATGCT
This sequence comes from Penicillium maclennaniae, assembly GCF_028827695.1. Taxonomy (NCBI): domain Eukaryota; kingdom Fungi; phylum Ascomycota; class Eurotiomycetes; order Eurotiales; family Aspergillaceae; genus Penicillium; species Penicillium maclennaniae. Next base: position 2,693,225 of record NW_026623216.1, on the reverse strand, counting down.
TCGAGCTCTTTCATCTTGCCATGAATCCACATTTGAACTAGCTTAATTTAGTGTGGTATGGCCCTATGTGTGACCTTGCGGGAATGCCTTGGTGGGGGCATCACCGGAAACGGTAGAGGCGAACGTACGACGGGAACTACTTGCCTCACTACCAGAACATTGCATATCTGACGCGTCAATCTCAGGTTGGATCGCTGATGGTTAGATTTTTAGACTGAATAGAAAATGAGGTATCCAGGAAAGGAAGAACGAGAAAAACTTTGTGAATATCCGTTTTTCTTGGTAGCATTTAAACTTTCCTCATTTCTTTAGCGACCAGCGGCAAATCGTACATGTCACCATGCGGGGATACAAGAGAGTCGACTGGCAAAGTATTGCTCTACCGCTTCCATCGGGGATTTTTGCAGATTTTAAATTCCAAATACACTAGCAGCCTCAAATGCCTAGATTTGTTCAAGAATTTAGAAATCATGCCATCAAAAATTTGATAGTACTGGCCATAGAGTCAAGGAACAGACCCCATCCATTCTCCAATCGACTTCGCAAACACGCATCCCTTACACCAGGAATATTTTTCAATTTCCGACTTTTCTCATCAGTTTGCCGTGTTTCGAACTCGTTGTTATCCCCTGGAATCGCAATCCCCTCAAAAAACCCCAAAAGCTTAACAGCCGGGTTCTTCTTCATCGAGGCATGCAGATCACTTGACATTGACCCATTCTCAATAGTACAACGAACTCGATGAGTCAATTCCGATATAGATGCTTTCATAATGTCTCTATCTGAGAACTCGTTTAGAATATCAATGATAGCCGGGAGTAGTTAATCCCATGTTGTCGGTCCGGTATGGCGCCAATTTCGAGCGAGCTTACCACTAGACTTGGGAACCATTCACTGTCATTCCAATGACACGGCGTCTTGACAGAACCGGCGATTTGGCCCACGCGTGTGCGAACGAAGCTCGAATAGAGCGTTGTTTTGAGGCGTGGTCTAGAAGCTGTTCAGCGAGGTATTTGCTGTCTGCGCAGCCATTTGGTGCTGGCTGTGATGTCGTCACTGTGGTTTCGGGAATGGGGCAGGTTTTGGTGAGATGATTCATTACTGAGTTGATGGACGATATGAAGAACAGATGAGGAGATTTCAAGCAAGCAGCTGTGAAGTTAATGAGCTTTGTCATGCCTGCTAGGTCGGGTTGAAATGATGGTAGGGAAAGGTTGAAGTTCACGTTCCAGGAGTTGTGAATGATCACTGTTGCACTGCTTTGTAGACGTTGCAAGATTTCAGGGGCTAATCCAAGATCTTCTCGTGAGAGATCAGTGTGCCAGAATGTGATTTTTGAAGAGTCTAGGGATGTTTGCATTTTGTGCGCCAAAGATTGAGATCATCGATCAGAAAGCTAGTATAAGTAAAAACTCCATCCAATTTTTTTTTTTAGATATTAAAATTAGATTAGGTCATATTTATCCCAGTACAAACACCGCGATCTAAAGACCACCCGAACGCCAATCACCTTGGTCGTCCTGTATTTCAATCTCAGTTACCCAGAACATTCAACAAGTACAATGAACAGCAGTCATTGATCCTTGAAAATGTGATAGACGTAAGAGAGAGATGACAGGATCAAGGGAGAACAGAAAGCCCATGTAATCAAAAGAGACAATTATTGATTCACACCAACCTCTTATGCGAGGAAGATGAGAGCACCGTAGGCAACGCTGCCAAGAGCAGCAGCAACCATGGAGACGGAGACCTTGGCACCAGGGCTGGAGGGAACGAAGCCAGAGGAGCTGGGTCTGGAGGCGCTGCCGGAGCTGGAGCCGGAGCTGGAGCCGGAAGAGCCCGCGCCCGAAGAGCCAGAGCTGGAGGAGCCAGAGCTGCTAACACCGCTGGCGGGGGTGGAGCTGGGGACAGAGACAGGGATGGTGCTGGCGGCGGCGGCGCCACCGTGGACGCTAGAGGTAACGACGGAGGTACCGTTGGTGCTGCTGATGGTACCGTTGGTGCCAGAAGTGCCGGTCATGATGGGGTGGATGCCAGTGGAGACGGCAGTGCCAGCGGTGGCAGCAGTGCCAACAGCCCTAGCGATATACTTGCCGTGATTGGCGGCGGGCTCATTTTGCTTGAAGCTACTGGCCTGAACACCGGCAGCGAGGGCAATGATAGCAACGGAAGTGAACTTCATTTTGATGGATGGAGCTGAAGCGAATGTCTCAACGAATGACGGCTGCTTGAATGTTAGTGACTTTATTTTACTTGGGAGGCATTTCGGGAGCTCAAGAGGTTACATACCTCGGGGAAATGGATGCGATAGAATGATCTAAGGAAGAAATCTACAGACCGGACTGTGGCGATGAGGAACCCGTACTTATAGTTCATTAAGGCGTTTAGGGACGTCCAAATGCGGCCCATATTGATCGACCTACGGGAAGTGGATGATGGCATGTAACAGCAGAGAGCTAAAAATTTTCTCCTGTGTGTTCCTCTCGATGATTCCTGGTGCCTCGAGGGCCTAGCCTGGAGCGTTGGTAGACGTGTGGGACAGGATCTGCTTGTCTTGAATTTCCGCATCCGGGGGTGTGGGCACTTCGATGTCACACTAGCGCGCTGCCCAAGATCGTACAACCCTGGTACAGACCCATCGGGACCGATATCGTCATGATAATCGCCAAGCTGTGAGGGCTGTGGAGCCTTTGCAGAGCTCGAAAGCTGTCGACGAGGGCAGATGACGGTCACGTGCCCAGTATTACCTAAAGGGGAAGGTGATGCATTGCATGCGGAAATTCGGGCATCTTCATCGCGAGACAAATGCACCACTCTGGAATTCTTCGACGATCCTTCAATAAGTGAGCGCAAAATAGCCTTCTTTCTTTCGAGAAGCTCCGGGTCACGATGATCGCTTTCGGAGATACCTTTGCTAGATCGCTGGCCCTTCCCCCCCCAATAGACACGAAAGAATGCGGAATGTGTCACCCCGGAACAATGGGCGGGGAAGACCCTTCTTGATCGAAATACTTTCATACGCTCTCAATCCAGGGAGAATATAGCCATGATAAAGATCCAAGGGATGCTGTCGAGCGGTTGCACCACTAGGCTGTGGCGTCGTCGCGTGAGCATCGACTGGCGCGGGTTATAAAGAGAGACAGGTTTCCTCGAGTCTCCAAAATGATCTGGGCATATAACATAACAGAAAAAGTACTAGAGGGCATTCTAGCTTCCCAGCCTGATCAAGAAGGGCCGAACATGTACCTCTGCAACATCCAACTACACCCCTCAAGATGGTTCAAGCAATACCGACACTTCTGGTATCTCGACAACTGCATCAGTCCAACATGCAGATCAGTAGCCGAACTGAATCCGGAAAAGGATATCTACACGCGTCGGTGGCTTTTAAGTTCTACACAGAAATGAAGCGCCACGCAATCTGACAGCTGCAACGTTAAACACCTAACCCGTTGGAATGCTAGGGCTGGAATGTTGAAGCGTTGACCCAGAAGAGACGTTCAGCCAAGGAAAATTGATAGCGTGGTGCTGCAGATCAGATTCAGGGCATTTCAAGGTGTGCTCTGTTTCCAGGTTGAATCGAAAGCGTGAACTGCTCGCGGAGTGGACTATTTTTGTGCTCATGAAACTTTTGATGCCACAGTAAGATATGCTTCTCTACAGGCCGGTGCAAAATCAGCTTCACCGCCGAAGACCCGTTCACTACCCGTTCACTTTCACCTAAATCCCAACTTCAAGCCGTTCAAGAACAGGCTGGTCTTTGAAGAGAATCCCGTGATTGATATCTCAAGGGAGCAAGAGCAATCAAAATGAAGAAAATGTCACGCAAAACTAATCACACTTGTTCTCGCAGCTTACTTCGGGACATACTGTACCTGTTTGGCTTCAAGGTACCAACACAGCTACTTAGCAAGTTAGTGAGCTGAATTCTTCGAGAAAAAGCAACAGGGCAGGAATCACAAATTGGCTGGTAACGAATTTGCCAAGACAGGATCCGGAATTCGAACAGGTGGAGGATATGATTGGGCAGATGAAGATCGCAAGGCTTCACTACGCCAGATTTTGAAGAGCTTCAAGCAGCATAATCTGTTCAATCGTTATATTATTATGATCAAGGGTATCTATCAGCAATCATGACCATTCAATCGATCCGATATTAAATTAATAGCAAGTAAAACGCTCAGCCTTATTGCTGCTGCGGGTGGTTGTCTTTCACCGACGAAAACAAATCGCTGGTCCAATGTTTCCACTCTTCGAATTTATCGTATAGAGGACCCCACCATGTCGACACCTTTTCGTCTTCCCTGTCGGTATCCGAAGTAGACGATTCGGCTGGGGCTTCAGATGCTGGGAAGGTGGGCTCAGGCGGTGCCGCTATTATTGTTGATGGCAGCTCTGGTGGATCAGCTGGCCGTTCGAGAGTCGGCGTGTTCTCGTCGGAGTGAAGGCCAATCGGCTTCAAGGGCAGACGCAAGGTCCCATTGTTAGGGTGGGGTTCGATACCCATAGAGTCGCAAAGGATGTTGTAAACCTCAATATTTTCTGGATCGCGTCAGCTCGTGCTTTTACAGAAGTAAATGTGCAGACTTACGAAAGACTTCGAGGCGACTGTTGGGTGTGTGGGGAAAGGCTGGACCACGGGCGATGAAGATCGCTCGCATCAACGGGTGTTCATGGTCATATCCATGAATACCTCGCGGGTAATAGATCTCACCAGTCTTCAGGGCTTCCTTCACGTCGAACTCTGGGCGCTCGACAATGGCCCAGCCAGTCTTTGGGATGACCCACAGAGGCGCAATTCGGTCGCTGTTCGTAAAGTGATAGCGCTCAGGCATGGTCTCTTTGGTGTATATTTCGATCGCGTGTTCGTAATCGGATGCTACCCTTGCCAACTGCTCTTGCAAGACTGGAAGATCTTCCGGTCGCTTTGGACGCAGACCACGGGATGGCCATCCATCAATATGTTGGACGAGGTTCATGTCGATCAGGTCATCAAGCTGAACAAGTCGATCGTTGGATGTTGTGGCCATGCCATGATCTGAGACAACCACAACGTTGACAAGATTTGTGAGGTTGCGGAGCTCTAAGCCCGCAAGGATACCTGCCACCATCTCATCTGCATGGGAAATGGTGCCTCGAATTTCGGTGCTGTTGGGCCCGAACTTGTGGCCATCCCGGTCCACATCGGGCACATATGCGGCAATAAATTGAGGTCGCTCTGGTACCAGGTGCGATTCATCTTCTGCGCCGGGAAGATCAAGGAATTCCAGGACGCGATTCACTTTTCGCGACAAAGATTCTGATCCATTATATTTGTCCACATAGGCAGGTTCTTTGCCTCCAATATGAGCCTCGGAACCCGGCCACATGTGGATCCCACTTCTAACACCTTGATTTCCAGCGGTTACCCATAGGGGCTCAGCATTCCACCACTTGGGCATCATGCTGATAGAGGTATGGGTGTTGATAAACTCCTCTCCCATTTCCGGGTCCCAGAAGGTGTTTCCAACGACACCGTGACTCTCTGGGTATAGTCCTGTCACCAGTGTGAAATGGTTCGGGAAAGTCACACTCGGGAAACTAGGGTACATGTATTGCGGAGAAACACCGTTGGCGACGAGCGAGTCGAGAGCTGGTGTAAGACCTCGATCCAGGAAATCAGCACGGAATCCGTCGAGTGAGATCAAGATAGTTGTAGGGCCGAAAAGTGCAGTGCCATTCGAGAGCAGCGTTTGGGCATTGGCGTGCTCTGCTCTATAACCTGTCGATGCCTTGTATGCTCCTAGTAGAATAATGAAGAAGAGGACGGCGACAATGGTGGATATGAACAAGTACTTTATCCATGACGGTTTGGCTGGCTGGAGAGGGCAGGCAAAGATAAGTCGCATGCAAACAAATCGACGAGAGATTCAGAGAACCTACCGGTTCGTACAGATAATCCTCCATTCCATCGATCTCTGAGGACGAACTACTGATGAGGGAATCATCATCATTGAGTCCCTCTTCCATCTCGTACATCAGCTCCCCTTCCTCACTGACTCTTTCTCGGCGACGTGCTTCTTTGCGCGCCCGTCGCCGTTCCTTCTTCCCGATCCGCACGTGTCCTCCACTCGGACTGAACATCCTGCGCAGCCCATGGGCGGGACCGCGCCTCGTCAGCAGCTTTTCCAATTCATCCTCGTCGTCTAAGACTGCCCGGTCGTGGCTGGCAAGCTCCAGGGTACTGCGGGGATGGCGGAGAAACTCGTCATCTTCCGAGTCGGAGTCCTGCTCGGATGGCGATCGCAGTGAGGCCGCATCATTATCGTAATTCGCCGGCGATAAGAGAGAAGGGCTCGTAGGGATTCGCATGGCGGGCGCGTCAGCCGCGGCGAGACATTGAAGCTTGCAGCTTGGAGGAGTTGGACAGACGGAAGGGTGATCCGCACGAAGACCCGCCAAGACTCCGTCAGCAGTTTATGCGCAGTGCCATCGACTTGCGTCGACTTGTTTCTAGTATTTGGCGCTCAAACCGTTTATTTTGTTATTTTTATTGTTTCCTTCGGCTCTGTGGGTTTGTAAGACCAGTGTGTCATTTCGTAAACGCCAATTGGCATGCATCTGTGATCACTTCTGCCATGATTCTTTTCCTTCTCCGAACAACATATATTGCCCCAGCTAGATTTGGCCGCAGACACCCCGATTGCATTATAAAGGCCGACTTCGATTGAACCACACAGAAAATAGACTATCGATTTCATCTATGTGAACTTCCAAAAATTTCCTACGTCCGAACGTGTAAACATCGGTGTGTGATTATTTGGACAGTACTCAAGACCTGACTATACAAGACATGGCTTTGTTGCCAAAATCAAGTTCATAGATGTAAAAAAGAACAAGTGAGCATCAACCACCCAAGTGGTCGAGCAGCAACTCGGCTATTGCATCTTCCTTGGTCTAGTGGTCATGATTTCCGCTTGTCATTAACACCGATAAGCGCGGGAGACCGGGGTTCGATTCCCCGAGGGAGAGTTTCTTTTTGGATATTGGGCCATTGGGCCATTAGGTTCCAAGGTTCTTCGGGTGGTACCCGATGAACATCTATGGTCAACACCAACACTGTTAGTGCTTATTTTGCTTTTCGTTTCTTTTTTTTCTGGCGTAGACTCACGACTAGCAAGGATCGTTCAAGACTCACCGCTGGATCAATGACACACGCCCAGGCAGCAGCTGCGGCCAAGCACCGAGGGCTCAGGAGGGGCTAAGCTATGCACAGCAGGCAGCCTACCACGTCGGGGTCGGGAACCCGCTCTGGTAATAGGGCATCAACAGATGCGGCTCATCTGGTGAATTATAAATTCTTGTTCCCCAAGTCGCTGCCCATGGTCGCATTCAAGCACCCGTCGCTCGTCTAGATTTCTAGACTTGACTTTACCTTCACTACTTCGATCGCAGCCTAGGGAACTGTTCACAAGGTGACTTTAACCTTGAGATCATCCTCACTATCCGTCTCTTCACCATAATTTCAGTGATTAATTTGCGGTCTCTTTGTCATCCCCATTCGTGCCAATGGCGCTGAACCAGTCACTTCCTCGTCGACGAAGATGTCTTTTTCAACCCCCGACACCGCGATGCTAGAGGCGTTGGTGCCAGGCTATACCCTCATCTCACGCTTTTTCCTATCCTACTTTCACATCGACCTTACTGCTTACCTGCAGTACGTTGTTGCTTTAGCTGTGTTTGCCGTGTCCCTACAGTACATCTCCAAGTACGCATCGGAATTTTTCCGAGAGTATTTAGTCTGTTACGCTGAAATCCGACCGGATGATGAGCTATATAATCATTTGATGTGGTGGATGTCACGACAGCCTTTTATGCAGCGTACCAACCACTTTGTCGCAAGCATCAGAACGAATGCCTATTATGGTGAAACCGATGATGAATTGAGTAGTTCAGACGAGGATTCCGAGGATGACAATTTTGATACCGATGACTTCACAGATGACGAGAATGAAAGTCAGCATCGAGCGAATGTCATATCTCGAAGAAAGTGCAAGAAGCTGCGATTTACCCCTTCGGAAGGCCGTCATTTTTTCTGGTACAAACGCCGATTGATGATCCTGGAACGACAACACCGGAGCCGCAACGGAACCTGGTCAATCTTTAATGAGCGGCTTTACTTATCGTGTCTCGGGCGAAACTCATTCCTGATAAAAGAGCTCATTGATGAGGCGAGCAAGGCTTTTCAGAATCGTGATGGCAACAAGACCGTCATCTATCGTGCCCAGCGACACTCGCGAGCTGATCCTTTCACCTGGGTTCGCTGCATGGCAAGATCACCCCGCCCATTGTCTACGGTAATCCTTGAAGAAAACGGGAAATTGAATCTCGTGAAAGATATGAAGAGATATCTACGTAGTCGCACTCGGCGATGGCATTCCAATCGAGGAATTGCCTACAAGCGTGGATATCTACTCCATGGTCCTCCGGGCACCGGCAAGACAAGCCTTTGCTTTGCTGCTGCCGGTGAACTTGGTCTGCCACTTTATTTGCTCACTCTCAATTCGAATGCTCTCGATGAAGATAATTTGTATTCATTGTTCGCCGAGTTACCTCGCAAATGCATCGTTTTGATTGAGGATGTGGATACGGCTGGAGTCACTCATAGCCGCGGCAAAACTGCCACTTACAAACCAAAAGGCGACCATGATGCTGCCATTGAAAATGAGGAAAGCTCCGCAGAGGATAGATCTCCAGGTGACCAGCCTCCACTGGACAATTCAGTAAAAGACGGCATCACTCTTTCGAGTCTGTTGAATGTCATTGATGGTGTTGCCTCCAGCGAAGGCCGCATTCTTGTGATGACCACGAACCACGTGGAGAGGCTTGATGAGGCTCTTGTTCGCATCGGCCGTGTGGATATGCAACTTTTCCTCGGGTATTCCAGCAAAGAAAACATCAAGAATCTCTTCACATCTATCTACATGCCAATGGAAGGCGACTTCCCAATGAATGACAAGACCAAGCTCAAGATGAACTGGAGTAATGGTCACAACGTGGGGGACAGGAAAAATACGGAGTGGAGAAAGAAAAAGCTTCAGGAATATCGGGATCATGTCGATTCCTTGCGTTCTCGCATCCATCCTCTGGCAGTCGAGTTTGCCTCCATCGTTCCTGGCGGTATGTTCACTGCCGCTGAGATCCAGGGTTATCTACTCAACCATGTAGATAACCCTGAGAAGGCGATCAAGGGTGCTGAGGCATGGGTCAGGGAACTTCGGGATACCAAACGCACGCTTGAGGAAAAGGCTATCGAGAACGTATACCACTAGCCAAAGCAGCGGCTGATAAGAGCCTCCCTACAGCCTTATGCCAGGTAATTACAGTATGCCAACCTCATGATGGTCATCTCGAGCTAAATCTGTTTGGTTTGTTCTTCAAATATGTTTGTTGCAAATACTTGGAGCTGCAAAAAGATGAACGAGACAATACTTGCTGACGTTGTTAACGATCTTTGCCAAGAGCCAACGCAGGGTACTCAACGAAGAACAGTTCGCTACATTGAATTTGTTGAGCTCCTTCAAATTCATTATGCCATCGAGTGAATCTTCATTTGATGGTACGCTTGCACTACCACGGCAAGGTAGTGCCATTGAATCGAATGAAATTTCCTAGAAGTAGTGGTTTTTGTAGCTTTTCCGATCTTCGGAGCAAGAAGAAGAAGAAAAAGAAGAAATTCTAGACAGTAGCCCTAATCATAAGACAGGTCGTCTTTATCTTACCTGGTGGATCAATCCCGCTACTCTTTCAGTGATAGTCATTGGAGCCTCAACCAGTCCGCCGCACCGTGCGCCACGGTTGCCCATGTCAGTTTAGACAAATCTATACAATGTAAAGTATCAGGTGCGTTGTCACAATTTTATTGAATCAGAAGCACGACGAATCATTGGAAGCGAATAGGGGCGGCAGCACTTCCCCAGGGTCAATTGAAAAGGCAATCAGGGCTTTATGCTCTTCGTGAAGTTTCTTCACGAGATAGTTGCATGCCACCTTCGAGATTCCGTATCCAGCAGTCAGTGATGACGAGTTCTCCAGACCGGTAATGCTTGCCAGTTCAGATGACAGGTAGACAAATCTCGGTTCCTTGGAGGATTCTAACAATGGAGCGGCTGCCCGGCACAGTCTCAAAGGCCCCAATTCATTGATTTCAAAGTGCGATGTCAAATCCGAATCATTCATGTGCAACACCGGTCCCCAATGGTTGCAAATTCCGGCATTGGCGATGACGATGTCGACGTGATGCACAAGATTTTGCTTTTGAATTTGTTCAATCGCTTCAGTGACAGTTGATGGAGCATCCAGACTGAGACGGACCATGATCAACCGTTTGTTCTGCCCTTTGGGAAGTGAAGATAATTGAGATGCATTCTGAGCTGAGGCATCTCGTACTGTTGCAACAACAGTGGTACCTGACATGGCAAGATACTCCGCAGCGAGACCCTTTCCAATGCTTACGAAGCTGAGGAATCAGTGTCAATCTGGGAATCGGACCAAATTACTTGCCTCGGTTGGCCCCCGTGATCAGGATCACTCTTGGTTTCATGGTTTGGCTCATGTTACACGCGAGTCGGCTTGAAGGAAGAATATAGCGCTCAAATTGGAGAAACTAGGGCGTCTGTACACATCACAATATATAGTATAGACAATATAGGCACTCGGGAATAAAGCTGTCCAAAATCCGAAAGTCTCGTTACCGCTATTCACATCACCTCGCCGATGATTCAGCGGCGTGAACCCCCCCAGACTTCCACATCATCCGGTCTTGGTGGACAGTTATGAAGGAGATATTTCTCGGCAGTGGACCCCAGCAAGGTGCATGAATAGGGCCAACCCTGATTTCCATTCTATTTGTCATAGAGTGACGCTGCCAGGTCATCTTGTAGTATTCTGGTATAGAGCTGTGGACTCGAGGCTGCACTGAGGATCCCCGTCACCGCTTACTCATCGGGGTCTCATTCACAAAACACAACCAAGGCAAGAAATCAGCTTCATATCTCATGACGCTCGTGGCTAAAGATGTGACTCGATCCATTTGACACTATTTGCGTGCTATTCTTAATTTGACTGCGGGATTACTAAGTAGTCGACTGTTCCAATTGTTTTTTTCCCATCGCATAAAGTCTCTAATATATGCTCTCTCATGGGCACGATTTTAGGGTGGAGCTGTGGCTAGAGAGCTTCTTCAACATCCCGACATATATCATGTTCGAGCTCTTACTCGTGATTCCGCAAAGCCAGCCGCCAAAGCTCTTGCTAAGCTTGGAGCAGCACTCTGATGCGCCGACCTGAATGGTGGCCATGAATCTCTGGCATCTGCCTTTTCAGGCGCTAATGTCATATATGCCCTGACCGACTTCTGGCAGACACAGTCAACTGATGTCGAGATCGCGCAGGGCAAAGCAATCGCCGATGCCGCAGCACAGACCAGCACGCTCAAGCATCCCATTTGGAGCGCTCTCCCCGACCCGGTCAAGTTATCGGGCGGCCAGCTCCGAAATGTGCATCATTGGAGGGGCAAGAGCCTAGTGACCGACTATGTCCAATCCAATAAACGGGCGCTTTGGGCCAAGACCACCACCATCCTCTTTCCGAATTATTTTGAGAACTGTTTGACTACGCCAGACAGGTATCTTCCAGTGAAGGTAAGTGCACAGTCATATTTTCAAGACAAACCCTTGAGAGTCTGGCTCCCGACCAGCCATATCTCCTCTGCACTGTATTAGTCGGTCTGGTAACTCACAAAACTTGTGCAGGAAGCATCCGGGAATTACACCTTCACATTCCCGCACAGTACAGACACTGTGATGCCCAATGTTGCTATTGCTGACACTGGCAAACTTGTGCGAGCCATTCTCAAGGCAGGCTCGCGCTATTTTGAGAAGACCATCGCGTTCTACTGTGAAAGCCTGTCCGAGGCGGACAAGCTGACCGCGATAGGAAAGCGTAAGTGAGCGAACGTTTTCTCAAACCGTCACTATCTAACCCTCTATCCCAAGGCTATAACATCCCAACGCAATACCGGAAGGTTAGCACTAGCCAGTTCCAGCAGATCCTCCAATCTGGTTACGGCTTGTCTGAGGATATTGCGCTCGATTTTGTTGAGCAACTGATGATATTTGAGAAGTGTGGCAATATTTACGCAAGCGACGAATTTGTGCAAGCCACCGAGGTATGTCGATGTCAATGGGATGGGGGGAGCTGTGAACAAGTTCGGGACATCATGCCGATGGTCTGTAATCAGATCCCTGGATTGAAGCTCCAGACCTGGACCGAATTTCTCGACAAACATGATTTGCCACTGATCAGGTCAAATTGAAATGAGCTCCCACCTGTCGGCGTTCATCATTGAATCTTCAGTCTTCCCGTACCGTTGAGTCTTAATTTAATGGACTAGGTTCAATAGATTGACCATCCCACCAGGTTCCAGGACGCCAAATTCTGCCACGTAACGAGGTTGCTCAAAGGGGGACTCTACACATGGTGCGTCATATGTGAGAATAGGACGAGAGAAGGAAAGCTATATCGAAGGGACCGCGGAAGGCCTCAGCAAGATGAAATACATAGTGTTGGGGTGGTGTATTCACTTAAGTCATGAAAATCGTGCTTAGCTTGGTACTCCATCTCTTTTGAAGAGAAGGTATTCTCAATTTGGAAGCTTCTGGTTTTTCAAGCAACTGGGCTGGCCACTAGTGCTGGATCAGGCGTATTTCTTGTCTCCCGATGAATAGGCCAGAGCTGCACCTGTCTCTAGGTTAACACTTATTGAGAACCTAAGTGAAGAATCACTAACGGGCCACACGATAAGAAGCCCGAGGCAAATAAGATGAACATACCGGCATGACAGCCTCCTGACTTTGCACGGGTTTTAGCCTTTCAATTAGGTCATTTCGGACGTATCTGAAGTGCCTTACCTTCCGCATTCCTACTTGAAAGTTTCTGCGGGTGCAACCCAAGCCGAGCCACCTTCCCTTTCATTTCCAGGCACAAGATCATTCATGATAGATTTTCGTGACAATCGGCAAAGCTTGCCGAATAAGAGGTCTGTGTGTCCCTGTTCCCTGTTTCGGGATATGATTGGCATGCTTTATCAAGGTCTAGATTGAGGGTTGGAAAGCACTCGGGGGAATTTCACATTCCACACTCGAGACATTAGGATGGAATCTCCCGAAATGACTCCCCCTGCGTGGCCAAAGACATACATGCAAAACCTGAATGACCATCTGTTCCAACATATTAAAAGTCCTTCGCGTTTGCGTGGGACATCAATATTTAATTCGACTTCGCCCTGAGGTCGACGGATTCTTGCCGAAGTTTGCATATCGCTATGCCATCCGTCAAGAGATTCCTTGGTTTGAAAGAGCCAATTAATCCACTAGAGAAACAAACCAGACCTCAAGATGAAGCAGATCCGACAGTATTAGGCTGGCTGAATGATGTCGTCCCTTCAGGCCCACGGCTGATCCAACATTCTGTCCGACTGTTTCCTTTCCTGAAATGGATCAAGCATTATAATGTGCAGTGGCTAATTGGAGATCTGATTGCAGGTAACTGAAAAGCCTGAAAGGTTTTCCATGAAGCTCAACACTGACAATATTAGGCGCTACTGTGGGTGCTGTCGTAATTCCACAAGGTATGGGATATGCTAAGCTGGCTGGGCTTCCCGTACAATACGGACTTTACACATCCTTCATGGGCGGAATTCTCTATTGGCCATTCGCAACATCAAAGGACATTACAATTGGCGTGAGTACTGACGGTATTCTTCTTTCTTCTCTGTACTGACCCTTGGAGCAGCCTGTTGCTGTTATGTCCACGGTGCTCGGATCGATCATCCCAGAGGTGCAGCAGATCTACCCCAGCATTCCCGGCCCCCAGATCGCCATGTCAATGACGATCATCTGTGGGAGTATTGTCACCTTTATGGGCTTGGCACGACTCGGATTCATCGTTGACTTTATTCCTCTTCCATCTATTGCCTCCTTTATGACAGGATCAGCGATTACCATCTGCTCCGGGCAAGTCAAGACTCTACTGGGAGAGACAGCCAATTTCAGCAATCGTGGTCCAGCATATCAAGTAATCATCGACAGCTTGAAGAACCTTCCATCTGCGAAGAAGTACGATGCTGCTATGGGAGTGACTGCATTGGTCACGCTGTACTTGATCCGCAGTATATGCACTTTCTGTGTGCAGAAGTTTCCCCATCGCGCAAAGCTATTCTTCTTCCTTTCCGCTCTTCGCACGGTATTTATCATCTTCCTATTTACAATGATCAGCGCTATAGTCAACATACATCGACGTGATGATCCCGCCTTTGCCATCGTTGGCCCTATCTCTCGAGGTTTCCAGCACGCTGGTGTGCCGGTTATTGACAGGAATGTCATCAAAGCCTACATATACAATCTCCCGGCATGCGTCATAGTTCTGCTCCTCGAACACATCGCAATCTCGAAGTCTTTTGGTCGCATCAACAACTACACCATCGACCCATCGCAGGAATTTATCGCTATTGGCATCACAAATCTTCTTGGGCCATTTATTGGTGCTTATTCCGCAACAGGCTCCTTCTCTCGCTCGGCAATTCAATCAAAATCGGGTTCCCGAACCCCTCTGACTGGCTTGACCACCGCGATAGTGGTCTTGATAGCTATATATGCACTGACGACTGTGATTTTCTACATACCTCACGCAGCGCTAGCGGCTGTGATCATCCACGCGGTGGGCGATTTGATCGTTGCGCCAAATACTGTCTACCAGTTCTGGCGAATATCGCCACTGGATGCTCTCATCTTCGTCGTTGGCCTCGTGGTCGCGATCACAAACACGATCCCAAATAGCATCTACGTCACTGTTTGCATTTCGATCGCTGTTCTGATCTTTCGCCATGCAAAGGCTTCAGGAACCTTCCTTGGTCAGACTCATGTTGGTGAAGGGCAGAACCAACGGCCACTGTTTGTGCCAATGGATCAATGCGATGTGCCTTCCGATATGAAGGCAGAGATTCCACGTCCTGGAGTTTTCATCTACCGGTTCACAGAAGGATTCAATTATGACAATGCTAATCACTATACGGACGCACTGGTACAGTTCATTTTCAAACATACACGCCGGACCAACGACCAAGCCTATGCCACGAAGGGCGATCGCCCATGGAACGACCCTGAGCCTGGAAGAAGGGCAAATAGTGGTGAAGAAGATTTACCCATACTACGCGCCATCATATTAGACTTCTCAGCAGTCAATAATGTCGATGTCACCAGCATTCAAAACCTCATTGACGTTCGCAACCAGCTGAACCTTCGCGCCGCCCCTCTTGAAGTACAATGGCACTTCGCTCATGTCGAAAATAGATGGACCAGGCGCGCTCTCACTGCAGCGGGCTTTGGATATCCGACCACTTGCCCCTCTGTGTCCATGGCAAGGGGCAAGAATGTGGAGTTCTCCGAGATCCAAGACTGTGAAAGTCCCCAAGATGTGGAATTTGGCAAAGTCGGCGTGTCATGCAAGGGAGCCGAGCAGTGGATTGAGTCCGAGAAGGGCTCCTGTAATGATACATTGCGCTCTCCGGAGTGTTCCAGTCGACCATTTTTTCATGTTGATCTGACGAGTGCGTTGGAAAGTGTGGATGCATACATAGCTGCGAGTCCAGCGCCATAGTTTGAAAAAGGTTGGAACTTGGGCATTTTTTCCATTTGTATGTTCAGCATTGGGGACTTCAGATTCTCCCAAGAAAAAAAGGTATCACAGACCTGAAAGTGGCATCCTAACGCCAAAAGATCGTTGAAGGTATTCTCGTAAATAGCATGCAAATCATCACCTCGTAAGCAACCACGTCTCAAAGGGCACACCCTCGCCTTCCTCTTCCCATCACGATCCGTTGAGAAAAGAACAGGCTCGAAATCAGACACAGAGGCATACTGCCTAATCAACTGACGCCAGTAACAAGACTCCGCGGCAGGAGTGAGGTAACGATCCCTGAAAGTCCGCACTGCATTTTCAGCAATGCGTTCCGCGACCTCCGGATTATCAATGAGATAGTCGATCTTGCGCGACAAATCCTTGAACTCCATATCAACCTCTATATAGTTTGCTTCCGGTCCCGACGAAACCAGTGCAGCATGGTGAGCCTCTTTCCAGACAAGCGGATGCGAGATAACGACCGAGCGACAATTGAGAAGGTACTTCCCTCTGCCGGAGAAGCTGCGTCCTTCAGTATGAGCAAGAAACATATACCGACAATGATCCTCAATTGGAAGAAGATTAAAGCGAATATCATTCTCATCATCCCAATCAATCACCCGCACACTAGCCCAACTCTTCGTAACAGCCGCCTTGAGCAATTTACTCCTTACAGCCGGGTTTGGAGCAAGACTCCCTCTCCAAACGAGCTGCTTCTTCTTATCTCCAAATGCCATTCCAGGCACAAGAGACCCATCAGCCGCAACTTCGCCCTTATCGATAGCCGCAATCCGCCGACGGACCTCGTGATACGGGCCGATTTGCACTTCAGGCCAGGCCCAGTATCCAAAATCCGGCATTAGCCAGACGGAGTCATCCCCGTCGCGCTTTGAATAAGCCCAGATTGGGCCAGGCGCTGTAGGGTTGGGAGCGAAGTCTTCTGTTGTGAAAACGAATTCGATGCTGGGAAGGTGTTGTCTGTCGGGGAAGGCTAAGAGGGCGCGTTGGAGGGAGCTGAGGGTTGCGCGGGCTCGGGAGGCTGTTACAGGCATTGCGGCAAACTCGACAATGTAGAGCTGTCAATCCATGTGTTTTAGTTACTTCGAACAGGACCGGGTACTTTGATGTGGATTTACCTCGCCGCGATCGATAATTGCGCGAACCATGCCATTTTCAACCTCCCGCGAGTCCAGATCTTTGTATGAAAGACGATCCTCGCGCCTTAGATCCGCGGACTTCATAATTTCCACGAACAGCTTTGGAAATGCACTTTGACATTGCGCGTCGGAAAGGCCATGATTCTGACCGTCCCGCTCGACTTTAAACTCCCAGATATCACTTCGATTTTGCGGGTAGAAGTCAAACAATCTGACGTAGATTGAGCCGGCCGAGGGGCCTTGAGAATGTAGCGAGATGCCGAGTCACGCGATTGATGGGCGAAGAACAGGAATGTAAGGACAAAAAGGGAGATGATGGCGCCTGTGGCCAGGAAGCGGAATGAGGGTTTCGGGGTCAGCATTCTGGCTTCAATGAGGCTGTTGAAATACAGTTCACTTCTCCCCAATTTATTTAAGTCGAGGCTCAGGTGCCCGAGTCCATTTGCATGCGTGGTTCCTTCGTTGGCGTGAAATAACTGAGGTCGATGTTATCCTTGTTGATTGTTTCCATGGCAACGGGGTCAACCTCACGTCACGTCGATATCAAGCTAGGTTATCAGGGCAAAACATCTTGGAAGTGAAACGCGCTATGGAAGTGGGTGGCTATCTGCCCATGTGGTATGTCATTTTAGTATGTGTATATTTTGCAAAGTATTAAGACGAGAGAAAGCCCGTCGACCCTAGGTCCCAAAAATATCAAATTTTATGTACATGAGAGGGAGAGCGCTAGGGCAAGTTGATCTATTCAAGGGGTATCTCAACATCGAAACAGTAAAGGGGGAGAAAAAGTACAAAAGGAAATGACTCCGGACCCCGTAGATCGTCAAATACATGAAGGCGCCATTACCAAGACCTCTCGTCGCCACTAGCCGCAGCGCTGGCACTAGCGCTGCTGAAGTAGCTCTCGTCGATTTTGAGAATCCATTCCACTTTCTGGGCCTCGGTACGCGTCGCGAAGAGATATGTGTTCTGGGTTCCGTAGACGGCAAAAATATTTGGTCTACCCCTAGCGGAGATCGAGCGATCGTTTCCGGCGCCGGAGCCGTCAAGTAGGCGAGCAAAGTCTGGAGCGTGGTCTACGCGAGCATTGCGCAGGTTGATGGCGTTGATCTCGTCTCCTTCAGGATTGTAGATGTGCAGATACGGTCGGCGAAGCTCCACGAATCGGCGGACCCAGATGCTGTTGGTGTCGTCCGGGGTGAGGACGTACCCTGTCTTCAGGACAGACGGATTCTTGGGCAGGGTTTGGATGGTAGCCACGAAGCGAGGCTTCAGCAACGTCTTGTCTGAAGCGCCGGTGCCGTTGGCCTTGTTTTTGGCTGCGCCATCCGTTGGGGGATCGGTGTTGCTTCGGACCAGGATCACCTCGATTGGGTCCTTTTTGGTAGACCAAAGGTCAACATACTTCTGGAGAAGTTTGGATTTGCGCTCGTTGAGATCTTGATTGCGCATTAACTTCATGGGTGATGCCATCAGGCTGCCTGCGCTGAGGGCTCCACGAGCGGCATGCAACTCGGCCACGCGATATCGGCGTTTGCGGGCTGCAATATAATCTCGAACCAGCGACACTTTACGAGGAGCCCAAGCCGTTAGCAATTCTTCGCCTTTGACATAATCGTTCTGAGTGTTCATCCGCCAGAGATCAGCGGCGCGTTTTGCCGAGATCGGACGAATGACCAAAGAGTACATTCGCGTTGTCGAGTGCACGACTCTGGTTGAGCTCCAGAGCTGCTTAAACATGGACTGCTGGCGGACATAGGTGCGGCCCAGAATCTGGAGGGTCTGATCAACTTCAAACACGACAGGAGTCTGAAGACGAGAAGACTTGAGATCCCATCGAACCGTTACTTGGACTCGGTATTTGTCTGCGGTGACCCTGTCGAGAAGAAGAGAGCCGTGCAGACTGGAATCCCATTGTCCCACTATTGTAACGTTCGAGGTTCCATCCGCGTTATCTTTGACCATTGGCTCTTGCGAAAATTTGAGGGGAACATCCGGAGTTTGGAGATCTTGGTCTGGAATCTTGCCCCACGGGTCAAGGAGTCGAACGGAACCAACGCGAGCATTGGTAATTTCATCCCATGGAAGGCTTTCAGTCGAACTGTACGTAAGATTGATCGAAACCCGACGCTGCAGACCTTGATGCAGCTGATAAGTGCCCGCATCAAGGGGACTGCTCTGAACAACCTCAACTGGAGTATATTCACCCGACTCGGCAAGCTCCAATATCTGAACACGAGCAAAAACGTCGTGTCGTTCCTCAGAATAGAACTCGGACTCTGCAATTCTGGGCGCAGTGCGTTTCTGGGACGTGATCTCCGCCGAGTCGCGCATGTCATCCCAGCTCAGAAGCTTGTCCAGGTGTACGGATGTCACTCGAGCATAGACGCAGACCTTCAACGCAGCCGTTCGCGGACTGGAAAGTGGAAGGCTCATGCTGTGCACGCTTTCAAATCGAACCGGGCTTTCTTCGAAGCCGTTGATCATCTGCGTTGTGGTTGCACCTCCTTCCTCGGATATACCGGGGACGAAAAGCTGCGCGTGGACATCGGATCCTTCCCACTCGGCGAACCCGACCATGTCCCGCATGACGACATTGAACTTCAGAGTTGAAGAGGGTGCCTGTGCAGAAGACGGCTCGAGAGACAAGCGGATGATTCCAACCACACTCTGTGTGTAAGGGGAGGTAATTTCGACGGCAAAGTCCTGCACCCGTGTCTCAAAAACGGCGGTCAATGGAATGTCTGCATCTCCAATCAGAGAATACTGCGGAGAGCAAGGCTCCGAGAAGGGATTCTCCAATTTGAAATGTTGAATATAGTCAGGACGATCTATATACTGGTGTAGCTGGCGCATGGATTGAACACGACGCTGGAGTTTCTCGATCGACCATAGATGAATCACAGATTGCTTGTAATCGATGACCCTAATCGCGACGCAAGGCTTCTTAGCCTCTTCAAGCACGACGTCCTCATCCCCCGAAATCCCATTCAGCACAAGGTCGTAGGATGAAGCCATATTATGACCGTGGTCCACAATGGCAAATTGGAACGCGACATTCTTATCCATGATTTGGCTCATGACCTGTGCCTCCTTCAGAAGGGATGCATGCTGCAGAATCTTCTCAGCCATGCGGACGTAGTTCCGCTGAGACCAATGCGTGTATACAGATTTTGCAACCTCCAGCTCGCGCTCGCTCAGCTTCGCGAAGCCATTCTCGTAGATCTGGGGGATCGGCTGGCCCATATCACGCATTTGGGTCTCAAAGTCCTCCTTTTGTTGCCTCAACTGCTCCTCAAATTCCTCCTTGGCAGAGCGGAGCGCATTTTCCATGCGCTGTTTCTCGGTTTGGATTTCGGCCGAGTCAGGGTTGGAAGCAGCTTCTGCATTTTTTAGTTTGTCCTGGAAAGCTTCCTTTTGACGATCCAGCTGTCGCTGCATATCCTGCCGTACTGATTTGAGAGAAACTTCATTGGTCCCATCGTACTCATCATTCTGTCGCGGTGTTCCGGGCATCGTAATCGCTGTGTCAAGAGAGAAATTGTCGATGGTTCCATTGGACATGTATTTGTCCCGCACTGGGAACGAGTTGAGTGAATCCGAATCCTCTTCATTCTCTGGAAGACCACGGCGTACTGCTCGAGCCTTTTGCACATCTTCAAACAGAGTGTCAAGCTCATCATCGGGCATGTTAGAGATATGATCTGGACCTAGCATGGCACTAGCAGCTTCCCTTCGAGCAAGGAACCAATCTGATTCGCGGCCCCGTGCCGGCATTGGAGAATCTGCACTGCTTGAATCGCCATCGATATCTGATCCAGTCTTACTGAGATTACGGTCATGAGACTTGTTCGGTGCAGGGGAACCAAGTTGGCTGGTCGTCACAGAGTGTCGTAACAGACTCTGCTCCACTCGTTCGGCGCGAGCTTCTTGGGGGTGGTTGAATCGGAAGATATGAAAATCTCCCAGGATGATACGAAAACCGCTCTTCAGTCGTGTGGGCTTCTCAATTCGCATGCCGTTGACCATTACTGCAGCGCCTTCAGTAGGAACAAGCGTGACAATGTTATCCACGCTCTCGAATGTGCAGTGTTTTTCAAGGATTTTGGAACCGTTAAGTCGGATCTCAACATTGTTGCCTTGATCCATATGTCCCACGGTAGTAGTGCCGGGTTTGATGTTGTAGACTAAACACTCTGCCAGCAGGGGGTCATCACTAAGGTTGACCAAGTGAGGCATCTTCTTCGGAGTGCTCAATCCGATGAATCCCTTTTCGATGTTGATGCCAAGTTCTTCCAGGGCTGCTTCACGCTCTTTATGAATGAGCTCCGTATTTTGCAGCTTCTCCTCCCATGTTTGATTGAGATCTTTGTAAAGCTTCTCACTTTGGTTGAGTTGCTCCACAATCTCGGCTTTGCTGACTTTGGTAATGGTTCCGTCCGCCTGTGCGATCGAGACCATCTGCTGCTCCAGTGGTGTATCGGGTGGGTAATATTCCTCTGCAGGCATACCGCCGGCCGCACCTGCAGCACCTCCTGCCACGCCACCTCCAAGCTTCGAGCGTAACTGTGCCAGCTCTTCCTTGAGCTCGCGGATCATGCGAGCATTCGGGTCTTCGTTGACAACGGCGTGGTTCTTGATACGTTTGGCGGAGTCGGCATAACGAAGAGTACTCAAAGTTTCGTCGAAGTTGATATCTGCAGGAGAAATGGCAGCAATCATAGAAGTCATGGAGTTACCTCCTAGTGAGTCTTTCAGCAACCATGTAAGTACGGAATCACGGTATGGAACCATGTTTGCAGCCTTCTTCTTTCCAGCGGCGCTCTTGCCCGCCGAGACATCGGCCAGCGCAGCGATGACACGACCAAGGGTTGAAAGCGAGCGGTTAATCTCGGCGCCTTCCTTTAAACGGGCACCGGTAGCACCGGTAGAATTGGCTCTTTCTGAACCTGCCAGATCGACCAAACTGATCTTCGAAACCTTCTCGGTATCCATGGAAGTCTCTGCATCGTGGCGCTTTTGAGTGAGGGTCAAAGTGAAAACGGCGTGGGAACGACTGGATGTTTCGTTCATGTTGGTTGCAGCCACCGTTCTTGCCTTGTTTCCCTCGTCCATTAGATGATCAATCTCATCGAAGGAACGAACCACTAGCTTTGCCAGATCCTCGACATAGGGACCGGTTGACGGGTGCTCACGGACTTTCAGATTACCCTTATTTGACGGATTGAGCAGGTCGCGAACGCGTTCATTGTAAATTTCGAGGTAGGACACTTCGACTGTGCAATTGAGGTTCTTGTCTTGTTGGATGGCGGTGATACGCTCGAACATGGACTGACAAATCCGCGGGATGACACCGTACTCTTTTCCGTATCCCATCATAGAGTATGACTTGCCTGAACCAGTCTGACCGTACGCAAAGATACAATTGTTATATCCACCAAAGGCATTGTCCAAGAGAGGGGAACCCAGATCATCGAAGAGATTGTCCTGGCCTGCATAGTTCTCGGCGCTCTTATCAAAAGACCAGTAAGAGCGATCGAAGGCAAAGGTTTTCGGTCCGGTTTCACCCTTTGTGCCTTTCCGCGACATTGACGCTTCTGCACCGGGCGGTGCACTCAGAATCGTTTGGGAACCTTTCATCTGCACGATACATTTTGCGCCGCGGTCGATCTCTGAAGACTCACAGGATAACCAGTTAGTAGCCATTTCGTACTCGTCTATTTGTCCAACTCACCTCTACTGTTGAACGGTCGGCATCGCACCACGACCTTGATGTTTCCTCCGCCGCCTGGAGCCATCTTGTTCTCTACTCCATACACCAGGGACGGTCACGATTCGGCTTCTCGAGGTTTTGAATTGCAGGGGTAACACA
This sequence comes from Penicillium maclennaniae, assembly GCF_028827695.1. Classification (NCBI taxonomy): domain Eukaryota; kingdom Fungi; phylum Ascomycota; class Eurotiomycetes; order Eurotiales; family Aspergillaceae; genus Penicillium; species Penicillium maclennaniae. Next base: position 2,670,479 of record NW_026623216.1, on the reverse strand, counting down.
AGCGGTGACAGGGATGCACCGATGCGCGGACTCCGCGAGGAGCGCGGCTTGGGGCGAAGTCGCAAAAACACGGGCACCGGGTGGCAGTGGTTTTGTTACGAGATCGTCTGGCACAGGATCCAAGGGAGCCGGGGAACGAGGTGTGTCAACAAAGACGTCATGTACCGAAATCTTTGAGTGCGCCGGGAGTGTGGGGTGGGTCGACAGGGGGGGACGGGTTCCAACAGCGCGGTGATTAGGGCGTCGGGGAACGAAGTCGACTTGGATGGAGAGAGGGAGGCTCAAGACATCAAGGACCAAATGCAGTTGTTGAAGCTGTTCATGTGGAAAAGCCACCTGCTTGGGGCGCGGGACCCCTTGCTGAATAAGCGGATTTCTTAGTCCCCAAGTGCCTGGAGTGTCGTGATGTGGAGATATGAAGATTGTACACAAGTATTGATGTGTTGTGATAATCCCTTTATCAATCTCGCAGACTGGACAATGGAACAGTCCGAGCATCCCCTGTCTATGAATATTGGAAGCATCGGTCTAGCCCGCTGGCATGTGCCAGGTCTAGATCTACCCGGATATACATCCCAATTCTGTTCACATCGCATCTATTTATTTTTCCTAATGGAGGTTGATAATTGAAGAACAAGGATCGTTGAAAATGCAATGTTTTTAGGCCTCGCTACGCTGACCAGGGTTCACTTGGGCGTTCTTTACCGCTGCTGATATATATTCATCACCACCAGCTCCGGAGTCGCATCGCTGTCAATTTTTGAAGTGTTCGCATTGACCATGTCGATCTTGAGGAATAGAAGATAACATCAACTTCAGGCCGATGATCGTCAGTTGCATTTCAACGGTCCTCTCCACCTCGCAGGGCTACACCTGAAATTATCGGTCAACTCGTAACAAGTCCCGAAGCGGTCAAGCTTCTACACGTGGGGTCCGGGGATCGGACCCATCCAACGCGTCAACCTGAATGGCCCATCTCCCACGTAGAGTTGATGGTCCAGGGCGTGCACGTGGAGATTCGATTCATGACTTCAGTACGCCTGTTGTTATGATCTTCATGCTATCATATCAGTAGCTGCCAGTATCTGCTTCTTGTGCGCTACAGCTTACAGCGTACGGCCCTACAGCGTACAGTCCAAGATCAAGAGCGGAGTCATCTCGGGCAGAAACGGCGGCTTCCGCTATTTGGAGCCCAGCCACATCGGTGACCAGATGAGTGACCGCCAGATGGGGGGACATCAGACATCGGACTCAAAAATCCCGCCCGAGAACTCATTATCACGGGACTTGCGTCATACCTGCCGGGACAGGGATAGCACCCGTCTGACAGGGAGCGAAATTGGGCTGACGGATTGCCGCCTCATTCATCATGATTTATTATGATCACAATCTATCACGCTCAAGCTACGGTAATCACAATGGACATCGGCTTAGGACGGGATCTGGGAAGTCGGCAGCATGGATCCCAGCGTGGGATGGGACCTGAGATGGAGAACAATTGCCCGAAGCGGAGAAAGGGCCGAGGTGGGGGACTAGGATGTGTGAAAAGGGAAGTATGAACTGCACAAAGGCAGTGGAAGAGGCTATCTTAGGTGCCTAGCGAGAGCCGAGCACATAGAAGTACCCAGGTCGATTCGGATGATAAAGCGCTTCCCACTCCAGACAAAGGCTCGAGTCACTGTGAAGGCTCACCGCTTGCACATGACTACCGGGATGCCCGGATTCTGTCAATACGTGACGGTACTGTAACGGTGAATCTGCATAAGAAGTGGATCGCTATAGTACTGGAAAGCCCAAAGATACGGTGGCCCCTCGGGCCCACCCAGCTCTGATACGCCATGATACGACGGGCGGCAACGCGTCGGCCAGTCATTCAGCTGGAAGCGGTACAAAATGCCCCATCTCCCCCTTTCGCCTTTTCTCTCTCTGCCCGTTCTCGTTGGTTGCCCGCCACTCCAGCTCTTCTGCCCTCCAACCATCGCACAGAACTGGCTCCCTTACTTCTTTAAAACCGCCTATTCGCCCACTGCTCTGGCCCTGGCCCCAATCATCTTCGTGATCTATCTAGCTATATACAAAGGTATGGACTGATATACATCTGTCTTCGGTCTCTGCTGTTATCTCTGCTTCACTTTGGTGATTTGATTTGCGATTTCATCTACACTTATCCTACTACCCTTTTGTCCTACTATTTGACTATCTTATTACCCTATGACCCTCTTCCGTCCATCTACCAGTTGCCATCTCCCCTCTGCCTACATTCCTTTCCCGAGTAAACAACGCGTTTGATCTCGGGTCTGCCCGGACCACTGGTCCACTGGAGTTGCCGCACAGAACTCCTCTCGGCCTTCCCCTCTTCCCCTCTCCAGTCATCTTGCTTTGATCCCTTGTTCGGTCCTAGGATTGGAAGCTAGGCTATTATCCACGGGCTTTGATCCTATCCCATTCCTTCTACGGTAATCGCAATTCATACTTTCCCCCTCCCCCCCCTTCCCTTCCCTTCCCTCCAATCCTACGTTGCGCGCGCTTCTAGTGCCCGCCCGTGGCAAAACAACGCGCCCTAGCCACTCATTCATCGTTCACTTGCCCACTGTCCCTAGGCCATGCAAAGCGGCTGCGCTGTGTTTGATCCTCGGCCTACCTGGATGGTCATTGGCTCTGGTATTGGTTTCATGCGCGCGCGACCCTGTGTTGTTGTCTCCGTTTCTGCTTCTGTTTGGCGTTCCAGCCCTGCACGCGTCCTTGACATCATTACCGAATAGTCGCATCTCTAACCCATGACATATAGACGTTCACGAACCCTGATTCGCTTTCGCCTCATATCGAAATTCTGTCCTGCTTCTGCAGACACGGGCGATTGACAAGGTATGTTACTACAGCTGCGCTTCCCCCCTCCCCCAATCTGCCAACGCATACATTGCGCATCTCCCCGCCTTGCCCGGCCTAACCCGCTTGGGTATCAAAGGGGCCCTCCCTTCATGCGATCAGCCCCTCTATGGCAAGCGCATGGTGACGGTCACTTAGAAGAATATACTGATGCCTCACAGTCCTAATTCGTGGACTCTGACAAGGCGCACTCTGACATCCGAGGCGCACAGTCCCGCTAGTCCGGCAATCAGAGCAGTAACCTCCGTTGCCTGTGCCTGAAATCGTGCCCCAAGTAGATTCATCCGGGGGTGGCATCATCATCATCAACGCCCTGGCTTGTTGCCAACGCATCGCATCTCTAGTCGTGCGGCAACCCCGGTCCTGCTGCATCACAGCCCAACCACGTTACACCCGAGTGGCATAGACCGATTTGCACTAAAGAGCCAAACCCTCCGGGGCGTTCGAGATTCCTTTTACAGGTCGGATCTTTAACGTGAATCCATCCTAGCCCTGCAGTGATTTAAGGTATGCGCCGAGTCCCATTCACGCCCCATAGCAGTCACCCCTCACCCCCACCCCAAACCCAGTGACCGCCTCGTCCTGCGCTTTTCTGACGATATGATCACAGTCTATCGAATCATCGCCCCACCAAGGTGTTGCCTATCTGCACCTGCGATTGAATCCTCTGCCAAACATATCTCGGCAGTCCACCTCGATCCTCTCTCTCACTTACGACTCGCTCTAATCCACTGCGTTGAAGCTTCTCCATTGCTGATTGGCTTGGGTTTGATCAATACACCTTACCGCGTCGCTGTGTGACGGAATAATCCCGTCGTCAGCATCCATCATGGAGTTTCCTCCGCAGTATCAACAGCCTCATGGCCAACATCCTCACGCTCCTTCACATTCACATATGCCTGGTCCTTACCAAGGTGGTCCCCCAAACCCTGGTGCTCCCGTCGGGTCCATGGCCTCACCCAACAATGCCCAGCCCTCCATGCAACAGACACATCCCGGTCACCAAACCTCCCCGATCGTCGCATCGCAACAGCACTACCAGCAATCACAGAATGCGCCTGGAGCCGTTCACCAACAGATGAATTTCCCCCCAGGGTTACGGTGCTCCCGTCGCCATGCCCCAGGGGTACGGAATTTCTCCAACCCAGGCAGCCGCGATGGCCACCGCTGCCGCATCGGGACAGTTCTACCCGCTCCATCAGGATTCCATGGCTGGCCAGATGGCCCAGGGACCGCGAGGTTCGCCGCGCATGGCCGGTGTGCAGATGAAGCAAGATCGCAACGCTCGATCCCCGCCTCAAATGTCCGGGCAGATGCCTCCCATGGGCTCACAGGTCCAGATGCCTGGCCAACGCCGCATGAGCCACGTTGGAAGTCCCGGTGTGCAGAGTGCTCAGCCAGTGATGAGCCATGTCGGCCGACCCGCCATCGCAGCTCCTATGGCCGCCGCGCCAGTCCAGCCTAATCACTCTTCCCCCGAAATGGTGGCCAGCACCAACCAGGAGGAATCTCCTCTCTACGTCAACGCCAAACAATTCCACCGAATCCTGAAGCGTCGGGTTGCCCGACAGAAACTCGAGGAGCAACTGCGTCTGACTTCCAAGGGCCGCAAGCCATACCTGCATGAGTCGCGACACAACCACGCCATGCGACGACCCCGTGGCCCAGGTGGCCGCTTCCTGACCGCAGATGAAGTCGCCGCGATGGAAAAGAAGGCTGCTGACGGCGAGGATATCGGCGACATTGGCAAACTCGAGAACGGCTCTGGCCAAAAGCGCAAGTCAAGCGAGGTCAACGACAGCCACCTCAACTCGAAAAAGACCAAGACTAGTGCGAGTGCCGATGGGAGCGAGCAAGAATCCGCTGAGCCCTCTGATGAGGATGGTTGAACTCGTCGGTCCTTACACCATTAGAGCATGACTCCAAGTTGGTGGTGTCCTTTCATATGTTCCTTTTCTCTTTTGTTTGTCACGGCTTTATGGATGGATGCTGTTTTGGTGGTTTTCTTTTCTTTTTTTTTTCACTAGCGAGCGATATGTACGGATCCCCCCTTTACCTTCTTATTTTGTCTACTTGACTCTTGAACCACTACCTTTACCCCAGGTGCCTGTTTATAGCTTCTGCTGGGACGATATGCTTTTTCTCTCTGATTCGTTTTGCGTTTCGAAGTATTTCTCCTATGGTCCGGTTCCGGATGAGTTGGAAATGGTTCACTACTCCTCATGTCCTACTTTACCCCACGGTTTGGTATGTTCAATTTACGGGTTCAGCCAAGAGACCACGTCCAGATCCGCCAAGCCCGTCCAGTCCGCGAGGCCTGCATCATTTTGTGTATATCGATATCGACAGTACAGCGCCGAGACACTCGGCTTTGCGTCTGTTTCTACTACGCCCCTCGTCTTCTCCGCTTTCGTTTTGGTTATTCCCCTCTCAACGGTCATGATTCATAGTGTTCTATGTGGTGTTTTTGTGGTGCGTTTATGGGTTCCGGGGTTAGGAATTAGAGACGGTCTCCATCACTGGAAAAACTGATCACGGATCATGGATCACTTATCACATTGGTTGTGCTGGGACAGGCGGGTTTTTTTTCGAGCTTTATGGATATGAATACAATTTGTCACTGCCTATACCACGAATGAGATGTTATATCGCGATTTTTGTGACCGACTAAGGGTGCTGTTCTTTATACTTAAATTTAGTCTAGTGCGTTGCGCATGGTCTTCGAGATGTCTAGGTCGCCTCGACTTCTGTAGGGTGCAGATCCGACTCCCATGAACCTACACCAAGAAGCAGCCCCGCGAGATAGCGCAATGAGAGTATCGTAAATCTTGAAATGCGACAAGCTATATGCATGAGTCCAGCCGCAGACCCATTACTATCTACAAAATCAGGTTCAAACTCCATCCATGCGAAAAGCAAACCAAAACAGAACAATGACGAGATTACCATCTCCTCTTCCTAGACAGCTTCCCAATCCATAGCCTCAACCATGAACGTCCAATCCTCCTCGGCCCCTTCCTCATTGACCCCTTCCCCAGGCCTCCTACAAAGTTCGACATGCTCTCTTGCTCTAACATAAGCCTCCTCCAATCCCGCAAAAATTCCTGAAAGAATATCCTCAAAATCAAATTCCTTCAACGGCACCACCTCCTTCCTCTCCCAAGGATCATTCTCCCTCTCTTCCACCGTCATATCCGCGGTCTTCCACCTATTCCTCAACTCCTTCGCCTTCCTTAACAACGCGTAGACCCTCCCGGATCCCAGAATCGGCGTTAACGGCGACGTCTCTTGCTCAAGGGCATGCAGCACGTTTGCATGGTATCGGTGTACAGATCCGGATGTGAAACCGCGCGCGCGAGAGGAAACGGTGATGTTGAAGACGCCCAGCAAATGAACAATTGCGCGCTCGAGAAGGGCGTAGTATTCGTGGAAATCGATCTTGAACATGATTTCGGATTGGGATTCTGAGGTCATGTTGGTGTCTGTGTCAAGGGTTGCGAGACGGTAGCCTTCTGCTAGAAAGGGAAGTTTCCAGCGGAGGCGGGCGACGATTTTCATGAAGCGATTGAGTTCTTCCGAGGGAGGGAGGAGAGTGTTTGTAGTTGTGGTTGGGGTTGGTTTTCGTTTATCGCCGCCATTGTGGCGGGTTGGGGAGGGATTGGAGCGGATACGGTTTTCGGAGCGTGGGCGGCGAAGTGAGTGGTTCTGGAGTGGCTGTAGGACTCGCTCGCGCTGGGCGCCCAGCGCGAGCTGAGAAGGTCAGACATTGGAGAGTTGAGAGGGGAAGGTGCAGGTGGTGTGGTATGGTTATCGCACGGGCCACCTGCTCTGTGGGGATTCTGGATCTATGTGAGTTGCTTAGTTGCTTAGTTGTGAAATGGGGCTGATTTTACATCAGCTAACAAAATTGAAGCCTATCTAAAATGGAACGAATTTGAAATATGAAACTGTCACCATCAGAGCTACTCATCGTGTATATATCAAGCATGGGAGCGCTGTCGACACCGCAATGTCCAATTTTTTGGACCCGTTGTCTCGGGGCTACTGAAGCGTTTAATAAGACCAATCTGAAACAGACTGGATCAGAATTAGGTACTATTGGTAAGAACAAGTATAGAGATCACCGTACACTTCTTATTGATTGCAAAGAGCGCATGTGTCGGGGAGCTAAGTACTCGCCATGTGGAACTCACATCTCCTTTGACAAGTCATTTAAAGCGGAAGTCCTTGAATTAGATCTCTGGATAGGGCTAGATATGTGCAGTCTATTGTCAGCATGGCTATCGGCTACTTCTGTTACGGGATTGAACAAAGCATCCTACGCATGAGGTTTGCCTTTGCTGCACCTCAGACGCACCAGCTCAATGGCAAGGACGCTGAGTCAAAGCTCCTCATCAGGCTTCATTCAAGATTTGGAGTTTCTTGGAGCTTCTGTCATTTCCAGCTCAGAAATTATACTTTTGGTCCATCGCATACGCCTAGTTAGCGCACCGTGAAAGGAAATACCGGGCATCTCATGCGGGTAACCAGACGCTCCAAACCCATCAGCCACAAAGGAACTGAGATCAGTTGTCAGACCGGGCTAGGCCCTTAGTTGCCGGTGATTTGGGTTATTGCCCAAGACAGTTTCATACCGTGTAGTCGGCCGGCATTTGCGACTCAAACCCCACCATTGGCACTCTGCCTCCCCTTTTGTCTCCCCTCTGGACGTCTATTAACAATGTCTTTCCTCGATTATTGATATTTGTCTTGAGCAAAACTGAACGTCTCCTCCAAAGACCGAGTAAGCTATTTCCCCCATCTCAACCGTGTTCCTTCCGAGAAGGTCCCGTGACCGAGAAGGGAGCCGGCACCGGCTAACCAGATCAGGCTAGCGCACCTCCAGCTCTCTCCAGCATCGCCTCGTCTCACGTTCGTCTTCATTCGCGCCGGGCTGAGCTGCTCCTGGTCATCGATTCCAATCACCATCTTGAGGGTTTCTTGTAGGTGGCTGACCCTTTTTTCTTCTGGATCTTTATTATTTCTGCCTTTCCTGCTTCCTTTGCTCCCCATTCTCGCTATCAGCTCACCCCTATCTGGACATTCCATGCGGTCTGCCCGGCTTCGTCTTCTTTTTCATCCTTCGAGCCCGTGACGGTGTGCCTTTGCGCTGTCCCGAATTTATAGCGGCTCTTTTTGAATCTCTTGCGTGACGCTGGCCTTGGCCGGTTTGTTCATACCTCTCTTTCTCCGCACCACTCACCGCGTACCCGCGGTAATGAGGGTGCGCCAAAGCTCCGGGGCCACAGGCTCGATCGCCGCTTCTTTCTGTTCTTTTTTTCACCCCCAATCACCTTGTCTCTTCTGTCTTCCGTGACTTGCCTCTACCTCATCTATCGCTTTCTCGCTCCGCAAAGCTTCTTGATCCTATATTGACGATGCCGAACTCTTAGCTTCCTGCGCGACCTGCGATAACGTGCTTGAGAGCACCGGACAGCTCCACACTTTACTCAAACTCACAAGCTTCCTCTCTGAGGCCCTCGCTGTAGACCTCTTGGCAGCATTGCTGTGATTTGAAAAACATCGGAAGTGCCGGATCACTATGGATTCATACGCGGGGGACGAATATTCCGGCCCCAAGCGGGATGGAGAATCATTCTCAGGGAGGGCTCCCGGTGAAAACTACCGGCGTCGCTCACCAGGTATGCTATCCATTAGATCCAAAGGAAACGTCACACAAGAGAATCTCATTGCTGACTGGACATCAGCTTCCCAGGACCGTCGCCGCGGCCGCGGCCGTTCCCGCTCCCCCATGATCGATCGCTACGAACCCTCAGACCGTCGCCCGCGTGAAGACTTCTACAACAGTTCTCGCGACCATGCTGCTCGGGAGCGCGAGGACCGTCGACGTGCCCCATCCCCGACAGTTGCCAATATTGACCGCTATGTCCCCGGTCAAGATAGCGGAAAGCGCCCAATGCCGATGAATCAGCTTCCGAACCCTCTCAGCCTTGATTTCCAGGTCGGCTTCACTTGGTTTGGCGAATGGTGGAGAAGTGAACAGCAAATAAATGAGGAGAAGGAGCGTGTCAAGCAAGGCCGTGGCCGGTCAGATCGAATCAAGGGAGAGCGTGAAGCGCGTGAAGACAAAGAGCGACAACGAGCACAAATCCAGGCTGCCTACGACACGTACAAGGTGGACCTTCAGATTAAACTGTCTCGCCAATTTGTGCAGCAACATCGGAATGAGGAGTGGTTCAAAGAGCGCTACGTTGCGGAAGTGCGTGATCCTCTACGCACTCGTATTATGAATTTCCGCCGAGGCGCATATGAACAATGGGAACGTGACCTGGGCGGAGGACTGTTCGATGATTTCACCCTTGAGGGAATCTACAAGAGCGAGAGTGATGGAGCTGGCGGTGTGGTCGAGAAAGAAGAAGGCGAGACTACCGCAGTCGCCGAGACACTCAGTGTTCTGGACTTACTTCCTGTCCGTGGTGGAGAGCTCCGTGATGATGCGTTATCGCAGCCTGCTCTGTTGATCAAGACCTTAGCACCCAATGTGAGCCGAGAGAAGATTGAGGAGTTCTGCAAGGAGCATCTCGGAGAGAGCGATGGTGGCTTCAAATGGCTCAGTCTGAGCGACCCCAATCCCACCAAAAAGTTCCACCGTATGGGTTGGATCATGCTGCACCCTTCAACCGAGACAGATAATCCTGTCGACCGTGGAGATGGCCGCGAAGAAGAAGGCCAGGATACAGACAACCACCACAATGGCACGAATGTCAATACAGCCGAGCGAGCCCTTGAAGCTGTCAATGACAAGACCATCCACGATGCTGTGCACGGCGACTTCGTCTGCCATGTGGGTGTTCATGTGCCTCCTTCGCAACCACGCAAAAAGGCCCTCTGGGATTTGTTCTCTTCTCCAGAGCGAATTGAACGTGATCTCGAGCTAGCTAAACGCCTCATTCAGAAATTGGACAGCGAGATGGGTGAACATGCGGATGGCGTCTCTAAAATTGAGGAACGGATTGAGGATCTGCGCGGAAAGGGTTGGCTGCAACCTCCTGTGACTGGCCCAGTCAGCGCCAAGAAGCAGAAGAATGACTACGATGAAGCGGACCTCGATGAAGGCGAGATGGAAGAGGGCGAAGAGAAAGAAGTACAGGAAGAAGACGAAGTGGATGACGAGGAGCTTCTTGCGATTAAGAAGAAGCTCGACCTGATGGTGGAGTACCTCCGCCGAGTCTACAATTTCTGCTTCTTCTGCGTCTTTGAATGTGACTCGGTTCACGAGCTGGGCCGTAAGTGCCCGGGTGGTCATCTTCGCCGGCCCCGTTCTGGTCTTTCCAACCAGGCTAAGGAGGTCGCCAGGGCTAGTGCCCTGGGCGAGTCGTTCCCATGCAAGCAAAAGGAGCCTAGCGAGGACGGAGAGGAACGGGGATCACCTGTCCAAGAGAAGCGCCCACAACGGCTCTCGAAGTCCGAACAACAGCTGCAGCGTGCTTTCAACTGGGTGAAGACATTTGAGGACAAATTGCTTCAAATCTTAGAGCCCGAGAACGTTGACTTGTGCAAATTGGGCGGTAAGCCGGTGGAGCAGGCTTTGGAAGACGAGCTGGCCAAGTACGTAAAGCAGGAGGATGATTCACGGTATCGCTGCAAGGTGCCTGAGTGCGCCAAACTCTTCAAGGCCGAGACCTTCTGGCGCAAGCATATCGAGAAACGTCATGCGGAGTGGCTGGCAAGTATTCAGCGTGATGTGAGTTGTCTTCTGCCTTTCCCTAAACCATCAGACACTAATGCCCTTCAACAGCTTGAGCTTGTGAATACCTACGTTCTAGACCCTGCGCGCATTGCCCCATCGCGATCTGATGCCAACAGCAACGGACACTTCCCCATTGCTGGTGGTCAAGGCCAAGGTGGTACCCCGCGTGGATTCAGCCTCTCAAACATGCCATCATACCCCGGTGGCATGCCCGGGTTCCCTGGTCCTGGAATGCCTGGCCTTCCAGGCGCCCCGGGCCCTTGGGGCAACAACGGCATGGGCGACGGTCGTCTGCACCAGCCCGGAGCCATGCGCCGCGGTGGACACCGTCACAACAACCGATCCGGTCCGTATGACCGTCAGCGCTTCAACAGCAGCGGCCGACTGAGCCCTGTTCGCGGGGGCAACATGTACGGCGGCGGTCGCCTCCTCCTTCTGGCGTGGTCATCCCGCCCGGACACCCTGCTGCAAACATGGCTGTGCCAAAGCCCTTCCCCGACGCGATGGATGCCGGCGGTGGTGCGCAGGCCATGCCCCCCACGTGAAGCTGTGCAGGGTCGCAGCCTCAAAAGTTACGAAGACCTCGACGCAGTCACTGGTTCCGGCAGCGGCGAGCTGAATTACTGATTGACATCGCATTTATCTTTATCACCAGCCCATAAAACTTTTCCAGCACTGTTCTCAATTGGCGTGGGTGGCGCAACGGCAAGGATGGATTGGGTTTGTTGCGCCCTGTTTCTCATTTTCATATTGGTTTCATGTTCTCTTCATTCGTGGATCTGTGAAGGGTTAAACATGCCCTTGTCTGCCAGATGGTACTTATTGGCCCTGAGTTGCTTTTCCTTCCAGATCTTATCTGCGCTTAGCATGTACAATATCTTCATCGACCATCCTCGGGAAATGAATGACATTTTTTATCCACGATTGACGTGTCTCCGGGTAAAGGTGCATATGATGCTCCCAAGACATCTCGAGATCTATGGCCTGTATGGGTATCGTGTGTACAACTATGGATGTGTTCAAGCATTCCCATTCCCGGACCTGGTATATATCGCATGGCCTCTCAAAGACCTATCCCAAAAGATTCAAAAAAAATTAAAAAATTAAAATAAACATTCGACTCCAAAACCATGCAACCAGCGCAAACGATGCAATCTAATCAGAACTCCACAACTCGTACAGAATCATGGCATCTCAATCACGACCTCTTCCCTCGAATCCAACCACCTTGCGCCCATCCCCTTCACCCTCCTTTCACTCGCCAGAAATAGCAGCAAGTAAACATGCATCGCAACCTCCCCCCACGCATAAACCTTCAGCCTCACTACTACCTCATCCCGACACTCTAATCCAGGTCCTGATCCTAATCCTAATTCTTGATCTTCAACTCCTTCCAGAAAGCACCAAACCCCCCCATCCGGCCCTCCCCTCTTGTCCAATAAACACGTTCAAAAAACCCCAAAACCTCGCAAATAATTCCCCATTCCAGTAAGGCTCCCCTTTGGCCCCGACAGTGCCTGCAGGCGGGTCCGGCCGGATAGTGATCTGCACGGCCCAGTACCCGCGCTCCAGGGTTTCGAGTGGCCGGACTTGGCGTCGGGGTTTGTAGCTACGCGCTGGATTCAATCGGTCGACGAGCATGTCCAAAGTGGGTGTGATGTGGGTGGTGAAAGGGGAAGTGGAGATGGGGGGTGGAGGGGGTCGGATTTCTACAGGCAGTTGAGAGAACAGAGTGTATTCAGAGCGGGAGTCTGTAGAGATTGGGGGCGGGATAGCAGCTGGACTTGGGCTCGATGATAGGCGAGGAAGGGCAGGCGCAGGGGTCGGGGTGACAGAAGTACCCTGTCCTTCAGGGCGACGACGTTTGGACGGAGGTTGGAGAAAAGGGTCTAGTGGCTCCGGATCTCTATTCTGCAGTGGCTGAGTGGGCTGCGAATCGGGAATGACGCTGATAATACTATCGAGGGAATGGTCGAGACTCAAGTCCATCTCGGTCGGGGCCTTGGCTGAGATCTGCGTCTCGAGTGCGGACTGGTTGGCAGATAGGCAGGGGACGGCTGCAGATGCAACTTGGAGGTCGGCTTGACTTTCAGGTTCATCTGTGAGCTGCATCATGGCACGAATGGCGGCCACCTGGGCTCGGTATCGTGCATCATCGCTGATGCTGCTGGGGGCGGAGACATGGACGAGGATGTCCATTTGCCCCACGAGAGGAATAGCTTGATCGAACTGAGATTAGGCCGAGGAGTATTTGTCACACGGTGATGAAGTTCGACTAGTGGATTTCCTGGCTCGGCGCATCAGGCCATTGAAGTATGGAGTATGGAATATGGAGTCGGATGTTAGGAAGTTAGGAAGTTCCGGGGGCAAGGAGGAGTGTGTACGTCAGTCGGGAGCATACACACACTGATCCGTGAAGAACAGAGTAAAGCAAAGTGTGGTTCCAGTGTAGCTGAGATGGGAAACGTAGTACACCGTGGATCCTGGTGATTGCATCGTGGAGATTTAGGGAGCAATGTCCGAAGCAATCGATTTACCTTCGATCATCTTTAATTCTAGTTGTGCAATTGCTTATTCTTTGTTTATTATTCATTAGTTCCTTTAGTTCCTGCGAACTAGATCCTTGATCAAAGGATTAACCCCCCAGTTGTGTCCGTGCCAAGAAGGATTCCCGTCCGCGATCCACGATCCATCACATCTTCCCTTTTTCAACGGTTACGCCTCCCCGGATTAATCTGACTTTTGAAGGTGTAAAAAGCCTTTACATGCTCCTTCATGGCTGGTGGTGTTTATCCGATGGAACAGATGCAATATCTGCCCGGTACGTCTCTCAATTTCGATCTTCGCAGCGCAAGTGCGCCTTGCAGAATGCTCCGGCATCCCCTATATCCCGAAACTCTACACTTCACGTTGTCTATCCTCGTTTCTCATGGCTGACATGTCTGCGCCGGCGCGTCCCGCTACACGGGAGGCCCGGTGCGATCCATGATAGAACAATCTCCCACTCCAAAAGGGGGAGGTTTTGGTACGGAATTCTTCAAGATCTTTGGGGCTCAACCCAAGAAGACCACGACTCGTGGTACGCTGATTCGACATACGACATGCGATGCCCCCATTGACTCTTTCCCTCTCCAGATGGCCAAACCCCAAAGCGTCGAGGCCCCAAGCCTGACAGCAAGCCCGCCCTGACTCGTCGGCAAGAATTGAACCGTCAGGCCCAGAGGTAAATCACCGCTGTTGCCTTCAAAATCGCCAATTAACCCCTCATCTGCAGGACTCATCGTGAGCGAAAGGAACAGTACATGCGATCCCTCGAGACGGAGGTGTCGCGGTTACGGGAAGCCTACACCCATGAAATCTCCGATGCGAACGTCACAATTCAGAAACAAAAAGACATGCTACAGTCGGCTCATGTTGAGAACGAAATTCTGAAAGAGATCCTGGTCGCCCATGGAATCCAATACGGAGATGAGCTCGAGAAACGTCGGTCGGAGCGCCCCGTTGGGTATCAAACCAGCCCAATCGCTGCCAGTAGCACCGGATCGCAGACAGCCGGCTTCGCCCAATCCGCAAGTCAGCAGAATACGACTCCCGGCACATCCATCTCAACGGGCATGAGCCCCAAGATGAATGCCGTCGACCATCCCGAAGTGACGCCACCCGTGGCATTCGCGCCACAGGTCTACCACGCCAGCGCGGCTGACCCCATCGGATCCCTCGATCGCTCCGCATACCAAGCAGGTGGCTCACCGGTATCTGCCATGCGCGGCGTTTTTGAAACCGACCCTCAGCTCCAGGTCGACTTTATCCTCACGTACGTCATCTCCTCCTCTCGGAGCCGCACAACAGCTAATCATCCATGCAGATTGGAAGCACCATGCCGTGAACACACAGACTATCTCTGCCGTCGCTCAGTGACTGAAGCCGACGACGAGGACATGCCTTTTTCAGGCCATGCATTGATGGCAACATGTCCGCCACCTAGCTACATTAAACACACAACCCCCGAACAAACTTACCCTCACAAGACCTACGACCTACCACTCGCCAACCTAAGCACGCTCTTGAATCTCAGTCGGCAGCTCGTGACAGACGGTCAAATTACACCAATCATGGCCCTGCAATGCCTCAAGAACCACGAACTTTACACAACCCTCAGCCGCGACGATGTCAAGATCATCATCGAAACCCTGAACACCAAAGTTCGTTGCTACGGCTTCGGTGCCGTTGTCGAAGACTTCGAGCTCATGGATTGTCTGAGCAGCGTCGTCGGGACAAAGGTTGACGCAGGTGTTTCGCGCGTCCGTGACGACTCGATGTACGCGTGAGCCGCGTGAATGATTATGACTTTAAATGAAAATGGTCTGAGGAGTGACCTGGTGTCGCTCCGGTTTGGCACCGAGCTATCAGGTTCCTTGCATATGTTTATTCTTTTCCTTTTCTTTGCCTTGGATATTTTTTTTTTTTCACCATGGCCCCTTCTACTTTTCCTCCTTTCTATTCCTGAGCTTTTCCCCTTTCTTTTTTCAATTATCTCTTAATCGGAGATGTATATACCGGAAATGACCCTGACTGAGCGTGGGTCTGGAGTTGATTTCCTTTGTCATTTGCTTTCTTTTTCTTTTCTTTTTTTTTTCCAGTTTCCACGTCTCTTGAACTTCCATCGGGAAGAGCTATTTTTCCACTGGCATATTTTATTACTGTGATATACATGGCATATTGTCTCCATTGATCAATTGATTAAGCTTTTGTCTCTGAGCTGTTTTCCCGTAGCTAGTGTTGTTTATCAAAACACCCTGTCGAAGAGCCATGATCGGGTATTTCCGAGCGATTGATCACACTCTACTACCGATATCAAGACATTTGGCGGTACGCAGATGATTAAGTGAAGAGGAACGAAAGTTTCTCCATAAAAGCGTTTAGCTATTATCGGAGCGAGTTTACAAGGACTAGAGAACAACCATCAGATGCTGAAAAGTCTCCCATAATTTTACCGTCACCTAGACTATATAGTAAAATGGGGGCTTGAGGCGTGTCGGATGAAAAATGCTTCGCTCATAGGCCGACTACGTTTGGAAACGGTAAAGTCATAAGGAGATCGTTACTCTTATCAAACTTTTGCGCATATGCACAGCCGGAAAAAAAAGAACACAAGAATCTAACAGACGAAAAAGCATATGATCCATGGATATCTACTCATCAGACTCCTCCTCCTTCTCCTCCTGCTCCTCAATCTCGGCCTCATCATCCTCCTCAAAGGCAGTGGCGGGCACACGGTACAGACGCAGGACAGACTTGTTGGGGTCCTTGATGAGAACGTACTTCTTAACGGCATCAGCGGGCTCCTCAGAATCGAGGGTACGGATGCGGTCCACAACGGTGCGGACAATACCCCAGCCATTGCCGAGGTTCAAGTTCATCTGGGAAGCGAACTCCTTGGGCTTGTAACCCGCAACGCCGAGAACGACGTGACCGGCAGCGGAGCGGGGGTTGGCACGGGACACGAAGCCGAGCTTCATGCCGTCGGCCTGGGCAAGGATGGCCTGGGTGGTCCAGCGGGCGAGCTTGCTGGAGTTGTTCTTCATCTCGGTGGCGAGGACGGCACCACGCTGGGAGACGAGCTTGGTGCGCCAGTCGAGAGCACCGCCGGAACCAGGAGCCTTGGTGTCGAACTCGTTCAGAGCCTTAATGACCAACTGCTGGTCGGGGCCACCAGTGGGGTGCTTCATGACGGCGTCCACCTCGGTACGGACGATCAGCTTGAGGGGCTCTTCGTCGCGCTCGAGGGAGAGGTCGAAGCGGCGGTACTTGTAGCCCTTGGAGGCGAGGGGCTCGGTCTCCTCGGCCTCGTTGTAGAAGGGGTTGGGCTGCGCGAAGGCGACCTTAGCCTGATCGGACTCGATCATGGTCTGCAGAGCGAAGTTGTGGTTGATGAAGGTGGCCTCCATGGCCAGAGCGCTGGGGGTGTTGATCTGGTCAAGCTTGCCAGTAGCCTCGGAAACTTCGAGAGGGGCGTCGTAGGCGTTCTCGTTGACGGTGACGAGGTCAATGGAGGCACCGGCGCGCTTGTCGAGGAAGATCTTGTCACCCTGGTGGACAATGACAATGTCCCAAGAGTAGACACTACGGGTAGCGCACATAAGCATGGAGAGGATATCGGCAGTAGCGAAGACGGTGGCCTCGTTCTTCTCGGCCAACTCGTGAATAACGGGATCCTGGGAGGTAGTGACGTTGTAGGCGGCGCGCTCAAGGCCCTGGAGACGGCGCTCGTTACCCTTGACGGGCGCGCGGTCGTAGGAGCGATCGTAGTAGTGCAGGAAACCGTAAGTTTCGAGGTCCTCCCCCTCGGGAGCGTCAAGGTTCAGCTTGGACAGGCGGCTGAAGTCAACCTCCTCCAGCATCTGCCACTCAGGGCGGATGTTAATAGAAGGCTCACGGGTGCGCTGGGGCTTGTCCCAGTCCTTCCATCCGAAACGGCGGCCACCACCGCGGGCACCACCACCACGGCCACCACGGTTATCAAAGTAGCGATCATTGCCACGGCCAGCACCGGCACGCTGGAAGCCACCGCGGGCACCACCACGCTGGTTGGGGCCACCACGCTGGCCACCACGACCACGGAAAACGGTGCCACCGCCACGACCAAAGGTACGCTTGGCAGAGGTACGGGTGTTGTCGACAACGGAGAAAGAGGACTCGTCTTCAGCAGCAGCGACAGTGAACAGGCTGGAGGTACCGGCACCATAAACCTGCTGGTCTGTAGATGGAAAAAAAGTGTCAATGCAGGTTCCAATAATGACCGCGCCTCCAACCTCTGGGCACAAAGAAAAACAAGCAAATGTCATAGATTTGTAGACTTACCACGGAAGTTGCGGTTGTACTGCTGGCGACCCTGACGATCACCGGTCTTGGACTCGGCAGTCCAGTCGGCCATGCGGCCCAACTTGTCGCCCTTGGAGAAGGGAGCGTAGGGGACGCCGTTGAGCATGTTGTCAGCTCCGGTGGCAGGACCCCAAGAGTCCTCGGCCGGGAGGGCGGCCACCAGATCGGCGATAGAAGTCGGAGCCATTTTGAAGTTGTGAATGGGCACCGAGAGAGTGTTGGCGTGGGGTGTGGATTATCGGCGGGAGTTTTTTGTGTCGCGAGGCTGTGGCTGGTGTTCACCGCCAAAGCCACAATTCAATGTCACGTGATATTGCCATGGCGCAGTCAATTCTATACCTCATCACTTTGAAAATCTCATCTCCCTCCGATAATTGACTGGATTTTCACTATCAATCTATGTATCGAACGGCCTGAAATTAATATATGATATGGGGATTGTACAGAGCCGGGTGTCCGGAACTGTCTCGCGAGGTGCAAGAGCTCAATTTCAGTCTCCACAGGTTTTGCTAGCCTGATAACTACCCTTTCATTCGTTTCACGTAGAGCAGTCATCCTCCATTGAAGCACTTATCAAGCCCATCAAACTATGCAACAGTACGCATGTCTAGGGAAATTACCAAGACAATGTGATCGTCGGTCAGAAAGTCAGCCTGAAAGATTCACTAATTCCTGGTCCGAAATCTACCATTACCGCGAATCGGAATTGAGAAAAGGAATAAGTGGAAAATCAAACTTGACAGGCTTATCATCGCAACAAAATCCGGATAGATGTCGTTCCGAAACCATGATGTCGCAGGCACGTATAGTAGATTGTTGGATGCATAAGCGCCCGAGTTTCACTTTGGAGAATTTCACATATTTACATTACCACACAGTAATCTGGAGTGATTCAATAAACCCAAAACCAGAAGCTCTTATTCCTGGTGGATCATCTTCTTGGCAAGCTAAAAGGCCATTTGACTGGGCAATGATCTACTGGTAAAGACCTTCCCAGGAGCTTGACAAGATCAGAAAGATCGCCGGGACTATTGGCCTTCGACAATTATGCAGAATCCTGAGCTCATAGACTTTGCATATTTTGGAAAGTCAAGCTTGGCCCATTGATGATTGACCACGAAGTGGTTTGCTTAGAAGCTGCGGGCAGCCTTGGCCACCCACGCCTAAAGTGATCTTTAGAGCGGACTCTCTAGCATTCAGCTCTCCTGGTTCTACGTTGTCGATTGTATTCTATTTGGTTCAATTATCTCAAAATGTTTTTCAAAGCAGGAGCCGGTGGTCCTAGCTAGAGTTTTGCAGACCATCCTGTTCCTCGCAAGCATGTCCTCTTAGGTGACGCCGTTTCTACAGCCCAAACTCGGAAAGATCGAGCATCCCAAATGGCTGATAAAGAATAGAAATTTGATCTCTATGAAGTGTTGGGTCAACCCGAGTGTCTGAGGGAGCCCTGGCAGAATATCTAAATAAGGGCAGAAGAACCCAGTAGTTCAACTATCGCTGCAACTCAATCCTCTCTCAACCGGAACAAAGTCACAAATCATCTACTTCAAATTTCTTTCGGACGCGCCAAGGTGACTTCGGCTACGACCACTTTGAAGGGCAAAAAGGTCAAAGATGAATCTGAGACCTCGGACTGCGTTGGATCGCTGCTTTGCTGCGGTTCCCTCACCACCCCTCTCGATCACATCTTGGATCCCATCCTTGAAGACCTTGGCGTTAACGCTGCCAATATTGTTGGCTTGGTTGGTCTCCTGTATCAGTTTCCTTGGCTGATCATCTCGCAAATTATTCACCAAGTTGACGTTCTAGGGCGACCCCTATGAAGGAAGCTCTTGCTCCTCAGCTCCTCAGTGCTGTACCGAGGCCAATCTTCTGGTATGTCTATCTATTACAACAAAAGATATCGAGCACCGTAACTAACTTCTTAGGGTGGTACCATTGCTTTTGGCTGTTCTGCCCTGAAGAAATAAAACGAGGTGCTGTCGAACTGGATATATGGCACAAGTATTTAGATGTCTTGATGGTATATGCATGCATATTCTTCAGAGAGCCGATCGCCTTATGTACTATTGTCCCAAATTCTTTTCACAATACCAAAGACCGTTGAAATCTATGGTAGTTATCTATACAGTAATTTCAATGGTGACGCCTAAATGTCTCGTATGACTAGGCCTACGAAGAAACAAATTTCAAAGCTGTGGCATTGTACGGACGAAACCACAAGCCAAGCATTTCCATCTCATCTGTCATTCAACAGAGCACAGGCACAGGCAATGACTATCTTGGTGGACATCAGTGCGTTCAGGCGCCCCATGCTGACGACGATATTCAGGCAGCAGAGTTCCCCAACACTGAGCTCCTTTTGGCACCGCCCCACTTCCCCCGAGATCCCAGATCAAAGGTTTCTTATAGTCGCTGAAATCCCCATAACCCAACATTTGCTACACTGCATATCTTATAAAGCAACCATGGGAAAATCGAAAGTTCAAGTTCTCCCAGCCGAGTCTGGAGCCACCAGGCTCGGTGACGGCAACACCTTAACCCGCTGCAACCTGCGCAATTGCGCCATCAACACAACATGGGCCAAGTGGTGTAACTTTGAAGACTGCATGCTGGCACAGGTCGACTCCGCACATCGATCAACAGGGCGAAATTCACACTTCCATAATGCCCACTCGCTCAGTCGTAGCGATTTCGTCGACAGTATCATCCGCGACCGGAGCTCCGTGCACCGCAGTGCAGTCACGGCCTCGACGGTCAGCGACGCGACTGTGTTGAAGCGCAGTACAGTGACTGGGTCAATTGTTCACAACGGCCAAGTGTGGAGGTCCACATTGACAGATTGTGATGTTGAAGACTGCGCTATCTCGCGGTCGGATTTCCAGGGGATGATTCTCAAGTATGGTGTTTGGAAGAAGGGGCAGCTTGTCGGTAAGACTGGAGATAAAGAGCCCATCATGATGAGGAAAGACACTCCGGAAGCAGAAGTAAGTGTCGTATTTGACTTGATTTGAATTTTGATATGGCACTGACAACTCTCAGCAACTTGCGACCTTTTCTGCTCCGTCTATCCCTGCAGTCCCCGAGATGGATTCCAAGCCTCGGGTCCATCCCGATGAACAAGTGCCTCGCTATATCGACTCGGATATCAGCATAGATAGCGAGGACTCAGATATTTCTAGAGATTTACCGCCGCCGTATGAGGTGTGATGGGAACTTTTGTGTGCCCGATTGATGAGGGAGCGAGGAAATGGGAGGAAATCGAGCCCATAGCACGAGCCTCATTTCGATATTTTAATATCATCCATGTCCTCCTCCTTGGCCTAAATACGCGTGTGATTGAACCAAAAATGGTTCGCTCTAGGTGTAATGATATTCATGCTAAGTGTTCAGTATGTGCTAAGCGAATGGAGACACGTAAATATTATCGAACAAAAATTATCTCCTCACTATGCGGTACTATTAGAGCCAGCGACAACATATTGCTTCTCCGTCTTGAGTGAGGCGAGAGTAGAATCACTAAGTTTCAAAGTATCCTTCACGATCTGGCGAGGGGTAGAGGCGATCCATTGTCCAAGGGCCATGTCTGGGTGGGAATATCAGTTGCGTGAACATGGAAAGTAAAACTGAGGACAACCTACCAGTGAACTGGCTGGCCTGAAGTACTTCGACAAATATCAGATCCTCCTCACCAGTATTCTCAATGTAGTGGCTGTTAGACTTGGGGAAATATCCTATATCGCCAGCACGGTAATCAAAGGTAGTCGCCGCATTTGGAGCGGTGAACAAAGTTGCACGGCCTTGTCCCTGAATGAAGAAAGTCCACTCATCACTAGTCGGATGCCAGTGAATCTCACGCATACCACCAGGGTGCACGGTGACGATGGCTGCAGAGAAGTTGCTGGCAACCGGGAATGTCAATGGGTCGACAATCTTGACGGACCCACCAGCGACTTCGTGCGCATCTTGCTCAGAGAAATGATACGAGTAGCTCTCGGTGCGGGGATGAATCCAGACGCTGTAGTCACATTCTGTTTCTCGATGTCCTTGGGGGCGGCTGTGCCGGCAAAGATGTAAAGCTCATCATCGGGAATATCGTCGAATGCTGCTACAGTAGTCCCCAGGTCCTTGGCTAGGACTTCTTTGGGGGTGTGGAGGAAGACCTCTGTAGCGAGGAACGTGTTATCTTCGCTGAAATCACCCTGGTCAAAGACCAAAAGGAATTCAACGCCGTCATCCAGAGCTTGAATGGAATGGGGAATACCACTGGTGCGTGTTAGCACTTCTGAAGGCACGCTTGGTTCAAAATGACCTGACTCACGGTGGGAAGAACCAAACGTCTCCAGCTGAAAGGTCATCAATAAAGGTTTCGCCGTTCTCATTCACAGCCTGACGAGATTCGTGAGTACAACATAGACAATTGGCGCAAGTAAATGATGAATATACCTGGATTCTGCATGATCCGTTCAAGACGAGCGACCATTCAGCCGCAACATGCCAATGAAGTTCACGGTACGCAGCAGGCTCAAGCCGCATGTCGACACCAGCCATCTGGGTGGCATCTGGCATCACAACCGTGTTTTCTTGGCGAGCCCAGCCAGCATTGTCGATTCCAAGTCTTGAACAGATTAGATCGTTTCAAAGCAAGGAAACGGATGGGCAGTTTACCTGTTGTGACTCAGACCTATAAGACTGTCATCAGCAAGTGAGCTCTCTTAATAATTTTCTGGAGATTGACCTACCGAGAGGCCACTGTGCATTGATGGTTTGACCATTATCAGTGCCAGGAGGGGCGAGCTTGTCACTATTAATCCGGTCATAGTAATAGTTTCCTACATTGAAGAAATAAGTAGAGTTCTCCCAGCAAATGCTTCCAGGAACATACGAGGACCTGGATCGTCACTACCGGTGGAGCCTCGGATTGGTTGAGGATTCTCGACATTCTCAAAATCGAGGTAAGCACCAAGATCAGGATTTTCTTTCTGTCCTGGCAACAAGCTGTATTTGATGTCAGGCTTCGATCCGGTGGCAACATTTTCCGTTGGCGAGTATCCAACCAAAGCCTCACTTCCTCTCAGTGAAGGATTGCTGCTCCTGCCAGTAGGCACAGCCTCAACAAGAGGAAGAAGAGCGGAGAGCAAGCACAGCTGTTCTAATGATATCTCGAACTTCATTTTGGAAAAGTTGAGTGAGAAGAAAAGGGATAGCGGACTGTTCTGAGCTCAGGATGTATCTAGAGGTTGCGGCCGCGCCTTTTTGTAGTTTTACTTGCCCAGACACTTCAACCAAAAAAAGAAATCCGATTCCTGACATAAAATGTTCCCCTCACCCGCCATGATCCGAAGAGATTGCATTGGCTGGGATGTATTTTTATTCCCCTCACCGAAGGAGCGTGTGGACATAGACCTACATACCCCTGCAACTTGAGAGGTTGTCCCACTCGCCAGATCTACAGCAAGGAAGGCCCGAGCCTGAGGGGACAGAGGGATGCTCACGGAGAACGTGATGGATTGGGCATAGGAAGATTCTACCATGCACTTCTTCCCCACTCAAGGTCAGCAGAAAACTCGGAAGTAAACATAGCCCCTCGACTGCCGGATACAGCCAATTGATGTTGAGAGAGGTGAGCATGAAATGATGCAAAGAACATGATGCACTCACATACCAGGACATAAGACGAGGTTCTCTGCAGTCTCCAGATCCTCCAGATCGATAGGCATCAATACCCCTTGAAATCAAGGAATCTCCAAACCCTCCATGATTATTCTCAACGGTTTAAGACAAGCCGACCCTACATAGAAGCAAGGAATCGGGTAGACGGTTAAGGCGAAACTTGATTTCAGTAGTACATCTCATTCAACCAATGATATGAACGGTATGATAGGTGTGGGGTCACCTCATTATTTTAGGTGAGCTAAGCTCCACCAGGCACCGTAGAAGGTCCACATGAACGACCGTAACCGAGAAAGGAATTACATGCGACACCGAAATATCATATTGTTTTTTTTAACTAAAGCCAATGAGACCTCAATGACAGATCATCGAGATCATAAACAGAAGTCAAAGATCCAAGATCCCATGCATGGCTATAAATAGTGTACATATGTGACGAGAACTGCAGCGTCAAAGTCAAGCTTTCACAGCCAAGCTCAACTGGATCCTCCCACAGAAACAAAACATTGACTACAGCAACGTCTCAGGTATGCGATTGGGACGGTGTAAATCCAAGATGGGACCCATGAAAAGGACAATTCGACTCCACACCCGTCATCTGCTTCTCCCCGCGCGAGGGGAGGCTCGGACATAAGCCAGCCTTGCAAAGGGAAATTGCGGAGACTATCACCAGCTATCGGAGATAAACTCACAAGGCTTGGTCCGATGTATAATGTATACAAATTTGATTTGGTATTGGAGAACGAACTGGCCCAGGTCTTCGAGTAAGTGGTTGCGGGTGGGGGGCCTCTGCTAGAGCTCGCTTCCAAGCACATGAAGCTAACATGGATATCGAATAAGCAGGCGATATTGAATGGCAAATTGCAAGGAGAGGGGTTGGTTACACCTATTTCACACACATGATATTTATAGAAGAAGCGCTACCGACACTCCCGCGACCCCGCGCATTAGATCGGCATTGGGCGTGAACGTTGAAATGCAGCGTTACTGAATAGCTTAGCATGTATGAAGCTTTGTTGTAAAAGCCTGTGCCTCCGAAGTGAATGAGGGGTACGGAATGAATTTGATCACAATTACATAGGATCCTGAAACTTGGGATCATCGTGGATCCATTTTTAGGAACCTTGGAAGCGGCAAGCTTGAAATTGGTCCCACTATGAATCGCTTAGCGAATGTTCTAAACAGACTACGACGGAATAGGGTCGTTGTTTTTCTCTTCTGGGTTTATAGAGAGGCGATCATATTGTCTGGACATGCAATTCTCACCAAGATGATGACATCTCGTGGTGATCGCCAAATTGTCAACTTGAAAGAATTCGGCAATCAGCGACAGCTGCCGCTGACAACCAGAGCGATTTCTCGACCACTTGATTTTATTTTTGGGAGAATATTTAGGTCTGAGTGGGCCGGGTGATGGTCGCAGAGTCATTGCATGCGCCCAAGGTATCCAGGTTTTTGAGTGCCTCGCAGGCTTTGTAAGAACAGCGTCGGCGAACCATTGCTCATCACATCTACACAAACGAAGGTCTCCATGGCCCTTTCGAATATCATTGTCTGCGGCGAAAGGCAGACACAGTCAGCCGAGACGCATCCTCTATAAAAAGAAACAGTACGTCTCAATGATAGCTGGCTTGTCAACGTATTACGTTGTTTTAGTTAAGGTACAGTCGGGTCAATTTCCTCATCGCGCCACTGTTGCATCGCCTTCATAAGATTTCTAAGATTGTGCTGTCTAATATTGACAAATCAGCGCGACAAGTTGCGGGCGGTGCAGCCGTGGACAATCGTAATATGTTCCATACTCAAGAAGTCGGACGGGTTCCTCCGTCGAGAATTAGCTTGGGAAGGGCAGTTGAACCGCTCGTACAATGCGCGCATGATATCAACATCTAACCTGATGAGACAGCAAAAGTAAGTAGATTCTCTCGAAGCAGTGAAATTGAAGACTCCAAAGCCCATGCACATCCGGGTATGGAGGCAAGACATGAAACATAGACTATGAATGCTTTTAGTGCTCTTAGTGTCATGGCTCGATGGAGGAACTATCTATCCATAGCCGCAAAGAATATCGCAATTACCCGTTACAGAAAATGACAGTAAATTAGCACCGAAAGTCCAAATGCCTCATTAGTCATGAGGCCCTTCAAAGTAATACCTCAGGGGCTGATCGTGCCGCAAATAGTCCCCACGAATGCCTGCGGGCCACGCACCCCTTCGCCCTTCGACTCGGCTGTAAGGTTTTTACAATCCCCCTTACCGATGGATTATTCAGGTTATCTCTCAATGCCATAAGAGCCTATTTAGTCCATGAACTTTTTTGAAATCCCACGGTCGCAATTAAAGTCCACAAAGATAATAATGGCCGAGCTAGATCGCAGAGTGCGGGGTCGCCAAGACCTTAGCGCAGCCATAGATAGAATCATGAAATCATCTCCTTGACCGTACTCCCGGGGATGTGACGACGCCCTGAGTCAGAAAAGGATCATGATAGGCTATTAGGGCATAGTCTAGCCCAAGAAAGTGGACCGGGGTTAGACCCGATTCCTTTTGGGGACGGGGGCTGGCTGGCCTAGTGGCCGAGACACTCCCAGTGCGAGGTCATTTCAGACACCTCGGGTTGGTACTTTCTAGCTAAGCGAGCTGAGTTTAATTTGGGCTGTTTGATTTTCAGTATATTAGGCATCGAAGAGATAGGGCGCTTTGTACTTCCTTGTTGAAGACTCGCTTGCCTACCTAGATTCTATAGATAGGAGAGTAGGCCTGCGTTGGGCAATGTCCCGGGGCCCTGGGCACGCGAGCACACTTTCAACACATGATTGAAGGACATCATGTTACTTGGTCATAATCAGCACAGTGTGCATTGAAAAAAAGACGCTATGAGGAGCTACGAATGTGATGAAGGTTAAGCAGAACGACAGAATTTCCTTGTGATGGGACTGTTCTGAAAAAGAAGGAATTTATTGCGGTAATAGTAACATAATGGGAGCGAGGGTAATAGTAGCCCTGGAGCTCCAAAACAAAACTGTCTTGCCAGTCTATGGCAACAGAAGAAAAATCTTAGATAAAAGAAAGGGCCCTGCCTAAGCAATCATCCTCCGATGTAGTCCATAACCAGTACGGGTTGATATAGTGTGTGAGCGTCGAGAGTGTAAGAGGGGGTTGGTCAATATGAGGCCAATAGTGGTATGCTTTATAAATCAAGAGTGATAGCATATGTCGAGGTAGAATCACTTCATGTCGCTTATCTGACGTGTTTCAGATAACGCATGGTGAGGTAGACGGCTGCCAGGCTCGTGTAAGCACCACCAGCAGCGGTCACCCAAACGGGCTTGTGGATGCTGAATGAAGTTCGAAGGGGCAGGCCTTCCTTCTTTGGCTTCTCACCTGGAATGATATTAGCCTTCGATCTACTGATGATTTCCTTGATGTGGGGAGGATGGAAAGTGATGGATGGTGGACATACCCTGCTGGAAGAGTCGTTGACGAAGGTTGTTCAGACCTTGCCTCGAGCGAACGGGGAGCTGCTGGAGTTGAGCGAGAATAGGGCCGACAGGTGCTGACATCTTGTGTGATTATTTGTTGTTGTGGATGTGTTTCTGATGGAAAATGATGGGGTTGTGGTGATCTTGATCGACTGAGGGTGGAGTGGAGAGTTGTGTGAAGAAGAAACCAGAGGATGTGCCCCTAAATGCTTTATAGGAGAAGGTCATCTGACAGCTCATTGCGGGGTTGACAGTGGCAAAAGAGTCATAGGTGACATCCGGGGCATCCCTGCGCCATGGCAATCGTAGAGTTTCAGCGGTGTCTGGACTGAACGAAGATCGGGAGACTGTACGAGGGGACCGCAGGGTCTACCAGATGCTGGAAGTACTACGCCCAGCCATCAACATCCTATAGTCAGTCTTATTATCTTCATACAGGAATCATAGCCTGGAGGCGTACGTGAAGAAATGGGCTGATGGTCGCAATAATGATCAGGAAGGCCCAGCATAGCCTTCGATGGCCCTGGTAACCCTCACCTCCGCATACCTGGCGTCAACCTCTGAACAACGATTGGCTGGACACGCCGCCGTGCCACTAGATACCTGAATTATGTGTGAATCATGACACTGACACAAAACACGTTACGGAATGGAGTGGTTGTGATAATAGGTCGCTTCCCCTGAAATCATGCCATCGAGGACAAGCATAATTTTGGAGTTAAACCTCGACAGGATACCGCTCTAAAATATACTCTATTGAATAGCTAGGAAGCCCATGACTTTACATGCGACCTGAAAGCGTTCTCGAGAAGATAAGGGGTTAGAGCAGAGGAGTGGGGTACGGGAGGGTCCCACTTCGCATTTTGGAAATCTGGGGACGGCTGCGTTTTTTGTGGGGTTCGGATCCACCCGGCAAGCTACTAGCCTTACGGTTGCCGCAGAACTCGATATGAACTGACAGGACGGCGCTTTCGATGTTAGATTATGAATCAACCGAAAGGGCTTCAATATGAAAGTAACTGCAGAGGGTTCATTTCCAGCGGTAGACTGCACGGTCGGCTAGCCTCTTGGGAAACGCTTTCATAACCCCTTATAAACGTCCTCAACAAAAATGTAGAGAGTGTCCAAAGACGCAGACAATTCCTCTCAGTATCTTCAGGAAGGTCTCTAGTGGCACCTAAAGGGGCTTTTCTTTGCGCACGATATCCTGAAATATTCCCTTCTAGCATCTCTTGAGATGTCTTACACAACATGCTTCCGAGCATCTCCATGAAGCTCTATTGAGACCTACTCCAACTCTCCTTCACAGGTGCCAAGCTGAAAATATCAATATAAACTTCAGAGTGAGGCTTTCGCATGTCCAGTTTGCCCACAAGGCCTACACCCAGTGCCAGGGAAGGGTCAGCGATCACCAGATGTGCGTTCTCACCAGTGGAGTACGGCAGAATTATGACTACTGATTCTCACGCTTTACCGCTGGTACCTAACTCCGTAACAGGACCATAGAGAGACTGATTCATTCATTTAATTCATTCATCGTCAAGCAACCAATGCCGGGCATCATCTACACATCCGCATGCTAGACCACGGGGCCAAGCATTGTCACCGCATCTTCGTGTGTGCCCCGACTACCTTAGCACAACCTCATATAGCCGGTGACAGCACTCAGCACTGCATTCCCTTGGTCAGTTCAGGCTCTTGGATTAAGCCTCCGTCAACCACGGGGGTGCTAAGATACAGCGAAGGGCACAGTGTCGGAATTGAATCCGGTAGCGGAATGTGGGCAAACTTGCCAACACATTGACAACCCACGAATGATTCTCATTGGGGCCATATTGTTCGAGATCAATGGGACCATGAGTCAACGAGGTCCGATACGAGGCGGGATTTCTCATATCCAGGTCGACACCATGGCGGCTCCTCGGGCCTGAGAACACATCCTCCGGGTTGACGAGCCTGGGAAAACCTCGCTGATATTCCTTCATCCACAGCAGCCACAACTCGCGTGTCATGGCATCTCTCCTCCATGCCAGGACTTGCGACTCCCATTTCCCAACGTTTGCTCGCAGACCTTCGAAGAAAGCAACGGTACTCCGGCCCTGTTCGCGGAACGTAGCTCTAGTTAACCAGAAGAACTCCATGAGAAGATTAATATTCCAGGGATCTACAAGCTGAATAGGCTCGTCTCCAACAAGTCCGAAAAGACCAGAGACCCTTGCTTCTTCCTCGGTGGCATGGATGACTACAATCCTCAAGACAAAAATCGGGTCAACCCAGGGAATTGCGGGAGCATTGGCCAAGACATGGTGGTAAAAGTGCCGCAAACATCTTGGCCAGGGGTTCCACATGGAAGCGTACACGGCACGATCAGCGGCGAGGTACCCGTATAGTGCTATACGGGACTGAAGTGCAAACCAGGCTGACCTCCTCTCCCAGTAAGGACTGTGATAGAGAATAACGGTGTCACGCGCCGCATTGAACCATAGAAGCTCCCGGTCTGGCTTGATCAGTGGGTGACTGTTGGAGGACCAGATCAAAGAGACCGGCATCGGACCGGCGTTCGAAGCGTGGGGAGGAGGAAATTGAAGGGTGAGGTCCTTCGCTCGCTGCTTATCAGAATAGCGGTTGCAGTACTTCAAAGCAACATCGTGAGCCTCCCAGCATACCCGACTAATCAATGGGGCCTTGTTGTTGACTATTGATGTCCATGCAAAGGTGCAGTCACCAGGACGCACCGCGAACTCTGGGATGTTGAGTTCAACTACCCGGCTCGGAAGTGTCATGGCCCAGATCATCCGGCGGATCTCATTCGGTAATCTGAGAAACTGGGGAAATTGAAAAATATCCTTTCCTTGTGGCTGAAATGTTGTCAGCTATGCAAATAGCTTATGAATATAGTGGATTCACCGGTAGGAAAGACCCATCAACCGGTACAGGACACCGATGGGCCCGAATCGGCACCGGACGTGCTGCTCGAGAGCGCGGAAGAAGGTAAAATAGAATTCGCAGCGGCTAACTCAAGAGAAAGTCAGTGAGGTTGCTGAGTGGTTGTTATTTGGCTTCGCATGGGTGCTCACCTCTGCAACGCAACGGAAGTTGGCCATAGCTACGAACACGGACAAAAAAAAGGACAGCGGCTGGATGCCTATCTCAGCACGCTATTTTGAGAATAGGTCAGTGTGGTGCTTACCGACGACGTGCAAGACAAGTTCCACAAAGCTACCCAGATGGCCACAAAAATTTGCAACATCTATATGTTCCAGGTCAGTAAAGAAATTTCCACAAAAGAGCTATTTACTCGCGGTTGCAAAGGTTCCGAGCCCAAGGAAGACCGAGAACAAAGTCCAAGGAACTCCCAATAACTGCATTTTCCATGTTAGCTACGCAAAATCGAGACCACGCATGATCAAGTCCAGTATGAGATTCAAACTCACGGTTGGAGCAAAGCAGAACTCGACGAAGGCGCACCCCGTGAGTATGACAAGGCGCAACAGCTGAAGAACTCGTAAACCATTAAAGACAATCAGCGGCCAGCCCTAGAGAAAACTTACGTTCGCAAGCTCTGCGACATTAACGGCCATGGCCTCGGTCAGAACAGGTATGTCACTGAGCAACAAAGTCAGCTTTGCACACCCTCAATGAGAACGCTCAACATTCCATGGGAGGGTTGATTTACTGACACTGTCAGTAGAAACTGGATGTCACCGCCGATTTTCCGCAGAACACGACACCATGACCGTCGGCGCAGGCCTGGCCACGAGAACCGACTGTAAAACATGACCAGAAAGCGGTTCCGACGTCAAGAGTGACGCTCAACCGCGAGGGAACGCAGTGACCGTGTATCAGAGGCGAGTGTCTGAGGCAAATGAGGCAAAGCCGACCCAGTGACAGAGGCACAATCAGAGGAACAGGCAACGCTGTGTATCCTGATCGATAAAAGCCGGTGCGACTCCTACGGAAGAAGATCTCACCGGAAGCCTTCAAAGAGGTCCCAGAAGAGTGACCTCAGGCGGAAAGGAAGAAGAGACAGAGGATATGAATCAAACAGAAAGACGTGCGAGGGAGCGAGGAGGAAAGGGTAAAGTGACGTTGAAGAATTTGATCCAGGTTTGATATTGGCATCTCGGTGCGTACCACTACTGTTTATTGTCGACGTGAAGTAGCCCGGTCAATCACTGATATCTGTCAAAAATTCACCTCTTCATTTTCGCTTTCATTTCGCTTCTATTGGGCTTCTAGTGTTTGGAATTATCAATGATCTATCCATGTATCGATCGGCACGAAAATGGAAACATCACATTGATCTACTGTGCCGATATCTCCGAGTAACTCCGATAACATGGGATGAACCATCTGCTAAGGTCCAGCAATCATCTCGAAGCGGACCTGGATTTATGCACTATTCGGGTCAAAATGCAGCACATATCAGACTCTGAAGACGTGGCTTGGCATGAAGGTCCACAGGTTGCTAGTAAACTCCGTTCCGAGGTCCTGGAAAAAAAATGTGTGCTTTTCAAGCAATGTTCACCATTACAACTAAGGGTCAGGCGGAAACAACCGTTCATAAGGGCGTTATGCTCAACCGCCTCATTTGAAATAGCGTAGCGCATTTCAAGCCAGAGGTCATGTTCAGCACAGTTTCAAAGGTTCAGAGTATCTTTTATGGTTTAAGAGAACGAATGATACTGTCTGTCGTGAGCTTGACACCATGATAGACGTGACCATCTGAAGCCACCGCCAGATATTCGAAGTGTGAGATGGTATGCTTCATCTGGCCTCTTTTCAACACTGTTAGGCGCGCAAACACTATTTGCAAAGACAACCACCAGGTAGAGTCTTGATCTCGTCACGAAATCATATCCTGTCTGGGCAATCAGAGAGCTTGGAAGTTCACGAAAGAACATCAACCTTACCAATAGAGAATCTGTTAGTGTCTTGGATTGGATGGAGTTGTTGACCACATCACAGTAGGCCCCACTGGATGTATGGCTTGGGTGTATTAACCAATGTATTGCGAACAATGTTTGTGATTTGGCTGGGACCCGACTTTCAATATTTACATCTGCACCTGAAAACACCTCTATTGAATATCTAGCAAGCTAGGGTTGATACCCCGCGGAGTTCTACATATGTTGCGCGCATCCTCGGGCATGGTATTGAAAAGAACTTGGCGAACCTCTTTGCCCACCTGTTCGATCGAATCCATAGCCCAGAGCACATCCAAGTGCTCATACTCATCTATGATCTTCGAATGCACAACCCTGACATCCGGTTCACGACCACTATCGAACCGGTGCAAGAGCTTCCGCCCATCAACCAGCGCGTCGGAGCCACCGATCCAGAGAGCGAATGGGGGTGTCTGGGGACCAAACCAAGCCTTATCCTCACTGGAGCCTAAGCATGCATCACTTGGATCATCGCCCTGTTCAATGCTCGGGTCATTATGAGACCGATGATCCTCGTTGGCTTCGCGTGTGGTGTCGTCGATCGTGGAAAGTATACACTTGTGTTTGGCAAAGCTCTCGCTGCCAAGCCACCAACGCATAGTCTCAGCACTGACATAGACAGGAGCGAATTGGAACATGCGATGTCGAAGGTCACGTTCCCAACGCGCGTCGGACCAGCCGAAAAGGAACGAGAACACCCATACGCGAGAGTGCCGTATACCTTCGGGTGCATCACGCGTTGGACAGTGCACATGAAGGGAATAAAGGAATGGATACCGAAGACGAGGCGAAACATCCCAGGGGACAAAGACTGCATGAAGCGGAAATACGGCCTGCTCACTAGTGGACCGGCATACGCTGCTGGGGCGAGGGCGCAAAAGACAGAGATGTGTTCTCCTAGCTCGGGTCGATGTTCCTTTGCGAGGGCAACAAATGTTTGCGTTGTCCCTTGCGAGTGACAAACGAGGCCCAATTTGTCAAATCCTGTTTCGAATAGGACGCGGGACGTCAGAGCAGCCAGGTCGAGAGTTCCAAGATGTCGGATATCCCAGGACCACATACGTGGATCAGAAGGTGATAGACTGGTGTGCTCAGGGTTCATTCCACAACGGTTGTTGCCAAGCCAGACATCATATCCAGATTTGCAGAGAAAGAAAGCAAGGCTATCGTCATCGTTGGTACAATAGGCGCCAGCACTTTGCAGCAATCCATGTATCAGAAGAACGGGATATCGACGATCTGACCGAGATGAGGTGCTTCTTGTCTTCTGATCAAAGGCAACAGGTCCGCGCTCACGCCTTTCCTCTGCCGACAAGGCCGTATATTCCAACGGGTTGTAAACATGCCACAGGGTGATGATGAACCCGTCTTCGGTCTGCACACGAAATTCCTCGACATCAAGCCCTACCCGTCGGGCGTAGTAGGCGACATCACAAACAATTCGATCCCTTCCTCCCTCCAGTGGGGGACACTCGTCCAGTCCTTGTTCTTCATCCACGTACTTCTTTTGCTCTCTCATATGCCATTTGATATCCGAATTAGCTCTCGCCAATCTGCGCGTCTGTTCCTCCGCAAAGAATATACGCTTCGAAGCCAGATCCTTGCCTTTGAACCGCGAAACAGTGTCCGAGATTCCGGTGCCGACTGTGCACAATAATGCCCCGACACAAATGACAGATAGGAAGGCGAGCGATAGAAAGAACGAAACGATTTGTATCGCATAGTATCGAATACTTCGAGCGAATGTCGGTGGACCATAGGAAGGTAACGGTGGAAATAGAGGGTGTTCGCTGGACTCAACGGGGAGAACGAGTTCGCATGAAGGGCAGTGCTTTTCAGCTGCGGACACTCCGTCACTTGCAGCAGCCTTGCCTTTGATCCCGCAGGTGCATATCCCCTTGTGCCCATGTTGCAGGGTAGAGGACATATCGGAGTTTGTCGAGCGCATATGCGTTTGCGAGTCGGTTGTTCCTGTGGGCGCAAGTGCGGAGAGGGGTTGTAAAGGTATGGTGACCGGCATGGTCATGAGACTAGGTAAGTGGCATTGAGCCACTGAAGTGCATCTTGAAGCCCGAGCGGAGGGCTTGGAGGGGCGTATGAGTGCAGAGGAATGTACCACGCGATAGAGAACAAGGCACCCCCCGCGGAGGCCGAGACTCCCGTTTGGGTCAGGGACAATCACCTGCTGAGTCAGGCTCTACATCGGGTAATGCTCTACGCCTGAGGCATGAAATGAACGAAAATAGAAACAGGTCATTACATATTTGCAGTGGCTGGTAATTGGATCCAAGCTTGGGAAGTAAAACAAAGATCACCATGAGCCATGATATCAGAACTCGAAAATTCTCTATTAGGGATCAATATGGGCGAAATGCCTGAGCATAAAGAGGGCCATTCCAGGTTGTCTACACACGTGTGCAGGTGCCAATTATTTGCTGATACCCGCTTCAAAATCGCGCAGGAATGCCCATAATGTTTGGCTTCTCCAATTCTTCTCTTTCCATTTGTTCGCTGGCAGAGGGAAGAGATCGACAATTCCATGTAATATGGGATCGTGCGCGTATATGAACCAGACATTATCTTGCTTATCCGCGTCCTGTGCTTTTTTGATCGTTCTTATCGCTTCAGGTATATCGAGACCGACCGAGGGGTCAAAGAACGGCTCATCTGGAGACCTACGTTGCTCTCTCTGCAAATCTTCAAAAAGAGCGCCAGGGCAGGGTAAAGCAGCCTGGGGTGAAGCTAGAACTACCTCCTTAGGAATGCGAAGATGCTTCGATGGTCTGATCTCCCCGCTGTGGTGACACAGGTCGCCGCCCATGAAAATGAAAGTGTCCGGACTGCTGGTAGTTCGTGCAAGGCCAGCTAGATGCCCCACTGCATGGCCAGGAGTATCGAGAATATAAAACGAACCGTCACCAAAGAAGTCAAATCCACGAAAGCGGCCGATCTGAATGGGATTCTTCTCAAAGTCTATCTCTTGCAACGACCTCCCACTGTATAGCTATAGTCAGTATCCATAGCATGCTCAGTAGATGCCTTCTTACTGACGTGACATCGAGCTGTCGAATGGGGGAGTTCTGGTTTGCTGGGAACGCGGGTAAGAATGCATCTTTGAAACCTGGCCCAACCACTAGCTCTGTGGTAGAAGGGTATCTGGAGGGCTCTCCGATGTGATCCCAGTGCCAGTGACTACTGAACATTAGTCTCAAGTTATGATGCAATGTCATTGAAGAGAGAGCCCACACCTCCAGATGATGCTGGATATTTCCTCTGGGCGTACCCCGTTCCGGGACAGGATATCAATGACCTCTTCTTCCACTCTGATATTCCATCCGAGGCTGTCAATATGTCCAATAGAGGCAGGAGGAAACGACTTCCATGATTTCGGGACTCCCAGGTCAAATAACGCCTTTTTACCTGAAGGATGCTCAATTAAGAACGACCATGATGGCATGGTCGGCATGTATTTGAACCCTCGATAAGGTGGCTCCATCAAGAATCTCAACTCCAAATTGTCAATTCTCGCGGTCGAATCGATGATTCGAACTTGTACTGACTGATCCCCGGCGGGCACAGCGAAGTCTTCGTCGGAAAGCATTAGTGTAGGGTTTGAGTATATAGTGTGTATATAGTAAGGCGGATTTCGAGCTGTATCTAGGTAGAGGCTATAGATGAGACATGAATTGAGGATGGCTGCTACTGTCTTTCGTCGTCCCCGCACCTCGGCCCGGTGTCTAGCCCAAAAAGGGAGATGATGGCTTGTCATCTGCAAGGCGGGTCCCAAGCACCCATCATTAAAGCTAACCGTAGATAAGGGTATCAGTTAAGCCCAACTATTAGCAGGCTCTCAGTATTTGCAGCGAATAATCATGCTAAATCTTTGATTTATACCGCCATGTAAATCAACCCGATCTTTTGACGAGCTGGAATCTAGATCAAGCTGGATGGAAACCTAATGTGACAAAAACGAATGGTTTCTGGTGCATGTACAAATTTTTGATGGCCGAAGCATTCCCAATTTTCAACCTGAGTAGCCCAGAGAGTTTCGTCTGTCTGGGTCAGCTATGGGCTACTTAATGGGCGACCGGGTCCCCAAGCCTTAACCATGAGGCTAGACCTCAAGCGGAGTAGCGGGATCCGACCGGACCCTTATGCAATCTCACCTCAGCTC
Organism: Penicillium maclennaniae; assembly: GCF_028827695.1. Taxonomy (NCBI): domain Eukaryota; kingdom Fungi; phylum Ascomycota; class Eurotiomycetes; order Eurotiales; family Aspergillaceae; genus Penicillium; species Penicillium maclennaniae. The sequence continues at coordinate 2,634,686 of NW_026623216.1, read as the reverse complement.
TGCCTCGACTTCTTTCCACGATGATATATTAACTGGCGAGCTGCTGAACCATAAATCAGAAATAAAGCAAAGATTTGTAATTCTCAGACAATGCCATCGCCTTCACAGTACATCTTCGGCCTTCAAGCCGCCCCCTTGCTAGCCAGTGGCGTCTTCACTTTGATATGGCCGGCGACTGCAGCAAGTCTGCCAGATTCAGCCTTGGCAGGTCTTAGCAATGGCACAATTCAGGCAATCAGGTATGTCCCTTGACAATCTTCACTTGGATGGTATGCGAGGAACTCACACTTTGACAAGTATGACATCCGTATCATTGGGGACTTTCTACGCCATCGCAGCTTATCAAAACAACATCCCTATGATGATAGCTGCAGTTCCTGGACGCCTCATGGCGACCTTTGTCTTCTATAACAGTGGTGGTGGATGGGCAAAGGTAGCGCCTTTTGAGGCTGTTATGGGGCTTTTTACTGCTGTTGGGCTATACTGGGATTGGACTTTGAAACGCTCTAAGACTAAGAAAGAGTGAGCCTGGCACATCAAAGCCTCTCGTGTCATCTTCAAAGTGGTATATTGGAGACTGCATATCGCTTGTGTTCGTCGGGAGGAGAAACCTATCAATATTCGTTTTTCACGTCGGCGCTCGATAAGGGCAGTAATCTAATTGCCAATTTCCCAAAAGGCTTCCAGCGAAGATGTCATCCGCGTTACTCTTCTGAGTGATGATGAGAATAAGATGATCCAAACCGCCTGCTGGGAAACGCAGGGTATTACCAGGTAGTACCTGTGATCTAAAGGATAACTTCCTTGGCTAGAATCGTTTGCAAATTAAAGAGATGCAACATTGGTACTTGCCAACGGACACTTCTCCGGGCAAGTTAGCTTCTTGGCTGTCTGTTTCTTTGAACGAAAGGACGCAAAACGCTTTTATAGCCAGGTAATCACGTCAATTGCTGTGAAGGCTGTGGAAAGATGAGAAATAATTAATCCAAGATGAGTCCGTAAAGAGCTGCAATCTATCATATTAGGCATTGAACTCCGCTTTTTTCTCTTTCTTTCCTTCTTCCTTTCTCTGCTTTTAATTGCGCTTTCTACATTTTTTCTCTTGAAAATCAATGTATACGTATAAAGAATGAGAATAGTAATCCATTAATCTTGGTATGCACGCATATCTGTCCTAAGTCTCCAATCATCAAGCTATGTAAGAAATCAAATATGTGTTCAGCATTCCCTTTTAAAACCAAATTCAAAACCGAAACTCCATATGCATGCACAGTCCACCCTCAAACTTCCATCTTAGTGGCAATGCTCTCATGATGAGTAGCATGCTCTCCGCTCCTCTTCTCATTGGCGTCGCTTTCCAACTGAGCCAGCGTGCCATTCTTAACATCACCCGCAATATCCCTCACATCCGTATAATGCACACTCGGCACAAAGCCAACAGACTTCCAAGCGACAGAAACCTTGGCGTAGAGTTCATCCACCTGCTCAAGCGACAATCCCTTGGTCTCGTAAATACAAGTATACACGAAGACGGCGCAAATGAAGCAGAATCCGCCCCAGATAAAGAAGACCTTAGACTGGAGGTTTGCGTTTCCGGGTCCACTGTTCACCATGTAGGGAGTAGCGTAGGCGATAGCCCAATTAAGCAACCAGTTGGTAGCAGTAGTGATAGAAAGACACTTGGCGCGAGCCTTGAGGGGGAAGAGTTCACCAGTAACTACCCAGGCGACCGGGCCCCAGGAGCAAGCGAAGAAGAAGATATAGACGCAGACGAAGGCGATGAGGACTTTGTTAGCGACTGTTGAGCTTGCGGCTGTGCCGACAATAGCAACGATGAGCTGCGAGACGCACATGCCGACTGCACCGAAGAGGAGGAGGGGACGACGACCCCATTTCTCAACCATGTAGAGGCCTGGGAAGGTAGACACCACGTTGATGATGTTAGTGATCAGAGTAATCACGAAGGAGTTCTGGATGCCGGAGTTTTGGAAGAATGTGGTGCCATAGTAGACTTGGTTCATTAGTATATTGGTTTAAGGGATTTGGAGGGAGCGGAATCGGGACATACAGATGAAGTTGACACCGGCGAGCTGCTGGAGAGCCTGGATCGCACAGCCGGTAGCAAGACGCTTTCCAATAGATCCCCTGAAGATCTCGATGTAGGATGCATTACCGAGACGCATTTCGAATTCGTGGTTGGCTTGGATCTCAGACAGTTCGGCGACAATAGCGGGGTCATTAACGTCCATACGGCGAAGACGAGCGAGAGACTTGAGAGCTTCCTCGTGCCTATCCCGCTTGATCAGGAAGCGAGGAGTCTCCGGGAGCATAATCATACCCGTAACCAGGATGATTGCCCAAGCGAACTGAATCGCGACAGGGATACGGTAGCAGCCAGTATCCATGCGGTCCTTGGTAGCATTGTTGACAATGGCAGCTAAGAGAAGACCGAATGTGATGGCCAGCTGGTAAGCACCGACAATAGTACCACGGATCCATTTAGGTGCAGTCTCAGACTGGTAAAGGGGGATAGTGGCTGAGAGAAGACCAACACCAAGACCAGCGAAGAAGCGGCCGGCAACGAAGAGAGGAATTGATGTGGACGCCACTTGCAGAATGACACCGAAGACAAAGACGAAGCTTTCCATGATCATACCGAGACGACGGCCGAATCTGTCTGCGATGGGGGCGGCACCGAGGGCACCGAAGAAGGTTCCGGCGGAGAGCAGGGAGACGATCATGGAAGATTGGGAGGATGTGACATCGGGGAAGTGATCTGTGGGGTTGATGTAGCCTGTGGAGAAAAGGCTTCGCCAGTACTTCATGGCGAGAATACCGCTGATGGTACCGGTGTCGTATCTGCAGATGTTAACATGGATCGCTGAGGACGAAGAATGGTAGAGTATGGAACATACCCAAAGAGGACACCACCAAAGGCAACGAACAAGCCGATCACAATTGCCGGCACGGCCGAGCCAGTGGCATCGGCCGGTTTCTTAATAGCAAAGCCCATGGTCAAGTAGCTGAGTATAGAAAGATAGGTGAAAGAGAAGAGAAGAATAAAGTGAACAGGAATGGCCAGTCACGACCAAAAGTATTGTCGACTGCACAGCAGACCCAAAGAAGCGAATATAGAGACGATCAGAACACAGGAAACAAACCACAGACAGCGGGAATCAGACACCTTTTGTAGTCGCCGCAACAGACCAAGATAAACACCCCGCAGTCCGAAACCAGCAAAGACCCCCAACCCTCAAACCCCATGTGCACGAGCCGAACAACATGGGGAGGCGGAGAAAAAGACAGTGGAGCCAATGCGGCCTCGCCGAGTGGACCCAGCTGCGGGCAACAGACGAGAGCTAGAATTGATGCTTGACCCGAACCGTGGACGCCACGATTATTTCCAGAAGGGGGCTTGTGGATCAGAGACCTGGATCGGCGAGGGCCAGGACCATTGCAGACTGCTTTCGGGTTCTAGATTGGAAGACTATCCCGTTCAGACAGATAGCGTCAGGTTGATAAGATCATGTGGTCGTCGTGTGGCTGTGCTGCAAACAGCTAAAATCAGAAATGTGTTGATGGTTCGAAGTGGCCGCATCAGGGAAGACACAAATTGGGCACATTCCTCGACACCACAAAACAACAGTTATTATTAGACGGTGGCAACCGTGATCTCAATTTTATTTCAATTTGTAAAAGTTAGAGGTACGAGGTGATCTAGATTCAGCATGACTCCATAGAAACGCCTGGGGCCAGAAATCTCTCGTATTTGGAACCAGGGTGCATACCTCAACCCTCGTCTCCAGGTTTCACCAACCCCAGACTCATCAATGCTTACCCCCGCATCTAAAGTCTGTAAACCAATCGACTGCGCCAGAGTTGGTCGATCACCAGAGAGATTCTGGAAAAGGTTTTGAGGTGACGTTGAGACACGGGATGAACAGCTCACCGGCGGTCTCAAGGGGGAATCCCCCGAGACCAGATGGGGATTTTTAACATGTGGCGCCGGGCGTTGGAGGCTTCGGGTCCAAAACCTTGTCTAGATTTATGCTTGGATCGGGATGATCAGCAAGGAGTCGGTTTCTTACCCCGGTACTGTGTTGGTGTCGACAATCTCCTTCATCGTGTTTCGCTTGTTTCGCTCGAAGTTACACCGACTATAGCTAGGCGACGAATAAATATATATATATTTACAAACACCCCTATTCACGATCATCGTGTAGTTGCGAGTATCTCGGGACCCGGTGCTAGGAACAGGAAGAGCAAGGAACAGCACCGGGCCGTGTCCAGACTTGGCTGAAGCCTAAATGTGTTTTGAGGGATTTTCCCGTGGCCTCGATTGGACGGGTGACCCGATACCTCTCCGAGATTTGCCCGGCTCGGTGAAGCACCGGACCCTATAGACTCGCCGAGAAGAACAATGCAGGTTTTTCGAATTTTCACGGGCCCCCAGGTGGCTGTCCTTTTTTGAGACCAAAGGCTATCCCCACAGAATCGAACAGAATATGATTTTGCGGGGAATCTTGGTCACGGGCTTCCCAGGTCACATGAAGGGTCAGAAAAAACAAGGGAATGATGGTCTATATTTCCATGGATTTCTATACACTATACTTGTTTTGGCTACCAGCGCCAGATCAAAAGGAAGTACACAGACAGAACGACCCCCGCGACAACGCGAATCGACCGGACCAAATCCCGGCCGATGAATAGGGCATGTTGTCGGACGCCGGCCGGACGGGCGGGCCGGTACAAGTTCTTGTCTTTCAGGCCCGGCGACCCGTGATCATCGCGATCTGAGACCCCGATAAGTATCGTGGTGAGACTTGGCGCTGGGGTAGCGGGGCGCATTAAGGCCACCGCGGCTGGCGAGGCCGCCTAAAGAAGGGAGGGTTGAGCTGGACGTACCGGAGGCCTGGTACTGATGCCGGGGGGAGTGGGAGCGGCGTTCGGTGAGGGGGAGATAGGAGCCACTTGAAGGGGTCTCGGGGCGAAGACGACGTGGTAGGTTGAGCTCATGAGGAGGACGAGCATGCTGAGGCCGAGTATCACGGCGTAGTGAATAAAGATGCCTAGCTGATCGGGCAGCAGGCAAAGGTGATTTTGAACGGTAGGTTGAGATCCTTTTTGTATGGACTCGCCTGTCTGTGGATCGATGGGGTTCCAAAGACTGGTGAGGACGAAGCCTGGATGGCGGACTCCCATGGCCCATGAGATACTTTTGACGGTGATCTCCTTAGGAGAGCCGTTGAACTCGCGGTGCGAGATTTCACAGTAATCATGGTCATCACCAGAGTATATTTGTACAACATTCGGGCCTGCCTTGTTGATCAACTCCGTTGAGATGGTCGGAGTCAACACATTCTGATACTGATAACCGCCAGTGATACTCAGCGAGTTCGGCTCGTCTTCTTCGAGGTCTGGCGCAGCAGGTGGTGACCGTTCTCGAAGCGGTCCGCACGGAGTCGCAGGCTTGCGGAACAGAGGCACATGCGTCAGAAGAATAGTAGGAAACCCGACGCTCTCGGGCTTGGGATTCTCTTTGATAACATCCTCCAATGCATCCACAACGCGATGCTCGAACTTGGTTTTCTCCGACTGATTTCGCAGCGCCAACAATTCCTCGTTCTCGGCTTTCGCTTTGTACAAGGACGCCTGATTCAGGAAATCATCCGCGTCTTTCCAAAGTGGCCAGGGCTCATCCAATTTGTTGCTGGAACTAGAGCTACCCGTCTCAGGATCCGGCTGGTCTCGCGCGCTCAATGAGGGTGTATCCACCGATACAAATGTGTGGTTCCCAATAATATCCACGCGATTACCTTCGCCAAAGTAAGCTTGAAATCGCTGGCGAACAGGCTCCTGGATCCCATTCCCGAATCCGAGGTCGTGGTTTCCCGGTAGGCTAGCAATCAATTTGCGACCCCGATTGTCAAACGGCTCATAGTCCTGATTCAACCAGGGATCCAAGAAGATTTTGATGAATCGCCCATATTCCTTCTTCCAGAAATTATCATCGATCTTCTTGTAGCGCTGCTCTGGGCTGGTGGTCGTCGTCGTAGCCCATTCCCTTCCTCCATCGAAAAGGTCGCCGAGAAACAACACTGAATCAGGCACCAAATTCTTTTGAATATGTGAAAAAGACCGTCGCATGTATTGATCAGTATATTGCACGGTCAACGTTGAGAGTGGCCAAGGGCGACCAGGGTAGGTGTGAGGATCGACAAGCTGGGGATCAGCGACGAAAGCGATACGATGCGGCGTTGCACCTTGAGGCTAAAGAAAGAGAATGATTAGCATTGAATCACCAGACAGACAGAATCAAAACATACCCATGTCTCCCAAGTCTCCCAAGCACAAGCATCTATACTTTCTTGGAAGACGGTCCTTTCGCCCCACCACAGCGTAAAGACCCAGAGTAGAACAACGGCACTAGGGATCGAAAACAGGCTCTTCAATAACACCTTCGCCTGATTCCTGGCCTCGTCCCTAGTCCTTGGTCTACTCGACAGTATCGTATCGACACCCTCCTCAATCCATTGTTTGGCTGCGGGTATCACCCGATTACAAGCCTGGTTGACCAGACCTCCGGATGAAGGATTTGAATTGAAGGAAGGAAGAGAGGAAGCGCCCGTGTTGCGGGGATAGGCGTAGCTCATTGTTGGCCCGTGAGGCAAGCCTCGATAATGGTGCCCCTTCGACACGGGTGGTAAAAATCAGCGGAAGGAGTGACGCTGCATGCTCTAAAAAGAAAGAAAGGAAGGGGCAAGGTACTGGAGAGGAAGAAAAGGGTCCTAAAGCATGTTGTGTCGCAAAGCAGAACAAGGGGGGTCCAACTGTCATGCGGCGTCGATCCCCGGACAGGGTCACGTGGGGCGCGTAGAAGGGTAAAAATAAACTCGGTTGAAAGATCTCGAGTTTGTGGAGGGGTGAGACGGGGACATGAGTTTTATTACTCACGGCTCGAACAGGCGAGTCTGGCTTAGATTATTGATTAGAGGAAGAGCTACGTTCTGAGCATTCAAGGTAAACAGTCTGGATCTTGGCCAGACTGTTGCTGAATTAAGGATAGTTGAGAATAACATGCATGATGAGGTGGATGTCAAGAGACAATTTCGGCACCCAATCCGAATCGAATGCCATGCTGCCAATAATGGCAAGGAGACGCGCCTATCTGACGGGCGCCTTTCTATGAGAATAAACCTTGAAGGCGGGAATCATGAAGAACCAAGAAGACGCCGTGTGGGGTGCACGGTACACGTAAGAAATGGCGAATTAGGGACAAAGAATAAGATATTAATCAAGTCGACTTTTTAGGACAGCACTGGCCGCCTCGGGCACAGTTGTCATCGCATTCCAAGAGACAGGCCTGGGAATCACTCTGCAGACTGGCCGCACGGCTGGGCGGGTTGGGGTCGGCAGAAGAGGAGGATGCCTGAGTCTGATTCTGGTTCTCCTCCGCCTCAGGATCGGGGGAAAACTCAGGCTGGATGGTCGAGGAGTGGATACCGTAGGCGTGGAGACAACGGCGGACCTGGCGCGCAAGGTTCATGTAGCGCTCCGAGCCCTCGCCCTTGATCTCGGTGTCGACTTGGATGTGGATCGAGGCGACGATCTTGGTGTCGCTCAGCTGCCACACGTGGAGGTGGTGGGAGCCGAGAATACCGGGGAGACCCTCAATGTCCTCCTTGATGTGGTCAATGCTCATGCCGGGAGGCACGGCTTGCAGCAGGATGCGAGACGCGGCCTTGCAAAGGGGAATGGCAGAAGCCAGGATAATGAGCGTGATAACGAGCGAAATGCCAGGATCGACGTAGAATCGCCATTTGTAGTCAGTCAACCAGATGATGAGCGCTGACACGATGACACCGATGTTGCCCAGAGCGTCTCCCATGACGTGGAGGAAGACACCGCGCATGTTGAGATCGTGACCGTGACCATGACCACCCTTGCCCTTCGGCTTTGGTTGGGCATGATTGTGGCTCTTATGAATGTCTTCTTCGTGATCGTGGGCCTTGAGAGGAGCGTCGTGCTCATCAGTGTAGTTCGATGCGCGGTCACGGTGGCGAAGGAGGCCAGACTGTTCGGTGGGGCCTTCATCATCACGACTGTCAGAGTCCGAGGACGGGTCATCAAAGGTTCCACGGCCAGCAGCAATGATATCCTGTCGCATAGTCGCAGGGTGGGCGTAGATATCCTCCACATTGGTGAGTGGGCGTCCGGTCGAGGTACTGAATCTCCGAGGGCCCCGAGTGGATTCGGCGAGTAGGCGCTTGCGTGAGACAGGGGACGCCGGGTCGGTAGCGGGATGAGGAAGGCTGTTCTTAGGCGGATGGGCAGTTCCCACCCGGTTCTCGGGCATGACAGATGCAACACTTCTATGTTCAGCGACGGCCTCGTCACTCACGTGGTCGCTGTATCCCTGTTCCATATCGTCATGCTCATCGTGTGAGTGGCCGTGATCGTGACCGTGGCCATGGCCGCCGTGGGAGTGGTCATGGAACAGGGCCAGGCCCACTATATTGGAGAGAGAAGACCGAGACAGCCAACAATGCAGACCAGCTTCGGGTTTTGGACCTCCTGGGGTTCGACCAAGCGCTGAATTGCCTCCAAGAAAATCGACATGCAAAGCGCGACTAGGAAAACGCCGTTGACAAGGGCACCGAGGGTTTCTGCGCGTTGCCACTATGAGCGAGCATTTGATGTTAGCGCGTGCTACTGCGGGATCTGAATCCGGTCCACTTACACCGTACGTGTACATCTTCGAATTTGTCTCCTGATTGGCCACCTTGACTGCCCAAAGTCCGACGCATAGTGAGATAACATCGTTGAGCTGTGTTTGTGAGTTAGCTCATGTCGCGATAAGCGTTGACATCGGAGGTTCGCGCAAGGCACGTACCATGTGAAAAGAATCGGCCACGAGAGCGAGGGAGTGGACGGCATATCCTGTAGGATACTGAGGTCAGCAAAACTGGATACAGCTGCAGAGGGTGTCAATCAGTCCATACCAGTGATCAGCTCCAAGAGAAAGAAGGCTGTGTCGATGACAAGCAGGATGATGATCCTGTTGGTCTTGGAGAGACCCATGTTGAGCTTGCGGCGCGCTCCCAGGCGCAGGTCACAACAGAGTAGGAAGATGCAGTGAATGTCGACACCAAGTACCAGACAAGGCGAGTTGTTTATGAAGGGAGTGTTTGGGGGAAAATTTGCGTCGCACCCGATAGCGTCGAGGAGAACTGACGCCAGTGGAGCCTGTGGCCGTTATGCCGGGCGGACGACTCTCCGATCGGGCCCGGGGTGGCGTTACTTTGCCCTCTGTATCTGCTCGTATAGATGAGGCTCAGAATCGTTCCCAGCTTAATAGTTATTGAAATACTAGAATAATTCGCAGCTCCAGTATTTTTCCACCTTTGTTCCTCTATTTTTCCTAGACGTGTGCAGATGCATTTGCATGCGGTCCTTGCATGGGCAAAGCCATACCCCACCCGTGCACGGAAATGGGCCGTGATCGGCCAGCCCTACTGGTCAACAAAAGAGCCTAGGCTACTGTACATGCTTGCTGTAGTCTAGAAGGCGAAGCCTTGTGGAGTTTTTACAACCATTTCATCATCCCATGGCAATCCCCTCATGTCCAATTATCCACGACAACCTACTTAAGAACGAAGTGTACCTATAGCCATCTTACCAAAATGACTAGTGCAATCAACAGAGAAAAACCAATAGAGCAAAATTTCTTTCTTGAATGCCGGCAAATTGGTGCAATAACCTGCACGTCAGGCAAATCGCACTTGCAATATCATCTTAACTTAACATAGACACCGGAAAGCCAGGATTCTAGAAACGCATTTGCTCCTAAGCGAGAGACTAAAGTTTTAGTGTTTTCCTAGCATGGGTAAGAACCAAGATTTCTAGCCAATCGTATTACCAACGGTAGCCGTAAATCACGCTTAAACTCCCCCCAAGGTACTCTATAATGGACACTTTAGTCAGTCGCTTTCAATTTGGCCCCCAAAAACTGCGCCACGGCCGACCCACGCTCGGCTATGACCACAGGCTGCGTCAGTTACAACTTCTTGGCGTAGGTTTTTGATTTTGTTCACGGCATTTTCTATCATTCATACGGACCTCAGTACCGCTGGGTGATCTCTTTAAGGAGATCGAATTGACTCCACATGGTCGACGTGGGTCTGCGGATTGTTTACGAATGTTGTAATTGGATAGGGACCAGCCATGCCGAAAAGACGACTTCACCCGGAGCTGCAATTGCTGGAGATGTGAGGTTTTCAGGATAGGGATACTATGGAATCAAAAAAACATACCGAGTGACCTCAGTTCAAATAGTGAACGTTGTGTTGAAAAGTCGCTAGACTAGACGAGTTGACATTCAAGCCCAGGTGCTATTTCGCCCCGATCGCGGGCATACACTTGTCCTATCTAGTCATGACTGAGAAATGAGCCTGATCAATGCCAAGGAACAAATTAACAGAAGCCGACCATGGAGAGATCAAACTTCGCTGGTATAATTTCTTCGTCCCTTTGTGAGGATGCAAATTGCAGCTTGTCAAGAAAGACTGTGAGCTCACTCCTGAAGAAGCGCACGCTACTAAAGAGGAGGCATTTTGGGCATACTTCAAAATGAGACAAGGATGCCTGTTATCATCATTCAACAGAGCCCTATAAGGCATTCTTTCCAGAGGTCACTCGTGGCTGTGAGATAAGGTTCTCACCGACCAATGCAGGGTCTGCGCTCGTGGGAAAGAGATTATGACACTGAGACTGCGGCTCAAGGGCCTAAGAACCTTGGCTTGAACCTATTGGATGGATCAGCGAGTCATAAGGCTGTGTGTCGGGCGCTGAGAGGATTTCAGCCCTTTCGCCCAAAGGAGGTGCAGATACCTTCCAAAAAAGGAAACTCATCGTTTGTGAACATTGGGGCCATTCTGACATTGCCCGATTTTGATCTATCCCTCAAACAAGCTCGTCCTATAGCATTTGGTCACGACTTCATTACGAGGCATAGTCGTTCGATCGCGTGACTTGGGCAGAATCCACAGTTTGATCTACCGGGTGCTTCTTGAGAGACGATCACCAAGGCTGCACTGCCAGGCATGAAAGCTATGTCATGTTAAGTGCTGGACAATCTCATAGGGTTTTCAAGTACGAGTACCGCCTAAGTGCCTCCCTTCTCCATCTGCTCATCAGCAACTCCATACTTGGTTATCTCGACCTTTTCCGCTTCTACCTTGCCATCAAAATGGGCACTGCATCGGCATCTGAGACGAGTAAACCCAGACTTATTTTGCGCGTTCTCGCCTTCTTGTTGTCGGTCATCGGTATTGCAGTCAACACCAGCGCAGACCACTACTTAGCATAGATATACGATATTATCGTACGTTGACCTTTACACAACCATGTTGCAACTTTTTCACGCTCGTACTAACGACACGCCAATAGGTGATCGTTCCAGCGTTGTGTTCAGTAATTAATGCCAGCCTCGTACTTTTCAAGCGCCCGTTCACCGTGGTCTTCACATTGCGTTGGACCTGACATTTGCTCTGATGTTATTCGGCGACTCTGGCACTATTAGCCACCCAGGATATATATATAATAGATTTCATGTGAGAAATAGTGCGATCGCTGCTCTTGCGATCATGGTCGTAGCTGGATAAGTCAAATCCGAAGTTTCATATGTGTGGTACTTATATTCCGATCAAACAGACTCACTCACTTCTCCCACTTCGTTTTGGCCTGTTGCGATGTGCACCCAAGACGCCACGCCGGTAGATCGGCGCACCACAAGGCAAAACGCAAAGAGCGAGATTGTCTAGTTGTATTGGGTTTATTCTGGTGGAATTGCTGAGGCATTTACTCCAAAATCCTGGGATCTTGCCGATCGCAGAGAAGAGACGAGGTTCATGCTGCTACGAATTTTCTACCAGTTGACTAGAACAGGGCGTTGTACTTACAGAATGCTACGATACATATTTGTCGAAGAATTTGTCCATTTTGAATATAAAAGCACACAATTTGTTCACTGTGACAGGGTCTAAGTCTGATCATGAAGCACTGTCTGCATTGTGATTGAACTTGCGCTCGCCAGTGACGGTCGGACCTAGTAATCATCGGCCAGCAACCGCGGCGGCAGCCGTAATTACACCAGTACCGCGACACTTCTTAGTGAATACAGGTTCTCTGGATTCAAGTCTACGTCAAATGGCGAGTCGTCATAATTTGAATGCGTCGTGATTGATGGAAACCTTCAAGCATCAAAGGGAGCGGATAGTTTCTCTGTACTTGATTTTTAATGACAAAAAGAATGTCATCATAAGCAAGTGTGGCCGAGTGGTTAAGGCGCTGTGTTTAGGTTATCTCCGATAACGTCCGCAGTGGGAAACTTCGCGCGTTCGAATCGCGTCGCTTGCATTCATATTATTTTTCCTTTTTTTGGTGTTTGTTATGAAGAAGTGAAAGCTTCTCATGTAATTTCAAACGGTCATTATCATTCAGAGGACATTCTTTCAATTCTGTTTCAAGCCGAAGAGATTGAATGGTGACGTGAAAGAAACAGTTCTGTCCGGACTGTATCGCACCCAGGCGCTAGTCAACAAAAGAAGGGTGGGAATAGCCGGAAGTGAGTGAATTTTTACAATAATTTCGAATTTAGTTTGACATCACTCTTTGGACTTGATTCCCGGGAAATAAATTCTACGTGGGCGAGTTCTGATTGAATGTTATGTTAACCCGCTTCCTACTATCGACGATTCATTCATTTTACAATACTTCAGTACTAACTTACAGGTGGTGTAATTTACACGAAATCAGCAGACACGAGGTACGAGTCCTCTCCCCTCCATAACGCTCGCGTCTTGCACCAGAAGCGAAGCTTATCTGCAACAACCTTCATCCATCGATTGATGGAACTGCCATAGGCTCCATGCGCATCCCAATGTTGTTGTCCGTTTTTGTGGGCCAATCTATGGCATCCAGCTCAACACCTCTGCTCAGCTGGCAGTTAGACGGGAACAGTCGCTCGGCATGGGACATCCTGTGGACTTGTTTGTCAACAATTTTTGCCTGCACATGGACTCTTCTTCACATGGATGTTCCTCCCCGTAATGCGTCCGTTGCAAGATGTACAATTAGTAAAATGCGTCTGTGGGTTCTAACCATCTTAGCCCCTGAGGTTACCTTCCTGCGAGCAATCGGTCAGCTCGCCGATGCGAGAACTTTGCAGAAAGTGTGCAACAAGACACAGAAAATACGAGATGCGGAATCATCAGAGCCAAAATTATGGCTATCACAACGCACTAGGCCGCTTGAACAAGTCGAAAACTTGGATCACGTGGATCTACATCCAGTCCACACCGAATGGACGCTCCGTCAATGCTTCTGTGTCATCGCTGGTGGACTTGTGTTGCAGACGCAGGATCAATGGATCTACACAATACAGCCCCGCGATATGAAACCTCTCATCCAGGCCGGCATGGTCCACTGTTCAGACTTTCGAGACCAGGATATCGAAGATCGAGCGAAAGCAGACTCGTTTGCGAAATTCTTTACCGTCCTTCAAAGCACCTGGTTTTTATGCAACGTCATCACAAGATGGGCCTACGATCTACCAGTATCCCCCATCGAATTGTCAACTGTTGCCTATGTGGCCTGTGCTATTTTAATATATGGGGTATGGTGGTATAAGCCCAAAGACATAGGCACCTCTATCGCAGTCTATCTACGATATAACCGTGATGATATGCCAATGGAGGTCCGCAATATAGTAGAGGGGAAATCCACCGGGTGGGTTCATATAAGAGCTCTCGTTAACGAGGATAACTGGCTGTCTGTCTTGTGGAAGACCGTTCGAACGCCTTTCTTCAGCAGAGATATTAAATGTCTCGAGACGATCGATGAGGCAGGTGGTAGCGATTTCATCAAACCGCCATTTGAAATCTTTATCTTTGATGTGATATGCAGTCTCACTGCTCTCCTTTACTGCGGGATTCATGTGGCTGCGTAAGACTGAAATTTTCCTTCTCTGCCATCTTCCCTATAAGCTAACGGTAACGTTTTCCCGGATAGATGGGACTTTCCTTTCGCAACTCGCGCCGAGCTGATATCTTGGCGTGTCTTTTCCCTCGCATCTGTTGCGATGGCTTTCGTCGTATGCCTAGTGAGTGGTCTCATAGACGCTACAACGCTCCCCAACTCAAAGGACCTGCTTCCTTCCTTTATGGTTGGCCTCACTCGCCCAGCCGCTCTTTGGCCTATGCTCGTTACTGTTATTGTTAGCTTTAACATCTACATTGTTGCACGCTTAGGGATCATAGGCCTTGTCTGTTCCTCGTTAAGAGCTCTTCCGACTGGGTCCTACACAACTGTAGGATGGATGACTAGCATACCACATTTCTAAAAAGGGACGAGTCAATTATGCTGATACAAAAATAATATCCAAACCACAAGATTTTGCTTAAGCAGGGACTGCGGGCACTTGACTGAGAGAACCTAAAGAAAGTAAGCCATCCCTGGACATCAGCATACCATGTGTCTATCTTTGAGCTATGCAGCGCTTCTTGTAGACTAGGTTGGCACGTAATCCGAGTTGTGTTCCCTTGTCTCATATTCAATAGGTTGAGATAAATATCGACGTGACATGGGCTCATTCTAAAAAGTAGCCAAGATCCATGGAAAGTCTATGTCAGCTTAAGGGGTCAGCCAGATTAGATTCGACACTGGCAACGAATGAGACGCACCGCAGATGACAAAACCTATATAGTAGGGTTCTGCCACCTCGGCTGAATTGACGTTCGGAGGCATTGCGAAAGGCATTCGAGATTAGACAGCCCATCAGTAGCTTGAAAATGTGATGAAGATCAGAAATATGAGGCCTTTGCACACGTGTGTACTAGCCGCGTTACTATTCGCAAGTATTTGCAAGACTAACCCCAGAAAAACCGTGCAAGATTATAAGAATGAAAACTCCAAGGGTCGTGCAGATACCCCTGTCAGACTACGAAAACCCCCATACCCCCCTAGACATGACATTTTCTCGTGTAATTTCCAGATTTCGCTCGTACCTCACCATTGATATCATTGACAAAGTACAATAAAAGTGTCAAAGAGGGAGATAAATCAGTCGGAAATCGCCAATTCTCTCCGTTCTTCACGGTCGGGTCGGTCGGGTCAAGAAAGCCCTTCATGTTCGAGCAGGAATTAGCTCACCTCGCCATTCTCATGTGGGTCGCGGTGCATTATGTCAGTAATTACCTATCTAGGCCTAATGGGACTCCACTTTTTTCTCTTGGCATACAGTCCTCTTACTGTCCGCCTCTTTTACCGCTTTCTATCTTTACTTCTTTATATTAATATCACTACCTACTAGATACCTATTAGATATCTACTAGATACCCACTAGATACCTCTTTAATTTCTCTATCTTTTTATTCTCTTTAAATAAACTTATTTTCCTACTCTATAAGAGATATTTCTAAATATTCTATTCTAATATAGAATTAATATATATATAGGAGACAGGAAAGTAAAGAAAATAGAGGGGAAATAGTTTTAAACCTAGCAGAATTTAATTATAGGTAATCTTTAGCTATAATACTAATACATTTATAAAACTTCGCAATACGCTAAACCTAGCTAGGTGATCATCGACGACATTACCGCTTTCGTAACTGCCTAATACGGTTAGTCAATGTCTGGCGACCCACAAGAGAATGTCAAGGTGACATATACACTCATGTTCGAGAGGGGAATTGCGGGATTACCCAGTGGGGTATAGTATTTGCTGAGGACTCTCCCACCACACGTGGTCGATTGCCAGGACCTAACACGATGAAATAGTATTGCGACAATGCTACCTCGCTTGCGTCTTAGGTCGATGGAGATAGCTACGCGAAGTGAAGAATTGAAGAATCATATCGTTTCGACGTAGCCGACAAGGGTAGGCATATATAGGAGGGGGAGACAGCCTTGGATTGAATCATTTCTTCTACTTCCAACAATTTATTTGTCTTTATCACTACCCAAGATGATCTTCTCAAGTACTACTGCGCTTTTCGCGCTGGCATCGACCGTTTATGCCCAGTCGCAGTACACTTCTACTGGTACAGCTGCCGTAGCTAAGGCAGCTGCCACCGCCCTGACTCTGTCTCCTACTTCAAGTGTCGCTGGCTTAACGTTTGACCGCTTTGTTCAGATTTGGCTGGAGAACGAGAACTACAGTGCTGCTATCAAGGATAGTGAGTACCTGACGCCGGGAACCATCGATTTGAGGATGTAATGCTAACCTGAACTAGCAAACCTCGCCTATCTCGCTTCTCTAGGCATCACACTCACCAATTATTTCGCCATCACCCATCCTTCCCAGGTAATATCTCCAAAGCTTGGCGAACCATCATCTATCGCTAACACTAAGTTCCAGCCTAACTATGTCGCTGCGGTCGGTGGTAATACATTCGGGATCGCCGACGACAGCACGCACTATATTTCTTCAAGCACCAAGACAATCGTTGATCTCTTGGAGGATGCGGGCGTCAGCTGGAGTGTATATCAAGAAGATATGCCTTATTCTGGGTTCGAGGCAAACTATGCCAACCAGAAGACTGGTGCAAATGACTACATGCGCAAGCACAAGTAGAGCTCCCAACAACACCATTTTTCTAGCGCAAGAGTCACTGACAAAATTGTTCCAAGCCCGTTGATGAGCTACAACTCGGTGACATCGAATACCGACCGTCTTGCCAAATCGAAGAACTTCACCATGTTCTATGAAGACCTGGACAACAACAAACTGCCGCAATGGATGTTCATCACTCCTAACATGAGTATGCGGTTTTCCCCTCCCATAGTGATCTCCTTGAACTCGAGACTGATCTTAACTTTGATCTACAGCCAACGATGGGCATGATAGTTCGCTTGCCACGGCCGGAAAATGGTCTCGCAACTTCTTGACTCCTTTGCTCTCAAACGAGAACTTCAACACTGATAGCACTTTGATCATCCTTACCTTCGACGAAGGTCTGACGATCGGTACGAACCAGGTTTACGCCGTCCTTTTGGGTGGCGCCGTGTCAAGCGCCAAGGTGGGTACTACGGACGATACCGCGTATAATCACTACAGTCTGTTGAAGACCGTGGAGACCAATTGGAATCTGGGTAACCTCGGAGAAAATGACGTGGAAGCCTCTGCATTTTTCTGAGCAGATCTCAATGATCGATATCGATCAAGGCGACACTGCTGCCAGGATAGGGTTCGGAGTCTAAGATCTAGTAGTTATAAAAGACTTGTTGATGCAACTTATACAGATTCAATGTCATATTGTTTCAGGATGAAAATTATAATGATTCCTCAGAGTAATCTGAAGACTTGACCTCAAATTCGGATATCTATTAAGAAGATGTTAAGCGCTGTCTCAGCATCATATCATGACAGAATTTCAACCTTCACTATTTATACAGGATCACGTGACCCTTCCGAAAACGTTGAAAGCATGCTGCATGCATCAATTGTCTTAGCGGAGATATGACAAGCTCACATATATAAGGGCCGGCCAAGTTAGATGGTCTTTTAAGATTTTTGAATCTGACCGGAAAATAATCTCCATAGATGTGGTTGCAGCGCTTGGCCACCAACCCCAAAGCCCCACTCCGCACAACTGCCCGATACGGAAGCTCACGCTCGAAATGCTTGGCATTCTGTCTTTGGCCACCCACTACTAGCAGATATCATAGATTATTATATAAAAATTACGACCGACTCTTGAAAACCCGCAAAATTGGTCTGAGCGCAAGCTGCACGACAATGAACCGGACAATGATTATGAAGCAGCTCGACTTTTGCGCACCGCATTGGGAAGCCAAGGGTAGAGTAGCCGCGAAGGCTTAGAAATTTAAGTCCCAGTGTGACTGATCTCCGAGTATAAAACAAGCAGCCGGCGTGAATACCTTGCTCATGGAAATTAAACTTAAGCCTGATGGATTTCAGATCTTCGATATACCTTTACCATGTCGTCGACCCCAGGTCTAACAGCTTCAACGCCCGAGTTGCCTACGACGGCAACACGCCCAAAGCTCATGGGCACATGCACAAATGGGCTTGATCTGGAGAAACTAGGTAGAGAGCGGCCATCTCACTTCTCGAGTCGATGGTCAGAACTTGCATTTTGCTTCTCTATTGTCATGTCCCAGATCCTAGCGGTGCGTCAACTCCAATCTCACAGCAGTATCGTGAGCCTAATATCTCTCTCATAGGAATTCTTCATCACAGGATCCAACCTTCTACTACCTACACTTGTTACCGAGCTAGGTATCCCGGAAGCCTCCACAATATGGCCGACCACTGCCCTTTCCCTCGTAGTGTGCGCCACACTCCTCATCTTCGGTCGCTTGACAGACATGTACGGAGGATACCTCGTTTACAATGTTGGAGCTATCTGGCTCACAATATCTTCAATCCTCGCTGGCGTCTCGACTACATGGCTCATGTTGATTATCTGTCGTGCACTGCAAGGCTTAGCCCTTGGAGCACTCCTCCCATCCGGAATGATGATCCTGGGAAGCACATATCGCCCAGGTCCTCGGAAGAACCTCGTCTTCAGTGTATATGGCGCATGTGCCGCTCTGGGGATTTTTTGCCGGCTTCTTTGTCTCCGGGATCTGTGGTCAGTTTCTCACCTGGAGGTGGTATTTCTACATTGGTGCAATCTTGTCTGCCATCATGGCCGCGTCGTCGATTTTCTCGGTCCCCAGAGACTACTACGAGAAGAAAGAGCTCGGCATTCGTATGGATTGGGCTGGACTGGTCCTCTCTATCACAGGCACTACGCTATTCGTTTTCGCGATTGCGGATAGCTCATACGCACCACAAGGATGGAAGACACCATATATCATCGTCTTCTTCGTGTTAGGTATGATTTTATTGGGGGTGATGGCTTATATTGAAGGGTGGGTCGTTCAAAACCCTCTGCTCCCTGGTGACATCTTTCACGTGAAGCATATGGCGGCCCTTGTCATTGCTTTGTTGTTCCTTTACGGCAGCCTGGGAATTTTTCTACTATATGGTGTTCTCTAGTGAGTTGAAAGAGGTATCAATTTCAAAGGAATTCGCTAACAATGACAGCATGTCCGATTTCATGGGCGGGTCACCTCTTCAGATCGTCGCCTGGACTGCCCCGATGGGTGTCGGTGGCTTGATTCTCTCTGCGGCTGGTGGATTCATTCTACACAAAGTATCCGGAACACTCTTGATGCTCATCTCATGTCTTGGTTACGTGGGCTCTGGTTTGCTCTTTGCCATCATTCCGATCGGCGGTAATTATTGGGCATACATCTTTCCGGCTATGATATGTGGTACCGTTGCGATCGATATCAGCTTCAACCTCGCCAACATTTTCATCACAACCAGCTTGCCCAAGGCGAGACAAGGACTTGCAGGTGCTCTGATCTACTGTACTTTGCATTTGGGGATCGCGGTTATGCTTGGCTTTGCGGATATTGTTCAGACGCAGATGAAGTATCTTGGCGTTCGGAAGAGTTACAAGGTTGTCTTCTGGTTCCAGACGGGTTTGGCTGTTGTAGGGCTGTTTATTGTTTTGCTTTTGGTGAGAATTCGCCATGCAAAGAGTGAACTGACAGCCGAGGAAATTCAGGCCCAAGGGACGCAGAGTAGCGTAAGGAGGGACAACGAAGAGGTTTGAAGATAGATAGAAAGCGGCTTCGAATGTGAAGAGTACAACTATTATGGGCTTATGAAGAGATGCAACTAATTGCCAACTTTCCTCCGCACATGCACAAAAGGACTTGAGAAAAGAACATTTGTTTCAAAAATTGGCAATACTCCCTCCAGATCAAGCTTTCATAGAAGCAAATGGTGGTGAGTCGAAAATAGCTTTGTGGAAAAGGAGCAAACTTTACGTATTATCTTAGCTTGAGGCTCAATACTGATCTACATTATATGTCATATTTCGAGGGACAGGTCCCCGTAGCCGCAATTGACATGGCTATCCCCTGTTTCAACCTCAACCACAAAGGGTGGTGATGTCCTCGGGAACATAAGGTGTCAGGATGTCAATGAGGCTTGAGAGAGACAGCCACTCCAAAGTCCCGTGAATAGTCTGAACGGGCTGTCCACTGTAGAGGACCCGCGCATAAAGTTCTTTGTTCTTGCCCTCAGTCTCCCTGTAAGTAGTTAGTCAAGTGTCTCAAGCAATATTCATTGGTACAGCAAGACTAACCAGATTTCAAAGGCAATGTTAGAAGCCATCGCAGGCCAACGGAGAGCGTTGATACCCAGAGCACCCAGAATAGGGCCAATGTCACCATCGTGAATGAAGATGTGAGTGTAGTCAAGGCTAGAGTCTCCGTTCAGGACAGACCGAAGACGAGTGACAATCTCACCAATGAACAGACCCTCGACGACCTGAATGTACTTTTGAGCGTACTCATTGGTGCGCCAGTAGTAGTTCCACTCCCAGTCGCCAGCACGGAACACCTCCTCGGCCATATCTATAGTGACGCACGCAGAAGAGTTGGAGGTACTGCAAGGCAGGTTGTAGCCATTGCAAAGGCGCGCTTGGAAGTTGTCGGAGAAGTGGTCGAAAGTATTCTGCCACGAGCTGGAAGTGGCACCGAGCATGGAACCTAGCTTGGAACGCAGATCGGCGGTGACAGTCAGGTGCTCCTTCCACTCAGTAGTAGATTCAAGCTCACTGAGCGTAGAGCTGACGGCGTTGCAAGAGTAGCCCTCGTTGACGGTGTCAACCGAGGCTACCATCTGGTGCAAAGGCAAAGCACCCTCATAATCGGGCCATACACCACGGAGAACCGCACCAGCAGAAGCCTGAGTGAGCGCAGAGTCGCTAGACCGGAACCAGACGCGGTTGTTGGGTTTTTTGGGGATAATACCGAGCTTATTACCATAGACGGCCCAGAGGTCCTTGCCATGCTGGAACCCATCCTGAACACCGCCGATGGTGATCTGCGGGTACTGGCAGGTTCCGTTGACACCCGGAGTAAACGGGTTGGTGGGATCCTGGTACGTCTGAGCGTACATCGGAATCGGTTGGGTGGAACCATCGCTGTTGGGCCCGGCGTAAAGATATGGGCGGACATTATCGCACTGGTAAGCTTGGTTCTATGGAAGAAGGTTAGGTCAGAACACAATCTCAGATCAGCTTCACTTGCCTCTCCACCGGGCAGAATGTTATATGGAGAGCGTCTCTGGTGACGCTGCAGATACTCCAGGTAAACCAGCTTTCCCTTCACGGAACCATTGGCGATGGGCTCGGGAAGCTCATACTCCTTAGTACGAGGGTGGGGCATTGAGCAATAATCATAGGTGCCGTAGGGAGTTCCTCCGGTCGGACCATTGGTAGGAGCCTTGTAGATACCACCATAAGTTCCGATTGAGCTGTTGGAGATGTATGCGGTATCATCGAGAGTAGGCGGATAGAACGTGTCCAAGGGGCTCAGGCCTAGGGCGGGACCGACAGCCCCGAGCACGACAGCAGCAGTGGCAGAGGTACCACGCATGATGAATTCCGGATATGAGGAATCAAAGAATAGCCTGAGACTGGCTAGTGAAGCGTAGATCGCATTACGCATGAGGTCTAATATAACGACCATGACGGGAGAACGAGAGGTCGGTTAATCGATCGGCTTGGCTGAGATCCCCACCTATGCGCAGCCAGTTGGCACTTCGGCTTCACTCCACGTGGGGAATGGGAACTGTCAGGGATGCGCAGTTGCAGAGGAATGGGTCCATCGTGAGGTACGTTCGGCACTAAGGTAGCCGAGAAGCAATGTGGCGCCAATGACCCGGAGATTTACCGAAGACTGAGAGACGTGCCGTGTCGAAGTGTAAACAATTGCACCATACCGCATCGCGCCCATGACACGTTTCATTCCCGATGTCCCACCGCTGCCTTTGGAGCTTCATTTATAATCTCTTTCAAACCAACTGAGGCCTCTTTTTTTTCTTGGAGCCTTCTCATTTCTGCTATTCCTTCCATTCTCGCGGCTATGCCGGCTGCACCCCTGGCCCTGGCCATGGCCAAGGTGGCCGCGTGGTCCTCGCCAGTCTATTCAACTTCGCTGGCCTCATTGGCACTGAATAAAGTACTTTCCGATGCGACCCCTATATTTGGATCCTATGAAAAAGAATCCGGAGGCAAAGCAGAGTGGATGAAAAAACTACCATGATGACACTCAGCTGATTCATATGAACATCCCTGGCACCCACGACAGCGCGACATGGAACTACAGCCAGGCTACTCCAGACTCCCTTCTAGGGATCACTGATCTCAATCAGGTCACTGTTCCAGTGCCTGAGACCTTCCGCTGTCAAGAGCTGTCCTGGATCGACATGCTTAACATGGGAATCCGGGCATTTGATTTACGCTACGCATTCGATCCCACCAACACCACTATCATCTTCTACCACTCGGAGGCTCTACTGTCTGAGACTGTTACCTTAGACGATGTACTCTTTGGCTTTTACAATTGGCTCGATGACCACCCCTCTGAGACTCTATTCCTGTCTCTCCAGTAAGAGGGATCAACGGCCAAATATGCGTCCAACGACGCTGCGCTGCAGCTCAAGCTTTATAACACGCTGACTTCCCCCGCTGCACGAAAGTATTTTGTTCAGAAGAAGAATGAGCTAGGAACTTTGGGTGAAGCGCGTGGAAAAATCACCCTGATGCGCCGTTTCGACCTCGACCAATTGGCCGACTCTTACACGACCTCGATGCCAGGACTTCACTTCACGCCAAGCCTATGGACTGACAATGACCCGACCATTGTTCTGACCTACAATGAGAAGAAGAATTTGACCGCCTACATCGAAGATTTCTACCAGCCTACAACACCCGCGGGATCTAACGCGACCGAAAACATCCAGTGGAAGTACAATGCCACAACAAGCCACATTATCAGGCGACTACTGAGTATTCCGACAGCCTGTTCTGGACCTGGGCTTCAAGTGAAAACACAGACAATGTACCCCCGGTGTGGCCGCGCATTATGGCTATTGGCAATGGCACCTTGACTCCCCAGGGCGGAGTGAATCAGCGCCTTGTATCATTTTTGAAACAGCAGAAGGGCAAGAGGATTGGTATTGTTATGTTTGATTATTTCGACGTGCCATCTGACCTCATTGATGAGTTCTTGAGTCTCTGAATAGCTTCGCTTTAGTATCTTGGAGGTGAACAAAACGTTGTCATCGGTCCTCGAGAAGTTGTCAGCGCCGAAGTACCGTGAAAAGTCTTCGATGTCCTAGCCTATACAGGCCTCACAAAGGCCAATGTAGCTACACCCGCTAGCTTCAACTCGTCTATGCATATTTTCTTCCATAATGTCTTCTCTGCGTCTGGTCACCTGCATAGTGGCCGAATCTTCGAGATGTCTGGAATCGGTGGTCACAAGCCCGGAGGTCCGCGGCAGCCTACCCGGCTGCGAGAACCAATCCGCTCACGGGTGCAAAAGGAATGCCATGGAAATCACGCCGCCATTTCATCTATCCATTGGTTTGTGCGGTAACAACTCGGTATGATTTGGTGGTTGTCGCCGTTGATGCTGAGAAGATATTAGAAGAAAAGAAGATCAATTCCGATCGGGTTGTGGGGAATTTTAAGCCTTGGAATGGAATGGGCTAGGCCCGAATCTGTGCCAAGTCTTAGAATGCTTAGAAAATTGGAAAGTGAGACATTCTCATTTTGAAGAGCATTTGTGGGAGCTGTTGAGTTTAGGAACACTATAGGGTATTGCCACAAGTGGACCCGAGGATGATCGGCGAGCTTGTAGCCAAGATCCAAGGAAACCGTCATCATTTGTTAAGCTAGCAGCAATACCTCGGCGGAAAAAAAAAATCAACTGGGCACACGACCAAGGGCAAGTCGCCCTAAGGTAAGGACCGAACCACCGAAGGGTCCAGTAAGGCTGATCGGGTTCCACCATGGAAGACACCGGGAAGCCGATGGAATGTGACATCATCGACCGCCACAGTCATTTTTCCCATCTCATGCCGAGGATTTTATATGATTGAAGCGATTCGCTGCCAAACGCCTAACCGCTGTGCCTTGCGATCCGAGAAACTCGTTTATATAACCTCGGCCTTCTCGTCTACGGTCTTCGCTGCTTGCAAGTTACCCGCGCCGATCTCCCATGAATTCGGTCGACCATGGCGCCAGCAGATAGTGAAGCTGTAGAGCCACCCGCGATACCACATGGAGGCATTCAGACAGAAGACTGGTCAGAGGCCCTCAGCTTGCCATACTCCCACGACAGCGACCGATTGGAATTTAGTGGCGATGGGCTGAACACCGGTGTTCGAGTACTAAGTGCGTATGCCATATCATACATGCCGTGCACCATGCTGATATCTGAGCCGCACAACAGGCGATGGTCGATTAGACATCAGAATCAACGAGCGTAAACCCAGCCTGGCTGGCATTTTACACCACTTAGGCGCAACTCCGATGCCGTCAGAGCTCTCACGAGTCAACTCAAGAGCGTCCAGAGCTTCCAGAACAAGCTCACGAAAAGGCGAGCGAAAAGCCCATGTGAAGCATTTCCCACTACAACTCAATATCGTGATTCAAGTCATCGGGTCGCGAGGTGATATACAGCCATTTGTCGCACTCGGAAAGGAACTCAAGAAGCACGGACACCGTGTTCGACTAGCCACCCACTTAGCTTTCCGAGAATTTGTGAACGAAGGGGGTCTCGAATTTTTCAATATCGGCGGAGACCCCGCAGAGCTAATGGCCTTCATGGTAAAGAACCCCGGGCTTCTCCCAAGCCTTGCCACACTCCGAAGCGGCGCAATTCAGAAGCGCCGAAGAGAGATGAAGGAAATCATCGAGGGTTGCTGGAAATCTTGTTATGAGACTGGCGATGGAACACACATGCACCAGATCAAGGATGATCCTTTCAGTGAAGAAGTCGATTATCGAAGGCGCCCCTTTGTTGCGGATGTCATTATCGCTAATCCGCCTAGTCTGGCTCACATCCATTGTGCGCAGCGATTGGGAATACCTTTGCATATTATGTTTACGTGAGTTGAATTTCCTCTCAGGGGCAAGACCCGGAGTATTAATGGATTCCAGGATGCCATGGTCGCCGACCCAGTCTTTTCCACATCCGTTGGCTATCCTTCATCCAAAGGATTGTCAACCAACAGTCGCGAACTTTGTCTCTTACGCTATCGTCGACATGATGGTATGGGAAGGTCTGGGCGATCTCGTGAACAAGTTCCGCAAGAACGTATTAGCCCTCGACCCGTTGGATAGCATTACCGCTCCAAGTTTAATACACCGGTTGCAAATCCCATGTTCCTATCTCTGGTCAGCCTTCACATTACTCCATCATGGGGGGGGATTTCTTGGCTAACTTCGTCTCCAGGTCACCCGCTGTTCTTCCCAAGCCAGTGGATTGGGGCGACAATATTGACATCTGTGGATTCAGCTTCCTCCCGGCAAATCCAGACTATACACCTCCGAATGAGATCAAAGAATTCTTGGAAGCAGGACCGACACCTATCTATGTCGGATTCGGCTCCATTGTTGTCGACGACCAAGTCAAATTGACCAAAATTGTGTTTGAAGCAGTCAAGAAGTCCGGTCAACGCGCAATCGTATCAAAAGGCTGGGGTAATTTGGGCGTGGACGAGGTCGACGTCCCAGAGAATATCTTACTTATCGGAAGCTGCCCCCATGATTGGCTTTTCCAACATGTCTCATGTGTGGTCCATCACGGTGGCGCCGGCACAACAGCAGCAGGCCTTGCGCTTGGATGTCCAACCATCATCATTCCGTTCTTTGGAGATCAAGAATTCTGGGGACATATTGTTGCGACAGCAGGTGCTGGTCCGGTCCCGATTCCGCATAAGCGACTCACCGTAGAAAATCTTAGCAATGCGATAGAGATGGCATTAAAAGATTCTACAAAGGAAAAGGCACAAGCGATCGCGAAGAAAATGAAAGATGAGTCTGGAGTAAAGGAAGGAGTTTGCAGCTTCCATCGCCAACTCAATCTCCGACCCTTGCGATGCGCGGTGTGCCCTTCGCGCCCTGCTGTCTGGCATCTCAAACATACCGAAGTCGGTCTGAGCGCGTTCGCAGCATCGACATTGGTTGAAATGGGCAAACTGGATCCTGAAAGTCTCGTGTTGTAAGTGATCACTGAATTTGTGAACTTTTCTAAAAACTTGAAAGCTGACTCTCGACAGAAACCGTCCTATGGAATATGACACATATCGCGACCCTGCTGGGCCGATCAGTGCCAGCGCCCAGGTGTTGTTCGGCGCCATTGCTAATTTTGTCATTGGAATCGCCGATGTCCCCGCGGAAATGGTCAACGACCTAGTTTCAGCTGGGAAGCACCTAAGTCATAATCACCAAACTCATCACGAAGACGCTCACCGCAAATGGCATATGCACAAGACGCATAACGAAGACGAACTTGCCAGCGAGAATGACTCACAGGAGCAGGCGGATCAGCAGAAGGGTAGAAAGTCAGATGAAAGTCCGAATCACTCTCACAGCGACTCATCCCATGACTCTTTCGCTCAACCTGCAAATGCAGGGACTCGCTCGAGCGAGCCTATGGGTGACGAAGAGACAGGAAGCGATGACAGTGTCTCGAACTCGAGTGACATTCCTCCAGATGCTGGTATCGATCGAGTACGCAGTCTGCAATTGGAAAAGACTCAAACGATGAGCAGTGAAATGGCTCCCTCCAAGCATCATGGTTTCCTCAATGAAGTGAGGTTGCACGGCGCGAAAATGGGGAAGAGGTTTGTCAATTTCGTGATTTGGATTCCGACAGATCTTTCCCTCAGTATGTCCAAGGGCTTTCACAATGCACCCAAGCTATACCATGACTACACGGTTAAGCCAACTCCAAAGGTTCATGGTATAAGAAGTGGCTTTAGGGCTGCTGGCCAGGTATGGTTTCCTCTCAAGTCTACACTAAAATATTTTCTGACACGATGCAGGAACTTCGGGATGGATTCTATTATGGTGTTACCGGCCTGGTTACTCAGCCTCGACATGGATACCAGGAAAAAGGTGCGAAGGGAATGATGAAAGGGTTAGGCAAAGGTCTTGGTGGAGTGTTCCTCAAGCCACCAGCGGGTACGTTACGCCAGTCTACTGCTATCGAAACTTAATTAACTCAGTACAGGTCTCTGGGGACTCGCTGGATATCCTTTGACTGGAGTTCGCCGCAACCTCTTAGACTCATTGGGCAGGACCCAAGAAGGCCAAATTGTGGCGTCACGCATTGCCCAAGGACACGAAGAGATGCGGAAGTCGTCCACCGAGGACAGAATGGAGGTGGCCAGAAAGTGGGCCTTAGTGGAAGAGAAGCTTCACGACACGAATCGGCGCTGTCGTCGCTCCCAGTCACACTCGTCAGCGCACCCCCACGCACTTACATACACTGCTTCATGTGGCATGGCCGCCTGATGCTACATCTCTATGTTTAATCTTTACTGTATATACCCTTTAGTAGTGCATATCATACATCCTATTGTTCCTTGACCGTGGCCCGGCCGCATGAGCGGACGATAATTGGACACGCAATCCGCATGTGGGTGGATAGACGGGAGGAGAAAAAGGCTTATCACTTGCCTAATTAGAACTTAAACTCAATACAAGCAGCATGTAACCGGATACCCCTGTTAACTTTCCCCGGTTACGCAACAAAATAATGTAAAGATACACCCCAAATCTCGGAGTTGACCCGATATCCCTCCCTGGGAAATCCTCGGCCACCCCAGAATTACCCCGGACTCCAACCCCCCCCCCCTCGCCTCCAGTGGGGGTGACAACCAGATATAAACCCACCTAGCTCAGGATTGGAGCATTCGACAACCAAAATGCGGGCTTCACAGTCTCCGACCTTCATCGGTCTCAAGGGCCAAAGTCTTATTTACGCGGTTACATTATGCTGCTCATTCGGCTTCCTTCTCTTCGGATATGATCTTGGCTTCATGGGCGGGTTAACGACGTCACCTACATTTCTAGGCACGTTCGGAAATCCAGAAGCCTCGCTTCTTGCATTTCTCGTCTCCGCATACGAAGTCGGCGCTATGGTCGGCGCATTGTTCCAGTTCTTGAACGGCGATCGATTCGGCCGGAAACCGAATAACATGGCTGGGGCAGTGATTGTTGCGATCGGGGCGACGTTGCAAGCTTCCAGCTTCTCTCTACCTCAATTCCTCATAGGTCGCATCGTTGCCGGGTTCGGACTGGGTATCATGACGACCGTGATTCCAATCTGGCTTTCTGAATGCAGTATGCCGAAATCA
The DNA here is from genome assembly GCF_028827695.1 of Penicillium maclennaniae. Lineage (NCBI taxonomy): Eukaryota > Fungi > Ascomycota > Eurotiomycetes > Eurotiales > Aspergillaceae > Penicillium > Penicillium maclennaniae. Next base: position 2,606,377 of record NW_026623216.1, on the reverse strand, counting down.
AGAGGAAGGATGATGGCTATGCAGTTGTCGAATCTCATCGTCGGGCTGATTCTGGCGAATTGGCTTGATTATGGCCTAGCAAAGTATGTGGGTTCGGTGCAGTGGAGGTTTCCATGTGCTTTTCAGGTTGTCTTTTGTATCATTGTTCTTTGTTTCATCCCCTGGCTTCCTGAGTCGCCGCGGTACTTGTGCGCAACGGGAGAGACGGACAAGGCAAAAATATCTCTGGCTGCGCTGCGTGCTGGGTACCCTGATGACGCGGATGTCATGGAGGAGTACAAGGAGATTGAATATGCAATCGCGGTCGAGGCGGAAGAAGCAGGCTCGTGGGCAGACGTTTTCAAAGATAATGGCATCAGCGGGTTCTCACGGGTAGCGATTGGATTTGCGGCCAACTTCTTCCAACAGATGTCGGGATGCAATGTGATGTCGTCGCTTGGTCCATATGTCTTTGAGGATTCGATTGGAATGACACGTAACAATGCAATGCTTGTCTCCGGAGGTCTACAGGTGTTCTATTTCCTGAGCAGTCTGATTCCATGGCTGATCATTGACCGAGTTGGACGACGCAAGTTGTTCATGATCGGGTCAACGGGAATGGGACTTTGCATGCTGTGTTCCGCGGTTTTCGTGGGTATTGGCACTACGAAGCTCGGATACGCCGCTGCGGTAATGCTCTATCTATTCCAGACATTCTTCACTTTGGGATGGCAGTCCAATATGTGGATCTATCCGAGCGAGCTGCTACCCTTGAAGCTGAGAGGACGGGGTGCTGCGCTGGCTGTCGTGTCGCAATGGTTGTTTACATTCCTGGTTGTCGAGATCACCCCGCCAATGATTACGAACATTGGATACCGGAGTTATATCGTCTTCGCCGTGATCAATTTTGCGACTGTGCCATTGGTATACTTTACTTTCCCGGAGACTAGACAGATGCCGCTCGAGGCAGTTGATCTGTTCTTTGCCGACCGGGACGGGAAAAGACCATCTCTTTGGCGCGTCGTTCAGGACTCTTTGAATCCCGACTTTGTTGCGGGTGTTAAACTCCAACTCGAAGAAAGAGCGAGAAACAGGGTCGACCTGAGTGACAAGCTTTCCGAAAAGGGCCAACACTTGGAGGTGGAAGAGGCTTAGTTCATGGTTGGTGGACATTGTGGCATTAGTGCATAGTCACATTTGCATCCAAGGAATATGACGATACATGGTTCAAATAAACACTTCAAATCCTCTTTGTATCTATAATCGGGTATTGATCAGCTTCGGCGCATGTTGTGTTAGGTTTCCAATTGATCAGCTGATCGGCTCAAGTCCGAGTATTGTCTACCTTTTAGCCGTATAGCCTTGTTCCCGAACACGATAACCGGGCTACATGGGGCTTGGTAAGTTTTGACCCCCGTGCGAAGGCTTATGCACGCTTGAATCTTGTTTCAACGATCTCGGGGCGATGTCCGATAGTTGTAAAGGGGCCGAATGGGGGTACGTGATGTCTTTACAGTAATGAATGATCAGTCGCCCAGGAAGAAGTTCTAAGGATGCTTGCTTCTATTACATGAGGCCGTCGACAAATTCTAGTTAAGGTGGATCATTAAGAATCTCTCAAGCAATTAAGAGCCACCTCCCCCAGCACCTGCCATATTCGCACACTTCCCTGACTCAGCAATGAGCATGATAATGAACCAAAGTGTCAAGCGCTTCTGCCACTCCCCAATGACCATGCACATGGCAGTAGCTATGATAATCTCATTCACTCGAAGTCGGGACTCCCGTAAGTTTGTTGACTCTGATTGTGACTTGAAGCTCACTTTGGGATCAGAGCCATCTAGCCCCCGGTGAACCTCGACCATCTCAAGCACCTTCGTAACTGACGAGTCGACAACCCACAACTTTCCAAACTTCTTTGACGAGAAATCCGAGGAAAAATGAGCCAAAAACAGTCTTTCTCTTCCTGGAAGCTCTACAACCAACTTCAAATGGTTCAGAGGCATCAGCCTCCTCGACCATTTCTCATTCACGTGAAGGTCTCTTGTACCCTCCCAGAAGAATCTAGTCCCTGCATAGCAAAAGTGATATCGTCGGGCATTTGTCAGGGGCGATGACCATTTAAGCTTGACGACTTTCTCCGCAGTGGCAGGCTGGAACTTCTCTTCTTCCTCTTTACCCTCTTCTTTCAATGCCTTCCGCCGGGCATTAACCATGCGATAATATCGCTTCCCAGTCTCACCCCACACCCGTCACGAGGAGACTTTGTACCCTTTCAATGCATGGTCATCATGAGAAGTGCTGTTGTCTGGTCTCGAGCGATGCTCCCAGCTCACCACGCCATGAGAGTCAATGATATACGGTAGTTGGGCACAAACTGTACGGAAAATTCTCGCCAGGAAGCCGAAGAATTGATAATGCAAAGAGGCTCTCTGTCCTTTTCGCTACCACGGCGAAGAGTGCGCGGTGTATTGTGAAATAGAGGGGCAGGTCGATGGACAAAGTAGCTGTTCGATTCATCGGATTTGTAGTGCCTTCTGGCATAGTCATTGGCTACTTCTTTGTGTTTTTTCCTGTTGTATCCGAACTCCTTCTCCAAGTCCATAAATAGGGTGATGCGGACGTGTTCTTCGCCTTCGTGGAAGACGTGGTATTCTGATAGGCGGTTTCTAGCGGCAAGAGCCTCTTCAAGCGTTGACATGTTCTTGAACGACGTATTTTGGGTCAAGGTAAACTGGCGGCCCGTTGACAGATGTTTCATAGATACAAGACAGGAGAAATCTGGGTGTAGAGCTTTAGAGGCCTGCTTTGCTCATATGCATCTTGCTAAGACTACAGATTCATATGAGGTAACCAGGAAAGGCTTTTTTGGCCCCGTGGGGCATGGATGCCTTGTTTTTCAATACTCCTGTATCTCGGGCGCAGGCATTTCGGCTGAACGAAGTATGTGGAACCCCAGCTCCGACATATAAGAACAGTCTATTGGCTCGTCAGGCATACTGTGAGGAGGGGCTTGGCTGCAAGGCTGTGAGGGTCTGAATTCTGATCAGGGGTTGGAGAATCGATGATCGGAATAAGAGAACATCAGAGGGCTGTGCATGATTACAGGGTAATTTGGATGCCATTTCGGGAATAGATTTAGAAGCGAATGATTGTTAAGAACGTCGAATTAGATATTCATCGGGTCTTTTTCAATCTATCGTCAATCCCCTAGGTCATCCAAGCTCCAGGCGCCTGTTCGAAAACATCTCGCTGTCACTTGGCGAGACGTTGTCGAACAATGTCGCCTTCAGGAATGCTTTGCCAGGAAACTTGGGGCTCGTGGTAAATATTGGACTGCACATGGGTGATTAGACGCATATTCATGTTCGAATGTTCAAGTCTACTTTGCACGTACCTTCCACAGGTAGAACAGAAATATCTCTGGGGAGAATGAAGTTAGCCTCGGTCGTCAAATTGGAGCAATGGATTCAGTACCTGCATAACATTCCCACTAAGAGTTTGCTTATCATCGTAAATCTTCAAAGCAGAGGTAGGGTCTTTCACTGTCAGATCATCTTCCGACATGAAGTAGTTCACGGAGAACGCTGGGAACAGTGAGCACGATACTACGGGTATTCATTGGAAGGGATCCCACCGCCACCAGCTCGCTTGCAACTGTCACTTTATCAACTTGTCAGTCCAGTCTCACTGCACATATCAGCCCCAAAAGTAATAAAATCCATACCAGTGGCACAAAACGGACTTAGGAGGTTGCTGAGGAAGCGTGACGGAGATGCTCTCGCAGTTGCAGTGGCCTGTAAAAGACATTTCGAAGCAGAATTCATCCCACTAGAGCCAATCAAACATTTCAAGCACGAGATTGCAGGGACACTTGAGGAGTCTCAATCTCAAATTTCTCTCATTAGGTGGAAGGTTACCTCGTCAATGTTCGCTACAAGCAGTAAGCCAACTTTCGCTTCCTTCGATAATGATGTCATTTCCATATACCACCGTCCCGTGGGAAACCGCCTCCCAATGTCAGAAAGAGGGTATGTTGGTATATGCTTCCTTACTCTACAACAATATGGATCGTGAAGGACTGAGATGGCTTGATCGAGAGACATGCTAAGGCCTTTCATCCTTCTTCCCTCACGCAGGTTTCCATGCCAATAAATCCCGATCTTGAATCATTGCGATTTTGGTATAGTCTTACAAGGATGTAGATTGTTCGCCTTCTCAGAAAAGTGACCACTTAGAGACGGAGGTGCAAGTTGTATTTGAAGAAGCAGTTGAGAGCCACGACATCATTCAGAAATGGGGTGTAGGAGGTCGGATACATCACGAGCGAACGTTGGGCGCCGAGTCAATTTCTACCTCTGGAACAGTATGAGTATTTCTTGTTCGCTACTTGGACCTCCATGCTATTGTTACAAGAATATCGAGCGTCGACCGAGAGTTTGAGCCGAGGACGAGGAATGACATCACTGAGCCTTTCTTCGCTGTTCCATGAGAACAGCCAAGGGGGTATCATCCTCATCGTAAAATTCCACATCTTCATCCACACCAAAATCACGAAGGCGTTCCCCATCAGCATTACGCCATGACTCTTCGCCATCATCAGAGTCATCACCATAGATAGGTCCAGGTTGGCCCTCCTCGTCACTACCATCTTGGTCGACCTTTTGTATTCGTTCGTGGAAACGTCTACGCCGTTGAACATTTGAAAACAGGCGACGACGGTTCATATCATCCGACTGGCGACGGTTGAATGCTTCAATCTCCTCACGAGCGGATGCGTAGGTTTGGAGTCCCGGCGAGGTGGATGTAGAAGGTGCCGGCGCTGGGAGTGGAATCCGATCGGGATCGGGCGGTGGCCAAGAAACTCCCCGGGCTAATGATTGTGGTTAGAAACAGGACAAGAACATAACACCAATATTCTCATGATACCTTCAAAATCATTGATGGGGAACTCCCATCCAGATTTGCGGTCCGGGGTTGCCGCAAAAGGCCAGAACCAGCTAAAAATCTGCGAAAGGTGTTATTCTAAATGTTCCACGGGATGGTAGATGATCACTGACATTGATAGTTCCCATTGCCTGGCTCATGTTTGAGAAAATCCCAATATCATATGGGAATTCCTGTTTCTTGATTCTGATCTTCTGGCCTCCCGGGGCGTCAAGATACCCACCCATAACGCGGGCTCGCCGTACAAGGGTCTCGTGTCTCTCAATTTCCCATGATTCGATCGTTGTGACATTGAACAAGACCGAATACATGGTTCGCACAAGAAGAATGAACAGAGCCACTACTGTGAGACTGTTGACAACGAACAGCAGGAACAGGTGACAAAGTTGCCTGAGACTGGGACCAAGATACTAATCTTAGGTTAGCTTTTGCCCATGATCAGCCAAGAGTCAACTTACACTAGGCATGTTTCGACTTCCCCAGACAACAGATCCCCGTTCCCAGAGTAAGGTTTCAAGGTAGCCCATGCCGACAACGGCAAAAAACAAGAAGCGGAAAAAGTGCGGGAAGGTAAAATGTGATACACAGTTTGATGTCCATGGGCAGTGGTGGTCCATCTTGGGAATGCATCTGTATACAGATCAGTTTATGTCAAATCTGAAACAATTTATAATACCAACCTTTGGCAGGTCTTGCAATGATGCGCCCGTGGTGGCTTGTATGCCTCACATCTACGGCACCATCGCTGACGCCGAGTAGCCTTGGCTTTTTCCTCTGGGCTGGTATTGACGAGCTTCTGGCTTTCGGGGAGCCGGCCAGGGTCTACATAACACGATCTGAGATAACAGACCCAGATGCACAGGGCAAAGATGTTGATCTTCCAGACTTCATCTTTCCGGAGAGGCACGGCTTCGAAATGAAGAAAGAAATACTGTGAAGTGTACGCTAGAAAGCTGATCAAAATGCTTACGGCTGGAACCGCCAGTCGCGATATTTGAAAGTCATCGCCGAACATCTCTGCGTCCAGATGTCCGCAATGTCGCCGAGAAGAGGATTCGAAAGCCTTGGCCGACGCGTTCTTAATTGGTGGCAGTTGGATGTGGTGACTAAGCGGATCTCGATCGGCCGCGATCCATCACATTCGAGCTTGTCATCGTCAACACTTCGCCAGTGATTGCAGATCAGATTGGATTGGTGTCGGAGATGATATATACCGACGTATGTGTCTGAGTAGGGTCCAGGAAATTCATGAGAAGCTGATTCACCATCTCCAATATGCCGATTGTGGCTCTTCCCCAGACCACAGTTCGCGCGATTGGATCTACATCTGTCATCTCCGACCCCTGCTCCGTGGTCAAGGAACTGATTGATAATGCTCTCGATGCGTCTGCAACATCCCTGCAGGTGGAACTTACACAGAATACCCTCGACGTGATCCAGGTCAAAGACAATGGCCATGGGATTCCTACCGAGGATCATTCGAGTGTCTGCAAACACACCTTCACCAGCAAGATTCAGACTGTGGATGACTTGAAGAATGTTGGAGGCTCATCGTTTGGCTTTCGTGGAGAGGCTTTGGCGAGCGTGGCGGAGATGTCGGGCGGCATCACTATCAGTACACGGTCCGCTTCTGAGGTGACCGGGACATGCCTGAAGTATGCGAGGGATGGATCGCTCTCAAGGTGTGTTCTGAATATTAGCTTAATATGGCTCAAGTAATGACTCGCACGCTCGGCAGTTATACGCGCACGTCTCATCCCGCTGGAACAACACTACGTGTAACTGATTTTCTGAAGTATATACCTGTTCGCAGGCAGACGGCGCTCAAAGACGCGACCAAAACTCTGACTAAAATCAAGAAGCTTCTTCAAGCGTACGCCTTTGCCCGCCCTGCTGTGAGATTCTCAATGAAAGTGCTCAAGGCCAAAAATGAGAACAATAGTTGGATGTACGCACCCAGTGCAGATGCAGGGATCGCCGATGCAGCAATCAAAGTTGTCGGAAGGGATGTGTCTTCATGTTGTGTGGTCAAGAATATCGCATCCGAGTCATTGAACCCAAGTGGCCATGAGTTGCTTGCCTTCCTCCCGAAGGCAGACGGTATGTGAACCCTTGATCGTATTTACGCTTGACTCATTGATGAGATAGAACTTGTCAAAGCCAACAATCAAGGACAGTTCATCAGCGTTGATGGGCGTCCCCTTTCCATAAGTCGGGGGTTTGGCCTGAATGTTGCGAAACTCTTCAAATCCTATGCCCGTGCCGCTGCATCACGAAATGAAGCAGCAAAGTCTATTGCGGATCCATTTCTGTGCCTTCAATTGAAGTGTCCACAAGGAACCTACGACATCAACATCGAACCTGGCAAGGATGACGTGTTGTTTGAAGATCGCGAATTGATATTTGGCATACTGGAGAGTTTCTTTCGCGAAACTTACGGACCATTGCCAGATGCTCAAAAGGCGAGCCCCAAAAAAGCACAGAAAGCATCTGTGGCTGCCCAAAGGAACACTGGGTTTGAGATCCTCATGTCCCGAACGCGCCCAGAGATCCCCTCCAATCAATCTCAAAGCCCAGAGATTCCCGCCAGTGTTGCTCCTGGAAGCTCCCTTTCTCAACAAAGCGGTCATCAATCATCGGGACCTTTATCTCCTGATAGCTATCACGACGGTGCATTTGGGAACGCAACTGGTGGTCACACAGCTACCGCGGAATGCCGAGGCTCGCGGTTCATCAATCCCTGGTCCATTTCGAGAATCAACGCTTCTTTCCAAACCCCACAGAGACAGCGCGCTCCCCAGTCAAGCGGACCTCCTACTGTTTTCGAAACGGCTCAACATAGCGACCTGCAACAAGATGCAGCCATGAGACCCGATTACCAGTCACCTCCCCAGAGCTCTGATATGAGCTCTTCGACGCCTGGGCCTGCATCGATCTCTTTGTTGGCACATCAGCGTCGATCCCAGCCATCCATGGGATCACTACCTGGAACCGCATCTACTGCCACCAGTGGCCGCAAGGCAGCAAGGCAGCGTGACAAAGAGCGATACGGGAATGGTGCGCTTGACACATTGTTTCAGCGCACTACGGGAGCATCATTGACTCAACAAGTACCAGAGCCAACAGCTGAGCTGGACTTTCAAGTTCCCACACTATCCCAACTTGCGCAAGAGAGGTTTCAATCGCCTCCCCAGCCTCCCCAGCCTTCGATCGGCGAAGTGGTCCCTGCTCTAGAAGACCGTGGAGTGGGAGATGAGTACTCCGAGGCTCCAGAATCTCAGCCTTCACCTCAAGAAGCGGGCGCATTGCCCACAGATCAGAATCAAGAACCAGAAGGCTCTATGGATAGTGGGCGAGGGTTTCCGGTTCTAGAAAAGTGGGCTGCAAGTCTTCATGAAGGTTTCAACCCCAATGCAAGCCTCGATCTGGAATGGGCGCTCGACTTCGAAAAGCGCAAGAAAGAAGCAAACCAGAGGAATCGCGCACGCCCCGCGGGCCGCGACTTCCAAGAAAGCTCTCAAATTACTACCTGCACGGGCCTATCGCCTCATAAAAATAGATACGTTGCAGCAAAAGCAGCATTGTCAGCCGACCAATCCGCGGCAGCAGAAACCACTTCGGTATCATCACTCCCTCAACATGACCCAAGAGCCTACCTGATGCGTTATGGAGACAAGCCCGATGCCGGAGGGTCAGCCAAGAACAGCGCGGCTGCACGGCGGCTTCATGCGAGTCGACTGCCACTTGAACGTACACCAGAAGAATACAATATCCACAATGTCTGCCTTCCGATGACTTCCGATCTGTCGCTCACGTCTCAGTTATTGAACTTGACGTGTCCAATCGACACTTATACTCACTTCGGAAAGGAAGCTGGAGCCTTCTCTGGTTCCAATACAGAATCCATTCTGTCCTTCTGGAACCAGCGTCTAATCACGCTTGTCAACGAAAAATATACGGCTGGCGACAAATTGCCATCTTCTGAATGGCCAATTGATCTCGCGTCGATCATCGAGCAACATCTGAAACAATTCCCAACGCATTGAAAGAGCATTTCGCATATGGCCCTTTATGCATCTTTACGAAAAGCTCATTTCTTTTATAATGCTGCTATAGAATTATCTTACTGTTTATTTATACCCCGTACGCATCACGCGCGACATGTCCCTATCAACATCTACCAGTTTGCGATGAATTTTCTTCTTCTTCATGAGATGTCTTTCGCAAATTGAGCCCTAACATGCATTTAATACACACCACCACCTGCAGCCTTTCCGAGGCTGCGAGCTCTTCCATGCCGCTGTGGACTGGGGACAAGCCTAAACCCGCCCTGAGCCAGTGGCTGAGATTATCTCCGCTTTTTGGTTGGCCTAATTTCTCCCATAACTGAGCAGACATAACTGAGATGGCTCCATGGAAGAGTAGACACGGGACAAGCTCCGTTTCCGAAAAATTAACAGCGTCCACGCGGTGCCGCGCAAGAGTCAACTTGTCGACATTCTCATATAACGTACTGAGGAATGGAAATCCAAGTTACGCGCCAGAGAGTGCATGGAATCAGATTTTTCTAGCTATCGTCGCGAGACTTTACAATTAACTTGGCAGACTCGCAGTCTTGTGGGGCCTTCAAAGGGGTTCCCAGTTTTTCTTGATTTGCTTCATGTACCACAACCGAATGTGAAACGCATTATTTGACTCAAAATTTACATTTCGCATCAAAATTGAGGAATGTTGTGTTAGAGGAGTCAGAATCGTATCAATGGACTATATCTTCAACAAGCAAGATTGCCCAACTTCAAAGGTGCGGCCGGAAACCTGATCCGTTACATAAGAGTGACATCAACAGCAAAGCATTCCTTTAAAACGCCATATCTTCCAGATCACGAATTGATGTTAATTTCAAGGCCGTCTTGTAGTCACGAACATGGCAGAGTCAGCCTCAATCGATGATCGTCTCATTGAGCGACTGACAGACCGGCTGCGCACGTCGTCGAGACTCGCTTCTGCAGACTTCAAAATGACGACTGGGGACATTGGAATCCTCAAATCCACACTTTTACCTTCATGTGGAATATATTCAGGGCTCTCGCTCGCAACCTTTGTTGCTGCCAAGGCCACAGACCGAGTCGAACTTAAGGACTGGCTATGGCCCTCCGGCCAGGTCGCCAATGCGTGGTGGAGCGCGGTAGGGCGACCGATGCACGAAACTGGGATTTCATTCTCCGACGCTTGGGCTGGGATCAGTTGGACTCAAAAAATACTTCTCGGGGCGTAACTATCTGGGGAACGCGACTGTTCGCACGAATTGCGAGCCGCTCTCTTGCTCGTGGAAAGGATGATTCGCGATACGACACAGTCAAGAAAGAGCGTGGATTCTGGAAATCAGCGTTGTTCAAGATTTTCTTGCCAGAGGTACTCGTCCTTAGTCTCATCTCACTACCTATCACTACGCCGTTTTCGATGAATCGCACCACACTCTCACTGAATTCAAATTCCATCAGTACGGTGCGTGCTCTAGGTGTCGGCTTGTTCAGTGCCGGCTTTGCGCTGGAGGTCTTGGCGGACACGCAGCTTGAATTGCATCGCAAAGAACGGGACGATTTGTGTCGACATGGTGTGTGGAGTATTGTGCGCCATCCCAAGTGAGTAGACTACCTCAACCTAATAAAGCTGGACATTCGGTGCTGATACCTTTTTAGCTATTTGGGTGACACCCTTGTGCATCTTTCATTTGCAATCCTCAACCTTGCTGACTCTTTCAATCCTATCGTGATTCTTGGACCTCTTGCTAATTACGCATTCCTTCGCTATGTTGGTGGCGACAAGCAGACCGAGGAGAGCCAGGAAGTGCGGTACCAGGTGAATGACCCCCACAAGTATCAGCAGTTCAAGCAATGGCGTCGAGAGAAGAACAGCTTCTGGCCTTCAATGCGCGATCTGCTCAATCCCTGGACATTGGCGGTCGCTGGCTGCGGTTTGATTGGTGTCGTTGTCGAGGAATCATTGAGAGCAACATGTACTGTCTAGTACAGAATAATTCGAGATGTTTTTGTAAAATAGTCATCGGATTTGCGCTGCAATTTCGTTCCACAAATCTCATCTAGTAATCATTGCCCATTCAATAAGCATCAATCAAGAGAAACCTTTTCTCCATCCTGTCCATATACGGCTTGGCCGACACTTGCCCTGCCATTCTATACCTACATTGCAGAGGCAAAGGAACCGTGGAGTGTATCCACCTCGGGCACCAACTATATTGATCCGCATTGACCGATTCCAGACACCTGCGACCCGGCAATTGGTAGGTATGCAGCCCTCGGTGATGCGACATCTCGTCCCTGAAATTACCCAATGCAGATCTTTACTGTTGGTGGTGCCAAATCGCGATTTTGGAGATGTATCCTTGTGGGGTCTCGAATGACACAAAAGTAAACCTCACTTGCAATTTCTATCTACTCAGTACGTCGACGTCTCACCTTGAGACTATTTGAAGATTCTCAACTAGGGCACCTGATCGACTTGCAGCTGCATCCAAACATTGGCGACGTGGAACATAGCGCGATGACCCAAATCACCGATCGCGCATAACTGGGTCAACGTGAAGAAAGAGCCGGGCCCATTTCCCGATGTTGAGGTGCCACCACAATTTTGAGGGGAAAGCCACCTGAGGGGGTGGATCTCACCCCTTCACCTCATGTCCCAGTGTTCAGACCGCTCCCTCGAAACGGGTTAATCCTCATCTGCAAAATCCCCACCCACAAGACGCCAAGGGCTGATTTAGATTATGCCTGACGGCCTGATTCGGGGTGCACTGATCCCTGGTAACAACAGGACAGCACACTAGGCTGATGCCGGCCATACTGGAGGAGAAGATGTCCATGCAAATCGCTCTGCTATAGCGGTTCAGTGAATCTGCGGACATTTGCAGAGTGCCAATCTCAAGCAACGAGATAGATTGACGGTCGCATTGCCTGTCATCTGCAAGGGCAAGGTGGACGATTCCGGGTGGGTAGCCCCATTAGGAGATGGCATCATCCCCTGAGTCGGAGGATTATCTCTTCAGTCCTCGCTATGAAGTGGCATCGACAGTTTCTTGAGTCAGATTGCGATCCTCGCCCGTAATTCTCCTAATCTTTGCAACCGGACCCACCGTTCTTGACTGCTTCGCGTGAGCGCTCCGTGCAGATCACCACCGGTCTCGACGCCGCGACCGTCTGCCACCCTCCAATGCAAGGCCATCAATTGTCGGCTCACCCTTCCATAAACTTCAGCCCCCGTGCGCGGGTCACCGACACCCGCTCACGACACTTTCTGGCCTGTCATAATTGAGATACTGCCCGTGGTACCGCACAATCTGTCAGACCCTGCAGAGTGATCCACTCAGCTTGCCGGTTCTAGTATTTAATCAGAATCATAATGACTCGCGACGTGCTGAAAACCGCTTTAATCTTATTTGCGGCGCTGGTTCAAAGCTAGTCTAAGCTCCATATCAGCTGCACCTGGGTATCACGCATGAGGAACAAAGTGAGCTGCACGGGTTGGCCGGCTCTTGATCACATCTACGAATTTAGACAAGCTCCCCTCCCGCTTTGACGCGTTTGAGACTTGCGATCATCCTCCCCACCAAGCCTGGTGCCAGCTACACACATAACAATGCCGGAAGGATCGCACGACCGAAGCCTCCTGCGCCGAGTGATTGAAGCCGCCCTCTTCCGCGAGGACAATCACTACCCACCTATGGCTGCCCACGCGGCTGCTGCAGCTGAGCGCAGTGGGATGCCAGACGTGGAAGCAGGCAAGCGCTTCACCCTTCCCGTGAATGATCCAGATCACCTCATTCCGCCAAACAACAAGCTCCTGATCTTTCGCGCGCTGACCGGTATCGACAGTGTGCCTGCTCTTACCTCGGGCGGCCATTTACTTCGTACCGCGCCCAACGTCGGCATCTATACGCGTGTTGTAAACAATGAGACCAAGTCTGCGCGCGCCTACCGTCTCTTCAACTGGCTGATCAACATATGTCTCGGCATCCAAATCATTGTAGCCGCCGCCGTCACTGCCGTTGGAGCAGCTAGCCGGCCCACACTCTGCCGTCACAGCGTTCGGTGCCATCAACACGATCATGGCCGGGATCCTGACCTATCTTCGCGGGTCCGGACTTCCAGATCGTCTCAAGGCCTACCAAAACAAGTGGAAGAACATTCGAGAGTACATCGAGCAACGTGAACGAGAATTCTGTTTAGTCGGCTGTGATCTTGACGTACAAGAAGAAGTCTTCATCGTGGAGAGTATGTACCAGAGTGTCAAATCGGAGATGGAAACAACCAAGAGCACAGGCGATGGGAGGTCTCAGCAGCCGGATGATCCACGTATCCGTCGCTCCCTGCTTCCGTCTTCCCACGAACTTAGTGGACAGCGAGCCGCTACGACCCCGTCGAAACGAGCAGAGGTGGTGTGCTCTCACCATTCTCGCGATGATGAGGCTGTCAGTCCAATCACTATTCCCGAGAAGACCGCGTAGAAGGTCTAACCGTGCGCGGAGCACGTCAACCACCGAGAATAATCGGCCGGCCGTGGCCCGGGTCCTATCACCCCAAGGAGATGGAATTAGGTTGAGTAGGTCCCACCTTGACCATTATACATGGACAATCTACAACTCAAGTTAAGGGTCAGTACTCGGGAATAGGCCACTCGTGCATCCAGGAGATGTTCCTGGGACCACAGCCTTTGCCTCATCGATGGCGACGGATCTTATAAAATTTCTTACAATCCCATAATGGTCATGATTCCAAAATGCTACAGTTTCTGGATACTATATATCAAACGCCTTTATCGCGAGATTCGTATTTTCTTCCAGCGCAGATGCGCCACGAGTTCTGAAAACTGGGTGGCTGCACCGGTTTTGATCCAAAATGGACCTTGAACAATGTCTCAATTTGACCATGAGCAGAAAAGTCACTCAACAGGCAACTCAGAAAGCCGTTTCAATTTTCAAGTGACGCTATGCAACAAATATCACGAGATTGAGCCCACCACGATCTCCAATTCAAATTTCGAAACTCTGACCCCCTAAGTCCAACCTTTCCGTGCTCGACCCACCCGAATTTGTACACGCGCTCACATCCGCAACGGACATCAATATCCCACACTGATCACCCACACCTTAACCCTCGACTGGTACATGCCGGGATGTGGGCCTTGTACCGAGGCTCTGAAATTTGAACATGCTGCATTCGAACCGTGTGAACTACAGCCCGGTCAATTCGACGGAGGGTTCCAATTATTGCGCCCATCTCAACGCCGCCAGAGTAGCGCTAGTCCGAAATGTGTTGGAATAGCTTCTACATAAGCCCAAGTATCAAACTTACTCGCTTCTCCATCTGGTGATCTACATTGATGCATGGTGCATAGCACTCTTTGTTCTACCACAGGGTATTTTTTCGCCCCCAACACAACTAGCGCCGATCTAATCTGAGTTTGGCCCCCGCCCCATTCTGGCTCATTTTTGCCATTTGAAAAGGAAAAAACCACCTGCATGACTTTTCTATGTCCTTATACGATTGGGAATGCACTATGGACTTCTCACTCTTTATGTCGAACATGTTGGGCAAGGCTGCCAAGGACGCCGACGACTTTGTCATGGTAGATCGATCTGGCAAGTGACGTTTCTCATGAACGAGTAACATGAATTCTTGACTGACGTTAATGACAGAAGCAAATGGCTCAACGAGTCGAGAGTCCCAAAGGACAACTCAAAAGATTAAAGACTGGCTGAATCCAACCGATTCGGACTCCCCAGCAAGCGAATTTAGAAAACACCTCCATTGCCATGCCCAGGGCACTGGAGAATGGATCCTTGAGACAGATCAGTATCGTGACTGGATTGAGTCGAAATCGGTCGGAAATCTTTGGATCAGAGGAATTCCTGGCTGTGGCAAGTCGGTGGTCGCAGCCAATCTCACTCGTCGGCTCCAACGCCTTGACGACAACGAACCTGTTTTGTTCTTCTTTTTCAGAGAGATCATTCACACGAACCGATCACCACGGTCGTTATTGCAAGACTTTTGCTGCAAGCTTCTCGCTTACTCTCCTGATCTTCGATCGGTCTTGAAGCAATTGAGACAGGATTTCCCGGAGGTGGGATCCGTTCCTTTCGGCAAGCTTTGGAAATGTCTGGCAACATCGCTGCAATCAATGAAAAAGGTGTATTGTGTTGTCGATGCTCTGGATGAAATGGAAAGTGGTCATGACGAATGGCTTGAGGAATTCCTCAATTTGGGCCGTCAATATCCTCAATCGATCAAAATAATCGTCACTAGTCGCCAGGTCCCATCTGTGGAGAAACACATGGGCGGATCCTCTCTGGTGGATCTACGTTTGGACCGTCGGAGAGTCGACCGTGATATTTCCACGTTTGTCACACAGCGACTGGAGCAAACACAGCTGGGCCTTTCCCCCACTGAAGTTGAGAAGATTACGAATGCCATTTGCGAAAGAGGGAAGGGCCTGTTCCTTTATAGCAAGCTCATGCTGGAGGAACTACTGCGGAGTCCCAGAGATATGTGCTCGCGAATTCATAATCTTCCTGAAGGCTTAGGCGACATGTATACCAATCTCTTACGCGAACATGCAACACGTTCGGGCACCTCCGCTGAATTCCAGAGGCTTGTTCTTGAATGGGTTACTCACTCAGCACGACCTCTACGGCTCCTTGAGCTTGCATCAATGATCGAATCATTGCCCGACCGAGGGGGCCTTGACCTAGAGTGCAATGTCAAGAATGCCATTCGAAATACTTGTGGACCTTTGCTCGAAGTGTGTGAGGACGGGGTCATTCAAATAATCCATCACTCACTCACGGAATTCATTCTCAATCGCGATGTTGAGCATACTAGAATGGCCAATGAAAACCGTGAAATTGCTGTCGTTGACTCCACTGCTGTTCATGGAATGATCGCTCAAACCTGCCTTCAGTACCTCTCTAATGGCTGTTTACGGAAATGGGCAATCGAGGGTCACAAACCAAACGAAAGAAAAGCACTCTTCTTGCAATTTTACTTTCTTCGATATGCGGTCACGGAATGGCCATTCCATGTAGCTAGAGCGGGTGATTCCAATGCAGAGCTTTTGCAGCAGCTTGAG
The DNA here is from genome assembly GCF_028827695.1 of Penicillium maclennaniae. NCBI lineage: Eukaryota > Fungi > Ascomycota > Eurotiomycetes > Eurotiales > Aspergillaceae > Penicillium > Penicillium maclennaniae. The sequence continues at coordinate 2,590,309 of NW_026623216.1, read as the reverse complement.
CAGTTCTCTCAAGACGCCAATCAAACTGGCAATCAGAACTACGAAGCATGGAATAACTTATGGCGTTCCTGTCAAGGCGACGTTCCCAAACGGTGTTCCATCCTGCATGTCACTGCTTATGCGGGGCTGGTCTCATACGCCAAGTATCTCCTTTTCCGAGGACTCAACCCAGACACCAAAGACGAAGATGGCCGCACGCCGCTGGTATATGCAGTCATGAAAGGCCAACATGATATGGTTGAACTTCTTTTGCAGCACGGTGCTAGCCTTGATGTCAAGGTTGATAAGAGTTCTTCTGGCCAAGGGAAATCTCTTATCCATTATGCATGCAAATTAAACCGCATTTCTGTTCTACAAGCCCTTATTCAAGGGGGCGCGGATCCTATGGTGAAGGAAATTAGTGAGGGAGAGCTCAAAACATTCAATCTTTCAATGACCTCTAGCGATTCCCCCTTGTACCAATATCCCAAGAAGATGCTTACAGCGTTTGCCCTTTCCTGTCAGAATGGGGAGTCTGAGGCGGTCTGTGAGCTTGTGAAACTTGTCGACTCATCTTGTCTTTGTGAGGGTCAGCCACTTCATCTGGCCGCAAAGGGGGGGAAACATGAGATTGTTTCTGCTCTTCTTAAACACGAACATGTTCGAGGCACAATTAATGATCGAGACGACGACGGCAACACGCCAATTTATCTTGCTGCTCGCAAACGAAACGCTCGAACGGTTCAGGCTTTGCTTGATCACGGTGCCGACGTCAATGTCATGTCTCTGAACCGAAATTTCCCACCTGAACCTCCCATGCAAGACGAAAGTAAAGTCAAAGCTGCACCCTCCCCGAGCTACACACCTTTACATGCATGGGCCTTGGGTATTCCACGCGGCCAGCTTGACCCCGTGGGAAAGCAGGACATGATAGAGACTCTCGACCTGCTACTCAATGCAGGTTGTGATATCAATGCCCAGGATCACAGAGGACGTACTGTGCTCTTTGCATGGCCAAGACTTCATTGGCTCGAGATGAGAGCAGAAACATTCGTCGGCACTCTCCTCGAACGTGGTGCTGACGCTACTGTGGTTGATAACGATGGAGCTACGCCTCTTCACAGCACAGAATCTGTCGCCTATGAGGGAGTAATCAAGGCGCTCGTAAATTCTGGCTGTGATATTAACGCGCAACGGAAACAAGACGGCTTGACGGCTCTGATGTGTACAGCAATGCAGCAAAACCATGAGGATCCGGCCCTCTTCCACGAATTGAAGGCGGATTTCGACCGACAAGATTGGCTCGGAAATACAGCTCTCCATCACAACTTCATGAGAACTCCGGCTGGTAAGGACTGCTTCGCGGACACGTGGCTGGTACATTCAAATTTGAGGATACAAAACCATCTTGGCAGAACTCCTCTCCATGCATTCATGTATCGACTTGCTGGGAAAGTCAAGGGCATGACAAAAAAAGATTTCGAACCTCTGCTCGAGATTATCAATCACGGTTCCTCGCTTGAAAGTCGGGAAGGATTCGGACGGACAGCTCTTCTAGTCGCGCTGACGAATACCACTGGTGATTCCTTGAAGCTAGTGGAGGAGTTACTGCGACTCGGAGCGGATGCTCAAGCAAAAGACTATGAAGGCAAATCTGGTAAGTTTTCATTATTTCTGTCTTGTACCACTTGAATAGTTTACTGACAGTTGTCAGCTTTACATTATGCTTTCAAACCATGCCGCCAGGGTGTGAATGATCGCGTGGGCATCAAAGAAGTCGTTCGATGTCTCATTGAAGCTGGTTCAAGCATACAGGCCGTGGATCATGAGGGAAACACCATACTGCATGATCTAATCAGCAATCAGGCGATTTTTGAGCTTGGTCACTGGCCCAAATTCGAGAAGCAGGCCAATATGATCATCGAACTTGGTTGTCCATATCGACAGGTTAATTACAAAGGGAGAACCGTCTTGCACATTGCAGCAACAATAGACGGGGACCCTGGTTATGATAATCATGGAAAGGCCATGACTCGACTAGAGTTTTTCCTCCAGCCATCCATGCATTTCGATGTAAACGCAAGAGACAATGACGGAATTACTCCATTACATCTAGCATCAGCTGTTTCGGATGTGAATGCCCTGACTTTGATTGAACACGGCGCTGATGTTCAGGTTAAAGACCGCCAAGGTCGTATCCCTCTTCATTATGCTGCCGAGGCAGGTCAAAGCAATGTCGTTGGTCTATTGACGGAGATTCACCAGCAACAGTCAATTTCAATTGATCAACAGTGCGTCAAAAGAAGGTCTGCCTTGCATCGGGCCTCTCGGTCAGGCAACTCGGAGGCAGTCAAGCTTCTGCTCGATGCAGGCGCAAACCCCTCCTTGGTCGATGAGCGAGGGCGAACAGCCTTGCATGCAGCTGCGGAATTCGAAGAACAAACCCACGCTCAGAGATCGCAGACTCGATACAATGCCGAGCCTCCTTTGTTGATGAAACCAAAACCTCGTTTCCAAGACATCAGGAAAGATCCCTGGTTGGCGAAGGATGCATTATCTCGCATGGAGCTTGAAATCTCGGACGAAGAAGATGTCAAAGACATTCGACAGGTGGTTCGTTACCTCCTTGCTGCCGGAACAGATCCTCACCAAACTGATGAGTTTGGTCATCGGCCATCGGACGTGGCTGTGATGCTGAGATGCTTCCCGGTTGTTGATGAGTTGAAACACTCCATCACTGAGCCCGTATTGCAAGCTTTGAGTCCACTTCATGAGTTACTAATGACCATGAACGATGCTCAGATTCAGAAGTTGACAGAGTCCGTTCAAGTGCCAGATGATAAAGTTCAATTTCTGGAGCAGGCTTTTGCAACGGGCAACGATCGTCTTGTTGAGGAGCTTGTCCGATGCAAAAGTCTGAAGCTGGTTGAGGAAGAGGGAAGGCGACAAAATTCGAGTTTGTTCTGTCTCGCAAAATTGGGTCTGACATCGATGATGGAGCGACTATTACCTTATGTGGAAAATGTCGCAGATCTGCTTCCTTCTCTGATGGAGCATGCAGCTAAGCGGTCTCTATGCAACTTAGAGATGGTTAAGCTTCTGGTTAAGCAGTCAATGATACATCCAGACATCGTCTCAGAAGAGGGACTACAGCCTGTCTCCTCAGATGTGTCAAAAGATGTGCTTCAGGGAAACAAATCTAGATTTACGACATCTTTGATTGAATTCTCGGCTGGCAGACACTGGTGGCACCCTCGTGCCCTTGCAATCCTTCTGGAGGCTAGTGAATATTTGGAAGGGAGTTTACAAGATACAACTGGTGCTCTTCAGAGCGCCTTGTCGCCTTCAAGTGGCGCTGGGTTCATACCACGCCATAAATGGAACAACCAAACACTTGAAATACTGCTTAAAGATGGCGCCGATCCCAATGGTTCTCAGGAGAAGCGTGATTGTGCACCTCTGACCGCGGCCATTCGGGGTCAGTGTGATGTAGAAACCATCAAACTCCTTATCAATCACGGGGCGTCGCTGCAAAACAGACTAGAAAATCCTATTAACTGGGCAATCTACAGTCATAACCTTGCCGTCCTCGAGATACTCTTGGAAGCTGGCGCTGATCCGAACAATCCAGAAGAGGGCGACCGATTCCCTTTGCTACAAGCCGGTGAAAAATCGAGACACGGCCATGGCGATGCTGCCTTGTCTCTTCTCCTCAAATATGGCGCAGACCCTCTCCGGTTGACAAAGGATGGATCGACAGTGTTTCATCAAATTTGCTGCCGCAATTATCCGGTCCAGCCTTTCCTGGCATTGGGGATAGACCTGGAAATGGTGACTGAGCATGGATGCACTCCACTCATGGGTGCTATCGAAAATTGGTGGAACATAGAGGAAAGCTCATCGGCAATTGATTTGATCGAAGCTGGAGCAAACGTTCACGCGATTGATCACAGCGGAAACACCCCCCTGCATCATGCCATCATTCATGGCAATGTACGCATCACCAAAGTTCTCTTGGAGCGATCAGCATCAGTGTCGAAACGCAACAATGAAGGATGCACGCCCATGGGTGAAGCCTTGAGACTTTATACCTGTGAGAACTCGCGAACTCGATGGTATAGCATCATAAATCTCCTCTTGAGTGCGGGATCAAACCCACTAGAGGTTCTCACGGATGGCAGAACGGCGCTTCATTGCATTGCCACTGTCCTCATGGATTCAAGTAACATTGATCGAGAGGAGCAAATTGAGGAGAACGATGGCGAAGATCACTTCAACGAGGCAATGAAGCTATACCAAATTTTCCTTGACGCAGGATGTGACCGCGAGGCGCGTGACAACAAGGGAAATACTCCTATTTTCTATTACGTGAATGCGCCAAAGGCGTATCGGGGTCATGACTTTCCTGATTTTGCTCGTCCGCGTCACACGAATCCCGATGACTATGCGAAAATGTTTTCGGAGCATGATATCAACAAGTCCAACAACGATGGCGATACACTGTTGCACGTTATTGCTGGTCGAGAGGAAAGCCTCTGCGACGCAGACGAGGGCGAAGAGTTGTTTCAGGCTCTTGTGGACTTGGGACTGAGTCCTTGGAAGGAGAATAGTAGTGGCAAGACGGCTTTGGATGTTGCTGCGAGTCAAGAAAAGACGGAGATTTTGGCTTTGTTTGCTCGTGACGAATGAGTTATGCTTGGCACTGTTTCTCCCTTCATCACTCTTTCCTTCAATCTTGAACCTCCTTCGACTATCGATCAAGACGCGCAGAGAAGAGCCCTCATATTCAATACTGACTCTATGACTACCGAGTAATATGACTGATGGTCACGCTAGTCCAGTCAGTCAATTAGAACGAAAAATATATGAAAAAAAATGATACAGTTCTGCGCATAGAGGGGAAGGCTTAGGCTCGCGATCGATAATGCTCCGATGAATTTTCTTATTGTTTGTAGCCTACTTAGCCTACTTCTCCCATAGCATTAATTCATCACTCTTACACATATCTCCATATTCAGTCATCCCTCTCTGACACTTATCATCTAACATAATTGTCCAGGCCCAGTCCATGTGTACATGTTATAAAGATTGTTTGAAGAGAAGACAAATAGGTTTCAACCATAGCGCTACATTTGAGCATTGTGGGCACGGCCAGTCAATTGAAGCCTTACATAATGTGACCGGACTAAAATGACGGAGACTCGAGCAATGACCCAATCTCATTAGAGGAGCTCACTAGGAGCAAAAGAATCGAACAAAAATAAGTAAGCAAAGGGTCTCAATATAGAGATGACACTGAGAGACATATAACCGCCAGATTGAGTTCACCCGATCTCGATCCCAAACTTCCCCGAAGCCCGAAGCCCGAAGCCCGCCCTAATCTCGGCGCCCCGCACACCCGCCACGCACTCGAAGATTTGACACCACTCACCTCTCTGCCGTGGCCGTCATTCCCACCACCCAACATGGCCTTTGAAGTTGAGCCAGCGCATACATCTGATGCACCACAAATAGCACGCGTCTTCCATGCCGCCTTCTCGGACGCCTTCAGCAGACAAATGTTGCCACCGACGGAGGATGTGAAGGCATGGGTCATTGAGAACGTGGCCGGCGGCGCTGGCGCGCAGCCGCACGAGGCATTTTTGAAAATCCGTGATGATGAGGGTAAAGTTGCGGCATTTGCAAAATGGGTCCTGCCGCGGGATGCAGAGGAAGATCAACACAAACCCGATGCTGAGGGTTCATGGCCTGTCGGTGCCGATCAGGAGCTTTGTGCGATGTTTTTCGGAACAATGAGTGAGCATCATCGAGAGCTGATGGGAACCAGGCGGCATTATTGTATGTTTCTTTTTCCTCCTTCCCCTGTTGTGCAAGAGTTTTTTTCTTTTTTTTTTTTAACCTAAGCTGCACGTTCGTGTATGCGGTGACTTTGATTTACCCTGCATGGCTAATACATGACAGATCTCGAGATGCTTGGAGTTGATCCTGCGTATCAAGGACGCGGGCTGGCGTCTAAGCTTTTGAAATGGGGCCTTGCAAGGGCGGACGAGGAAGGCGTTGAGGTTTATCTTTCTAGTTCGCCACAGGGACGGAAGGTGTATGAGAAGTATGGGTTTGAAGCTAGGCATGCGTTCTCGCCATTCCCTGACTACGAGCAGTTGAATATGGTTCGGCCAATTCAGCGATAGACTCGTCGTTTCGACTATATGTGGTTTCGCGGCTAGAGAATTCCCTTAGAGTGATGAATCCATGCTATGGGAGAAGGAGGCTAAGTAAGGCTGCAAACCTCATCAAATATAAATATCTTGGTTTCCAAGCAAAATAAACAAACGCCTGCTGCGGGGTATGATTCAAAAAGCACCGATTCAGAAAAACCAACTCTACACAGTCCACTGATCCGTCCCTATACTCGGCAACAAAGAGTCTAAATCGCTCCACTGCTCAATCGAATAAGCCATCTGAAAGATCTCCTGCATTGGCATCACATAAGACGAATCAAATGCAGGAGCATCCGACACGAGGTTATCAAGCCACTCCGATCCGACCGCAGCGGGTTTCAAATTCTCAAGGGGCGCTCCGTCCATCCCATCGGGAGCTGCAATTGAGCTTTGCGATACGGAATAAGTTTCCAAGAGAAAGTCTATCTTGGGAGCTAGGCCGCGTATGATTCGAGCAGCACTTGCCGCGACTGCGAAGCATTTACCGAACATGTCGAATATGGCGATTGACATATCGACGGCTCGCCGGGCTTCAGAGACTAACTCGTTGTGTGGGTTTGCGAGGACGAAGCCGACAATGGTCATGGATGCGCTCCATTGCCATTGGAAGGATTCGTGCCAGCCAGTTAAGATTGTTGTGGATGACAGTGCTTGGTGTGTGATGCTGGTGAGTGTAATCGCATGAAGAGCGCATTTGGTGGCCAGCTCGCGAGTCAAGGCTGGTTGGCGCGCCGGAAGGAAGGATATGAAAGGACGATAAGCGTTGAGACCTAAAGTATGGTATAGCAGTTCCAGATTTAGGCGCTGGCGCTGGAGCCATTCGGGCGCGAATTGCTCAAACTCCATTTGAGAGCCGTCTGTTGAGAATGGTGCGCCATTCCCTTTTCGTTTCGTCTTCAGGGAATTGGGCACTTCTTCTAGCCATTGATCCACCTTGGACGCTTGAGATTGCAGATACTCAGCGTGAGATTCAAGTGTCTCTGGGCTGTGCCAAATTGACTGGCCATCCGGAAGGTTCAGCTCCTTGGAGTAGAAAGCCACATGGATCTCCTTGGCAATGGTGAAAAGCTTGACGTTATGAAGATGGAAACTGAGCCACGTCTTGTTTCCCCCAAGGGAGGCAAAGCGGGAGCCCGACTGCATGGCATTTTCGGGTTTGTCATCAGGAAGCCTGGGCTCGGTGGATGACCTATGAAGAGTGAATGGACGTCCAAGTTTCATGCCCACTTTGGCATCCAGCTGGTATAAGGCCCACCATAAGCGCCTGCGCAATTCACGCTCTGGTTCGGGCATTGACGATGGCGGGTCTAGATGAAGCCCGGCAGTATAGGCAGCCCGGGTTGCGCTACCGCAGGCATCGGCGGACATGTTTTGGAATGATCCATTGCACAGATAGATAGCGCTAAGTAGGAAGCACTGCACAGTCGATACAGTTGGGCTTTCCAAATAATAGCTTAGCATCATTTGGGCCCGTCTGAAATACGATCGGCCAGCAATGCTGGGGGTCGCCGTCGGCGATGGGCTTTTGTTGCTCTGGTGGCAAGCGAGATACACCATATTGCATGGACAGAGCGATGACGATGTCCACAAGCGCGCATGGCTTTCTTGAATCTCCAGAGTCATTCCATAAAGAGCGATAGTGATCCATGAATTCGGTCTCATTGATTACTGGGAACAGAGATGTGTGGTAGGACTTCCAAAAAAGCTCAAGAAAGTATTCCTCCTGTGTCGGGCTCAGGAACTCCCCGGTGGGTAATGGGTTGTCGGCTGAAAGAGCGGGGTGTGTCGAGTCTTCCGGAGTTTTTATAGTCTCAAAGCCCAGCAAAGTATTTGCAGTTCCATGAAGAACCATTTCTTTGGTTGAGCCCGACTGTTTCTGGTGAAGGCTCGAGTCTATGTAGTTGTTCATACGCCCGATGAAGTAAAAGAGCGATGACGGCCCGTACCACGACAAATTCGGAGAACGGGCGGTGCCAATTTCGATCCCTTCCCAAGGCTTCTGAGCCATAAGGTCATATTCACTCGACCTCTTCTCCGTCTGAGTCTCCTGTAGCGAAGCATTTGTGCGATTAGGCACGTATGGAGAACCACTCGGAGAAGTTTGCCCGGGTGGACTCCATGATGAGCTCACGGTAGAGCTAGCTTGATACTGGGATTTATACCAGTCTAGCTCTTTTTCTAAATCCCTGACACGTATTTTGAGTCTTTCAGATTCTCTAAATCCGTGATCTTGTTAATTCATGATACCACAAATTGCCGTCTTCGCGTATTCTCATACCTTAACGCTTGTGGCAAAGTCTTCGTTTCGTCCACGCCTGTCTGGATACACGGCTCATCTCTTTGAATACATGCTCTACACGGCCGCTGATTGTCGCACTTGGATCTTCTTGCGCGGCACCAGTCGCAAGCCCGAGTAACTTGTTTTCGAAGGGGTTTCACTTCCGGCACCTGTGCCGGCTGAGGCCGGCTTGTTTCGTGGCGAATGGGTATTCATGAGTGGTTTACGCCTATGCGCCACCGAAAATGATCTTCATCCAGACATTTTCAAGTCATGCCACTTCGAGTCACGTCTGGCTAGCCCTTGTGGCTAGAAGTGCAGATGGGGAGTGTCCGAGTGTGTCTCAAAGGGTAAGTCTGGCTTGTGGGGCTGCCGCTTATCATTTTAGTCAACAGATCTATGACCTATGATTGGCCCGATGTCAGCTGACTTTCTGCGTTTTGGATCGTTAAACAAACCCGTGCCTCGTTTAGGTCTATAAGATTCTTCTGCTTTGTAATATCTTTTCTGATTTTCAACTCACAGTTTTTCTCATTGCTTACTTTGCGAAATCCGTAGGATTTCTCAAAAGCGGGCTAATTTTAACAGTTCGCGCATGGTGTTGAACATCGGCAGAATGTCAAAGTCTTGAATGCATGTAGTAGGAAGTAAAATGCCCATTGATCGATGGGCGAGTTAAGCTGATAAAATTTTGAGGTGCATTTTTTCATGGATGTGTGATGAAACGGCGTGCGAAATGACTGATTGTCCAGTGCCAATGCCAAAGGTTTGCGGCCAAGTTGTCTATTCTTTCAAAAGCTAGACTGCGATCTATGTATACAAAATGTCACTCAAAAGATTTAATGCAGGATATTGTTGGTTCTTTGTATTAGTAGGTATCCTTCCAATAATCTTTTCAAGCCGTCGTTTCATGTTCACCCAGTCATCGGGTGGACGGCGTTCGGGTGCGCCTTCAAAAACTCCTTGCTGAAGGGATAATCATTGTAACCTTCCCACTGCTTTTGGATATAAAAGGTTGGGCGATTGTAGGGGGTAAGCGGAATATTGTGTTGGATCCTGAAGACCAGGTCTGGATTGGAGATGAAGTAGCGACCAAAGGCAACCATAACGTCCCAGTTCTTGTAATGCGTCTCTACTGCCTGAGCAGCGGATTCGGGCTGGTAGCCACCTGCCACCAGGACAGGCGAGTAATTGTCCCATACTTCAAGGATGAAGTCGAGTGTTTTGCCGATGTTGATCGCTTTTTCGCCTCGGACCAAAGCCCCAGGATCGCCGGTCGCCTCAACCAGAGACAGGTAGGCAAACTTGACGTTCATCTTTTTGAGCTCCGCGATGATATAAGAGTATAGTTCAACGGCGTCCGTCTTCTCGGAACCTTGGAATCCGGCCCAGGGAGAAAGGCGAATGGCTACCTTCTCTGCACCGATAGCCTTGACGACAGATTTGACGACTTCAAGTGTCAATCTGGATCTATTCTCGATGGACCCGCCCCACTTATCCGTGCGCCGGTTGACACTAGACGTGAGGAACTGGTCGAGCAGATATCCGTGAGCCGAGTGGATCTCAACTCCATCTGCACCAGCAGCGATGGCACGTTGAGCAGTCTCGGCAAAATTCTGGATGGTTTCTAATATCTCATCTTCGGTCAGAGCAGTGGGAATAACATCAACACCCTTCATGGGCACCGCACTGCTAGACCTGTATGGCAAGCCCCGCTCAGCGAGATGCGCTGGATTAGATGCTCTTCCCATACCCCAAATCTGCTGGAAAAAGAAAGAGCCATTGCGGTGAACAGCATCAATAATCTTGCTCCAGCCCTTGACCTGGTCATCAGTCACAAGGCCTGGGTTGTTGACTTGGCCTTCCTCGGCATGGGAAATGGCTGTTGCTTCAGAGATAACGAGTGTTCCAGGAACACAGCCACGATCGGCATAATATTTCTCCATTAATGGAAGAGGGATGTGGTCATCGTCATTGCGAAATCGAGTCAAGGGGGGAAAGACGATTCGGTTCTGTAATGTGACGTTGCCAACTTTCAATGGTTTGAAGAGCCGAGTCTCGGAGGGTACATATTCAGTAATTGCGCTGGGACTCATTGTGATTGAAGGTTCTCGAGATCCTTTTTGGAAGTACCGGAGTCTTGGAAATGAAGGAATGTGAAGCTATCCAGCCAGAACTTGGATAGAATGTCCGGTCTGTTGTCAGATTGACTACTGGAATATGTTGAAAAGAGAGATCCCATCTTTAAATAATTAGTCTCGGCCGAATACCTAAAATTAAGAATCTCTCCGAACAGTTATCAATCACGGTATGAACGGCAAGGGGAAATGCGGAGTTTCGGAGCTCAAAGAGCTAGCATTGGGTGTCTTACCAAAAAAGACCCACCTCTCCGAAACTCCGCGGTCCCGCAATTCCGGAACTCCGTCCACACGTTGACTGTTTGGAGAGTTCCCCATTTTTGCTGGCCTTGGAGTCTGGGGTGCTAGCGCTAACCCTTTGGTGCTTACGAACGCCTTAACTCCCTCGACTCCGGGATGTATCCTCGTATAGACGTCCACAGGCGCATGGTCGCAAGCGGACCTCCGGAGAACATGATGACACTCTGCTCTTCAGCTCGTCCAGAGCTTTGTATAAATAGATGAACATTCCGGTAGCATAGATTTTACATCACTCAGCATCTTCCAAAGCGTTCACAGTATCAGCCTCGAAAGCAAAGAGCAGTCTTCTTCTATATCTACTTCAACCTTTAAAGTGACATCTTCCACTTTCAAGTACTTCACCAATCAACTCCAACCAAATGCCTGCCCGCAAAGCCCTCATCTCTATCACTTCCGCGAGTGCCACTCTCTTTGATGGTAAAGAGACAACCGGTCTTTTCATTGTTGAAGCTCTTCACCCCTACAAGGCCCTTGTCGCCGCAGGTTTCGAAGTCGACCTCGCCTCAGAGACCGGCAACTACACTGCCGACTGGCTCTCCCAGCAGCCAGACTTCTTGAATGGCGAAGACCTGGAGATCTGGAACAACCTCAACAGCGAGTTCCGCAAGAAGCTCGACAACATGCCCAGGGCCTCAGAGCTCGACGGATCCAAATATGGCTTATTCTTTGCCTCCGCTGGCCATGCTTCTCTGATTGACTATCCCACTGCCAGTGCTTTGCAGAATATTGCTGAACAGGTCTGGGCCAATGGTGGCGTTGTTGCCTCCGTCTGCCACGGTCCTGCAATCTTCACCAATATGCTTGACCGAGCCACTGGGGAGCCAATCATTCGGGGAAAGAAGATCACTGGCTTCACCACCGAAGCGGAGAACACCATGGGAATCATGGCTGAGCTGAGGGGATTTGGATCCGAGATGGTGGAGGAGCTTGCTGAGCGTCTTGGTGCTAAGTGTAAGTTACTACCAAGCTCCACATTAATGCATCTTTACTAACATTCGCTTGTAGATGAGCGATCTGCTGGAATCTGGGATGACTTCCATGTTGTCGACGGTCGACTTGTCACAGGTCAGAACCCTGCTAGTTCCACTTCTACTGCCAAAGCTGCCATCGAAGTATTCGACAAGCTCTAGATACTGCAGGGCGGACATGGATCGTCTTCATACATACGGTGGAAGCGGATGTTTCGTCATTCAATGTCTTGTGCTGATTGTTTCCTTGGCCTTAAGTAATAATTTCGCGAATTAGCTTGAAATAGAACGTGCATGCTATTCCCTCTATATCACCATTTTCTGATTCCTTGAGTCATTGTGTCTAGACGCTCTGAGGCCATTGGTTATAGCTTAGCCCTGCTCTTCTTACCAGTGTAGCTAGTAGCAATCTCCAGCCAATCTTTCGGGAAAGTAGTTTTCTCCTTCCCAGGAAGCCCATACCATTCCGTCGCCAATTTTTCCTCACTTTCTTTCCACGTCCGCACCTCCCACTGGATCCACGTTCCCAAAAGCCGCGACATCGCCACAACGTTTTCCAATGGCACATTGTGATCGCAGCCCTCCATGACCTCATGCCGGACCTGCCCAGATTCCCACCCCCCATTCCCACCATACTCCGTCCCAGTCACCTTCGCCGCCTTCGTATGCGACCCATCTCTATACAGCCGACTCTTGGACCCACTAATGTAAAGCACCGAAGGCACGAGAATGGGTAAATTAAGCTTGATATTACCTTCACATAGAGATCAGCTCGTCTTGTAGCGAGAGCACGGGGTTCATCGGCATTGCCTCAACTCGGGTTACAGGAGGTCTCCGTTGCAATGGTCACGATATTAAGAGGTCTTGTCTTAGAAAGAAGAAGGCTTCGCTTGCCATTCAGGGAGGCAACTTGGTCGCTTAGAGCTCTATTCGAACGCCTATGGTCTTGCCTGATAGTGACAGCTGCGTCTTCTATTGATGGTTGTCAGAAGATCTTCGTCTCCATGTCTAGTTATTAAATAAGATCCAAGCTCTCAGTGCGGAGTAGATTTCATCCAAATCTTTGTTCACATCTCGCATCAGACATCATGGGCGGGGTCACGCCAATGCTCCTCGCCCGGGGGCCGCTAAAATTCTCATAGCTCCGCAAAAGGCTTGGTCTCCGCGAAGATTATCAAAGGATCAAGACGCAGCCTTTCCAAGAATCGGGCTGCAAGTACCGGGATTGTGTTCTTGACGTAGCCCCACGATGGCTTACCAATTCCCTGATGAGGCACCAACTCAGGAGGGTCCACTTGTAGATGAGAAGTGATTACAGGACCAGTTCATAGCTTCTTTATTGAAATTGAGAATTCCTGTTGTTTCGTATCATCGACGTTTCGATTCAAAAACAGAAACTATCGAAGACATAAAGTTCAGCAACTTATCGTGAGGCACAGTCAAGAATAGTCTCCGATTCACGAACTCTCATCCCAGCCACAACCTCTGACGTCAACCCACACACACATCGTTCAGTCTCACATTCATGCAAGCGAACTGAACCCAGAGTTCAAAAGGACAGAAAAAATGACCAAAGTGTTCATGTAAACTGCAATACAATTCGAGAATCAACCCAGCTAACGTCGCCACAGTACTGGTATCACAGGGTACATTGGAGGAGATGCCACAGCCACTCTCGTTGCCAAGCATCCTGAATTCACTTGTTCTGCACTAGTTCGCAGTACTGAAAAGGCCGAGCAAGTGAAAGCCCAGTACCCAAACATTGGGGTCGTAATCGGCGATCTCGATGATTCGGCCCTACTCGAGCGAGAAAGTGCCGCCGCAGACATCGTCCTAACGTAGGAACCCTGGCCCCAGCACGACCACCCGAGCTAAAGACTTTCGCAGACACAGCAGATGCCTCTGATCATGCAGGCGCTGCAAAGGCCATCGCCGCAGGCCTCGTCGCCGGCCACAGCAAGGAGAATCCAGGCTACTGGCTGCACACAGGAGGGACTGGAATCCTAACCTTTGAAGACTGCGACAAGAACGAATTTGGCAATTACAGTGACAAGGTGTATGATGACTGGAGCGGGGTTGAGGAATTGCTCAATCTTCCCGATCATGCTTTCCATCGTAATGTGGACCAGCTCGTACTGGAGGCCGGAACGAAGCATGCGGACGTGCTTAAAACCGCTCTGGTCTGCCCACCTACGATCTACGGTAATCCTTGGTTTCTCTGCCTAGAATTCACGAAACAATCGTTTTAACTGAGCCTTTAGGTCGTGGCCGAGGACCATGCTCTCAGCGCGGTCGCCAGGTCTATGAGCTCGCCAGCGTCACTCTCCGACTTCAAAAAGGACCCATCATTGGAGCAGGCAAATCCATCTGGAACAATGTCCACATCCACGATTTGAGCGACGTGTACCTGCTACTCGTGGACGCCGCGGTTGCAGGCCGGACTGACGACGGCCTTTGGGGACCCAAGACCTACTACTTCACCGAAGATGGCGAGCACGTCTGGGGTGAATTAGCCAAGTCTACAGCCGAAGCAGCCACGAAGCTGGGGTACATCCCCGAAGCCAAGGCCGAGTCCATCGACCTCGAGAGCGCCAAGAAATATGCCGGCTTCGAGTCCTTGAGCTGGGGCATGAACTCGCGCGGTCGCGCACTGAGAGCTCGTGAGATCCTGGGATGGAAGCCTTCCCGGCCCAGTCTGCTCGAAGAGCTGCCTACCATAGTTCGCAGCGAGTATGAGCGCATGCAGTAGATAGGCTCCCAGATTTAAAGCTTGCGACCATATGGGACGGCACGCTACGTTCAAAGACCGCGCCGAAAAGTTGCGGTGTGAGAGTCTTATATCCCAGACTCGTGAATCCCATCCGGACAGCTAGACCGGACACTGATTTGCAATGAGACTTATTCTGCCGATGCCACCAATCAAGAAGGCAACTTCTTTCCATGTAGGCATACACGTTCTGACCAGCGTCAGTGGCACATTGTACATTGCAGGGGACTTCAAGCCTCGTCGGCAGAATACAATCGGGCTGTCCAATGCCAAACCCGACCGGTGGCCTCCCGCAGGATTTACTGATCAGGGATTGAGCCGAGCCCCGGCTGACGGGCGGCGTCGGGATGGAATTGAGCCGATTCTTGGCATTCCTGGTACGGCTTTGGTGATTGTGAGCTGATATTGCGAGCGGTGATTCATACCCTGCTTTTGCGGTCACGGAGCGATTGTTGGCCCTGTTCGAAATCCGATTATAATTCTAGGTCTGTGTGGGCTGTGGTTGATCTTTCATATAACTTTCAGATAGACACATGTTTTTCCTTAATATTTTTTAAAGTCAGCTCAGACTATTTCCCGACAACCTAAACCTTTCTAGGTCGGGCTGTGGATTGCAATGGCATCTACTTATCCTGCACAGGTTTCTGAGAAGCCAGGGCCACTTCGTTCTGCTGATAGCAGACCGTCATCCACATTGACAGTTAATGAGAAAGATGAAAAGTTTGTTTTGGGACGCAGGGGGCATCCTCGTCGTTTTTACATTATGTGTACTTACACTCATGGCTGCTCTTGATGGGACTTCACTGTCCGTAGCTCTGCCAGTGAGTTAGTCGCCTATCGTATGGCATGCCATTATTGACCCATGAAGACTATAGCGGAAGATCTAAATGGAACGGCCATCGAAGCCTTCTGGAGCGGTACCTCATTCCTACTAAGCTCAACAGGTATGATACAATCAGCATAAGATAGGTCTTCGCTAATCCGGGGAAAAAAAAAAGTGTTCCAACCAAGCTTCGCATCTTTATCCAATATTTTTGGTCGCAGACCAATGGTCCTTTTCGCCTTGGTTTTCTTCTGCGTCGGCGCCATCATCTGCGCAGTCGCAAAGAACTTCACGCACATGCTAGTTGGTCGGTCCATCCAAGGTATTGGCGGCGGTGGAATCATCGCTTTGAGTGAAGTCATCATCACCGACCTCATTCCGCTTCGCTGGCGCGGTCAATATTTCGGTATTCTGAGCGCAATGTGGAGTGTTGGGTCCGTAACCGGTCCTATTCTTGGTGGTGGCTTTGCGGAGAGCGTGGATTGGGTATGTCTTACAAACTCAAATCAAAGCGCGGAACTAACCTTTTTCGTAGCGCTGGATTTTCTATATCAACTTCCCATTCATTGGACTCGGCGCTCTATTCGTGATCATCTTTTTGAACCTGAACACTATTCCTAGTTCATTGGCTGAGAAACTTCGGAAAATCGACTACATCGGCACATTTATCTTTGTCGGTAGCCTTTCATCCTTCTTGATCCCTTTGACGTGGGGTGGGGTTTCTTACCCATGGAGCTCCTGGCATACACTTGTCCCTTTGATCGTGGGTGCGGTGGGACTCATGGTTTTCGCATACTACGAGTACCGTTTTGCAGCCGATCCGATTATCCCATCCGTCATTTTCCAGAATCGCACCGCCATAGCCTCATTTGTCGGCAGTGTGTTACAGGGTCTGGTTCTCTGGTGCGCACTTTATTACCTTCCACTATACTATGAAGCTGTGAAAGAGTATAGTCCCATTCTGTCGGGAGTCGCCCTCTTCCCGGAGACCTTTACAGTTGCTCCTAGTGGAATGGTCGCAGGCATCCTGATTTCACTCACTGGTCACTATCGTTGGGCTATTTGGCTCGGTTGGACTCTTTCCACCATCGGTCTTGGCTTGATGTGTCTCATCAAGCCGGATACGAGCGTGGCAGGTTGGATTTTCCTCAACCTGGTCAGTGGCCTGGGACTGGGTCTTCTCTTCCCTTCTCTGGGTTATGCTGTGCAAGCATCAGCTAAGCCGAAGAACCTTGCTATTGCCGTTGCTATGTTCAGTTTCTTCCGGGCTTTGGGACAGGCGATCGGAGTTGCGGTAGGTGGTGTGGTCTTCCAGAACCAGATGTACAAGAATCTGCTGAAGTACCCGGCGCTCGCTCCGATGGCCAGCGCTTACAGTCAAGACGCTGCTGGCCTCGTCCAGGTCATCAAGGCAATGGCCGATGGTGCAGACAAAGTACACCTGAAGGCTGCCTACACCGACAGTCTGAGAATTGTTTGGGCAGTGTGCTGTGCAATCTCTGGGGCAGCTCTGCTGGTCAGCCTGTTGACGGAATCTTATGATCTGGACCAGACATTGGATACCAACCAAGGCCTTCGTGGGCCAGATGAAGAACCTTCCGAGAAAGACCTGGAGGCAAAGGCCGAGCATGATATTGAAGCGACCACGCCCATGGCCTGGTAGTGAGATCGGCGGAGCTGGACCTATGGGCCGTCATGAGTTACGAGTCTAGAATGTACAATATAGTTTATCTTCAGCCCTAATGACAATCCCCTCACATATACTCTGGTCTATACACCTTGATCTCCCGCTCATCCTCTTCCTCTTCATCCTCCACCATGTACCCAACACCCCGAATCAATGTCTTGATCCCTTCGCCTCTCTTCGTTTTCTCCCAGGCTTCCACCGTTTTCTCAAACGGGAAAACCTTAGTGATCAAAGATTTCAGCTCAATCTTCCGCGTAAAGGCCAGCTCTAGCGCCATCTTATAGTCTCCTGGTCCATACCGGAAACAGCCCTTGATATTTATCTCATTCTCCGAGACCGTCGAAATCGGGAAACTGACATTACGCTGCCCAAGCCCCGTTTGCACAAATGCGCCTCCGACTCTCAGCGCATGGATACCCATCTGAACGCACGTTTCCGCACCTGTGGCCTCAATAGCAACATCAAACCCTGAAACATCCGTCTCAGTAACATGCGCGTTGCGATGCATCCCTCTCAAACACTGAGCATTCTCCTCGGGCGAAAGACTATGCGTCGGAATCGCCGACGAAAAAGACAGTCGGCCATTCGGCACAAAAGAGTGCGCAAAGTCCAACTTGTCACGACTAATGTCCACCGAAGTAATCATACTAGCTCCATACTCCCTCGCAACGGCTGCACAGAGCAATCCGACCGTCCCGGCGCCAAAAACCACCACCTTGTCTCCGGGCTGAACCCCGGCCTGTCTCACTGAATGCACCGCAACAGCCAGTGGCTCAATTAGAACAGCTTCGTCGAGCCCAAAAGACCGCCCTACACTGGTGGGGATCTTGTAGCAGCAGTCAGCAGGCATCTTGAAATACTTGCACAGCGCACCATGGTTGGGTGGACTAGCGGCGAACTTCATCTGCGGGCACAGATTATACTTTCCCAACTTGCAGCGGCTGCAGAGTCGGCATGCACGGCCGGGCTCGATCGCGACAGGGTCGCCCGGTTGCAGGGTGGAAACAGCGGGCCCGACGGCGTGAACGATCCCCGAAGCTTCGTGGCCCATGACCAATGGGTTCGAAGGAGAAACAAATCTTTTAACGCCGCCGTGAGTCCAGAAATGGACCTGGTTGGGGCGAGTCGTTAGTGCATGTTGGAGGGTTTGGGGGTTCTGGTGGGCTAAAGCAGGAGAGACGTACGTCACTTCCACAGACGCCGACATAGGCAATGCGGATGATCACGTCGTATGGATCTTCGATTAATGGGAGAGGGCGGTCTTCAAAGCGGGCGTCTCCTGGGCCATAAAGTAGACATGATGGGTTTTGCATCTCCGGTGTGCTGGATTGGACAGTTCGGAGCCAGGTGTTTACTGATGTTGGGGTCATCAACACGGATTGTCCTGGTAGGTAACACTTTGAATTCACGATAAGTCTGATGTGGAGCCTTGGGCTGGAAAAACAAGTTCTAGGAATGGGCTTTTGAGTCTATTCTGGTGTTAACTTGGAGGAGGGGAACTCGAGTGATGGAAGTGATGGTCGGGAATAGGTGGGGACAAACCCCACCATCAGATGCTGACCCCAAACAGAGGAGACAAGGATGAGATACGTCAAGAAAGAAAAGTGAAGAAAGAACTTGATATCACTATGAACTGTCCACCGAAGATCCAGTCAAACTCCATCCGAAAATCAACACAGGGGGTCATGACATCGTTAAGGGGGCGGGTTAAACAAGCACGACGAGAGCGGCAGATCATATCACTCGCGACCTAGAACACGCAACCGCTCTTTAATCAGATCCACCTCTTTGTCCACATCCATTGCGGCCCTCTTCGCCACTTTTTCGCGGTCTCCGTCCTTCAACAAAACCGATCGGTACTCCCCATCACCATCGGGGGCGCCAACAGTCACCCAGACGAACTTGGATCCGTGGACCCCGGTCTGTGAACGCTCTTGGACGCCCTGCCAGAACATTTCAGGCGGCACGGACCCATCAGCAGTGGTGCTTTTGGCCAAAGGACGACCACCTAGCCGACCGTGCTTGATCCACCCTTTCAGAACATCTTGGATGAAGCTAATCTTTTGGACGAATGAATTGGCGTCGAGGATATCGCGAATTCGGTCCTCAACCGAATTGGCAGAGCCACCATTGGCAATGTTGAGGAACGTCGCTGCTTCATCCGAGGCCACTGCACGAGTATCAAATCCGGCGGGATGCATTTTACCCTTCGCGGAGAAGTAGCGGGCCGCCGAGGGCGAAAGATGGTAGAAGTCAACCCAAGGTGAGGAGCTGCGAGTACGACCGGGTGAGATGACGAGCTTGGTGTGATCGGGAAAGTTGAACTGGAAGGCACCATCGCCGAAACCCCAGATGCCGACGTTCCCAAGTCGCTGGTAGAATTTGATGAATTGACCGTTCGTATGGGCCGAGACTTCATCATTCAGACCTTCATCGCCATGTCGACCAAGGGACCCGATCATATATTTACCGAATTGGTCGACCAACTTGATGCGCTTGATCTTCTCGGCATCTGCTCTATCAATGTCCGAGCCGCCGCTGACACGCAACTTCATGACTCGGGCGCTCTTAGCGTCAAACAAAGATGGGGAGACGTAGGACCTGCGGATGCCACGACATCCCAGGAGATCATCGTCGTGATTTTCGTAAAATTCCACGGGATTGCCATTGCGAGGGATCAGCTGGTCTGCCTCGGAGTACGGGATGCCCTTTCCTTCCTCGCTGTCTACACTGCGCGCCTTACGACGAATGTGTCTTTCCCCATCGCGCACCAGAACGCTCGTTGCGGGTTGGCCGTTCTCTCCTCGGAAAACACATCCCACGCTTCCATCGTCGAGAACATAACCAATGCCGTAGCGGTTGGTGTAGTCCACCCATTTGATGACGTACGCATGTGGCTGTTTTCTTGAGCTACCGCGACGTCGAGCAGGAGCGTGGCTTATCAGGTTAGATAACATCAGACGAATATCGGTGTTGACATCGCTGAGAGATGTTCCAGGCAGGAGCTCGCAGAGATCTTCTTGATGGAAAAGGGGACTCAGGCCAAGGCTGGAACGAGCTCTCTGTGATCCTGTCTTGCTGTTTGAGCGGGCGAGGCCCTGCGAACTAGACTTGGAGCTTTGATTTGACGCAGAAGCCATTTCCATCGGAATGTCCCTTGGCCGCTCAGCTCTTTCTGCAGTAATCCTTGGGTCTTGCCGCGCTAGTGATCGCAAAGATGGCTGGCGGACTATTGTTCGAGGATCTTCCGGCCGAGAAGATGAGAGGGATTCAGGGATAGAAGGAGATGGCCCTTGTCCGGCGGCCTCTAGTCTTCGAGATTGCGATCGCGTTTTGCCATATGTGAGACCAGACGGGACGCTGGTAGGTTTCGTCAATTGCGGCGCCATAGTCTCTTTCAAACTGGGAGCGTTAGAAGCGGAAACCATTCTGCGAGTACGAATAGGGCGTTCGGCCAGGCCGCCCGAAGGTGCGTCAGTGGCAGCTAGCAAGTTTTCGGACTCCCTGGGGTCGCGGTAAGGTCGTGAGGAAGACTCGGGCATTCCAGGAGCTCTGCGAACAGAGTCCATTCCCGGGCGTGCTTGTTGCCGAAGAGTCGCGGCATGGTTCTGTCCCTCCATTTTCCGTTGCTGTGCAGCAGCAAGCGCTGCACTGGTTCTGGTCGTTGCCAATGGGTTGGGACGAGAAGACACACTGCGTTTGGATAAAATGCTACTATCAAGGACAGACTCTTCTGTCCGGATTGCCTTCCTTGAGCTGTCCATCAAGCACCAATCGCCGTCATAATCATGTGGCCATCGATACACAAAGTCATCTGGCAAAGGAATCGTCGGGCGCAGACCTCTGGAATCCTCGGTTTCACATTCGGAGTACGCTGATTTCGAACAGTTCCTACCCACAGATTTCCGAGCTGTCCCATCAGGCTTTCGTCCCACACCACACAAGGAATAGAAAGCCGCCTTGCATGAATGGTACCGTTGGCTTGGGTCATCCACTTGATACACATAGGCGCGTAACTTCTCATCAGAATCTAAGCCATAACCCCGGATCATCGCATCACCACGAGGGGAGGCATCTTTCAGCCAGATCGGTTTGTTGAAGCGGCAAGCGGGATCCAGTTGGCGAGGAATGCAGCCATCATACATGCTGAAGAATGGATGCTCAACAATGTCATCGGGATCAGGTCGTTCTTCATCCACAAGGTTCAGACAGGCGCTAACGAGGTCTTTCGCCTCGTCGGGTATATAATTGTTGTGCTCTGATTCCTTGGGCCAAACGTATGTCAGGCTTCGTACTTTCTTGTAAATTTCTTCTTGAGTTTTCGATTGGAACGGCGGATAACCAGTTAACATTGCAAAACTGATTGAAAAGTTAGCGCACTCAATTTAAGCCGAGCAATAGGTCTTACCAAATAACACCAAGTGACCAGATATCGACTTTTTGGGTGTGACCACCTTTGCTTTTATCAAGTACTTCTGGTGCGATATAATTGGGCGTTCCGCATAACGTGTTCCGTCGCTTTGCGTCCTTGTCGGACAAAATTATTGCAGCCAGTCCAAAGTCTCCAACCTTGAGGTTCATGTTGTGGTCCAAAAACAAGTTTCCCATCTTTAAGTCGCGGTGGGCCACGAACCGTTTGTGTAGATACTTGACAGCCGAGCAGAGCTGAATCATGAATCTGCGCACCTCCGGCAAGCTGAGACACCTTCGCTTTCGAACCATATCCATCACTGAGCCGTTCGGACACAGCTCGAGAACAACGTATGTGCTTTGGCCGAATGCGAATGCGCGGAAGAACTGAACAATAAAAGGGTGTCGCATCTTGGAATGAATTTGGAGCTCCGTTCGAAACTGCCATTGTGATTAGCGCTTCCTGTAGAAGACTTTTTTCGCAACTCAGCTCACCTTCTCCTCCATCTTTTTCTGTGGCATGTGCGATTTCACAACTTTCATTGCGAATACTCGATTATTGCGCGCTAATGTGCCTTCGTAGCATACAGCAAATCCTCCCTTTCCCAGGAAACCGCCAATTGCGTACCGCTCTGATCCATCCTCAGGCTCGGTGACTATTGACGGCGGCGGATCGGCATGGTTCTTCGATGTGGAGGGCTTTGGCGCAACACCAGCAGCATTTTTATCGTGTCTTTCACCCATCTTCTTGTCTACCACAGGCTTGGGCTTTATCATCTGATTTGTGCTGCGCGGGGACAGGGCCTCCATTATTAATCGAATCGACGTTTTCGCGGTCGGCGAGGAGATTAGGATGATCGCAATAGGTCTCGGATGTCACAATCTCGCAAAAGAATACCAGGCATAAAGTTCATGAGTAAATCAAAATGTTGATTGGTTGTGCAAACGGGGGTATCAAGGTACGGCAAGCGGGTGATCCCTGTAACGATCAGATGGTTAGTACTGCACTCCCCAGCAAACCGAGTCGGGGACGACAAGTACAAGCAGGGACAGAACACACCAAAATTCAAAGCGCTGAAGAAGCAAAAACTGTACAAAGCTCGCACAAAACGACAGGGCGCAACTCGACCGCGAGTTGTAGTGGGGAAGAAGCTAAAGTGAAGAGTCGGGCCATAATAGTTTTCCTGATTGGGAAATCGATAAACAGTGGTTGCCAAGTCACCTGACCGTTTGATGTCACGTGTCGTGGCACGCTGAATAGTTTCGGGTTGGCTTCCAATGGTGTTCAAGATGGGCCATTTGAGATCGTCGGTTGATTTTCATGGTCAGAAGTAGTATTTGCATGCTTGTGTAGAACTGATGGGTCGACTTCAATTAGGATGTAGCTTTTTTCCCAGGAATGATACATATTGCATCACCCGTCTTGATCGCTAAAACATATTTTATCTTGACGATCACTCACCCCATTCCATTGATGAACGAAGGACGATTGACAATTTTATCTGTCACGGAAAAATTGAGCTCCAGTATAACTCGGCTCAACCAAAGTAATCGGCATGATGTTACAGCCAGGATTAGGAGATCCGTCGGCCTCTATGTTACTTGGGCAGCCTGAGAGGCCTTTTCCATGATCAATTCCCAACTTGAAAAAGTTTAGCGCGCAGTGTGGCTTTCTATCCATATTTTGCATGAATATGACGACTCGGGCCTGAATTTGGTCGTGCCGGTAAACTCATTGTGACTATGCGCGTCGTAAGGAACACATGAAGCAAGGTGGTGGCCCTCACGGTCTTTGAATATTGCTCGGGCACGCTAAAGATCATACAGAACCTCTTCACACCAGACTTTATTGCGTAAGCAGCAGGATTCGGCTTGCAGGAGTGTAAACGGACTAACCGTGTTTGTCGTGGGCCGCATTTCTCGTCTCATATTTTACTTGACTGCTGCAATCTGGCTTATAACGAACCGCTTTTGCTTTGCGTTACTGGACCTGACACGGCTTGTTGTGACTTATGGGCATTCTTCTCCATTCTCGCTCTGCCTGTCTTCTTTTTTTCTCCTCAAACCTTCGTTCTGCAATCTGTAAAATGAGCACTCTACGATTTGTCTGTAAAACTATGGTGAAGTGTATTATGGCGATCTCTGCACACGTCCTCTGAGGCTCTTATATTTTCTTTGAGGAAGAAATTTCGTGTAGGCATAGAATGAGAGTATTATTATGGTGAGAACCAAGGTGGATGCATCCTGAGGCACGCAGACCCCGTGTAGCTGGCTTGATTTTACCAGATTATCTCTATTCTCTTGATCATACATGGGAAGACCCGCTTCTTCACCGCTTTTCACTCGAAGGATTATTTTTGGTGAGAGGAGAACAGCATAGAGCAAATCAAGACTTGCCGTAAGAACTGGCCTGATCAGAGATTGTGCTGAAATCCAGGGACTCTCTCAGGTGGCGAGGCGGAAACGTAGATTATAGTGATGGTATTGGATATACTTGGCACCAATCAGCTCGCATGGCTTAGTTGGTAAAGCGCGTGACTAGTAATCACGAGATCCTCGGTTCAAATCCGAGTGCGAGCATTTGTTTTTTTCTTGACTTTTCTTGCACTTTTTTTTAAAAAAGCGAAGAGGAGAAATCCCTGATTTCTGCATCGATGTCCTGGATTACCATCCTAGTAGCTTCCGATCAAAATCGAGTGTGAAGATACTCATTTCCTTGAGGCATGGATGAACGGTTGGGTAATGCATCAATGGTTTCTAAGCCCACCTGGCTGACTCACCACGTTAAGCCGCAGCGCGGGTGGGGACCGCCCCGAGGCGGTGCCTGGAAGAACATCACGGCGCGGGTTTTGACCTGAGTCAAGTTCGAGGCAACTTAGCTCGCTCGCCCATCATCTGCACAGCATGTCGCTTACACTCAAGCTGTCCTCGCTTGCGATCCGCACCCTCTCAAAACCTATCGCCGTACGTTCAACTACCTCGTCTCCATACAAGCCAGAGCTAAGCTGACAGCTTGCAGAACCAAATTAAAGCCCAGGCTCGCGAACATGAGCGCTTTCGCCATGTGTGCGTATCAATGGCACAAGCCCTTCACCGCTTCGACATGCGTCTTCGACTAGGTTCCATTCGCGACTCGAGTGCTTCACAAAGACAAGCTGCCGCCGAGGCTGAGGTCAAAAAACATGCCACGACAAGCCCGACTGTAAAAACACAAGTGGAAACCAAGGCCGAGGAAGAGGCTATTGAAAAAGCCAAGAAGGCAGCAGAGGAAGCAGCGAAGCCCCGTCATTATCGCATTCGACCCTTGTCCGAATCGAAAGCGATCGAGTCCGGCGCCAACTTCATCAGCGAGACTTTCTTGTTCATGGTAGCCGGGGGATTGATTCTGTTTGAGTCATGGAGGTCGCGGCGCAAGGAGACTACGCGCAGAGACGGGGTTGAGGAGCGACTGGCCGAGCTCGAGCAGTCAGAGAAGACTGCGATCCAGGCACTAGTGGCACTGGAGAAAGAGCTGCTGGCATTGAAGGCCAAGCATGGCGAGTTGCCAAAGCCTGGACATCGAATTTTGCCTCGCGAGGTATGGGAGGCTCAACCTGAATCCGAAGAGCCGGCCGTGAAGGAGACTTGGTGGACTAAAGCTACGTCCTACTTCTCCTTTGGACAAAGTGCCTCCACGACAGCATCAACAGCTCCTGCCACCCAAGATTCACATTCCACGGACACAGAACAAATTGGACAGCCAGCTGCTCCGGCAGGTCATACTCAACCATCTGGGATCAAGAGCTCATAAGACAATTGCTCAACAAGCCAATATTTAAATTCCATGCATTGCTAGCGATTGTTTTTGAACATTGATATGAGGCAAGTTGTCTCTATGCCACCTGGCTACCAGGTTACTCATGAAGAGTAGGGGCAGTACCTATTTCAAGGATCATTGACCCTAGTCAGTAGCTCTTGAGTCAACCGGTCTGCTGCTGCGATCGCCCCGTGATACCCTCTCCTACTCCAATCCTCGCAAATAGATTTTTTTTCTCATTGTCCTTGCATTGCATGTCTCCACTTTTATCACTCATCTAATTCTTATCAACATATCGTTCTGTTTTTCTAGTAGCTCAGCCGTAAGTACTGGTGCTGTTTTGATTTAGATATGATTCCCATAGTAATCAGATGCACACAAGGCGGAGAGCAATACATATTTATGCATCAGTCTGCAGGGCAGAGATATTCATCGATCTGGATTCTGTATAGTCTCACAGATAACAGCGAAAATGAAACATATAGTACACTGGGGCGTGCAACGGCATTCATCGGGTTAGACCTTACATTGGGGGCTCGCCACTTAGGTGACCA
Organism: Penicillium maclennaniae; assembly: GCF_028827695.1. Taxonomy (NCBI): domain Eukaryota; kingdom Fungi; phylum Ascomycota; class Eurotiomycetes; order Eurotiales; family Aspergillaceae; genus Penicillium; species Penicillium maclennaniae. Next base: position 2,564,391 of record NW_026623216.1, on the reverse strand, counting down.
CAGGCCTCAAGAACGGAGACTATGAACGCACACAGGGACAAAAACAATTTTGGCGCCTAATGAGTGACAAAGCAACGAGCCTTACGCAAGGCCCGGGCGCTTACGAGCCCCTTCGGGCGTCAATTTGCCATTCGGGATCCTCATGCCGAATGACGTCGGTGCTTCTATTTTGAACTGCGGCTCCAGCCACAGCTGGCTACGTTGCTTTTCAAGAGATACGCAATCTCTAAGGGTAAAAGGCCCAAGGAGAACCAATAATCGTTGGGTTATTGACGGATGGAGACCAAAATGCCGAAATAACCGCCCCTGAGGTAGCGGAGACCCTGGTGTGGCGCAGTCTCCCCAAAGTGTTTGGTGGGTTTGCGCGTTGTACGTAAGTCCGGCTTCCGCTTTCCCAAGTGTTCCCTAGTGAGATTGACATCTAGTCATTCCAATTACCTGTCCAGGCCTGCCTTCGTTTACACTTGGTCTACCTCATATCGCCTGGGCGCGAGACACACAGAGGTCGACAAAACATGGTGAGTCAACGCCCCAAGAACGATCCGAGCGGGGAGAGACTGACCACCCCTCGTGCGATTCTAGGGTCAATCACGACGCCCCGTAGGCGGGGAGAAGAAGAGTCGCTTCGGGCGCAACAAAGCAGTCGGCGACGTCGGTGACGGCCGTCAGACTGGCAAGGGTCAGATCAAGAAGGCCACATTCGAGACCTCCAAGAAGAAGGAGATCGGTGTGTCCGACCTCACCCTGCTCAGCAAGATCTCCAATGAGGCCATTAACGAGAACTTGAAACTTCGCTTCCAACATGGCGAAATTTATGTAAGGGAGCGCCGTCGCATGCGGACTGCGGGATTGCGGTGCGCGGACCAGGACACGGGCTAACGATGTCATACAGACCTATATCGGACATGTGTTGGTGTCTGTCAACCCATTCCAAGACTGTAAGTGGTATCAGCGACGTCGCAAGTCGTGGATCAGCTCACTAATTTGCGACTTACTAGTGGGCATTTACACTGATAAGGTACTCGACTCCTACCGCGGCAAGAACCGCCTCGAAGTCCCTCCCCATGTTTTCGGAGTCGCCGAGTCGTCATACTACAACATGAAATCCTACAAGGACAATCAATGCGTGATTATTTCGGGAGAGTCTGGTGCTGGAAAGACGGAGGCCGCTAAGCGGATCATGCAATACATCGCGAGCGTTTCCGGCGGCAGCGACTCGTCAATTCAACAGACCAAGGACATGGTGCTTGCTACAAACCCTCTACTGGAGTCCTTCGGTAATGCCAAGACTTTGCGCAACAACAATTCGTCACGATTCGGCAAGTACCTGGAGCTGGAGTTCAACGCCAATGGTGAGCCGGTGGGTGCCAACATCACGAACTATCTATTGGAGAAGACCCGTGTCGTGGGCCAAATTATGAACGAGCGAAACTTTCATATTTTCTACCAATTCACCAAGGGCGCGCCGCAGAAGTACCGCGATAATTTCGGTGTCCAACAGCCGCAATCCTACCTCTATACAAGCCGATCCAAGTGTTTCGATGTGCCTGGAGTCGATGATGTAGCCGAATTCCAGGATACACTTGATGCGATGAAGATGATTGGTATGACCGAGGCGGAGCAGGATAACGTTTTCCGCATGTTGGCGGCTATCTTGTGGATCGGTAACGTTCAGTTTAGCGAGGATGATTCGGGCAATGCGTCTATTGCAGATCAGTCCGTGGTGGACTTCGTCGCATACCTGATGGAGGTGGACTCTGCCCAAGTCAACAAGGCCTTTACATTTCGACTAATGGAGACCTCGCGCGGAGGTCGCCGGGGCTCCATCTACGAGGTTCCGCTCAACACTGTTCAGGCTTCGGCTGTTCGGGATGCTATGGCCAAGGCGATTTACTTCAATCTGTTCGACTGGATTGTCGGGCGCGTCAACCAGTCTCTGACTGCCAAGAGCTCTATTGCCAACTCAATCGGTATCCTGGATATTTACGGATTCGAAATTTTCGAGAAAAACTCATTCGAGCAGCTCTGCATCAACTATGTCAATGAGAAGCTGCAGCAGATCTTTATTCAGCTGACTCTGAAGGCAGAGCAGGATGAGTATGCTCGCGAGCAGATCAAGTGGACCCCAATTAAGTATTTCGATAACAAGGTGGTGTGCTCATTGATCGAGGACAAGCGACCTCCTGGTGTTTTCGCTGCGCTGAACGATGCTTGCGCAACTGCGCATGCTGATTCTGGAGCGGCCGACAGCACCTTCGTTGGAAGGTTGAACTTCCTTGCTCAGAACCCCAACTTCGAAGGTCGCCAGGGCCAGTTCATTATCAAGCATTATGCCGGTGACGTGAGCTATGCAGTCGAAGGAATGACGGACAAGAACAAGGATCAGTTGCTAAAGGACTTGCTGAACTTGGCCGGATCTAGCAGCAACGAGTTCGTTCACACACTCTTCCCCAACCAGGTTAACCAGGACGACAAACGACGCCCTCCCACTGCCGGTGACAAGATCAAGGCATCCGCCAACGACCTTGTTGCTACTTTGATGAAGGCACAGCCTTCATACATCCGAACCATCAAACCCAACGACAACAAGGCTCCTAAGGAATACAATGAGGGCAATGTCCTGCATCAGATCAAGTACCTGGGTCTGCAAGAGAACGTACGCATTAGGCGTGCCGGTTTTGCATACCGTCAGAGCTTCGATAAGTTCGTCGAGCGATTCTATTTGCTGTCACCAAAGACCTCCTATGCTGGTGACTACACCTGGACTGGCGATTCGGAGTCTGGCGCCAGGCAGATTCTGAAGGATACCAGTATACCCGCCGAGGAATACCAGATGGGTATTTCCAAGGTCTTTGTCAAAACTCCTGAGACCCTCTTCGCACTTGAGGCCATGCGCGACAAGTATTGGCATAACATGGCTATTCGTATTCAGCGTGCTTGGCGCAACTACCTACGGTACCGCATTGAGTGTGCTATCCGGATTCAGCGCTTCTGGCGCCGTATGACCGGAGGAATGGAATTCATCAAGCTACGCGACCAGGGACACAAAGTCCTTCAGAACCGCAAGGAACGTCGGAGGATGAGTCTTCTCGGATCCCGGCGCTTCCTAGGTGACTATCTCGGTGTGGCCAACGATGGCGGACCCGGTCAGATGATTCGCAATGGCGCGAACATTAACAGTAAGCCATTATGCGTCTTCATTGTGTTCTTCAACTAATCCTTTGCAACAGGCTCCGAGGAACTTCTCTTCTCTTGTCGTGGCGAGGTCTTGATATCCAAGTTCGGTCGTTCTAGTAAACTGGCACCTCGCATTCTTGTCCTGGTAGGTCTATTGCCCATCATTGTTGGACTTTGCTAACTTGCCCAGACCAACCGTCATGTCTATATTGTAGCCCAAAGCATTGTCAACAACCAGCTTGTCATTTCATCTGAACGCACCATCCCGATCGGCGCCATTAAGGCTGTCAGCACGTCTAACCTAAAAGATGACTGGTTCTCGCTGGTCGTCGGTGCTCAGGAGCCCGATCCTTTGCTCACCTGTGTCTTCAAGACTGAGTTCTTCACCCATTTGTCGAATGCCCTTCGCGGTTCATTGAACCTCAAGGTTGGCGAAAGGTGAGTACAGTCCCAATGTCTAGGACTTCAAGTATTAACAAGCTTTAGTATCGAGTACAACAAGAAGCCCGGCAAGCTGGCCCGTGTCAAGGCTGTGAAGGACCCCCAGGCTGGCAATGTCGACTCCTACAAGAGCAGTACAATCCACACTAGCGCCGGCGAACCTGCCAGCTCTGTGTCTAAGCCCACTCCTCGTTCCAGGCAAGTGGCTGCCCGACCTGTCACCTCAGGCAAGCTCCTTCGACCGGGTGGTCCTGGTGGTGGACCGTCGAAGCTGTCTGCTGCTGCCCGAAAACCTCCCCCTGCCGCTCAGCCCTTGCCGCAGTCCACGCCCAAGCCTGCCGCTCAACCGCGCATTGTCCCTCAACCTGTTGCGAATGTTGCTGCCGCACACACTCGCAACCAGTCTTCGGGCTCTGTGAGAGCCCCACCCCCTCCTCCCCCGACTGCACCTGCTGCCTCGAAGAAGCCCACTGCCAAGGTCCTGTATGATTTCAACAGCGACCGGGCGAATGAGCTGTCCATCCGAACCGGCGAGATCTTGCAGATCGTCTCCAAGGAAGGAAATGGTAAGTTAGCATAGAAAACCCCTCAGTATCAAAGAATCAAACTCTAACAGATCCAGGCTGGTGGCTATGCATGAACACCACAACCTCTGCTCAAGGCTGGACTCCCGAGGCTTATCTTGAGGAACAAGCGACCGCTCCTCCACCCAAACCCACCCCTCCGCCTCCCCCAGCTGCACCTCGCGCAACCCCCCAGCCCCGTCCCCAACGGCGCAGCCAGCGTCGCCGCCGCGAAATCCAAGCCTGCCCCTCCCGCACCTCCGGCCAAGCGACCCAATGTGGCCGGCCGCAAGCCTGCACCTCCTCCTGCACCCCGCGACAGCGCTGTGAGCATGAACTCGGGCGACTCATCCGGAGCCAGCGGACGCGGCACACCAAACAGTGTCTCGAACGCCAGTCTAGCAGGTGGTCTTGCGGAAGCTTTACGCGCGCGGCAGAGTGCCATGCAAGGGAAGCATGACGATGATGACGAGTGGTAGATACACCCGGGGGGTAAGGATAGATGCGCAAGTCGGTAGTTGTTCCGTTTCTGCGCTTAGCGTTACTAGTCCCTTTTTGCTTTTTATTTTTCTCTCTTCGTTTGTTTCCAAAAGAGACCCACGGCATGTGCATTCAGTATGGGTTTGATGATGATGATAGGTTCATTTGAGTCATTTTACTTGTTGGATCATGGTGCTGGCGGTTCTACCGTTTTCACTTTTTACATGGGTTTTAAAACAGTGTTAAAGAAATTTTGATATACACACCGTTCTCAAATTCATTGGTTTCATGGATTGTTATTCCGTCACATGCAAATGCATTATGTTTCAGCTACCGTTCTGCCATTTAAATCAGATCGATGGGACAGGCGTTGAGATGGTTAGGCATAGAAGTCATGGCACCGAGTCCAATCTAGGACAGGAACTTGCTGGCCAGGCTCATCAAGCCACTGGCACCACCCGTACCACCAATACCACCACCACCACTCTTCATGTACATCTTCAAAGCCATCTCGGCAGCATTGTTGATAGCAGACTGCTTGTCACCGGACTGAGAATATAACCCGCATTAGCAAAACACCCTCCACCTGAATCCATCCACAAACAGCTCGGGAAAAACTCACCATGTTAGCTCCATTGTTAGACTTCTCATCCCACAGCTTTCCAGCCTGAGCCATTGCCATCCCTATCAACTTATTCTTATCCATACCGCCATCACTGCTTCCGCCACCCGTAAACATCTTCAAGGCCTGCACAGCAGCACCCGCACCAACAGTGCTCGAGTCATGAGTCTGGCCCTCATCATTGCCACCATTGTACATAGCCTGGTGGGCCTGCACGGCATGCTGCTCGTCGAGCTCCCCCCGAGCTAGCGGATGAAGCGCGGCCCTGGATGAAAGAGAGCGCATTGGAGAAGAGGTCGCTGTTGCCGCTGTCGTGGTGCGAGGCGTGTTGGGCGGCGGCGGAGAAGTCGTCACCGCCGGAGTAGGGCTCTGAGCCTTGGTAGCGCGTGTCGCGGTACTCTTGCTGGCCTTGATCCTGGTGGCCGTGGTGGCCTTGGTTGCCGTAGCCTTGGCCCTCCTCACGGCCATAGCCCTGACCCTGCTCCTCGCGACCACCGTATCCCTGACCTTCGTTGCGGCCGTATCCCTGGCCTTCATTGCGGCCATAGCTTTGGCCCTGCTCTTCACGGCCATAGCCCTGGCCCTGGTTGCGGCCCGAGAAGTCGTTGGACTGGTCGTAGTAGTTGTCTCCGCCTCGGCCGCCGCCGCCGTACTCGGACCGGTCGTTGTTGGAATTGTATTCGTTGTAGGACATTGTGGATAGATCGATGGATACGGCTAGATGGATGGAAGAAAGAAAGAACAAGGAAAAGAAGTGAGATGAGGGGGGTTGGGGGTTTGTCTATTATGGAGGGGTAGTTTTAGCTACCTATGATTTGGCTCGATCGGGGCGGGGCTGAGCTGAGCTGGTCCCACTTCAGATCGGGTCGATTGCTTGTTTTTTTTTTTTTTTTTTTTTTGGCTACGGGGCTGTGTGTATAGAATTGTCTAGAGTGGCGTACAGATGGTGCGAGTCATGCTGAGCCACCTACATGAGGCATAGGTGCAGAACAGAGTGTCACCTCGTAGACTTGCGCGTAGATTGATCAACAAGGATGTGGAATTTACATCCGAGCTCATGTTTTGCCTCCCTCTAGCGCTGTTGGGAACTGGGCACTACGCCACCTCCATATTTAGCTCCAATAGTTTCGTATTTCAAATATTAGATACAATAGCCTTCTCTGAGGCGTATATTAGGCAATTAGTAATTAGTCAGGGGTATTTAGACTTCGATACAACATTACGGCCCGTGCGGGACCTCAGGCCAGGCATCAACGCCATCGAGCAGAACCATGCCCATTCCCGTATGAAGATGGGTTTCCATATGGCAGTGCAACAAGAAGGCTCCAGGATTCTCAACATGGTATCGGATCGCCAGCCAGGCGACACCGTTCGGCGCAGTAACGAAAGTATCGCGATAAACCGGAGTCTCCAAGAAGTCCGCCGTTGACTCTTGCAGAGCCTCGTCAACAGAGCTCCAGTTGAAGTTACCCATGCCGGATCCGATCAAGAAAGCCTTGTTGGAATGCTTGTGCATAGGGTGCGGCGGCTGGAGCTTCGTCGGCTCCGGAATGGCAAGCTGGAAGACGATATCCACCCAGGTATCATTCATCGTCTCAATCTTGAGAGATGAGTCCAAGCCCGGCGCCTTCCGGTTGTAAAGAGCGGGTTCTATGACAGCGAGGTCGGCCGGGAGGAAGGTTGTTCCATCCAAAGTCCACTCCCAAGATGAATTGATGCGTCCAAGAGTCAGGAGATGGAAATCATTCGCCTTGGCGGCTGGCAGGATGGGAGGATACGGGGGAAGGTGATGAGTGTCAAGCGTGATCACATCGGCCGTGGTGTTGACACCGCCGTAATCGATGTACGGGATCGATTCGCGCGGATTACTCTCGCAACCCTCGTATGTCACGTTGGCATAGCCAGAGATAACCTGATTACCATTGCCGGCAACGCGCATCGTATAGCTCGCATGTTCTTTATCTAGCTTGATCATGACGGAGTACCGCTCGCCATTGTAGATGGGAATTGAATGCGCGAGCTGGGGCTCGATGTAGCGACCGTCGACCTCGTAGACGTACATGGGATGTTCATCGATCGACACAGCAAGGGCCTTGAGACCGGCCGCGCTGATGAAGTTGAAACTTGCCCATTTGGCCTCAGGATCGACCGTGAAGCCGGTCATGGGGCCGACGCTAGGTTCACAGCCCGAGTTCAGACCACCAGGCAGGGCTTCGGGGTGGTGTTCCCAGTCGCCTTGAACTACACGCATGAATGGATCACATCTGCTTTCTGTTAGACCGATAGAACAAGCACGAACAGAAAAAGCTTACCCTCTGTCAGTCAGTGGGTCGGTGATGACTGCTCGGACTTGTGGCGGTTGCAGAGCAGTCAGTTCTTCCGAGGATTTGCAATAGATTGATCCTCTGCCATTAACAAGCACACTATCTGAGCAACTGGTATAGTCAGTATCGCTATCCGAGAGAGCACGCATGCAGTGCTTACAAGATGTCATAGCCGGAGTATTTCAAGGCATCCATGTATGCATCGGATGTCAAGTGGTCCCAGTCGGAGAGTATCACCAGCTCGGCGTTTTCCTGCGCTTTAGTCATGGCCTCAATGTCATCGGGATCATCAGATATCATGGAGAATGGCGTCTCTCGATCGGCAGATGGTCTATAACGGCGTTAGAAGGTCCACCGAAGAGGAGATATCCCGCATTGTGGATTGCCATTTATATGCTCGCACAAACTGGAGGGACCCTCCGTGACGATTCAAGTCAGGAATAGACTTACCGAATCCGAATAGGCCCGTACAAGCCATCCATGATTCTAGACATATCATGGGAATGATACCAGTATGTACCATAGGTATTAGCTACCCACTTGTATCGATAGGTGGCACCAGGCAAGATCGCCCACTGCGACAGTCCAGAGACACCATCAGACCAGGGCGTTCCCTTTTGCCTAGAAGCAGGCCATTAGCCAGGCACAAAACATCGGAGAAAGGACTAACGAACTCAATTCCATGGAAATGAATCGACGTATTAAACGGCATATGATTCGTAACATCAATCTTTTTAAATTAGCCACCATCCATAATGCCCCATTCAGGGCTCACGGAGAGACAAAAACAAACCGTTACTTCATCTCCCTCATCAAACACCAAAGCTGGACCCGGGAATTGATCATTAACAAAGATCATGTCCCTCTCCATGCCATTTGGAGCACCCCGTTGCCACGTAAGGTCCAACGAGAATTGGACCTGAGCGGCCTGAACGAGTGCAATGAGCTCCACGAGCGGAATTAGCCATTTGACGCGCACCATGTCGAAGAGTCGAAGAGTCGGTGGTTGGCAAGAATTGATGTGGCCCTGGTGGGAAATTTATGTAAGGTCCGGTTTCCAGGCGCATACCTGTGACGCAAGGGAAGCTGCGGGTTCGATTGTTTACATTCCAGGAGTCTCGAAAAGTCCCGAATCGGGAACAGCATGGTCCATACGTCAACCTCTGCTCCGTCATTGGAATGGAGCTTCCAAGGGTTCGGGTTTCAAGCCGACGAACCAAGGGCGGCTCCAATGGCTGGTTTCGGTAATAGGTGCAAATGCTCGACCTGTTTTCAGGCACTACCAAGTGGGAAACCTAGGCACTGGAATGAAACAAATCGAAAAAAAAGGTGGGAGGGTAGTAGACTTTATACAAAATGCCTCGAATAAAAAAAAAGATAGAAAAGAGGAAGACGGGAGTGTAAGACAGCCAACAACACCAAGCCCAGGGTATCAGATGCAAAATAGAAATAAGAAAGCTAAAGAATGAACGCATCGTGCTGCTCATCCGACAAATTGCGCAAGAATCTCAAGCGACGCTCCCTTTCACTCAAGACACACCTGTCATCTCCATCCAACTCATTCTCGCGCAACCACTCATTTGGTAGATCAGTTAACCCGAATGAGCTGCCCCATTGGCAGCGCTCATACTGCATGAACCCGCCAAAATGGGGATCGGTGTTCGCAACCCAGACGCACCCGCCATCGGGCGCATAATCAGCACCGCCGATCTCGCCGAAGAAATCGTGGACTTGGCGACTTTGGAAGAGCTGGGCGTCGACGATGGAGATACGGTCCGCGGGTTCGCAGCAAAGGAGAGTGCGGGGGCCACCGCCAACCGGGGAAAAGCGGAGGGAGCGATAGCCGGCAACATCGGAGTCAATGGTTTCCAGAGGTTTCCAGGTACGTGCGTCCCAGATGATGAGCGTTTTGTCTTGGTTGCTTGTGGCGATGTGGCGCATGTCGGGCGACCAAGCGCAAGCGAAACCGAAATCGCGGTGGCCGCGGAGTGGGTGCACAGGCCGGCCTGTGTCGGCTTCAATGACCCATGCTTCTGGGGAGTCACCGATCACAACGCGAAGGCGACTATCTGGGGATGTGGCGGTACAGTTGATCGGGCGGGAAAGTTCTTGGTCGGAGAGGAAAATGTTGGTTTCACAGTCAAGGACGCGGAGATGTCTGTCATTGGAGGCGAAGACGCAAATGGGAGAGGGGCCGGTGCGGCTAGGGATAATATCGACGTGGTTGGTAATGCCGTCGTTGAAGTCGGGCGTAACGAGGCCTTTGGCGCCAGAGCCTTCTGCGTTGGAGGAGCGTAATGCGTACTCGCCACAAAACCCGCCTGCCATGGTGAGGCCGTACGCTGACTTCATGCTGGATATCTTGACCGCGTTGAGAAATCCTGATTCTGGGCATGGCCGGGAAAGGTCAATGAGACAGCGCAATTCGTCAATTTGCGGAGTCCACGCCTGGACCTTGGATCGACTGGCGAAATGGACAGTATTGTAAGAGGGCACCGACATCAAATTGCGGAGCTGGAAATGCTCAATAGATGCTGTGTGCGCAGTGTGCATTGCTTTCTCGCGGAAGTAAGTTTCATCTGCAGGAAGCCGCTCCGCGCCCCCCATGCGCGTGTAATCGAGATTGTGATATGAGGTGTACCAAGTATCACGAAGGTGACGAGCGGTCGAACGCTTCACTTTGAGAATCTCTCTCCACGGAATTTGTTGGAGATCATAGAAATCGCGCTTAAGGTTAGACGGTCGTTCGATATCCAATGCGGGTTTCCAACCCATCATCTTGGCGAGTGGGCGTATCTGTGCAGGAGGTCTGCTTTCGGCGTGGAACCCATCGTATATGAGATTGGTTTGGATCATCCAGCGTTGAATAAACTCGTCGACGGTCAAATTTCGTTCGTAAGCTATGTCAGTTAGCACACTGCCTTAACTTCAGCCGGATGGAAATGCGACATACTAGCTGTGTGAACGATAGTCTCAGGATGCACTTCAGGCTGGTCTTCGCTTGGAGGAAATGGGCCCGGTCCCGGGTTCGCAGGCGTTTGCGGCAAGCTCGGGTTTGTCGCACTGTAGTTGACAGTGGCGTAAAACTCGTCAAGGTTGACCTCATTCATCCCAGGAGAACCAGCGCGAGTGTATGTTGTATGTCGCCAATGATAGAATTCTTCCTCGTCCGGGTAAAATTGAATCAGATTTTCCAGGTCGTCATCTGGATCGGTCAATGGCGATTTGTGGTCCCCTTCAAAGACATGTTCAAAATCGAGGGCATTATCTCTTGACATGTCGTCATCTTCACTATAACAATCGCTCACGGCGGTCGCGATATCATGCGAAGGAGCGGCGCGCTCAATCAGTTGCTGCACGGAGATGGCCATATTCAAGTCACTAGCTTCGCTAACAATATGCGGTCCAGGCGAGAAGATCACTGGCTCGGCAGGCACACTCTCTCGGACGAAAGAAGCCGCATAGTCCATCCACCTCGAATTTGGAAACTGGGGGCTATCATCCTGAAAAGTCCGCAACGCGCCGCCGGTCATGGCATGGACCACCTCGTTCGTCAGCAAGGAGCCGCTCTCCTCATTGACGGCGCCGGGATACTGCGCGACAGCGGCGAGAGCCGCAACTCCAACATTGTGTAAGCGTTGGTCTTCCTCGGAAGCCACAAAATTTCTAGTCGGAGCAAGCGTATTGGCACTCATAATGTCCAAGTTCATGGCAGAAGCGTCATCACCAAAAGCAGGTGACCCGCCTCTGAAGGTATCTGACGAAGAACTATTCATATCCCCGGGATAAGCCGTTGACCTCGAGAGTTCACATGACCCATGACGTACGCTGGGATAATCCGTCCGAAAGGTAAAATCGAAAGTGAGTAAGTCGTTGCCCCTGCTCATCGCCCTTCATAGGGAAGCTCAGTCCCGCCGGAGGAAAATGTCGACTAACGGGAGAAAGAGCGCACAGCCAAGAAGCTCGTCGATTGCGACGAAGATGCTAGGCACGAGGCGAGTTCAAATTCAAGGCACCAAGAAAGGCCATATATCATGTGTGATTGGTGGCAGGGGTTGTGAGGGCAGCGCGGGATCTTTGTCCGTGGTGAGGGATGCAAGATCCTCGTGTGAAGTTGAACGGTCGGCGTCGCAGCTGACTCGCAAGTCTCCGCGTGGGCCGGCGCTCCAAAGGTAATGTCGTAGCTGCAGGCAGAACAGCAATGCTTCGAAACGCGGTTGGCGTCGGTGAAATCAGAGCGCAGAGGCGTTGCGATGAGGGGGAGGGGGAGTTAAGTTCAACCTACGAACCGTCTGAGAGATGGGAGGACCTCCGTGTCTGCCTGTGGGCCCATAAAAACCCGAAGGGGGAAGGTGATGGGACTGAACACGGGTAGACCGTTTTTTGGGGCTAGCGCGGTGTCAGCACCCCGAGACGCTCGAGCGCAGCAACGTGTAGAGCAGATCGGTGATCTGATTCTAGGATCAAAGCGAGGCTGATAAGCGGGATGCGAGATGACGAAAGGGGAGCGAGAAGTGGGGGGGGAGTGGCCAAGCACAGCCGGCGCTTCACCCGTATGAGTGGCAGTGCGGTGCAGGGCAGAGCACAGTAGAGGTGAGCACTTTCAGGGTTCTTGAGAGAGTTGGAGTTGGAGGGACATTGAAAGTAGCTGTAGATGTGATGAGACGTCGAGGGATTGGGTTGGTGCCCAAGTTGCCCTTTCCAAGGTTCCCCGAGGTCCCGGAACTCCGGATTTAGTCAGCCTTCACACGCATCTAGACCAACTAGGAAATCCAGGGGAAAGGAAGTTAGGAGAAAGAAGTTAGGAGGGGATAGTTTAACATAGTGACAGAATACAAGAAATTGATGTGTATGATCCGAAGCCCCTGTAGGTCAGCTCTATTGGGAGTCTCTGCATATGCAGCGCATCTTCCCTGTCATTTCTGGGCTTTTCCCTTCTGGCGCCTTTCTCTTGCCGCTTTTGAGGTTAACAAGGAAATCATTTCAATGGTGCATAAGGACTTTTTTACCCCAGTCACCTCTTTCGAGACAAGCTGCTAATTACCTTGCAAAGACTCTTTCTACTCTATCTCAATGTATCATTAAGGTAGTTCTGAACTACGCCCGAGAAAATAAGCCGTGGCTACCTAACATGGAATATCCAATCCAATTCATCAAACCATTTCAATGATGGGAAACCAACAGCAAATTGTTCAAGTATGAGACTACCCAGGCGCAGTCAATACTAAGAACTTGGCAGATGAGGTTGAGTGTGCAGAGAAAGCTGCAATACGCAGAATGAGACATCCATACCATCTTCATCTAGCAGTACTAGTGATTGACCCCACTCCAACTCTGTCCTCATCCAAAAATACACTAGGGGTTTTCTTAGACTCGGTGGATGACTCATGAAGACAGCGAATGACTCACGATCAAAGCATGCCCTTTCCATGCATCTATAACAATTTCAAGCCTCGTTCTACCCCTCGTGAAATTAGCTAATCCATCTCTTATGTGCTATACTTCATCCCGTAATACCCAAATTCCCAAAATCAAGCCGAATCATCCAACATTTTCTCGAGAGGACAGACAACATGGCAACCTGCAAAAGCGTTCCAGTGATTATCCCAAAGGATGGCTCACTGACAAACGTTATGATCAAGGACATCATCAGCACCTTTTTCACCAAGGAATGGCCCAGCGTTGATCCGGACACGCTCAATGTCACATACAAAACCGGATATGCAAACACAAATTGCATAGTTGAACGACCATCTTCGAAGGATGAAACACATTCAGAACCTCTCAAGGTGTTCCTCAAGATCAACGGTGAACTTGATGGAGAAATTGCGGTTTTCAAGCACTTGGTTCCCAATAAGCATGAAGAGGCACGCCTATGCTATGATTACGGTCATTCAGGTCATGGTGCTAAGCTCTACGGTCTCTTCCAGACACAGGACGGTGCTTTCGGAAGGATTGACGAGTTCTTGGATGCACGCAACTTGGAGCCAGAAGATGTGGAAGACGCAGATATCCGAGCCGATATCGCACGAGGGTATGCCATTTTCCACGCCATGGCAACACAACGAGAGAAGAAACCTATTCAACTATATTATGATACAATTACCGAAGAGCTTACAAAGTATCATAAGATGGACAAGTTAAAAAAGCTAGCCCAGGAAGGAGGCGTTCCTCTGGACGAGCTTATTGATTATGACTTTGTGTCTAAGATAAAGCGAGTCACAGAGAGGTTGGAATCTATCGGAGCAAAAAAGGGATGGTGCATACACGATGTTCAGTTCATGAATGTGATGGTGAAGAATAACTTCCAACAAGGAGAAAGCAAAGTCGTTTTCATAGATTTCGAATTCGTCTTTCAGAATTACCGAGCGATCGACATTGGGGGGCACTTCATGCAAAAGATGTTCAAGTGGTTTGACAAGGAGAGCCAAATTGCCAACTGCCGACCTTACACCGAGGATGAGAAGAGACACTTTTGCGAGGAATATGCAAAGCAATGGAACGAGACGACTGGGGACTCAGATACAGGGGAACAGGTCTTTGTCGAATCCGAGCTAGGTTTTATGCTGGCTATTACGTTTGATATCCATAATATGCTCTGTTTCATGGATCAGGATAACGACAAAGACCCGCTGAGCCTCCTGGGGCTCAACAAACTGTTTGAAGAGTTTGTCAGTCAGTACAACAAGCTTGGCCTGGGAAGCTAAGTGAATCCTGGCTAGTGTAGCATTATCCCAAATACTTGAGTCTTTCCCTTCCATTTGAATCCGTAGGTAGTGACGCTGAAGTCCACCTCGCACCAGTACTCGAATTACTCGTAGAGCAACAAGCGACGGTGACTCAATAATCTCAGTCAGGCAGAAGTTTCTGCCTAGAGACTACAACCTCTGCATTCTAACAAGCTTCTGTTATCTTCAGCTCTTGTGACTCGCTTCATGAAAACCTCAAGCGCCTACTACTTAGTCCTTCATCCTACGGTTGTTCGTCCGGAGCGCCAATCATGATTTGTGCCGGCTATGAAACTAAGCGGCAGTGGGCGGCTGGAGGCGGGTAAGTTGAAAGGCCCGGGTATCTTGAGATAGTGGTGATGGCATCGTCCGCTTTGAGCCGCAGAATATATAATTGTAAGATTTTCCTCAATCGCGATTGAAAAGAGTATTGCAAGTAGTGTCGAAGCTTCGAATCACACCTTCTAAACACTATCTTACCATGGGATCAATCTCAGAAGCTCCAACCAAGGTGCGGGTGGGTTCGATGTTTTCAACCCTTCCTGAACAACCGCCCGACGGGCCTTTTGCAGTGAATGCTGCATACAAGCAAGATTGTAACCCGCAAAAGGTCAATCTGGGAATTGGAGTGTACCGGGATTCTGATGGCAATCCATGGCCCCTACGAGTAGTTCAAGAGGCCGAAAAGGCGCTTTTCCAGGCCAGCGATATCCACAGACATGAATACCTGGCAATTCAAGGGGACACAGACTTTCTCTCACTAGCGGCCGATCTAGTTTTCGGATTTGACGACTATGAAGAAAGCTCGATGCACGATGCCGAACGACTCCGAGAGCGGGTCGTATCTATTCAAACCGTGTTAGGGACGGGAGCGAACCGACTCGGTGCGGAACTTCTAGCCCGAAACATTCGACCGGGGTGCGTGTGGATTCCGAAGCCTACATGGGCCAACCACTACATGATCTGGGACCTCGCAGGTGTGCCAAAGAAGGAATATCCCTACTACGACTCCACATCCAAGGCTTTCGACTTCGATGGAACATTCCGCACACTGTCTACACATGCGAAGGCCAATGACGTGGTGATTTTGCATGCATGCGCCCATAATCCTACCGGTGCCGACCCTTCAAAAAGTCAATGGAAACTGCTAGCTCAACTATGTAAAGAAAAAGGTATCATCCCCTTCTTCGACCTGGCCTACCAAGGGTTCGCTTCCGGTGACGCGAAGAAAGACGCTTGGGCCGTGCGGCACTTTTTCCATGATCTGGACCAGGTCGAGTTTTGTGTCGCGCAGTCATTTTCGAAGAATTTCGGATTATACGGCCAGCGAGTGGGTGCTCTACACGTGGCACTCTCTTCAAAAGCGCCGAAGGACGTTTCCTCAAACCTGCTAGGGAATTTATGTCAGTTGGTCCGTGGGGAGTATTCTATGGCGCCAAGGCATGGCGCAGAAATAGTCAAGACTGTGCTTGGAAGCAAAGAACTGCGGAAAAAGTGGCTAGAAGACCTCACAACGATGAGTGAGAGAATCCTGCAAATGAGGCATGCACTTTTCGACGAATTGGTCAAATTGAGCACACCCGGAGACTGGAATCATATCATCAATCAGGTACGATCCACCGATCGCTCAGCAGACCTTATTTTCAGGGACCTGACTAATATCATGTCAGATCGGCATGTTTACCTACATCGGCTTGACTCCGAGTCAAGTCAGTGCCATTACAGAAAAGCATCATATCTACATGCTCAGGTCTGGCCGGATCTCTATCTCGGGGTGTAAGTCTCTCCAATAAAGTGGCAAATATCTTTCCCGATCATACGCTGATAATACGACTTAGTGAATGAGACCAATGTTCAGTACGTTGCCAAGGCAATTGATGAAGTCGTGCGCACAGTGGATTAAAGGGCCGGTCCCGCAGCTGTGGCCAAGAGCGTCATGTCCGCTTGGCCGTACCTAGTACATCAAGTGGGCATGATTACATATCACAGTAGCAGATAGAGAAAATAGAGATTTCAAAGTGGTCACATTTACTAGTGATCATCATTCTCAATTGAACAGAATAGGTAGATCTGATTTGAATTTGGTTTCACACCGTCTTCCACTCCTCGGTTCAACTTCTTTAGAACTAAGTACAATGGAGCTCTCCCCCATCGTGTGAATGGCAGTGCTTTATTGGTCAGCATCCGATTTCTTAGAACTCGATGGAAAAAGGTCATTGCTTACAGCAGGCGCATCAGACGTCGTCGAAGGCGACTCAGTGGCAGTCGATGCGCTCGATACCTGATCTGCATTGGCACCGGCATCGGGCTCATCGGAGTCGCTGTCCTGATGTTTTTGCTGGGTGCCCGGACATCCTGCGCCTGGAACAGCAATGTCATACGCATAAGCCTCCAGTGCAAAGTATTGAAGTGTCTCCGAGTCATGTGTTGACAAACTGGCATTCGACGTCGCTAGGTCGATGACCTCTTCGTATCCGTCCGCAAAATGTTCGATCCAGGCTTGTCCTATAGCCGGAACATGATACAGGCGATGAAGAAGATCAGACGCCCAGAATGTATTGGTCTCGGAGCCAGAAACGGTGTACCCCAAAGCACACATGGTGGAAAGAGATCGACGGGTCTCGTAACTCAGGTCGCAAATCACAGTCTCATCAGTTGCATTTTCACCTCGCCAGTGTCCTGCATATCCTGTCGACAGATGAACCCGATCAGCATGTGAATTCTGTTTTCTTTTCAAAGAGCAGGTTTTCATACCTTCAAGGTCACAGTTTCCGTCAGGGTTGTCACAGCGAAATAGAACATCTTTCTTGTCGCCATTGACCACGATGTCAAAGGCACCAATCGATTTCATAGAGGGGCTGTTGCCAAAATACTTCCGGTAGATGTGGCTTTCATTACGCCATCGTAAGATGTGAGATTTCGCATGCTCAGCTAGCGAAACTGCCTCATTCAAGCCCAGAGCTATCTGCCGACGCTGAGTTGCGTTACAACTCGAGTGAATAGGAAATTCATTGACAGCACCTGCATTCCAAGGTGTGACTGCTGTCTGACTGAAGGGCGGAGACGTATTTTCCCCAGTTCGACCTGGAGCAGGTAGCGCAGCTGCCAAAGCTGCAAAGAAGAGGATAGGACGAAACATGTTCATTATTGAAAAGAAGTTTTCTACGTCCATTTCGATTGCGAAGATGAGCGTAAATACTCGTCTTCTCGCCTTCGATACAGAGTGGTGCCAAGAGCCAAGAAAGGACCCTGCGAGCGCAGTTATGGGTGTATTATCTTGTCAATCCCGTCCCACCAATTTTTATACCAATGGCCGTCGAGCAGGGCAGACGGTTCTCATTAATTCCAAGGGCCAAGAGCGGAGGAATTGCGCCCAGGGGATAGAGGTAATGGAAGCAAGTACCTTGAGGAAAAAATATCAAACGAACGAGTGGCTGTGCGCCGGAGGAATTGACATATGACGAAGGCAGCAAGCTAGACGAGCGGTATACTCTTGGCCTTGGGGCACCTTGGTGGTGCGACCATCACACAGCCTCTTTTCCAAGTGTGTTCCAATTTCAACCATTCTGGGAATCCAGATTTCGGATCAATGGATACTGGATTTTTCAATTGCCTAGTGGAGACCCAAGAGATCACGGAAGTGAAAATTGGCGACTTATATGTACAGTCACGGCAAAAAATCGAAAGATCGGACGGAAACCTCTGGGAGCCACCGCGAAGATGGCTATATAAATTTTGGCTTAGAAAGTGCTGTTCGATGATAACAACACCAAAAGAAGAGATTACCTTCGAGACATTTCCTTCATCGCAAAAATAAAACTGGGAGGAGTGTCATATTGAGCTTTATTGTAAAACAGACAGTGCATGGGTGATGACGATCGCACTTTAAAGCAAACCTTTCTCGGAGAATATTTCTCTTTTGTTCAACCTTTTGGACTAGAAAGCGGTTTCATAAGCTTGACCGTCTCCATCTTACGTGAAGGTGTGAATACCTTTATCATGGGGTTGAGCTTGTGAGTGAAGATATGCAAACCTTGAACGTCATTTTGGATACCGGCTACCAGGAGAGCAAGCGGTAATCGACATTCGATACATCAAACTCAGAGGATTCACCTTTATCACCTGTAGACGTGGAATTCATGCGATGCGTCCCAGTTTGAATGCCACAAACCCAACTGCGAGCTGGATAGGTCAGCCAAAGGGCCGCAATGTCTCTAAGCCTCTCGACATTAGTCTACCGCAAGACATCGAAGTCCTTTGGGGACAGTTTGATGTAAGCTACCACCGCATGGGTCCTCCAATATGGAGTATCAGCAGCTAACAATGTCTTAGTACTATAAGATGATCAGCCTTTGTATAGCGTAGAGTGTTTGCGCTTGGAGTATCACCCTTGGAGCATGTGAGCCCTATGACTATGTAGCTGACGCTTACGATCTCATTTTTTTGTCATGTTTTCCTAGTGCTGTACGAGGTCTATGTAGAACATAATTTGCTTTGTGGCATTCACATAATGTCTGGATTTCCTTGGATCACGTTGGTGGCGATTCAGGTTTGGGATCTATACGCTTCAGGCAACGGGTTACACAGACCTCTTTATCAATTAGGCCGATCTCAATCATCATCGGACAATCATGAGTGCGCCTTTTCGTTTGTATCCTGATAATCATAGAATCCATGGCCGCTCTTCACGCCTAAGCTTCCTTCTTGAATCATCTTTTGGAGATAGTCTCGCGGCTCAGGCGGGACCCCGCTCCGTGTGTCGGCGTAGTGGTTCTCGATATCAAGTACGACATCCAGGCCAACAACGTCCATTATCTCGCACGGCCCCTTTGGTGTTTTCAGGACATCCTTGAAAATTGCATCGACTTCCCGAGGCGTACATACGCCTTCAGAGAGTGCGAGCAGGGTTTCTCGCTTGATCGCAGCCCATATTCTTCGCAGGTGGGTTGTTAGCATTAGAAATCTCACACAACAATTAGTCCGATACCACTGTACCTATTGTAGATGTAACCAATTGATGGTTGTCTCACATGGAATGGAGAGAATCCATGGACTTTGCATTGATCCAATACCAGCGAGATGAGTGACTCGTCGGTCTCACCGTGACCCATGATCTCGATAGCTATAAGGGTTCAGCATGTGAACTTCTTTCCACAATTTCTAATTTGCACATACCCGTCGTCTCCGGAGGCCAGTCTGGGTCTCGTTCAGCGATTGTTAGACACGGATTTGGGGGTTCCTTTCACATACAGCAGTGCGCACTCAGAACTCGATTAATGTGCTTCAAGTTGAGACCAACTAGAATCTCATTGATTCCATAGCTGCTGGAGTTCGAGGCAATTATGACCTTTTCTGGAGCAAGTGAATCAATCTGTGTGAGGACCTTTTGCTTGAGCGGCAGTCTCTCGGGCACGCACTATCTTCGTTTAGTGATGACCATGACAATCTTCGGTGATCGGTGAATATACCTCAATGACTAGCCACGCATCCTGCAGCGAGGACTCCAGAGAGGAGGGGTGAGAGATTGTAATCTCGCCCCAAGACCCTAGAGGGTCATTTGCTTCAGCTCGTAGTTTCTGTACGTACTTCAACCCATCCTCGAGTTGCTGTTGTTGAAGATCAATAAGAGTAACAGGACCTCCCCTTCTTGACCACTGAAGCGACCGAAGATCCATTGATTAGCTCTTTGAACATAGGGGGGATCGGAGTGACTGGAAGTTTTACCATATAAGCCAGCCGTCTCCCCTGAGTCCCGGCTCCGATAATCACTACCGACCCTTGTGGTTGATGTTTACCACCACTTTGATTTCCAATCATCTCGCCGTTCATCTCTGGAAATGACCCGCTTCGTTCTCGAAGAATAATTGTTCGCTCAATACAATTTACTGAGAAGGGGCAGTGTTGGTAATTATAGCAGAGATTCGGGTCGTGACCTCGGTACGCACTTGGAAGGTGACTGATCGCCAAAAAGTGGTACTCATTCATCGTCCTAGAAAATCTTGATATTGTAGTGTTTGTCGAATTAGGCCCAGTCAATAGCTCAGTCATCCACTTCCTCTCGGTTCCGAATGGCACGTTGTCACCTAATTTGGGGAAGTTCACGGACCCTGCTCCACATCGGATCCGAGGTGGATTATGCGCAAACATTGGTCAGGGAACCCACACTTGGCGGAAGCTCCTCTTTTCCGTTGAAACCGGATTGTTGCCTCATGGGATCACAGGGCATACTGAAGATGTAAAGTGGGATGGCATATTGCCCGAGATGAGTGGTGTGCATAATAGTTCGAGTCAGCAAAGGGAGGTAAAAGTCGACGGGCTAAGACCAGACAGCCTCCATGCTTCCTCATTATGATTGTCCACATACTCGTCTCAGAAAAGAAGGATCAAGTTACTTCACGTAGGCTCTACTGTAGCACATCTGATCATGTAATTGTGGGCCAAGGAAGTCTTCGTATTGAACTATTTTAAATCGAGCATACAAATGTCCACTAAGCAACAGCCGTGGCTCTCAGACTGATCGGTACCGAGCGCCCCCTGCATTAAATTTCCAGTAATTTAGACGCTTTACCGCGCCATCAGGCCTCGACATGAGCAACCTCTGCACTCTTCTGTTCGCTATGGGTTTCACCCTTCTCCTCCCGAAGGAACGCACCGTAGTCACGCCTAGGCAGCTTGTTGGCTACAGACACGGCATCGAAGATTGAAGTTGTGGCCTCGAAGACTGTATCAATCTCTTCAAGCGACCGACCGGCCGTCTCTGGGAAGAAAAAATAGATCGTGGGCACAAATGCAGCGTTGAGGCAGCAGTAGACAATGAAGTATTTCCAGCCAATGTCGGTAAATGCCACAGGCGTGACCTCAGCGACCAGAAAGTTGAAAAGCCAGGAGACTGCAGTGGAGAGACCACACGTGGCTGCCCGAAGATGCGTCGGGGCGATTTCTGAGGCATAGAGGAACGGCAGGCCCAAAAAGCCGAGAACATAAACAAAGAAGTAGAGATATAGGAAAAACACAGCCGCTTTCAATGCAGCCGGATTATTCGCTTGTGATGTCAGGCCTGCGAGGCACGCAAAACAGATCGACATGGCTGAAGCGCTAAGGATCATGAGCTTTCGACGACCAAAGCGATCTACGGTGTATGAGCAGCAGAAAGCTCCGAGCACCATGACTAGCTGTGACGCTGCAGCTAAAATCGCAGAAGTTGTATGGCTGAAGTGAAGCTGCTCCTGGTAGATACTTGGCGCGTAGTATGCAATTGAATTGACACCGGTCATTTGCAAGAAAATTTGAGCGACAGCGGCGAGGACCACACGGTGGAAGGTCCTTTGGGGGCCCATCTTGAACATAGCGCCTAAATCGGTCTTCCGGGCACGTTCAAGAGAGATCTGGATGCTCTCAATCTCTTTGTTGACCGTCTCGCTGTGGGGCTCGATATCGTAGAGCAGCCCCAAGATTTCTCTGGCCTCTTCCCAGCGATTGACCTTGCAGAGCCATCGAGGGCTCTCAGGCAAGAAGAAGATAAACGAGCACACCATGATCGATAGGACCAGAGTGAATATCAGGGTGAATCGCCACGAGACAGAACTGGGCTGTGTGTAGGACATTCCAAATGCAACCCATAAGGCTAGAGCAAGACCCGAGCCGCAAAAGATTCCAAAAGCAGAAACGTGCTCACCACGGTTTTCAGCTTTGGACACCTCTGACTGCCAGACCGAGACTGTCGCAATGATACCACCCGTGCCCAGACCGAGCACAATCCTTCCCGCGATTAACTGGCCAAAGGCGAAGGACGAGGCTTGAAGTATAGCTCCAATACCCTGTACAACACTAGCGAAGAATATGGTTCTTCGACGACCTAGCCTATCTCCCAGGAAAGTGCATCCCAGAGCGCCAAATACACCAAACAAAGTATACAAGGCGACAACGGTTCCTGGCTCGATCAGCGCGGTTTTCCAGGGGGCCTCTTCGCCCTAGACTCACCTTGAATTCTGGCATTGTACTTCTGAAGAGATCCAGAGGTAGAAATGGTATTCAACTGGGGAAATTGGAGGTTAAAGGTCGGATCGCCAAGCACGCCACCAGCACTGGCCTGATTGTAGCCGAAGATGACGACGGCGAAGCAAGCCTCCATCCAGATGGCCAAGTGCAGCTTTGAGCCGCGAAGGCCGAAGAAACGCGGCATGATGAATGTGAAAGGTCTGAACTTAGGGAAAGAGACCCGGAGACAGGACAGTAATCATCCGGGTCAAGCAGACCGGCCCATTTAAGGATGATTTTCACGCCAGGCTAAGCTCTCTGAAGGTCGGCTTTCAGCACTTACATGATTGCTCAACCCCAGATCCGAGTACGGTGCTTAGGCATGTCCACTCCGCACACTTGATCCCCGCGATTGTCACACTACTCCCTCGGATCCGGCTCGAGTTGCAGATGTGGCGGCCGGCATTAGTTACACTGAGGAAAAGAGGGAGGGGAAGACGGGGGAGGATGGGGATGGGGATGGGGATGGGGATTGCGGATCCGAACCCCGGATTTTGATCGGGTAGTAGCACTTAATATTCGTCGTGGTCTCATACCTATAGAATAACCCCTGACCTCTCGAGAGGCGCTAGAACCGACGCCAGGTGGATGTATCATCGGATCCGGAGTGTGGATCCCGGGGTGCACCTTCTGAAATTCTTCGTTGAAGCAAAGCAGAGATTATGCCGACATTTTTGAGAACCGTTCGAAGCAATGGCTACTGTAGAGCTCACTCTTTCCCTTTATCGAGTGGTTATGATGGACCCGAAGATGAGTAATGGCTCTACCATCCCTTCGGTTGCTCCGTGTTCACCAACAGTCAATTTGAGAGTAAGATGTCGTGTCAAAGCTCAGCTCTCTCGTCCAATACTCCTTGGTATCTATGATGGACTAAATTGAAAGAAACGTTCGTGGCTATGCCGCATTACCGTGTTTAACCACGTGAGTCGAGAAGCGATGCCGTACGTTGGCGACCAAGATTTGGGCTTTTACAAAAGCACTGCCCGGCTTCCATTATGAGCGCTAAGCTTTCGCTAAGGGTGAGGCTGGACCCTCGAAATGTCAAAACCCCCCTCATTTACCGCCGTTCGTATTTCGGCTGCGAAACGCGGGGGTTGGGCCCGCCAAAATCAATTCTATCCTGTTCCTCGGACCCGCACTCTCCAAGTGCACAGTTGGCGCTACCATGACGCACAGTGATCTTGCTCCCCGTCGAAAACAATTTTCTAGCTGCGATGCCTGCCGAACCTCGCGTGTTCGCTGTGATGCTTTCAGAAAGCGCACCAAGTCAGGGCAAGCGATCGAGACTTGCAGCCGTTGTGCATACCGGAACAAAAATTGCACTTTTCAGGTATCGTACACCCTTAAGCTCATTCCTGACTCCTGGCATCAACTCTTTAAGAACCTAGCTGACCTCATCGCCGTATCGCAGTGGATGAAAAATGCTTCTGTCAAAGCCAACAGATCGTCTGTCTCCTTGAATGACCAGGGCCGCCTCTTATCGCCGTCGTCATCAAACGATACCCACTCAAATGTCTCCTATGAGTTGGGATTACAGCGTCATAGTATATCGCTGGATGATTTGATGGATGGGTAAGCTGGTCATATTCCATGTTTAATAGCTAAAGCCTCCTGACGATATGATGTAGAAATACTGGGTACTCTCGCACCGATGATGGCTGGCATGGAGCGACAGAACCACAGATATTCTCTCATACGGCCTCTGACTTTTCCGACTGGCTATCAGCTATGTATGAAGGTGTCTTTGAGGCCGTCTTTGGATCCTGGCTCGGAAACTACAGCTGCCCATTTGCGTAAGTAATGCCGAATTGCGCATGGTCTTCTCAAAACTTACTCACATTGTGATAGATTCGGTGAATCAGGAAATTCAACGACCGGTAATCCTGATTTATCTCTATCAGTCAGCATTTCGTCTCTGTGTAGAAGGTTCGACCACTTGATGAAAGGCTTAGAAAAAGAAGGCGAAAATGACCTTCATCTTCCGCCACTGAACCAAGAGGAATTAACAAAAGAATACCAAATTGATAACACCTTGAGTCAAGCCATCCAAGCATTTTCTGCGCAATGGCTACCTTTGACTTTCACTACAACCTCACAAAAGATCCGACAACTCCCGATCATTCAGGGGCTCTGGCGAGACTTGCGAAAGAGCCTTCCTCGGTCAATGAATAGACCATGCTATCGGTCCATGCTGAGCTTATATCTATACGCGATGGTTCCGGTGCCAGTCGGTATACCAGAAGAGGAAGAAGAGAACGGTATACCTGCCCAAGTCTGTGTCCAGGCCGCGTTGCAACAAGTGCGATTTCTGAGGGCTCGTCAAAGAAGTCTAGAATTCAATGGCTCTAAAGTTTCTTTGCTATCAGATCAGACACCTCCCTTATCTACCCGGAACAGGTTCGGATCGACTTCATGAAAATTGAAAACATGATCTACTGGGCGGCGATGACGTTTGACACCTCGTCTTCACTGACGTTAAACACTACATCAGTTCTCTCGGCTGGCTTGCTAGGCTGGGAGTCAGAAGCATGCTGGCGCCTAGTCAAAACATGCACAAACATATTCCATGAACAGTCCGAAGACTGGAGAGCCAATGGGGTGCTGATCACCGAAGAAACAGCAAATCAGATCATCGCGGCGGCACAAGCCTGGAAGCTTCGCGTTTGGAAAATGGGCACGATTCTCAAGGAGGCGCTCCGGGAGGGTCATGGCGAGGAAGCGGTATATCATGCACATACCTGTGTAGCGGACGTCATCCAAACATTCAATGTCACCTACCGCCCATTACTTGCTGCGTGTGAGCGTCGGCTTCAGTACTTATCCCAATACACAAAGATTCGCTGGTGTAAGTTTATTCTTTTCGGCGTTCGATAGCGCCTGAAGGAACTCTCCCGGTAACCACAGTACTAATAATTGTTCTAAGAGCAGACGAGTTGATGATACACCACAATCTGGCTATTCTCATCACAATTGACGCCGTGGAGATTGCCTCGAGGACTGATATACTAGAGGAATTACTCATAACAAGGTCCGACACGGAGGGCTGCTTGCTCAACTGCTTGAAATTTGGACTGAGCAATTACTTTACCATACCCAAGAACCAGGTCGGCGAAGGCAACGTCGGCCCGTTTGCATTAGTTGCAGTTGATCCTTACCCCCATCACGTAGTGGCTAGTGTCCAGCTGCTATGGAAAAGGTTAGTACAGGACTTCAATGATGGGAAAGTTGATCAGGCTGCGTATGGAGACATGCAGTCCACTCTGTTACAAATTTTGGAACTGCTGCCACAAACCTCAAAGTCAGTTCGTAAGGCCACAGAGCAGGCTCGGATGGCTTTGGCGTCTCATAATTAGCTGCTGGAGCTGGTATATCGCTTGTATCTGATGGTTTTTTGCCAACATTGTTACAATCTCAAATATCACGGTGAACTCAGATGGCGTGATGTGGCTGTGTATTGGGATCTGTGTATCATGCGAGCGGACAATCTGCGTATGGGAGAGCATGAAAGCTTCGCTCGAGATGAAACGCATTCGTTAATAGTAAAAAGTTCAAACTTACTGGGCGCGTACATGATGAAGAAACACCATCCAGTATATTGACCTATCTGCTTAGATCTTCCATAATAGCCGCGAACCTTTTCTCTGAAGGTTACAAGCCTTCCCGTGGTAAGGGAAAGCTCCCTTATTTGTAGGAGCAAGTTCAGAGTACCGAGATTAGAAGGTGAAGAAATATAGAAATAAGTCAGAGACATGTAGTTGATATATGCGTGCGGGCACCGAGCAGGCATCAGGCGTCAACATCAGTGAATCGATGTCTTCTCATTCACCAAGTGCCACCCCGTCTCCTTGAATCAAGCGCCAATCAAGATACAAATTTCTTTCCATTGATAGAATGTTGAAAGGTCTGTACGAGGCTTCTCAAATAGTGTACCTAAATCCCTCCACTCCGGCGATGATACGCTCTCCACGATCCGCTTGGTTATTGCAACGCCGGTACCAAAGTGCAAGCGACACAACAGCGAATAAAAAAACCACGTTAGCCCTAGTCAATATTTAGAACCAACTCATTGTAGCAAGGTATATAGAGAGTTTCAAAAGAGGGAGCCACGTACGCAAGAGCAGTGAAAACACCTGGTCGATATTGAGGTGCATCCTTTTCGAAGACCAAACTGGCAATGACACCGCCTATACCATCAAAGGCAATCAATGTCGCACTGGAAAAAGCGCGAGTCCATTGGCCTCGAATATTATTAGCCTGCCATGCCATGCAAGCAGGCACATTCGCATTGGCTCCGGCCACGGTCAAAAAGACACCGACGTATCGAGCTGAGTTGCTTTTCAAAAATCCCATCATGGGTAGACCAATTAATGAAAGGCAAACATTGAACAGCAGAATTGGAACACGTCGCTCGATCTTATCACCCAACCATGCAGTCAGAAACATCATCAGAGCTGCGAATATCCATGGTGGTGCTGTGAGGCATTGAGCTTCTCCTACACCAAACCCCATTCCGTCGGAAAGGATTATGGGGAGAAAATACGCCATGGCATACGTATTTATGGTCAAACAGCTATTCATTAATTAGAACCACTTAGCGAAGATCTTGTCGAACTTAGGTGGGGGCCTCTCACCAGAACAGGATTGCAAATGTCCATATTTTGATGTCGAGCGCCGGCTTCAGGAATCTCCGAAGGCTGAACTCCTCTGCCTCAGCATCCAGTCGATCATAATTGATCCGTTGGACGACGAATTCACATTCCTCCTCATTCAGGAATCTCCGACTCCGTGAGGCTTTGTCTGGGAAATCGACAATTAGGCTGTACACAAGAAAACCGAGCCCAATGCTGATCTGATTGGTTAGATTCCCATTTTTTTGAGACTGGAATCCGACTTACCACTCCTTCGAGAATGAATATCCAACGCCATCCCGCAATCCCGCGAGTACCATTCATTTTTGTCAACCCAAAGGCAAGTATTCCCGACAAAGCTGATGCTACGCAGCCCACACCGTAGAAAACCGCAAAGCGCTTCTGGACCTCGTCTGTTTGACTCACGCGAGTTAACAACCCCACGAAAAGCATATGTTGGCGTGATGGACAGAGACCTACAGCGCAAATACCAGCAAGAAAGAAGATACATGCATCCTGGGAAGTACCCAGCCGCAAAGACACCCAGAAGGATTCGTATGGCGAGGATCTCTTCCCATTTCTTGGCAAATCCCATGCCCTATCATCACACTTAAGAAGAAGAAACGCACAGGGCTGATGTAGACTCACCAACATCAAAGCACCCCAGCAGAAAACCATGAGCGAAAGAAAGTAGGGAGGGCCCATTTTGCGGATGAGAACAGTGGCGGGTGGCTGGAAGACCACGTACGTAATGAAGAACATCAGTACAACGAGCGACTACAGAAAAACAATTAGCGGTTGGCTTGAAAATTTGAAGAATCCAACCGCTTGAGTAGACTCACGTAGCGTGTTCCGTCAAAGTTGAGATCTGTGAGCATGCTTTTCGATCGGTGAGCTGGTAAGCACACAAAATAATGGTGGTATTTATCACTCACCCTCCAATGGCTGCCATTCCAATATTGCCACGATCCATCAAATTCACAGAATATCCTAAAGCAGCGCCTACAATTAGCCTCAGATCCACTTTCCTCATGATCTGCTTCTCGCGGTGGGAAAGTGGATTCCCATCGGCGGTGGATCCCTTGACAGGATCAATCGCCTCGACAATAAGCTTCGACATAGTGGATTCAGATAATGAACAATCAACTGAGAGACTGATAGAGCCAGTGGCAATTAGATTACCCAGAAAAGTGACCTTCAAAGAGTCTCTGGATAGGCGTATTCATATATATGTCTTGGAGATACTTGCCACAACGCCATTTAGCTTCCAATGGAGGAAAAAGAGCTCCTATGGTGGTATCCTGAGACTTCATGGAGAAATCACTTAGAAAGATTATTTTAAATCGGATCCGAAAGCTAATTTGGACTGTTGACGTGGACACATGACCCCTTTCAAGTTCGAGCGCTCTCTAACCAAAGATATCAATCGAGGCTGCACGAGCCTTAGCCTGTCTTGCCTAGAAAGCAATAACCCTCAATTGGAACGACTCATAATTGTAGGTTTTACCTGGAAAATACAACGGTAGGTGTGGGCTGAGTCGCAGCGCATCTAAAGCACCTCGGCCTCTACGACCCCGGTAAATGTCATAAGCCTTGAAGCATAATGGACTGGCGATATGTCATATTTTCATCTGAAGAGCTGGATCGGATCCGACTCTTCTCTTCTCACAATCTGTGTAGCATTCTCCACCTTCTACCCCGCACGGCACTTTCAAACCCCAGACGCACAGGCACCATTTTAGCACTGTTTCGACGGTGGGAGACTTCGTCCAAAGACCTAGCAAATACTTGTGCTCAAGGACAGCAAATTAATGAGAGTTTTGCTCATTGTGGCTTTGGGCAACAAGCCGATGTACCCTGACGATGATACCTGATCTATGAACAATCTTGAGACGAGCCTTCTCATATAAAGGACACAATGGTCGCTGATGATCTTCTTTTCTAGAAATATCAAGATCCGCAACTCGTTAAGCAAAATATACCTTGATATTGGATAACCACAATGACTAAATCCGCTTTCTTGATCGTGCTCGGCGCAGTCACCACAATCACTGTAGAGGCAGCGTCACCTCTTGGTGCCTATAATGTTGACGCCTCTGCGGTCTCCGTGTCTGGTCTATCGAGCGGCGGCTTCATGTCCGCCCAGCTCGGAGTGGCATATTCGAACGTCTTTCAGGTCGGCTTTGGTGTTTTCGCCGGCGGGCCTTTTGATTGTGCTCGTAATCAGGCTGTAAGTTGTAACCTCTACGCAAGTGAATCAAAAGAGCTTAAATGATTGACAAATGCTATACTGTGAAGTATACAACCTGCATGTACAATCAGAATCCCTCCATTACAACTCCAACTGCAAACATGAAGTCATGGAGCGGCAATGAGATTGCCACAACGAGCAACTTGGCAAATCGCAAGGTTTACCTCTGGGAAGGATCCGCAGACACCACCGTGGGCCCTAATGTGATGAATGCGTTGCATAGCCAGCTTAGCAATTTCGATACCTCGGCTGACGTGTCTTATGTGACGACAAGCGGTGCTGTACACACCTTCCCCACCGACTTCGACGGCACAGGTGACAATTCCTGCAGCATGTCTACTTCGCCATACATCAGTAACTGCAACTACGATGGTGCTGGGGCGGTCTTACAGTGGATGTATGGCTCCTTGAATGCCAAGAATACCGGTAGCCTCACCGGGACGGTGGTTTCTTTTGCCCAAACGGGTGAATACGGGGCCGCTGGCATGGACACAACCGGCTATCTTTACGTTCCTGCCAACTGTCAGAGCGGCTCCACAGTCTGCAAATTGCATGTTGCCCTACATGGATGCTTGCAGAGCTACAGTAATATTCAGACTGACTTTATTCAGAATACAGGTTACAACATGTGGGCGGGTCAGCACAAACTCCCTGGTAACTTCGATGGCATATGGCTGACCTATCTCATTCCCCAGATACTAACAATATTATCATTCTTTACCCTCAAGCAGTTCCAGACAACACTATGCACAGCATCTAGGGAGGCAGTGAGCTAAGCAACCCGAACGGCTGCTGGGATTGGGTGGGTTGGTATGGAACTAATGCGGACCAGATCGGAGGTGAGCTCAGACAGAAGTAGATTTGAATCAAAGCAGCTGACAATTGAAGGCGTTCAAATGGTGGCCATTGTCAACCAAGTGGCTCAAATCATCAGCGGTAACACCGGTGGGGGTACCCCTCCCGGAGGGGGCAGTACTACCACGCTGAAGACTACGACGAAGCCGTCAACTACAACGTCCACTACTGTGAGCAGTGGGACAGCGGCACCATTGTATGGACAATGTGGTGGTTATGGATGGACTGGTCCAACGACTTGTGCGCAAGGTGTTTGCACGGCCTATAGCACTGAATATGCCCAGTGCCTGCTACCTCTCTAAGCCCCGTTGAAGGTAATTCAGAACCTGGTCATAGGCATTGATTTGAACAGACAGATCACGGGCTGCCGCACCCTCTGTCTGCGCATACAATCTCCCGTGAAGCTATCACGGGGATTAACAGTAGCCGCATCAGGTTGGCTTCGCAAAGAGCCATTCGATGTTGTCTCTGGTCTAGTGGGCCAGTAAGTTGGTAAGAGTTTAGCTGAATGAACACTATACCGTATACACAATCCTGATAATTACTTTAATATAGTTCTCCATTTCTAAAGACGAGCAAGTTCTCCTCTTATTTTGACATGCGAGCCTCTATGATAAAGTAAAAGCTCAGGTGATAAGCACGCGTCCAACGGATCGTAGACTCGAGGGGCGCGACATCCATGTTACAGACCACCCAGACATCGGGCACTACGCCAAGACCTGGCTTGCATGTACAGATATCGCACGTGGGATTTACCGAGTCCAGTTAGGTCACGAAAATTTGATACATCTGATCCATGTTACGTACCGACAAGCCCTCTTTTCTGATGGACACAAAAAATTACAATATGGAACAGTGGCGCCTTCGCTGTACATTAGACCCCGCAAAAAAAAAGGAAAAAAAAAGGAAAAAAAGAGAGGAGGGTACATCAAAATTGGCACAGATCAGAATTTCGTGAGTCGTGCAGCGCTTAGAAACCTCACCTCCAATAAAATAAACAACTGGAACACGAGAATGAATTCAAAATGGAACGAAAATTAGATCAAATATGAAACGCCCCGGAGGTATGTAGATGGCGAATGAATAGATGACAAGATTGATGAGATTGAAATTAGTAATCGGAGTACGTCTCGTAGTGGGAGTATCCGTTTTGGGGTTGGGCCCAGGCTGTGTTGCGGAGACGGCGCTCTGTGGAAAACAAATCAGGTTAGTTATTTTGCTTGAAAAGGTGTGCCAAGGGAGTTGGAGTAAGGGAGGCACTTACCCTTTTCAAAATCACGCCAACGCTTCATGGTAATCTGCGAACTGTCGAACTCGCCCTCGGCATCACCGTGCCCCTTGTCCTTCTCACCGGCCGTCTTGCGCGTATCACCCCAGCTGAAGTCGTCGAATTTCCAGAAGGCGTATGTAGGCAGAACGAAGTTCCAAATTGGGAGAGAGACGAGATAAATCAGCATCCAAAGGACATAAACGAGACGGTGGGCGGTGACGACGATCAAGACTCCGGGGAGACCAAGAATCAAAGCAAGTAGGACTAGGGGAATGATCTGAACAGGTCTGCGGATGATGGAAGAGATGATGACATAGATGGTAAATGCGATAGCGGCGGGAAGGACGAGAGTTCCAATTAATTCGATGAAGATGACGAATTGCATGCTAAAGCAGAATGTGCCGCATAGGTCACGGACGAGGACGAGTTCGAGCAGATTGTGGACAGTACTGTTGATCCAGCGGCGGCGTTGGGAGAGAAGGACCATGAATTTGTCAGGAACGACAGTTTTGCAGACAGCTTGGGGAACGAAGATTTGTTTGCGTTTGGGGAAAGTCTTCAGCATGAGGGTTGTGAGGTAACGATCTTCGCCGAGGAGGAGGAGGTTCTTCTTGTGGAGAGTATCGACAACGTTTTCCGAGTAGTGTTCCACAATATCAGGATTGGCGAGGATAGGAACCCAGTAATTTTGGCCGCCTTTGGGGGCTTTGATTCGGTACATAGTGAAACAGCCCGGGAGACAGGTGACACCACCAAAGACGGACTCGAAAGACTTGGCTTGATGATGGGAAATGAAGTATCTGGAATGGGGTTAACGGATTTATCACGGAATGATGATGTTGAGGAAACATACTCAAAAACTTGTATCATGGTCACCCAGCTGTCTGTCTTGTTGGCAATCTTCGTCTCTCCACAAAGACCCATGATTTCGGGGTCCTTGACCATCGCGGAAATCATATGTGTCAAACTATCCGGAAAGACCTTTGTGTCGGCGTCAACCATGAGGACAACCTCGTAGAAGTCGGGTGGGATGCCCGTGACATTCCATAGTCCGTTAAACATCTCAAACTCGAGTTCTGTCATACGCTCATCGAACATGACCTTCTGCAAAAAGGACATCAGGATGATCTGACTGTCTCGCTTGCCTCGATTACCAGGCTTTGACGCAGTCGCTTCGGCAGGAGTACCGCACTTGACAATGACCATCATGGGAACACGCTGCTGTCTTTCGGGGGAAATAACGGACGTTTCGCCATAGTCATAGAAACCAGTGTACACCTTGGACATGTTGTGACGCTTCGAGCCAGTAGCCACAGCCACATAGGAAAAAGGTTGAACCTCATTAGGGGGGATGACATGGTCTTTCAACATGCCAAGAACAATGTCTGGAGTAGAGAACTCTTCTCCCTTGCCCTTGATGATACCGTCACATATGACAAGGATGGTCTTGTGGCTGTTTGGGTAATCTGTCATGGCAATGGAGTCCAGAGTAGATCGAATACCCTCTTCCCCTTCAGAGTAACAAGTGACCAGACAGAGTGAGTGAGCCAGCGGGTACCCGAAAGGCTGCCACTCGGCAGGAGGTTGCGGGACGACGGCTTCGTGAATAAATCCGGCAGGGCCAGGACCCTCGGATTCGGAATTGATTCTGGCAAATTCTGCATCATGCTGCCCGGGCCAAACTCGTGCGACTTGCTGCAGGGTTACTGAGAGTACCGCCACTGCTGTTATGGCTCATCTTATACATGGTTCCTGTGGTCGTGGAGCTCGGCATAAGCCGAGAAGTCGAGTTTTGACTGGCCATGGTGACATATTGCGAGGGCTGTTTGCTCCCATTTGAAGCGTTGACGTTGTATGGACTGGAAAAACGCGACGTCGTAGGTAAGAAGCTGGCACGCTTGCTAACTGAAGGGATCGGAGGATCAGCGATACGAGGCCCAGGCCTGTAGATATCGTTGGACCAGTCTTCTATCTGCTGGTTTCGAGTCCGTGTATCCGAGCTCATACTCGTTGTCTGAGCGGCGAATTTAGGCGCCAGGAACCATTGGAAGAGCAAGGCAAAAGCAAATTTGACAACGACAATAGAGAGAATGAAGATCAGGGAGACGTAAAGCACGACCTTGGACGCAATGCACCCGACGGTGTCAGTGTCGATGCTGCCCACTTTGATGATTTGTTCCAAGCACTTTCCAATCCTCTTCTGGTCACCGCTTTGAAGGTAGTAAGTGAGATCAACCCCGCGGACCGCGGGGTTCTCACGCAGCAAATCGAATTCATTGGGATATGAGACCTGCGACGTATTGAACCAGCGCAAAAGATCTAGGTCGAGAACGTTGCCCGAGTACACGGCCAAATTACGGCTCTTGTTCTTGGTGTCTTCCCAAGTGTAATAGACATCCCCAGAACTCCTCAAAGAATAGAATGGCGTACGTGCGGCTGAACTGGTATGGCAAGCCCAGCCAAGATAGTAAGAAACCGTCTCATTTGGCTCGGATGAACCATCCTGGTTGAAGGCTTGGCAGGGAAAGTACCAACCAAGATCACCATTCGAATTAGTGGGCACGCCGCCGCCATCCACAGCGGTGATAAGACCCTTGCAAGCACCGTTGACTTGCTGGAACAAAAAGCTGCCATCTTGGCCGCCGTACTTATGGGCAGATCATACAGCACATTAGCGTTAGCAGGAATGCCCTCAGCAGCAGCATGCTTGGAGTCTGTCAGGTCGTACGCTTCTCCGTGGAAAATCATGTAACCATCGCCAACCTCATTTACCTTCAAACGCAACGGAGGTGTACCGCAAACCGTAGCGGTGAAACCGAATGTCAAGAAACCGACAAAGGCAGCGATCATGAGAATGATACTGATGAGGCCGATTTTCTCTCGCCAAGCAGTACGCTGTTCCTTTTGAGGCATGCCAAAGCACTTGAGCACAAAATCCGGAACAAGACAACTAACGAGTGCGCAATAGGTCGTCCAAAGATCAGGTGGCCGCGCCGCATCCAATGCCTTTTGTCGCTGGGCCGATTTACTCCTGAGACACTCGACGAGAAGACGACCTCTTCTTCTTTTTCGAGCGATGGCGACTAGGCGCACGGTCCATAGGCTTATTGATGTTCCCATAATCCTTGGTCTTGATACTTATGCTGCGGGTACTATTGGTTTCGGCCTCACCGTCGCGATCGAGTAACGGGTCGTTTCCTGTAGCAGAGGGGTATGTTGACATTTGCTGTGATCGCTGGCGGTAATGGTAATCGCGATTTTCTCTGTCCACATGACGTCGCTCGGGCTTTACGAGATTCTTTTTACGTCTCACATCTCCGCCTCTTTCCATGCGCTCCTCGTCGGTGTCAGCTCCGCGCCGGTGGCTGTGTGAGTGTCGACGGTGTCGGCGATGTGAAGAGGGAGAGGATTGAGGGTCGTCGCTGTAGGCGCCGGTTTCAATGTCTCGGTGACGATGGCGGCGTGAGGGTTCGCGGAAGGCGCTGCGCTCATCTCGGCGCGGGGAGGCCTTGCCCGGCCGCTGCGGTAGAGACATTGGGCTTTCTGGGCGGTCTGGAGTCAGATTCGGGTTGGCGAGAGGGTGAGTCGTTGTCGCACTTACGTTTTGAAGGTTACGATCATGCACAGATGGTCAAAACAGTAGAAATGCTTTGAAGCGGGTTGTTGTTTTCTGTCTATCGGCGCATTTTCCCCAGCGATCAACCAGCCACGGCACCTCTAGTCTCCGTATGAAATGCGATGGGAGGGTGGCGTGAAAGGTCGACGGTCTGGATGACGGTCTCGGAGAATGAAGATCTTGTCTGGGGGCCTGATCTGGATCGAGGGACTAGTTGAGACTCCGTAAGATGTCGGCCGGTGCAACGAGAGCCGGGGGTGGAGAATAAACAAAGGTCCACACTCGGGTCCGAACAAGGACGAGAGTCGAGAAACCACACAATCACAGAATACTCCAAAGATCAATTTATTCACTTTGTCCTCACAGAGATGCCCACGAAGAAGAGAACGAAGTGAGACAGTGAGACAACGGTTCAGGTGGAGAGTCAGGGTCTCCAAGCCGGGTCACTTGGCACCAGCACTCGGAACATCCACGAGAAAGAGCACTAACACCAACAGCGCTACTACCACAAACAGCCCCTAAGACCTTGCATTCGCCTCCAGGCGGAACCGAGCTTCCCATTGCCCCTAATTCTGTCGCTAGGGGCAATGGCCGGGGTACACCACAACCCAATCAAGGATAGTAAAAACTGGGCCTAAGCCCAAAGGCAAATCACAGCGTCTCGAACTAAGCCAAAACTAAGCCAAATGAGGTTAAAGCCTGAATATTCCACTCGAATGTGAGGGGAAGATCAAGCCGACGGCTTATTTTTGCACCTTTTTTTCTTCTCATCACGGGGCTATTATTACTTACGCCATTCTACGATACATGGTCCCTTGGAACTCTTGGTACCAAAGGATGATTCCTCTGTCCTGAGCCCGATGCCCACGCCCAATATCGTCTTGTCCAGTATGATCTCTCTCTCAGGACCCACCAAGACCCGTTGACTCTGCAATTCGTCGGAATAGCCATTCTATTCGATACACCCTGTTGACAGTAATGCACTTCTCATAGTGGGGGCAACGTGAGCTTATAGCCCACGGTTCACAACCCCAATGTGGGTAGACTCTCTGGAGGCTCTCTTTTTAATCCACGGTGGCCTTTTTTCATTTCCTCTCTGGCCCTGTGGCCAAATTCGATATTTGTCGGGCTCGTGAATATGAGCTGCTAGTGGCTGTCCAAGTGGCTCCAGCATCAATTATTGCCATTGACAAAATAGAGCGTGCGCGTGCCTTGCTGCTATGTCGTCAGTCTCATGCGGCCTTACGACAGCGATGAGAGGCGTCATATCCTGGTGTGCCAAACCTACAACCTGAACCGTTTCGTAGAAGCTGTGAAAAAGACAAAGAGCTCAAATTCAACGGTCACTCCGATAGCACCCTCTTCCTCTACTCGAGTACCTCGCGATGCGATCGGCAGGCAATCCCTGCAGCACTCCGCCAACTCCAGATCATCATATACTCCTGTCATAATGTTCAAAATCTTCCAATGTAGCTTTTATTTCAAGGCAGTCCAATCACACCATCCAATTTGTACATGTGTGTTAGGCACCTAGTCCAAATCCGACCGTCCAACCACCCCCGACCGGAAGCCCGAGGAATCACCCACAAACAACAAGCGCCCTCGAACTTTTGGGGATTCTTTGTGCTGGTTATGCCCTTGTCGTGGGGGTCTCATCAGGCCCAATCACTTACGCAGGGAAGTGGTAACAATCTTGATTAATACTCCATACTCGATGATGGAAAGAATCAGTTCACCTCCAGCAAGAAGGAAGACAACTCCGACGGAACTTGGTTCGTGCGGCACCGGAATGCGCCACTGGCGAGGGGCTATTTCTGGCGACTTTACACTTCGCTGCCTGCCATGAATCGGGGAGATTCGATCTTCAGACTTCGAATTTCCAGATTTAAAGGAACCTTGGAAATCTTTGCTTTCAAAGACCGCTTTCAATTCTCGAATCTCCTGATACTGTCCAGCAAGGAGATCTCCGGCCCACTTGGGCCGTGCGAGTATGGGACAGTCCCAGCACCGGGACGACAAACTCAATTCCACCCTTTGCCATGGTAGGGATGCTCAAGATGCTCAAAGATAAAGCATGGCGTGACTCCAGTGTCAATTACCCGGTGACTCCCAAGTCCGTCCATGTCATGTATCCAGACGTCTGCGGTGTCAGCTTAGGGTTCGCCGCACTATTAATACATACCATGTACCCAAAGTCAGGTACTGACAGGGTGGAAATGCAGGCGTGGCTGCAGGGTATGCCGGAAATGCCGGGACGTTCGTTTCCGCTCGCAGGCTGCATTGAATTCCCCGTTTTGACTAGCACGATGCGAGGATGTTGTAGAGTTGTGCCCCAGCGTCGTCTCCACACGATCGCCGAGCTCCACTGAGCGCATGGCCATAGGATGTTCGGTTCGGCGGGCTGGGGTCGCCAAATATGGAAGCGAATGGAACCAGGTGCCGATACGGAGGTTGTCTCGGTTGACCGCTAGATGGATCGAGCACGGGGGCTATATAGAGATGTGGCCGTTCGATGTCTCCACATGTTTGTAAGTGGATCATGCCGCACAAGAAATTGCGATCAGGCTTTGGTCCCGTGTTATACGAGCAGGACGGCGACCCTAAAATAGCGAGGGACTAGCTCCACTCGGAGTCGTCTGACTCGGTCCCTAGGGGCTGTTTCCTTAACGCCGACTTGTGTTAAAAGACATGAAAAGCAGAATACTCTGGCCTAATTACAGGGACGGTCTAGGCACCGGACTTGAAGTACCGTGGCAACCAGTAAATAGTACGGTCCTCCCAGCTTTATCAATCAATAGGAAGAAACTAGCGACTAGCAACTCCAAGTGGGGGAGCCTGAAAGTGGAGGCCGTGATCTTTGTCGCTGTTGGCTGAAACACTACTTTTCTGCTAAACTTCCCCCCCTCCCTTCCCTCGCTTTATTCAAGTCCTTCGCTCAGGCTTACGGTTCACCCTCGTTCAGGATTCGTTTGTGTAAGTACCGAAGTGATAGACACTACTCATCTCGTTCATGACGAAGTTGCTAATTAGCCGCAGTCTTC
The DNA here is from genome assembly GCF_028827695.1 of Penicillium maclennaniae. Lineage (NCBI taxonomy): Eukaryota > Fungi > Ascomycota > Eurotiomycetes > Eurotiales > Aspergillaceae > Penicillium > Penicillium maclennaniae. The sequence goes on along the minus strand of NW_026623216.1, from coordinate 2,526,358 downwards.
GGTCCACAACTGGGGCTACCCGACCCCGACTGAACCCTTCCGTCTCCACGGATCATTGGAACTCTCATTGGAACCCAGCATCCTTCTTTCCATTGTGAGATAAAGCTGAGAGCTTCTGTCGTTTCATATTCTCTATGTCGGCGCAATAAGAAACCTCGCATTCTCTCCCGTCGCTGACTCCGCATCCCACTCGCTTTCCCCTCAAACGGCCGACAGTCGTTACTCGCACTAGCACACGATGGCTGCTCATCTCATACCCGAGCAGCCCATCCCGTCGCCTCCTGCAGCTTACCTTCGTTCTTCCCCCCCTTTTCCTTCGGACCAGAGCACGGCTCGAACAACGCCTTGTCGGCCCCAGAGCCTACAAATCACTCGACCGATGCCTGGAGAGTCTCCAGATTCGCCCGTCATCCAGCATTCCCCTCGATCACCTGTCAAAATAGACAATGGGATGGAGCTACCACTGGCCTCAAGCGCCCGCATTGAGAATTCACATGACGGTCGTCGAACGCCTCAGATCGAGCTTCCCGAGTTCGCGGTCATGTCCATCGAAGACCCCGCGGAGCCGAAGCAGGCATGGAACCCTTCATTCCCGCCAAGACGGGACTCGAATCAGACCCCGCACTATAGGCCCCAACATCCATATGGCCACACGCCCGCCAGTAGCGGCTCTTGGTCTGTCGTAGACAATAAACTCAAAAACGAGACCAATACCAATTCCAAGAAGAGCGCGTCGTCGCTGGAGCGTGAGAGGGAAAGCCACAATAGCTCTTCCCGCGGCAGCTTGGAAAGCGTCGCCCAGACCTCGGACAGCTATGAACCTCTTCCGTATCATCACCAGCAGCTTGAAAACCAACAGGCCGCGCGGGCATCCAGAATTGCCGTGAGCCCGGCCGACAATCCATCTGCCTCAACGGGAAATCTGGCTGTGAGAAAACCTCGCCTTTCTCGGCCCTTATCACAGTACTCTTCCGGTGGCTCTGATGTAGGCGGCGGTAATCATCGACGCAATCTGTCAGCCTCGCCATACTTGCATGCGCGTTCTCCTTCACGAAACTCTACATCTCCCGATCCTCGTCCTCTGTCTGTTCTTAATCTTCTAAACACATCTTACCCTCAGCCAGGTCCTGTGGTCACTTCATTCGACAACTCACGCCTCCAGTCGTCTGTTGGTAATAGCGCATCATTGCTGAGCCACAAGCAGACATTCGAGATGTATCTGGCGAATGTCAAGAAAACAGATGAACCAGCTGTGCAGTACGAATTTGCAGTCTTCATGATCAACTCGATGCGCGAGATGCCAAATGTCGACCTGGAAGACTCCAGCTCAATCACTCGCCAAAGACTCTCGCGCGAAGCCAAGTCCATTCTCCAGCGCCTCTCCGACCGCAGCTACCCATTCGCGCAGTACTATCTCGCAGACGGCTATGCATCAGGTTTATTCAGCAAGGGCAAAGAAGACTACGATCGTGCATTCCCGCTCTTTTTAGCCGCTAGCAAACACGGTCATGTCGAAGCTTGCTACCGCACTGCATTGTGCTACGAGTTCGGGTGGGGCTGCCGAAGGGACGGCGGGCGCGCTGTTCAATTCTACCGTCAAGCCGCGTCTAAGAATCATCCGGGTGCAATGCTCCGCATGGCTAAGGCGTGTTTAGCAGGCGATATGGGTTTAGGAAAGAGATACCGTGAAGGTATAAAGTGGATGAAGCGGGCAGCGGAGTCGTCTGACGCTCAGTACAACTCCGCGCCGTATGAACTTGGCGTAATGCATGAAGCAGGCTTTGGCGACGACGTGTTCCCTGACCCATCCTACGCCGCGCAGCTGTTCACGAAATCAGCCGAACTGGGTCATGACGAGGCAAATTACCGAATGGGCGATGCCTATGAGCATGGGAAACTCAACTGTCCCCGCGATCCTGCTCTAAGCATCCACTTCTACACCAGTGCCGCGCAAAACGGCCATCCATTGGCAATGATGGCCCTTTGTGCCTGGTACCTCGTTGGGGCGGAGCCAGTTCTCGAGAAAGACGAGAATGAAGCCTACGAATGGGCCGTACGCGCTGCTGCCACAGGTCTGTCTCACGCTCATTATAGGTCTCACTCCAGCTAACGCGTTTTACCACAGGTCTCGCAAAAGCCCAATATGCAGTCGGCTACTTCACGGAAATGGGCATCGGCTGCCGACGTGATGCCCTCGAAGCAAACGTCTGGTACGTCAAAGCCGCCGATCAAGACGACGAACGCGCCAAGCACCGCATCGCCACTATCCGAGCTGCAGCGGACGGCGCAAGTTCAACCGTCCCAACCAAAAGTAGCGGCCGCCTCAGGAGATCGGAACCCAAGGACCAAGGTACGTCCTACGTACCCGTTTCAGAAATATCAAACCTAGACCAGAACTAATATGACCAAGAACCCGAAAAGCCTAAGCAAAAGCGCTTCGTCATATTTTGAAATCTACATTTTTCACCACATATTCGCATCTACAGCTCCTTGAACGCTGTAAAACCCTCACAATTAGACTCCCTCGACAGACTGATATCCCCGACACGTCACTATCACCACCGCCGTTACCGTCTCATCCACTTGATTTACTCAATCCCACGCCACAAAAATCAAGCTCCGATCCTGGGCGTTGACCTTCCTATTTCCTGTCCCCTGCATAATCACAAGATACTCATATCTATAATCACCGTTGCATTTCCCGGTCGGTCTGGCAATTCACCATCCTCGAGCAGCCAGTTTTGGTGAATAGCGCTCTCTTTACTCGCATTTTGATTTTTGGGAAAGTTGCAGACCTCTACGAGGCTCCACGTGAGGGAACAGGCGTTCTTAATGATTCAATGATAATTTCGTTTTTCCGGACACAGTTCCATGTTGTAATTTACACAACGATATGTCTTTTTGGACTATATATGGGTGCATGTAACTCCATCTCTTATAAATTCTGACCTCCCTTCCCCAAAATATGGAGATACTCTTTGATTGCGGTAGGCCAAGCCAGAAAAAACTTTGTTGTTCAACCGATTCAACTCACTTAGTAAGAAGGCAAAGCTTGAGAGGTGCTGAAGAGTAATTTAGGGAGACGATATGATCACCCAACGCAGAGTATTATGTCTATCCCGGTGAGACTTGGTGTCACGCTACAATCGACTTTCTCAATCCCATCTATACCCCCCATCGACTCGTGGTCTCAAATGTCCAAATATACCTAGGCGTAGAGCACAAGGTCTATCTACGTCAGATAAGGGCATCACACAGAATGCCTTGATTCTACCGCAAGACGATCCACACAAAGTAATAACGAGTAATATTCGATATGAAATGCCGTCCGCAAGCTCCGAGCAGGGTCTCAGGAACTGCCCCACAGGAGCTTCTGCCTGGAAGTCTCCACTTGGCGCTTTGTTGCCTGGCGCTACTCAGGCAGCAGCCCCCAAATTGGCCTGCATCCTCAGGCCGACACAGGATTCCCTTATTCAAAAAGCCACCCATTTCACGGGATATTCAAGTCGCTCTTCATCTTCCTTCAATAATCCCGTCTCCTTCCATCTTTTATGCGGATCTTTTACATTGAAGCCCTGTCAATCCCCAATTCCCCTTAAACCGTCCTCGGATCGCGCTCTTCTTTACACACAACACCCACGTCTTTATTCCGACTTTATTGATTACTGGCGCCATGGCTCCACGATCTTTCAAGAAACTCGTCGTCGCTGTCAGCGGGACCTTTCCCGGCTACAAGCAGGGTCAGTTCCCTCTCAAATCAACCACGAAGATCTAGCCCCACATGGTCGATCGCTCGCACCATTGAGATGATACTGACTCCTATCCTGCAGCTGATCTGAAGAGCCTTGTTGAAGGCCACGGCGCTACATTCTCTGGCTCCGTTGTGGAGTCATGCACGCATCTCATCACGACTGAAAAGGATGTGGAAAAGAACACCATGAAATGTGAGTTTCGCTCATGCCAACTCTAAGACTTGGCATTAACAAACATCAGACAGAGCTGCTTGTGAAATGCAGTCTTGTCAGGTTGTTTCTCTCGACTGGTTGCTTGATTCACTCAAGGCGAGGAAGCCACTCGCTGAGGGAAAGTACATCATGGGCTCTGGTTCTGGCCAAAACGAATCCGATCAGGACGTGCTGGAGGATGCCGAGGATACGAAGACTGTTATCCAGATAGACTCGACGAATGGTGCTCCAAATAATACAGCAACTACCATGAAGAAGTCAAAGATTGGCGTTCAAAACAACCTCCCGACCGGTACCAAGACAAATGGGAAGGAGAACGCCCAGGCCTCAGGCAAGAAGCGCGGCTCCGCATTACTTGATAGCATGGAGGAAGATGCAAGCAAGAAGACCAAGGATGCCCAAAAGTCTGGGTTCAAGAACCTTAGCATCCCCGTTGATGAAGGTTTCCGTCGAATGGAAATCCAACACAAAGGTGAAGCTGCCCTCTCAGCGTTATAATTCGCCCGTCAAACTGACCGATGCATCATCTCAGATCCCCAAGTCTACGTCGATGATACAGAGCTCATATGGGATGCAACCTTGAATCAGACAGTGGCTGCTCAGAACAACAATAAGTTCTACATCATCCAGCTGCTTTCCGTATCCGGCGGCAAGAATTACTTCACCTGGACCCGATGGGGCCGTGTTGGTGAGTATGGACAGCATGCCTGTCTGGGAAGCGGTAACCTGGAGGAGGCAATCGGTCACTTCAAGAAAAAATTCAAGGACAAGTCGGGTTTGAACTGGGAGAACCGACTTGACCCCCCGAAGATGAAGAAGTACACCTTCATCGAGCGCAATTACGAAGAGGACGACGAAGAAGAGGAGAATGTGATCAAGAAGGAGGAAGGCGAAGATAGCAAATCTGGAATTGAGAGTGCTCTATCTAAGCCCCTGCAGAACCTCATGAGCTTCATCTTCAACAGCGATCACATCAACTCGGCCTTAGCGTCCATGTCATATGACGCAAAGAAGTTGCCATTGGGAAAGTTGTCAGACCGGACGCTCAAGAATGGATTCACAATTCTGAAAGAACTATCTGAGCTCATCGCGGATCCGAGCCTGGCAGGGTCCAAGTACGAAACAGATTATGCGACCGTGTCCGAGCACCTTAGCGACCAGTATTTCACCACCATCCCACACGTCTTTGGTCGAAACCGACCGCCTGTGATCAACTCGGACGCCCAGATTAAGAAGGAAGTTGAGCTTCTGGAAGCTTTGACTGATATGGATGTCGCCAATGAAATCATGAAAGATTCCCGAGAGGCTGATGAGATCAACCAACTTGATCGACAATTCCAAAGCCTCGGAATGGAAGAGATGACCCGGCTTGATCACAAGTCGAGTGAATTCGCTGAGCTGTCCAATTATCTGTCGAACTCACGTGGCCAAACACATCATCTTCGCTACCAGGTCATCGATATCTTCCGCATTGAGAGACGGGGTGAGAATGATCGCTTCAACGCATCTGTCCATGCAAATCTCAAGAACAGTGACCGTCGACTTCTATGGCATGGCTCCCGAAGTACGAACTTTGGTGGAATCCTCAGCCAGGGTCTACGCATTGCCCCACCAGAAGCTCCCGTGAATGGTTATATGTTCGGCAAGGGTGTGTATCTCGCAGACATGTCCAGCAAGTCTGCCAACTACTGTTGTCCGTATAGCAGTGGAAACATGGGATTACTTCTGCTTTGTGATGCTGAGCTCGGGGACCCCATGCTTGAGCTGGTCAACGGTGATTACAATGCGGGTGAAAACGCCGCCAAAGAGGGCAAGATTGCCACCCTGGGAAAAGGTGAAAGCATCCCTGCGGGATGGAAGGATGCAGGCTGCCTGAATCCGGCTTTACAGGGTGTCAAAATGCCCGACGTCAGCAATGGTACTGCGCACAGAGACGATGGGGCCTGGCTGCAGTACAACGAGTACATCGTCTATGATGTAGCCCAAATCCGCCAGCGATATTTGTTCTACGTTCACATGCAATAGCATGTCTGATTCCAAGATCCACAGCATGTTCAAGGAGTTTTCGGATTACAGGTAGGCATTGCGGCGGAGTCTGTTTCAAAAGGGAATCACCCACGCTTCAAGGTATCAATTGAAGCCGTTGGTAGCTATTTTGATTTCCTTACTTGTATGACAATCGGAATGGAAGCTAGAAGAATCTTGATTTTGAAGTGCAGTATCCCGCGTAGCTCACGCCCTTGCCTAGCTAAACTCCACCCCCAAAATCCGACCATCAGTCCACCGCTGAACATGGTTCCTATCCCCGAATCTATTTCCGTTTTTTCCCCATCAACCCCTACAATTCGCCTCCTATCTCCGATAATACTGCTCCATAATCCAAATCCCCTTTGATCATCGTCGCCTCAGCGCCTATTTCCTTGCAAAGGTCCCCAAACCCATCCCCCTTGTCCGGCAAAACACAATAACCTTTCGCTGAGCACCATCTCCCAGATGCAGCCTCACAAACTTGAATGTTATCCCTTGAAACAGTATCTTTGCAGTTCCAGATAGAGTATTTGATCTCGTGGTCCGCTTGGATGGTACATGCGAAGTAGACGGTGCCGTTCGAAGACATTGGGTGGAAATCGCCGTCTTTACAGGCCATTGAGCATTGATTGTTGCTACCGCATTCTTGATTGGCTTTCAGGTATGCGGGTTTGGCACTGTTTGTCGTGTTGGTGGTATTGGTGAAAGGGATTGCATGGGTGAGGGTTCAGAAGGGGAGGAGATGAATGAGATAGAGATACATTTTGTCTAAGCCAGTATTAGGATTGACGGATTCGCAAAAGGAGGCAAGTTTCGAACCTCTTTTAAGTTGTGCTTTCGTCTTGTGATGGAAGCGTGTTATCTCATGCGGTACTTTTTCATATTTTGATGCGATTTATTGTAATGACGAAATGCAAATCACCCCTTTCAAGAATCCGGGGTATGAAACGCAGTCAATGGCACCCCAAAATACTGTTGCAGTCTCTATTAGCTCCAGCCATTCCCGGGCCATCGTTCTAGGGGGCTTGATTTGCGGATCTTTTCTAGAAATAAACTTCGGTCCGGACAGAATGCTCAATACCTAGAGGTGATAGGGTTTTTTTACTCATCTCAGGGCTGGAACGCGGGCGGACCCTAAGCCGGGAGCTTAAATTTGCCAAGCTTTGTGTGGTGTGTGGTTCACTCATTCACTGAATCAAGGGGTTCATCGGGGTTTTGCTGATCGCCCAAAGTATGCGACGCTAAGAGAGCTTGGCGAGGTCCCTTATGACATCATTGCGTAGCAAAAGTCAGCTTCATGTGGTATGGGAATGTGTCTAAACTTGCAATGCATCCTCCAGCCAAATGCTGAGAGTGGTCGCTTTACGTTAGTACTACATCTGGCTTTCAAATTCTTATTTTTTTTTTGAGTTCTGTTTGACGTCTGATTATTCATGCGCGTTGCAATGATCTAGGGAAATAAGACCATGATGAGTAGAGAACAAGGACTACATCCAGCTCAGTCTTACTCAAGCGTCTACTTTGCATAGCAAGGTTTCAAAGAGTACTTAAGACCCCCATTGCTCCTGATTGGCGATGGAAATCGATGAATGGTAAACGTGAGGTAGATTCGAGCAGACTGGTGAACGGAGCAAGATGGGTGAAAACAGGGCGAGAAATGCAAACCCTGATGTCAAACAAGACCCTTAACGTGTAGGACTACAAATATATCACTTCGTAATATAAGTGTACGCCTGTCGCTTTCCCATGCTTCATTGACTGTGGCGTTGTCTTCACTTCCACTGATAAAACATATACGTTTCTTCTTACTTTCTATCACCAGATTGCTCGAGAAGAGGCTGCTCAGGGTTTCAAGGAATAAAATAATGTGGAGACAACGCGGAAATGAATCCATGTGCAAGCAAAACAGAGTATTCACAGTGACTCGATGGACTAAGGAGATACATTGGAAAGTATATGATTTATGCCTGGCGGCGACTCTTCCAATGTACATGATCGCATTGAGACCGTTAGCCAACCTTTCAAGCCGGTGCAAAGCATCGCTCCCCAATGAGCAATTTCATTATATGCATATTCCTCCTTTGTGCAGCGTCAAAGATAGCTCTTCCACCTTCGTCATAAGGACAAGAGTGGGAGGACGAGGCTGATGGAGTGCATCCCGGTCAATAGCATCGAAGAAGGCTAGGGGAACTCTCCGGACCGCGATTTACCTGTTGCGTAAGGCTCGGAACTCTGGTGTTCAGACAAAGTTGATGAGTTTGTTGAAGTAAGCTGCGGGGACTGATGTCTCCTTGAAAAGACAGAAAGTCCTCATCTAGCGATGGAATGCAATCAGTAGGTGAACAGGATTGTACAAGCGATCACACACAACATGGGAAACATCCTTCAGTACAGACGCCAAGCTACCCTGAGAGGAATCTTGCACTTTGTGCGCACAAAGATACATTCAAGGCAATTAAAATATTGTCAAATTAATGAATATGATAGTCTTAGAGTCGGTAGAATTGAGCCGAGGTAGTTTCCGGTTTGTCAGGCTGAAGTCACAATGCAGACATTTTCACTTCCTCGTGTCTGACCTCCTCCCCCTCCTCCCACGACTCGTACGGTTATCCTTTCAGCTACAGCATAATCGTGGTTCTGTAAGTCGGCCTCATTCCATTTGCAACACAATGATGGCCGCCAATCGTCCCACTCCATCGCCGCGTTCATCATCCGGCACCTTGACCTCAAACCGGGCTGGTGAATATTCACCGTTAACCATGACCAACCGCCAAATACTCTGCGGAAGAACCTGGTACTGGGACTGGGCGACAAATAGCCACATCATTCTTCATCCAGACGGAACGGGCGAAGTAAGTTCATCCCGACATCCCCTCTCAAAGTCACTGACAATCCCCAGTTGACATGCGCCAGTGGCAACACTGTCTTTATCGCCGTGGAACTCAACTGGGCCCCGCGCAGCGCCATCGACATGCCAACAACGACCGGTTCCTTCAGTGCTGATGACCCGATAACCTTGGGAAAGTGCAAGATCGGCATCGTTCTCAGCAAGCGCCCTGTGGTGAACTCTGGATACTTCGGTGTCGGTGATAGTACTTGGAGCGACGGTTTGCTTCTTGACAATGCGTTCAGGGAAAGACAATTTACAATCACACTTGATCAGGGCAGCTTTATATCCGGTGCGGATATCAAGTGGAAGAAGGTCAAGGACCTCTGGGGTGCGCCGAGATTCAGGTACAAGATGACGATGGATCCGTCGCCTTACCCGGCACGAAAGGATTGGGTAGACCCGGGCTCGGTGGAGGCATTGGGTTTCTGGAACTGGAATGTGTTCTGTGCTGAGAAAGACGACCTCTTCGTACCGAAGAAGGAAAAGAAAAGAAAAAGAAAAGAAGAAGTCGTTCGTGGCGAAACTGTGGGGTTTTCTGAAGAGAATGAGGGTATGAAAGAAACATCTTCATGTTGATTTTCCTGGAGTGAAGAGCAGCCTGGCTCGACAGATAGACACATCTATCAGGTACCTCAGTACAGAATATGCCAGGCGCTTTAGATTCTCATGTGGCTTCTCATTTCTTGCAGTTCGCTTTCCTATCACATATTCGAAACGTCCTTTCAGCCCAGATTCAGTGGACTATTACAAGAATTAAAGCAACGGAAGGTATAGCTGGTATGAAAAAGCTCAAAGCGATCTCATAAATCACTGTGCCGAAGATGTCAGAAACATCGAAAATACAGAAGTTTGATATTCTAGGGATTGTGGTCCGATTATCTAATCGAAGGAGTGCATGGTGTGAGCAAAGTTCCCACGATATGAGAACTGGCGAATGCTGAACCCAAGAGCAACTACGTGCAGTAAGACCCCACGCCTGCGCACTTGATACTGGATGCAAATTCGCTTTCATGACCGCTATACCCACTCCAAGTCTTGGCCTTGCATAGACCATGTAGATCTCAGGGAGATATGGGGGACTCTCTATGCATAGAAAGATTTTCCTCTGCAATCATTCTTTGCATCCATTCTAAAGGTCTTTCACTTTTCAATGGCTGGGCCGTCTATCGTGAGCCGTTATCATGCAACGCCTGTGTATACTCAGTACCTGGCTCTGACTTTATCACTGTCTTCGTTGCTGCAGACTTCTAATATAAATAGCAACCATTTAGTGCTGTCCATGTCAAATCTCTCATTCTCGTGTGGTTCTTCTGACTTCACTGGCTCCGCCCTAACGATCAGTTGTTGGGAGTACGTAGTCACCGGGGTCTGAACTACTTATAGTGCCAGCGCCACAAGATCCACTCACTGCCCCGTGAATTGGCAGATAAGAGCGGTTTTCACGGCACTTTGAGTCAAGATGTGGGTCTACGTGGAACGTTTGATAATTCTTGAAGCTCTCTAATTACGGGGCAACCAAGCCACGACAAGATGTTTAGATAGAAGGTCACGAACAGGTTCACAAAACAAGATTTAACCTGAGGTAGAACGTGAAAGAGAAACAAAAAAAAGCCTCATTCCAAAACAACAATGCAAATCATGACCATCCGAAAATATCTAGTTCGATGCACAGCTCCCACTCGGCGCGAAAATAACATCATCAATATAAACCCGGCCCGTCACCGAATTATCTTCAAAGTCACACGCAGCAACAATACTCAAGCGATCCTCGGATCTTTTCGGGGTATAGCTTCCGGTCACAGAAACCCACTTGCCAAAGTCCGACACGAACTCAGTGGCAACCTGGCCGACAGTCGCATTGCGGCCCATATAGACGTAGACAGAACAGTAACTGGCGCCATCCTCGGGGACCTGAACCTCCGCACTGAAGTCGTATTTTGTTCCACGCTTCAGATTCTCGAGGTTCTGAGAGACGGTGTTGCCGCCGTTGTCGATGGCAGTTTGCAGGTTGCTACCTACAATCAGTACAAAACCACTATGCTGAATCGAAAAATGAACTTACAGATAGTATTCACCGCTGTAAGCGCTGGTCGCATTGCTCACAGTCGCGACGTTGACGGCAGATGCGCGCCACGGGAACAGAGCGCCAGATTCGAAGGATGGGTTGACCACCGCGTTGCTGGCTGAAAGAGACATGATGGATAATGCGGAAAGTGGCAGGTGTTGTTTCGTTATCGTGTTATTTTGATTGTGTTATTGAAACAAATCCAAGAAATCGACGACAAGCTTTATAGAAAAAAAAATCTCCGGCAACAAGCTCACGCCGCTTACACGATTCAAGACATTTGAGACAGGGCGCGGGGTTTGCCGACAGCCGTCAGGGTCGACGCGGCACATTGTAATGCAACGCAACGTTATTTCCGAACCTTTCTGACCGCATTGGCCTCTATTTCGTATAAGCAAAGCTCTTCAAGGCGTCCTATCAGGTTTCAGTTCATAGACTAAAATCTGACGGTTGGAACATGGCCTGTCGAGGCCCATTGTGGTTGGACGCGTGCCTTAGGCCGCCCGTCTGAGAAAGGAAGAGGTTACGGTTACAAACCCTGCTCAGGGTTCATCAAAGGCTACTTGCCAGTGCTATTTATGGAACTTGCACGCTGTTGAACCCCCTGTAGGGGTTCTCCTTCTCAATACCCTAAGCACGTCACCCGGGCTGTGCTAAGACTGTGGCGCATCCCATAAGCCTTCATGGGCTGATCACGGGGTACATCAATGTCTGGACTCTTCCCGGTCTATTGTCGGAAGTTTGAGGTATCGTGATCTGTAGGGCTACCCTCCCCCCAGCGCTGATCGGATGCCTAATGCAACCGAGTTTTCAGCTTTGCACAGCCGAACCGCGATGCTACAGCGAATTCGTAGCATTGAAGGTAAAGGTCCTGAAGATCAACTTCTAGATCTCGAGGTCGCATTTCACTGACTGTGGATTTTTGCAACATGCTGAGCGCTCACAAGTACTGCCGTCGCTTTAAAGACCAAAGCCAGGCGAGAGAATTCTCTTGACTCGAACACAGGGGGAAAAGAGAAAACTTCGCACCGAAAGCAATATATAGTCATTGTTCGGCTCTAAAAGCGTCTTAGCAGGCAGACCTTTGACAGCCCGAATACTGTAGAGGCCTACCTCGGAGAAGTATTGTTTTTTTTTTCTCACTTCAATGCGGAGGCCTCCAACCACGGCTCCAATCTGCCCATCCATCCCTTTCAGGCAACAAGCGATACGCTAACCTATTCAGGAAAAGAGCCATCGAGTCTAGCCCGATTGATCAATTCATAGCCTACGCATGCCATGTCTGGACATTTGAGCGATGAAATCCACCTGACATATATTCATCGCGATCAGAGAGAATTTGGGGTAAATAGAAGCAAATATAATACCTCAGAATTCAATTCCAGTTCTTCACTTCTACCGAGTTGCTTCTAACCACACCTTTCAGCCTCGGCCACAACAAGAGCCTCAGCACTCAACAGTCGCCGAAATGCCGGGCCTCAAAGAAACCCCAACCACAACCATAACCATAACCCCAACCACCAAAGCAGCCATCTGCATTATCGGCTCTTTAAACATCGACTTCGTCACCAGCACCCCGCGTTGCCCAGGGCCCGGCGAAACGCTAACAGCAACCTCCCTTACGGTGACAGCGGGCGGTAAAGGCGGAAACCAAGCTGTCGCATGTGGCCGGGCCTCGTTCACCTCAAAGCACAGCCAGGATGTATCGGTCAGCATGATCGGCGCGGTCGGCGCCGACGATGTGTACTACAGCACACTTCTCAAGCCAGCGCTCGAGGCATCGGGCGTCAACACCTCGCACATTGAGGAATCTCCGGACGCGCAAACGGGGTCAGCGAGTATCATTGTCGAGGAAGAGAGTGGGGAGAATCGAATTCTAGTTGTTCCTGGTGCGAATCATGCCGGGATGATGGGGGATGTGGAGCAGATTGTCACTGCTGTCAAGGAGACAGGGGACGTCAAGTTGGTTGTGATGCAGGGTGAGATCCCTCGGAAGACAACACTGGGATTGTTGGAGTATTTCAACGGCGGCGTCTCGGGGTCTGATCGAGCCCATGTTATTTTTAACCCGGCGCCTGTATTCCCGGACGGAATTCCGATGGCGGCGTTGAAGGGGACTTCTGTTCTCATTATGAACGAGACGGAAGCCATTCAGATGTCAAGATCTATTGCTGGGCTGCCGATTGGGGATGTACCTACCGACTTGGATGACTTGAAGCCCGAAGAGTTGGCGCCGAGTTTCCATGAGATGGCGCATGTGCAGATTGTGCTGATTACGCTTGGGTCAAAGGGGGTTTATTTTTCGACTAGGAGTGGGAGGACTGGGGCTGTAAAGGGGGTCAAGGTTGCAAAGGTACTTGATACTACTGCTGCGGGGGATACATTTGTGGGTATTTCTCAACGGAGTTGGCGAGGTTTTTGGCACAGGGTGCTTCGTTGAAGGAGTTTGATGCAGAGATTGAAAGTGCTGTGCAAAAGGCGAATGCTGCGGCGGCGAGTACGGTTCAGCGCCGAGGTGCGGCGCAGAGTATCCCCTTTGCGTATGATATGGAATGACACGATTAGAGTTGAGGTATTAGGTATCTGCTACACACGTGGAAATGGGTTTCTTTTATCATGACATGATAGAATTAGTTGCATGATCATCCGTTTCCTCATCATACCGCGCCATTCTCCATACCGACCGAAGTTCTTCTGTTTCTTGTTCCAGATTGATCCCCGTGGTCGCTGTTATTCTCCGTAGTCGTTCTAGGAGCACAGCCTGTTGAGACTCGTGCGACATGTCTCTTGCGATAGACAAAAGACTCGCAACTAGTATCGGATCCCATTGCTCCGGGGAGTCATTGCTAGCGGCGATTCCAGCGATGGATTGGGCGTGCCAGATATGCGAAGTGAAACATCGGGGACCGGGTAGTGACTTTAGTAAACGTGGTTTATGCGTCAATAATAGGAGTGAAGTAATGTGGTAGACGGCGTTGGCGACCAGCGCCATTGGCGTTGTGAAGATGAGAATTGGGAAGGATGAGGAGTGGTGGGGATCGATCTGATCCGCTTCGCCGCCACGAATGTCGACTATTTGTTGGGCGTCAACCGGGCGCTCATTGTACCATTTCTGACAGTCCGTCCAGAGAAAAGTCCATTGGGATAGAAAATGGGACTGTCGCAGAGATGGTAACGCTGCTAATTGTGGAGAGCCGGCAGTCTGAGGAAAATTCACGTCTGGGGCTCCGTATATCAAGGCCAGGGAGTGACCGAGGAGACAGAGAGCATGATCATATACTCGATGGACGCTTCGACAATGCAAATCTAGTCGAGAGGCGTGTATTGGCGAGCCATCACGATGAAGAAAGGAATGAAAGGCTATTAATGGGGCCTTGGAGGTGACGATGGAGGATGCGAGGTCTGGGAAATCGTCAGTATGTTCCAGTGAAAATGATTTCAAGTTGTGGATGAATACCAAGTCGGAAGTGTAGCCAAAATAACGCTTCACCCAGGTCTTCTGTCAGAGACATTGGAGACAAGTAATTGTCCGCTGAATCAAGCCAACTTTTCCATCGATGAAGGCCGGATGGCAGAAGATCTTGCAGGAGAAGTATGGCATGACCTGCCTGTTTTACCAAATCAGGCTGGAATTCCAAGCTTTCTTCGGCCATCTTGCGAAATTGAATGCTATTACTGATGTCTTCTTCATGATAGTGGTGAGATCCAGAGAGAAGCGATCTTTGGCCAGCGGATAGCGCGAGAATGGCTGCCTGCAATGGTCTATTGGACCGCGAAAGGAGCAATGTCTGCACTCCAAAGGCACATTCGGGGTCCCCAACGTCAATCCAAGGACCAATGTGATAGCGGAAGTGCCGAAGCAAGTCAGTCTCTCGGCAGCTATGAGCCGTGGTCGGTCGCCTTGGGATCTGCCGGGGGCTGGTGAGGAAGCTCAGATATTCCGGAATGGGATGGGTTCCAGACGTTCCTCGTGATGTGGCATCCAGGAAAACGTCTGGCGTGTCTTGTAAATTTGATGGACCGGCTGCGAATCCGATCGATACATTTGACGTTAACATGTTGTCGATGGGAACCGCGGTGCGGCTTTCCCTAACACTCTGATATGCAGGTTCATTCACGCCACTGGAAGGTTGTTGAGGGGCCACGTGGGACACGGGCGTTATTTTATCCAGCTGCTGGAAGGATTCCTTCCTCAATGCGAGTGGAGAGTCATCGACGAACTACGCCTCGAAACATCAGCACCGTCTTCCAATTCTTCCCCCATTGAGACCTACCGTGATGGCATCATACAGCTGGCCCGTCCTACCGCCCGACGCCGCTCCAGAGCGCGAGGGAACGAAGGTAAGATCAGCACCGTAGTTACAAGTGAATCCTTTGACTTCACAATTGGCACATCGCGGCTTCTGCTCATCGCCTGGAGACAGTCAGTACAGCGCCCAAAAGTGGCACTCAACACATACATTTTCTCCGCCTCTTGCGGCACGTCAGACAGCCCGTCCTGACCCTCTGCTTGCCTGCAGGTGTGGGCTTCCTAGGCATGGTCTATGGCATGCATGACCCCAGGATGTTGGAGAACAAAAAAAGAGCGGAGCCTCCAGTGTCCCGAAGAGCCAAAGACCGGCGGTTTCCGAGTTTGGTGGGTCCGCCCAAAGAGCCACACTCGACGCGGCTTGAACCGCGTTTCTATTATGTTTGGGAAGCTTGACTCTTTAACGCCACCCGCGACATCGAGACACTACGGGGTCGATCGTGAGTAAATCTTGGAGGTCTCATACGTGAACATTGAACGTTCAGGATTCATCGTGGATCGTCATACGTCATTGCTATTCTCTAGACATTACTCGGGTATACTTCGCCCAGCATTTTTAAATTATCCTGATGTTCAAAGGGTCTCAATGTACTGAGATCCCTCCTTCTTCTCCAAATCACGACCTGTCGCACATCCCATTCGCTCAACGAACGCGGTCAGGCCGACATCGCGCTGTGCTTCGCGAAGCAACTCGGCGTCCTGTTCGCCAGTGTGGCTACCGAAAACGCGGTCCATCTCCTCGAGACTGGCATTCTTGGTCTCAGGCAGGAAGAACCAAACCCAAACGATGCCAATGGCCAGGAAAGCAGCGAAGAAAATATAGGTTCCCCATTGCCAGGCCTGCAGCATCGGGGGCACAAAGAAGGCAATGGCGAAGTTGTTGATCCAGTTGCTGGAAGCACCGATCGAGGCTCCCTTTGCACGAATGGAGAGAGGGAATATCTCCGAGACGAGTGTCCATGAGCAAGGCCCCAAGTGGCTCCAAATCCGGCAATATACAACCAGATCAGGGCTAGACTCTTGATTAGTTTTGATCTTCTCGAATAACTAGGTGATAGCTGATACTTACCAACAGCAGTCCAGCCCGCAGCCACATGGTGAGGCCAGTCATGTTGGTACTTCGCCACGATGATCCCGACAATGACCATGCTACAGAACATGACTAAGGATCCGACCAGAAGCATAGGCTTGCGGCCAACCTTATCAATAATCAACTGCGAAAATCCATCAGCATGTGTTCTATCTGGTCGGTGTACGAGGGAAGCATACCATTGCTGGAATAGTGCTGATCATGAATACCACACCAGTCACTCCGGTAGCCAGCAGTGCAATGGTACCACCGGTCAGACCAAGACTCTTGAAAACATTGGATGCGTAATAGATGACTTTGAAAAGGTCAGAAATATGTTCGATCCCCTAGAGAAGGAAAACTCACTAGCATCAATGCCACTCCATTGCTGGAAGAACATGATCAGCCAAGCAGTGGCAACACGCTTGAAGTTATCCATTGTCCGCACGCAATTGGCATACTGCGCAATCTGGTTCATGAAAATACTCTGGCGCTCACGTTCGGCCAACTTGGGCGAGTTGCGCGCAAACGCCCGCTGCTCAAACACGGACTCGGCCTTAATTTCGAGGTACTCGACCTGGACCAATTCATGCTCGACTGGCAGCTTGCGCATCCAAGCCAGAGTAGCCTGAGCTTCCTCGTCGCGGCCCTGTTTAACCAACCAGCGAGGCGAGAAGGGCATAAACCAGATACCACAAGCCAAGAAGAACGCAGGAATTCCCTGAATGATCGAAGGTAGACGCCAAGCAATGTCGGACTGCATCTCGCCAGTTCCGCCGATATAGTTGCTGCCATAACCGACCCAGAAGGAGATCATGATGCCGAGAATGGTCGCGAACTGATAGAAAGATACCAAAAGACCACGCATCTCCGGAGCAGCGAGTTCGGCATTGTACAGGGGACCCACACCGCTGAACAGGCCGACGCCCAAGCCAGTGAAGAAACGACCGGCGTACAAGAGCGATGGGTTACCAGATGTAGCACCAACATAAAGATAGCTTCCCAGAACAACCCAGCAGCAAGCGAAAAACATGGTATACTTGCGCGAGAAGATCTCACCCAGAATACCGGCCGAGAGTGATCCCACAATTCCTCCTACCTGAAGAATTGACGTCAACCAGCCAGTAGCTGTCGATGAAGCCACCACAGACGGGAAATTTTCAGTGAACCGAGTCATGACCAGAGACTGGCCGAGGACACCCTGTTGGTAGCCATATTCGAAGCCACCGAGTCTGATCTTCATGTTAGACGAAAACTTCTCCCCGCCAAGACTTAGCCCACTCACGAAGCAAAAAATGCGATAAAAATGACCTTGGGATTATCGAAAATTGACTGCCACATCGATTTCTTCGCGATCTGAACGCGCGGAGCAACCTCCACATCGACGGTCGACTCAGCCATGGCAAAGAATGTGAAAAACCACCAAGGAAGCAGATCAGTAGAATAAGAGAAGTGGTTCTCCACAAGACGATCTGGGGAATGGAGTTGAGATTACGGGGAAGCGAGGGACATTATATCTTGAATCTAAGTTCCTACCCCAATCCGACATGCCACCACCCCAAAAAAACCCTGTTCACCATTTACCCCGGTTTGTCCTCGGCGTCCCGAGTCGCGTGGTCACACCCGTGAAAAACACAAGAAACGTGGAGGCAAAAAGCAATTGCGGAGAAAGCCACTAAGCCGTGTGCGGATGGGCGTAGGCTACGCTCACCGTTTCGGGCGAAATATCGGGATCGGGTGGATCCACTCGGGTAGCGAAGGGGGAAACTGACGCCAAAATCCCGTGCGAAGGCTCGGACCCTGGCCGTCCAGGGTCTAGTTTCCCGGGTTGCGCGCATTTTCGTGACTGTTCGTTTCCGCGGGTGAGACTAGCTTGGTGGATTGTGGGGTCTGCCCTGGGTCTGTGCCTGCTTTGGGGAAACAGAGGCAGGGTCTTGCTCCTTTGGTCAAGTTGATGCGGGGAGGTCGTGTGGAGGTGGAGGAATTTTGACGTCAATTCCTACAATATTGTGAGGATAATGGGAAGGACGGAGTCGGGACTGGCCGATGAGATGGGGTTGGCAAGTAGGCAACACTAGATATAAAGAGTTCGGTAAGTGAACCGGGTGGTTAATTGGGGAAATTTGCTGTGAATTGTTGGATTGGACATGTATTGGTCAACATCTTTGCCGCTGCTATGCAGCTCTCTGCTTCCTTTGGTGGCTGGCACCATCATCACGGATAAACACTATGCCATCATGGACAATGATTGGTACACCGCTGGGTTCGTGCCGTATCTGATTGCCCTCGATGGA
Organism: Penicillium maclennaniae; assembly: GCF_028827695.1. NCBI lineage: Eukaryota > Fungi > Ascomycota > Eurotiomycetes > Eurotiales > Aspergillaceae > Penicillium > Penicillium maclennaniae. The sequence continues at coordinate 2,507,738 of NW_026623216.1, read as the reverse complement.
AACGTGGATGTTCTAGCCCTCGCGTCAGGTGAGTATGCCGAAGGCTAGGTGTATCCAGTCGCTGACATTCACAGACACCGCGAACTCCTGGCAACCTCAGGTAGCGCTACACGCCGTTGCAACCCTGGAGGCTGGAAATTTGAGCTGTATCCCCGTTTACCCTGGTGCTACTTGGCCGTTGATCAATACGCCTCAGCGCTTTCAGGCATGGGAGACTATTCACGGCAAGCTTCCATGGGAAGGAGCGTTCGCACCCTATAATGAGACCTACGAGGCCGAGGGTAACGATCCCACTTCGGGAAACCCCGAACAGAATTGTGATGTCGGCCTTCAAGGAGGGTTTCCCCAAGGGCACACCAAATAACTCGACCTCCGCTGCAAACTTCATGGTTGAGATGGTGCACAAGTACCCCGGCCAGGTGTCCATTTACTCCGCTGGCGCTCTGACCAATGTAGCACTAGCTGCTCGCATGGATCCTGAATTTGCATCGCTGGCGAAGAATCTGGTGATCATGGGCGGTTATGTTGATCTTAACATGCTCGAAGCGACTGGAAGCATCATGCAGGCTGATTACCAGTCCGACGTGAGTTGATTGTGTATTCAGGACGTGAGCAGTACACTAATGGTATTCAGATCAACCTGATGATCGACCCTGAAGCGTCCAAGATTGCTCTGACAGCCGATTTCCCCGAGATCATCATCGCTGGCAACGTCGCGAATCAGGTTTTTCCTACCCAGGAGTTCGTCGACGAGATCAAGACAGCCGGCAACCCCTACAGTGAGCTCTTCACTAATTACTACGATCTATCCTTCCCCTTCTGGGATGAGACTGCTGCAGCTCTGATGGTCGATCCTTCCCTCGCTGTCAACCAAACCACAGGTATGTCGCTCATGCCTTTGAAATGATCCTGAATCATGCCTAATCTCATCATGATCTAGTATATCTGGACGTCGACACCTCCTATGGTAGTCCCAATTATGGCAACATTCATGTCTATCAGAAGGCTCTTGCGCCCGCTGGTATTCGAAATGTGACTTATGTGTTTGAGGTCGACGCTGACAAGCTGAAGCAACGGATTAAGCATTCGCTCATGCATCCCAAGTCCTGCGCCGACTTGTAAATGTTGTCTTATAGTGGCTCACTACGTGTTTTTTTTTTTAAATGGAGAGTGGTGGATGCGTTGAAATAGATGAAGTGTAATAAGCCGCCATTATGAGGCAAACATAGCATGGCCATATAGAAACCATTGAAGCGTTGACTTCCTGCTCGACGCCTGATTTCCAAGGTTTATTCTCATCTTTGTATCCTTTGGCCCACATTGGGCGTTCCATGGCTAAGTACGGGTCGAAATCTCACCATCTTGGGGTCGCGCGGGTCTCCGTGACTAAGTGACTTTCAAGCCTGGATCTCCGAGCCGGAAGCTCCACCCATTACCTTTTCTCCTGTTCTACCCCAGATCTCATTCTCAACTTCATTTAACAGCGTCATGGACGACCCTGTCCGCAAATTCTCCCAGCGGACGAATACCCGACTCATTCACCAGTGCAACACCGATTTTCGAAGAAGAAGCTTTCTTGTCACCTGGGACATTTTCAAGCGCAGACGAATACGCAGCTAACCCACGATTTCTGGAACTCCAAGAAGAATTACGTTGCGTCCTCTTCTCCGCAGTCGCAAGTCTTGAACCAAGCTCGTACACATCGCCCACCCCAACAGACCCACTAGACGGCTCCGGGCCACGGGCAGCACGCCAAAGTCTAGATTTCACCCGAGTATCCATTCCGAAGATCCGATTAATTCATTATCTCAAGAATTGGATCATCGAATGCGCGCCTTACCTGGATAAATTTGACGAAGCACGGCATTTTGGGGTGCATATTCCAATCCTAGCGCAACGGTCTCCGACATTATTTTACGCTATTCTTGCTTTCTCGGCCCGACAAACGGAGCGCAAAGCATGTCTCGATAAAGCCTACGACAGCTTGGAACTCTATCAAGAATCCATCCGCCTCTTAGGACCATGTCTCCAAGCCAAAGACCCCAATGTCCTTGTGACCGTCTGTATCCTTGCAGTGATGGAGCTCATGTCCGTTAGCCCTCGCGACTGGCGCCGACACGTCAAAGGCTGCGCAGCATTATTCGACTCATTTAACGTCAACGGCCTATCAGGAGGCCATTTACAAGCTGTGTTCTGGTGCTACGCGCGCATGGAGCTGTGTGGAGCGATAATTTCGAACGGCGCCGAAAGCACAGTCCTCGCACTCGAGAAATGGGTTCCAGCGATGCCTGAAACATCAACACCAAAGGAAAGAGAAGATATGATCCGTGATCTGTTTTGCGCACAGGGCCGCATCAGTCCAGACATGCACGCAAATTGGGCGGTCTACCTCTGTGCCAAGACCTGTGACCTCGCCTGTCGACAAACTCGACATATAGAACTAGGTGAGATAGTTTCCGACTCACGCCCATTCATTGATCAATGGACGTCTCTTTGGGAGGAACTGCAATACTGGCTCGAGACCCGACCTCCGGCCATGCTACCAATCAAGACCACTGGGATGGGGGTGGACAGATATTCCCTGAGATTTTATTCGCGCATTGGGCTGCTATCTCGGGGAATCAATTATATCACGCATCATGTATCATGATGCTTGATATGAGGCCGATAGATAGCGTGCTACCGCCAGGTAAACCGCATTTCTCGGCGATTTGGCATGCGAGGAGGGTGTGTGGGATTTCGTTGACGAATCCGCATAGTGGGAATTTGATCAATGCGATTCAACCGTTGTATATCGCCGGGAGGCTGCTCAGTCATCATAGTGAGCACGTAGAGGTTGCGAAGTTGTTCAAGATCGTGGAGGAGACCACGGGATGGGGTGCACTTTGGAGGTTGAAGGATCTTGAGAGGGCTTGGGGGTATGAGCCTGGGGAGATCTTGTCTGCGATTTGAGCTCAGCATATGGCGTCACAATTCACGGTGATGATTGACGTAGATCAGTATGCATAGGTTATTGGGAAAGAAAGCCACCATATGACCATATATGCATCGAAAATTGAAAGCATCCAGATTACGCGAAAACAAGCCCTAGAATTTTTGCATCGAGAAGTGACTCGAGATATATATCTCACGGTTTTCGCATAGGAATGCGGATAAAACTCAGTGCTTCGGAGGCCATTGGCCAGATCTCAGCTTCATTCGCTGTCAAATACACACTATCATTAAATCAAGTGCTTGACCTTGGGCGCAGATCATTGCTAAGCTTTGAGATTGGCAGATCTCTTCTCGTGGTCGATTCCTCAAGCCTATGCGCGTGCCTTAGTGCCTCAAGGCACCAAAGTTCAGACACCCCCGTTTTCAGGTAAATTCACAGCGATGTTTGCCTAATACTCCTGTGCTGCCGCTGGGTCCCTAGAATTCGCTACCTGACCTCAGCGAAATATCTGACACGCTGCCTGAGCAGGAATGTTACGATTGCGATTGGAATTGCCGATCAGGTGTCAAAATCAGCCTTCGAGGCGAGATGGCATTCCAAAACACACGTGGACTCAGCCATGTCTCACGCCTGGATCGCACAATCACATTTAACAAGATGTGTCGCCCAGGCGAATGGCCAAGTACGCGCCAAGCAGTGAGATTAATCCATTGCTGACCCTCGGTCTACGATCAATGAATGGCCTTACAAGACACCAGTCAAGACCGTTAATTTGGTGGCGCTTCAGGGCCAAGTGGCGAAACAGTCAGGGCTCATATGGAGATGAAGGTGGCGGCGGCTACAGGTAAGGGTATCCCGTACTTGCAGGAAGAAAGAAAGGAAATTAGCACTCGGCCCCACCCTCCAACATCGCGCTCCGCGGGCAGCAGTAACAACAGGTCCAATTGCCCTGTCAACCCCTGAATAACCTCAAATCAGGGTCTCGCCAAGCCTCCCCACGACCAAGACACTCCATGCCCCAAACCCGTAAGCTACGCAGCGCCCAGATCGACTATCCCGCTTGGCCCGCTGTAGCGTCTCCCACGGTCGAGACTGGCCGTACGTGGTGGCGTCCACATTGCGCAGCGAATGCCACACCGGTCTCCGCACCCGTTCCAGAGCTGCACGGCGATGGGTGGGCTTTAACATGGCTAACAACGGTCAGGAGAAAGTCTTGCATACTACGTACTCGAGACTTTTGCACAAGGTTCGGAGGGACCCCCTGAGCAGTACAAAAAGCGTAAAGTCAATCGCTTACTTCAAAGCAATTATTGACCCCCCCGATCGGGGTGTACGCGGAAATAGGCGTGCCGAGACTAGCGAGTGTATTTTCAGGAGACGTGGAGTCGAGCGTGGCTTGGACTGTATTCAGTTCGACTCTCCACATGGTAATGTAGTCGCCTTGCCCGGCTGTTCGCGGCAGTCGGTAGGGCTGCCGCACCATCTTGACGATTCTTGAGGGAGGGGGAGGGGCATTGGGAAGTCTATGAGCTCTGAGTTTGCTTCAATTAGAGACTCTAGAACCCCCGTGGCATTGAGATCAGCACTGGAGAGATGGTCTGTCCGTCTCCATGTTGATCTTTGCTGCGGAGGAGGGTTGGCGAGGTTCTATGGATCTCGATAGGATAATAATTCTGGAGAAGAATGCTAAGCCTTGAGTAGAAGGTCAACCGGGTCTGATTCTGGGTCTAATTGCGGTCGGCTGGGTTCATAGTAGAACTTCAAGCCGGATGATCGGCAAGGATCGGTACAGCGCTTACGAGTCAAGGATGATTGAGGACAGTGTAGGGAGTGCTAGGGTACATAAGCAAGCCCATGAAACGGTGAATACCATAAAATGACTAATTTCGTGAATGCAACGATGCTGAGATGAAGCTATGTCATGGTTGCCACCTGAAGCAGACTTGCAGGTCAAGAGAGGACAGTACAGAAGGGACGGTTGAAATCATCACAAACATAAACGAGTACGATGCGTAAATAAAACCAACGTGAGTGCGATCGGCAGAACGGAAATTAGAATGAGCGGATGTGCCAATGACAGGCCAGCCACAGATCCGTTATGGCTGGATCTTGCCCGCTTTTAGATTAGATCGGGACCACATGGCGCGTTTGAGGTTTTCGGGCTTTTCTTTTTGTTTTGTTTTTCTTTTTTCGAATTTCTTTGCTCCTCATGAAACTCCAGGGTAACCTGTGAGCAAGGTAAAATTGACAGTGTACGGGATATAGTCCACCCTTTCCAGTATCTCTCGTAATCTCTAGCTCTTTCAATTTCATCTCGAGCTGGAATAGAGAGGACAGAACAGTCTAGGTCCATGCACCACTGTCAGGGGTAATCCGTAAGGGGCCCCCAAGTGAGACAGGGCTACAGTGCGCTGGATCTTTCTGCACAATAATACTGATAATACAGATACTACAGATACTACAGAGGCTAGAATACGGTAACACTGTGGACTCCCCACTCCTGGCCGAGCCGTGTGGGCCAACCAAGACGAGGAAAACACCGGGTCTGTAGGTAACCTCCAATAATACAGCTGTGCCTGGACGCCTGTCTAGATTCGACCCCCGTACGAACGGCCCAGGGGTAATCAAGATCGGTAGAAACAATCTCCCTTTTTCTCTGTCTCTCCCCTTTTCCCTCCTTTCCACACGGCTTGCATCGAACAAAAGGCCTGACGTGCCCCCCCCCCGTACTCTGCTTCTTTTAACCCACGTTCCTTGATACTACCAACTACAACCGCTTCACTCGTTCAGCGGGCATTCATTCTTTCGTGTGGACGCTTCTCTGAATTCTCCATCATGAAGGGTTCAATCTTTGCGGCCGCGGCCGTAGTCGGCTCTGCCATGGCCGATAGCCACCTCCACCGTCGCCACGAGGCTATTCACCAGCGTCGTGAGGCTTCGTCCAGCGTGCCCGCCCTCAGCGCGGAGACCTGTGGCTGCACGACCAAGGTCATCACCTACTACGGTTCGCCCACCCTGGTGCCTATCGTGGCTCCCACTTCGACTCCCACCTCGACTTCCACTTCGACTCCCATCCCCGAGTCGACCTCGACCTTGACCAGCACCGTCCACTCCACTAGCACTACTACTCAGACTGTGACTGTTACCCCGTCTGCTGTCGCTGCTACCAGTGCTACTCCCTCTACCTCCGCGGTCGTCGTGACTCTGCCCACCAACGGTGTTACCAGCTTCTCCTCCACTGGTACCTACACCATTCCGGCCACTACCATGACCGTTACCGACACCACCACTGTCTGCGGTGCCACCAGCACTGTCGTGCCCAGTGGTACTCACACCATCGGTGAGGTTACCACCATTGTTGAGACTGGCACCGTTGTGACTTGCCCCTACGCCACTGTCAAGCCCACCGGCACTACCGTGACCAGCATCATTGAGTACACCACCTACACTTGCCCCGTTGCTGGTACCTACACTGTTGTGCCCGGCACCGTCACCTCCGTGCCCTCGGCCACCACCATTGTGTACCCCACTGCCTCGACCATCACCCCCGGTGTTTACACCAAGCCCGAGACCACCATCACTGCTACCGTCACTGATACTACCTACTACTGCCCCTTCGCTTCTAGCACTGGTCTCGCCACCTCGACTGTTCCTGCTGTGGCCACCTCTGCCAGCTCCCCCGCTGCCATCGAGACTACCGCCGCTGCCGCTACTACCAGCGTTGTTGCTGCTACCAGCTCCATCTCCACCGCTGCGGCCTCCACCGGCACCTCCAGCAGCGGCTTGAGCGGCGCTGGCCAGCTTGGTATGACTTTCTCCCCCTACACCTCGTCCGGCGCCTGCATGACCCAGTCTGAGGTCGCCCATAACCTCAAGACCATCAACGACAAGGGCTTCAACCTCGTCCGTGTCTACTCTACCGACTGCAACAGTCTGGAGTATATCGGCTCTGCCTGCAAGGCCCTCGGTATGAAGATGATTCTGGGAGTCTACATTGAGTCCTCTGGCACTGCCGGCGCTCAGGAGCAGGTTGAGGCCATCGCCTCGTGGGCCCAGTGGTCAATGGTCGAGCTGATTGTCGTCGGTAACGAGGCTATCTCTTCCGGCTTCGTCACCGCCGCCCAGCTGGCCTCCTTCATCTCCTCCGCCAAGTCCTCCTTCACCTCCGCTGGCTATACCGGCCACGTCACCACCACCGAGCCCATTGACATCTGGCAGCAGTATGGTGCTTCCACTCTTTGTTCTCCCGTTGACATTGTCGGTGCCAACATCCACCCCTTCTTCAACTCCCAGACCACCGCCGAGAAGGCCGGTGAGTTCGCTCTGAGCGAGTACAAGATCCTCCAGAAGCTCTGTGGTAAGGACGTCCTTAACCTCGAGACCGGTTGGCCCAATGGCGGTAACGCCAACGGCGCTGCCGTTCCCGGTGTCGCTGAACAGAAGACTGCCATCCACGCCATCGCTCAGGCCATCGGCTCCAAGTCGATCTTCTTCTCCTACGCCGACGACGCATGGAAGGCCCCTGGCGACTTCGATGTTGAGCAGCACTGGGGCTGTGCCTCTGTCTTCTAAGCATGAACTTGCTACGACAAGGGTGTTTCGTTAAAACTGTACAGGAGGAATAGGAGTTTTTTTTTTTTCTTTTCTTGAGGTGACCTTCCTGGGTCCCACGGGGGCTGGGGGAGAGCCGTGATCTTTTCTGTTCTCTTGTCTGATATCTTGGACGTTTTACGTGGTAGATACACCTTTTATTCGACGTTGTCTACTGACCTGGTTGCATCCCATTTTTATTTGTTTTTGCTCTTTGCGTTGTCTGTATATGTTGATATTGACGCATTTGATGAACTCACTGCTCGCATAGACGTAAATGTAAATGTAGAGTAGATGTAGATCTACGTGGAGTGTAGTCGCAGTGCCTATCTCCGACATTCCTGTGGTGGTCCAGTATCTCCGTGGAATGTGTGACACCACATGAGCCGTCAGGCCTACAATTGTGCCTGACATGTCCCAGATGCAGTCAGCCATTGAATTGCTAGGATGTTTCTTGCTATTCAAAGTTTTCAAAACTACCAAGGTTAATATGGACCTGTAGCCCGATCCAGTTTCTGGTGATACCGTCCGCTACACCACCAATCGAACCAACCATCAGATTTAAGCTATAGGCTTTCCCTATATGGCAGATCCCCCTAGCCCGGAAATACATATCCGTCAAGCCCAAGCACCGTCCACTGCGACCGCAAATATCCCACCTGATTGAAATATCCTGAACTCAAACTCGGACGAGCTGCACCATATTTCTGAGCTCCAGGTCTCCTGCCTCCCTGTACCCTGCCGCATCTTCGCAGGGATGTCCCACGGATGAAACAGCCATTATGTACGGTCTCTGCAACTGACAGTTACACTGAAGTGAGGAGTTACCGCTGATGTCAGCATTCCTTGTTCCTTGTCCTGCTTTCAACCTGTTCAGTGTCCTAAGTATCGACCCCCAACCTTGTACAAAAGCAAACATTACGTAGCTGTAGATCAGACTCGACTGCTGCTAGGATTCAGAGACATTTTGAAACTAAGAAGATCCAAAGTGCATGTAATGTTCTCGATGTTATATACCCATTAGAGCGTATGTAAGTACAAGGAAGAAGAAACCTTTCCAGCCCCGGACCCGCGTTTGATCCCCTTGACAGCCAAATATGTGCATTTCATGTACGCAGCTTCGCTCCCTATCACCTCCAACAGGGAACAGCACTTAGTTCTGGTGAGGACAGACCTGTGATGCGTTAGTTGGAACATTCATCTCATGTGTTTTCAAATGAAATGTCAAGGTTATGGGAGATGACTTACTCCGATGGTGTTGTTTCCCTGAGTCACGCACTCGAGGGGATAGCAGCAAGCCATGGGCTGGCCCCAGGTTGCGATCTTGCTGCAAGAGGAGGTGGGCTGTGCGAATATCCTGATTAGGGCCTCGTAGTTTCTCATGCTGTGGATTGGAGTTGGCTTACCTCGCGGCATGTCTCAGCGGCCTTGGGCATTGCGTAGGAAAGGCTGGCGAGGAAGCCGAGGAGGAAGACGGAGGCGCGCATTTTGGTTACGGGTCAAGTGAGACTGCGATATAGGCTGAGATTGAATCGGTAGAATAGAACTGATTTCTGGTTGGAAGTGATGTTAGCAGAATTCGATGCAGGTTCGATTTGATTGCAATAAAGGGATGAAATTTGGGTCGTAGGGCGAACGAAGAAACCGAAATGAAAATGTAGCGGATAAATTAAGCAAGATTGAGGTTTCGCGAAGGTGTGAGAAAGAAAGGGAAAGTGACGTACCAGTTTGAGAAACGACTATATTCTTGCAAAGGTGTGGAATGTACGGTCACTGGGACGTCTTATAGCATTCCTGACTTTGTGCCGCCCAAGATGGGGCCGACCGCCACACACCCGTGGAGTTGGTGCCGATCATGGATGTAGGTGAAACAGGATCTACAGGGGCGGCGCTGAGGTAAGATTCTGGGATCCTTATTGGTTAGTTAGCAGGGGATGGACGGATTTTGTTGGAACGAATATGATCTAGATGACGGATGTTCTAGATCCTTTGGTCGATGAGGCTGATATCTGTTTCAATTAAAGTAAAGGGGAATATTCTGCGTTGCTTGGACGGATATTGCTCAGATTTTTCAGATCATACAATGATCATTTTAGCGTCGGCTTTGATCCTAGGCGATGAACTACTGTTCTAAGCGAGTGGTAGGACCATATCGCGGGGCTATCTTGGTGAGGAAGCTATAGGTGAGGAAGCTATAGGTGGTTGGTGCTGTGTACTAGGGATTAAGGCGCCGATGTTACCCCCAAAAGGTGATGAAGACACAAAAGAACAGAATAGGGGAGGGTCTTGGCGTGGCTGGTGTTTCTTGCTTGACCTCTCATTATGGGAGGATGTGCTGCGAGGGATGTGTCACTGCTGTGGCAGGGGCTTGGCGTGCACAACTTTTTGCTGGTGCTTCTTCGTTCGGTAGGGATGTGCTGTTGGTGGGGCGCAAAGGGGGTCTCACTTGGCATAAAGCTGTGATATCATGGTGTATGCGATTAAACAAGTCTGTGGGTATTCCTCATTCATGCTCTTTAGTAAATCAGGCTATCTAAGGGACGTCAGAACATGGGTTATATCCTTTCAAGGATTTGAAGGTTGCAGAACGGGCAAAATCTGACGAGCCTTTTAGTCAAGGATCACATAGTGGAGTGTGCTCCAGAACGAGACGCAGATCTCTAGCGTTTGAAATAAATAAAAGAAACTCTTTTTTCCTGAGATCGGCAATATAGCCTCAGGCTGACGACAATCATAAACAGGTTCTCTTATCTCTTCAATCTTCAGTCTGGGACTCAATCTCTAATCAGCCGTGACTTCGGCCGGAAGTGCAGTTCGCTCTCGGCTGCGATTCCCTATATTTACATGTCTCCACATTCAGGTGGACATGACGAAACAACATATTCGCCACGGGAGGTTTTTGCTATTTTTGCTGGTATTTCACATGGCTTGCTCAATGTAAGCACTAACTCACCTGTCCAAAAGCGAAAGTATGTCGTTCGCATATACATGACAGTTAGTTGAACCATGGCTATGAAAACGCCAACCGAAGATGTGGGAGCTGTCTGGCGTGGCTGACGTTTCGAACTCTCCAATCGCGGGATCCGGGGCTGAGCACGCTAACGCTAGACCTTCAGTGAGGGCGTTGCGGTGCCACGCTTGTCAGCCCCGTGGTTGGCCCGAATCGCTATGCTCCCCGCAGGCGAGGCCGTAGGCTGAACCAGGTGCATACGTTTTGGTGTGAATGTTGGCAATTGCTGCCGGGATGTTCTGAACGGTGAACTGTTCACGGACTTGGCCGAGTAGAATGGATATTGCTCGAAGATCTAGAGCTGATAGAGGGTGAACGAGGAATTGCTTTAAAAGAAGGTATCTGCCTTTGGAACCATGGCTTGCATTTCAGGCCACTTTCACTTTCACTTCATACATTATGATCTCAAAGATATCTCCCGCAGTCCGCCCAACACTGCTCCAGATCTACCTATCCTGGGTAGATGCGTGGCTGTTGTCTGCAAAGGGACCAGAATCACCCACAGAACCCCTCTTAACCCTCGATGAACTGTCAACCATGTTTCAGGATGGAAACATCCACCAATTGATGAGCCACAAAATCATCTTGCAAGCAATCCGATCATTCAAAAAGCACAACGAACAAAACAAAATTACCGTCGGCGGCACTCAACCCCCATCCAATGGCATGACGAACCTATTCTCCGAAACCTATAACCCCCAATCCGACTGCACTTGTGATCAGAACAAACCAAAGAGCAGTAAACATAGACAAATAACGTGTGGCGCCATCAATGGCATGGTCTCCGCAATGGAAACCGTCCACTACACTCAAGACGAATGGCACACCGACCTCTTCACAGCGCCCAAACTCCAAGCCGCCGTCGACGAACTCATCCTCGCGAATACCGATATCCAACCTACACACGATACTTGCCAAGGACCCGAGACAGCAGACTTGATCCCAACGATCCGAGCACCGGACCGCCGTCCAAATCCAGGCGTCGACGGAAACGCAATTATCGGAAACCAACTTTATCCCACAGCCGAACAAATCAAGATCTGTGCCGATGCCAAGTACTTCGGTGTCATTGCCTGCGGTGCAGGTCTCTGCGACGAGGGTCTCGCACGAGCAATCGCAGATTCATGCAACGATATCCTTATCGGCGACTATTGTGAAGCGGCGGATGCGAAGGGGTTGAAACTTCTTCAGCAGGTTGGTGGTGCTGCGATGGCGTTCCTCAAGTTGTGTAACATGTCAGGTCGAATTTCGGATTGGCAGTTTAGTAACCTAGCCGCTTATATGATTCAGTGTCGGGTTTTGGGGCATTTCCGTGACCATGAGCGACCATATCTGCCGGAAGGGATCTATGGGAGTCATATGACTGGTCTTGGAGTGCATCGGCATCTTGATGTTGCTGCTTTTCATGGAGTGATGACTGCTTCTGTGGCGACGGGTTTGGAGTGCAGTGAGAAGGAGTTTATGAGACTTGTTGATGCATGTGTTTATGTGAATGATTTTGTGGATTTCAGGGGTGATACGATGCGGAAGCAGAGGGAGAACGTCTTGTTAAGAGGACTAAGAGGAAATATCTGTCGGTACCTTGACAACATGATTGGCGAGTGTCTTGATGCGGTGGTTGAAGTTGTGGAGGGCTCGGAGTTGGGGGCGCTGGTTGTCATGGGATATTGCAATTGGGCGGTTATGGGGGCTCATCACAAGGTGTTCGAGGTCCTTCATGGAGTGAAAGGGGTTAAGCAGTATGAAACTTGCCGTTACCGATCCATTGCTGATACCTCGAAGTATTTGAGGTTGTTGAGGGCATTGGAGCCATATGGGACACTTCATGAGGATGGACCGATGGTCACGAAAAGGCGGGTGGAGATGGAGAAAATTTATAGCACTTGTCGATCAGACCCGGCGGCACACTTGGCCTGGCTGGCCGACGCAGCCCGGAGCCTGCTTGAGCCTACTGTGCTCAGGAGGATAGTGGATGTGGTTCATTACGAGTGGAGTGGAGATGTGGGTGCTGTAGATTATTGCCCTTAGAAAGCTCCTTCTTGATTGATTTAATCTTATCCTGCAAATACTCGATGACATTACGACCTTGGACACAGTCGCGTTCTATTTTAGAGTTGACAAATATGACAGACGATCTAACCTTACCTCACTCCCTAACTTTACCTCACTCAAAGAAGGTCTTAGTATGTCGTAGGCCGCCCACAATCATTTTGGGGGAACGTGGGCTTCCTAATTGGGCAAGGCAGTCGCGATGGAGTCAATTACGTCCAGCAAAATTCTGGGGCTCTTGGGTTTCATAATTTGACAGTTATGTTTTCCTAGGGATAGTTCGAAATTCCAGATATGTGCCCCTTTTGGGAATGGGCGCATTAGGCAAGGACGTGAGAGAGAATCCTTCCGTGACATCATATGATACCCAACAAGAAGGCGAAGGTAAGCGACAATGTTTCTTCACTACAGCTGCCAATGTTTTACCAGATTTCTATGATTCATTAGAGAGCTTGACTCATCTGGAAAATATTGATTGAAAGATTGATGGTTGCGTAGCGACTCAAGGTCACAGATTTGAAGAGCCAAAAAGTAAATCATGCAGTGAGAGTGTGTCTGCATAGGGCAGGCCGCCAAACACCACGAGTGACTCAACAGAACATCAAGTTCCAGTAGAGCCCAGATTGAAAGGAAGAATCCGGTGTGTTCCATCCCATCTTCCAGCCCTACGCCGCACCAGCCGTAAGCGCCGATCATGCCACCCCCGACAGATTCCTACACCTTATGACCAAACAGAAGTACGATTCCACAATCACCCGAGACTATCCTCTATCAGAAAAAGAAAATGCGAGGGCTGAGCCTCACGGCCAACCCGAAATTCTGAATGCTAATGGCCCGGCAAAAGCGCATTCCGCGTGGTTCGGCCATACCACACCACCCTACGTCACGACTCATCGCAATTAGCCTACCACGACAACCGACCACATAGCCCCAGTCCCCGGAGTCGCACGAGGCCCAATCGCACTGGAGATAGATCATGTCACCCAGGGAAAATATCCGGGGGATGCGGTCGATATGCGCCAATGATATCGAAGCTATGGTCATCCGAGATAGAGTCTTCGGAACCGAGACCACAGAGTGGGTTCGGCGTCGATCGGGTGAAGCATATGGTACCATCTCTATATGGCTTATTCTTTGATTCATGAGGCTATGTCTTATCTCCAGCAGGTCTTGACACGAATATATAAAGGTGTACGAAATACCTCCATGGACTTTCTCATCATCCAACACAAATACAAGATCTTCACTCAAGACAAGAGTCTCTACTCAACACCTTACATCGCCACTTACAAAGACCACTCAATACTCAAAACAATGTCCTCCACAACAAAGTCTTCCCAGGACGCCCGTCTTCAGAATGACTACGGTGCTGATTACTGGATTCGCAACCCTGCAGAGGAGCACCGCGTAAGTTTTTTTTTTTTCAAAAGGAACCACCTTTCAAACAAGCAAACTAACACTACCATAGCGCCCTACCGCCGGAAGAGGCCTTTTCGCTGGTCTTCAAGACACCAAGCACTACAACGTGGAATCCGGCTGGGCTCGTCGCAAATCTTCTGCCGAGTCGACTGGAATCCTGGGATCGCTCTGGGGCCGGTAAGATTCTCTAAGCGGATAGTGTTTACGAATGCAAAACTGACTTGTGGTAGATTGATTGGAACTTCCTAGTCTGCCAACGGTTTTTCGAGTTGCATAGTTTCAATTATGTCCTTACAATCTAATCCTATCAGAGGATGAAGTTGGTTCAGTTGCCGAGATTACGTCGTTTGTTTAATAGCTTTGGAGTTTGGTGCACAATTTTCAATTATTCATACATGTTCTTTTCAATACATAACCCATTCACGGATTCAAGATCAATCAAACGGTGCTTTTAGTATTCATTTCCTCTTGCAATGTAGCTCAACGATTGGCCCTGGAAGGAATGAAGCTAGTGAAGATGCTAATAAAGGAACCACTAAGAAATTTAAACGGTTGAACATCATTATTATCAATTTATTGAAATTGTAAGTGTAAAATAGGCCAGTGAAACCATTCCAGACACAGCTCGATGTTGCGAAGAGGCACAAAACCCAGTCACTCCCCGACTCGAACGTGACAAGGGCATCTTTAACCCAAACATCTCAATTTCCGCGGGTTGACTGAATGATGCAACAGTTGGCGATAACATAAACCAGGGGTCCAACACCTTTTCCAACCATTGATAGGGAGTAAAACCAGATCCTCGGATGTCTTAAAGCTCGCAGGGTCCACAACAATATAGTCGCCCATGTGACTGTCGCTCTTGCGTTTTCGATCCGTGATCGTATATTGAGTCCCCCAAGAACCGCAGCCCATCTGGGCTCAGGCAGACAGTGGGTACATAAATCAATAAATTGATCTGATCACTGAGCAACAAGAGAATTAGCCTGAGCAGTAAGGATTGAGTCTTCTGCGTTACATTGTCGATTCTTGCCATAATTAAATATTGGGGCTTGTAATAATCAGAACGGAAAATAGAGTCTTTTTCATTTTGTAAAGGTCATGGCTGGATTCCCTCAACTGGGCAAGGTACGTGGCCTCTGCAGGTGATTAGAGTAATTCGATGGCCTGCAATTCCAGGGGTCAGCGCGGTGCAATCCCGAGCAAGGCACAGACCAATAATCCTTGGCATATATTGGAAGTGCAGTCGACAAGATATGGTGCAACCTCAGCATATCTACTTTTCGACAATCAAACACAGGGGACATATGTTGTATAGAGCGTCGCTATGATCCACTAGGTTATGCCGGGCCTCGGCTCGATTATAGTCAACTCGGTACCCCGCCTAATCGGGTATACCAACGCCCGTTCATGCAACATTCAATGAAAAGATGTGAAATTTTCGATTGCAGACAATCCACTGTCCCATCGCACCGACTAACTCTCATCTTTCCACATCCATATCTAGTCCAGTTCTCCCCGTCATCGAACTATGAATCCTGAAATACCCTCAGTTCCGCCCTCGCGCTCCCTAAAAGGCAAAGTCGCAATCGTGACAGGAGCAGGCTGCCTCGGTACAGGCATAGGCAACGGACGCGCGATTTCAATCCTTCTAGCCTCCGACGAATGCTCCGTCATCTGCGTGGATTTGAATCTAGAATGGGCAACTCAAACAGTCAACATGATACCTGGAAGTGGACGGGAGAAGCGTTCGCATTCCAGGCCGATGTCACTTCGTCAGAAGATTGTCAAGCCGCGGTACGCTTCGCCATTGAAAAGTTCGGGCGCCTCGATATCCTGGTGAATAATGTTGGTATTGCAGGTGCAGCGGGGACCGTTGTTGATGTGGATATGGGGGAGTGGGCTAGGGGGGATGGAGACTAATGTGGCGAGTATGGTGCAGATGAGCAAGTATGCTATCCCGGAGATGGTGAAAAACGAAGGAGAGATTAAGGGGAGTATTGTTCATATGGGGAGTGTGGCTGGGTTGAAGGGTGGCACGCCACATCTATTGTATCCGACTGCGAAAGGGGCGGTGGTTAATTTGACGAGGGCTATGGCTGCACATCATGCGCTAGAAGGAATACGCGTGAATTGTGTTTGCCCCGGGGTAAGTTCGGTGTAGGTTGTGTGTTGGGATGCTCGCTTACCTTGAGTCTCTGTTGTAGATGCTGTACACGCCTATGATGTATGGGAATGGCATGAGTGAGGAGGCGAGAGAGGCTCGGCGAAAGCGCAGCTTGTTAGCTACTGAGGGTAATGGGTGGGATTGTGCTGGTGCAGTGGTATTTCTTGCAGGTCCCCATGCCCGATGGATGACTGGAGTTATTCTGCCAGTTGATGCAGGAACAACGGCGGCAGTGGGGATCGGAATGACGAAGAGTGCCAGCGTAAACGCTTAGAATACGCATGGAGTGTCAATCCGGAGGACATTTTGGTCGGCGACATGAGTCCATCCGGAATCAGTGTCTACGTCTGTACAGACTCGATCTTAGAATCAACGATAGAACATCACTGCAAGCTCAGCAATGAAACACCAAACTGATGAATTGTTAACCCAAGCGCTGATAATATGTACATTTAAATCGATAACTCTGTAATATAAACATCCGTAAACACCATCACCCTTGACCATCCCACTACCAAGAATCAATCTTCATAGTACCCTTCTCCTGCAAGTTCTGATGCATCTTGAAAGCCTGGAAAAGCATGTGCGGCTCATGACCCATACCCTTCTTCAGACACTCGAACTCGGCACGGTCCAGATAATCCGTCAGAATGGGATAGTAGTCAGGGTGCGAGCACTTCTTGATGATGACACGGGCGCGCTCACGTGGCGACAGACCACGCACATCTGCAAGACCCTGCTCCGTCACAATAACGTCAAGATCATGCTCCGTCTGATCGATATGTGTGGCGAACGGAACAATACAGCTGACACCGGTGGGGTCTGTCTTGCTAGGTCTAAGTGGAGGGTGTGTGCATGATACTGTACTTGGAGTTGCGAAGGAAGTCGGCGGAACCTCCGAGTCCGTTAAGCATACGCGAGCCCATCACGCAGGTGCTGTTCGCGTGGGCGTAGATGTCGACTTCGACGGGAGTGTTCATACCGATACAGCCGAGACGGCGGATAATTTCGGGCGAGTTGGACACTTGCTGGGAGCGGAGGAGGAGCTTGCCGGCGTAACGCTCCCAGTTGTCGTAGAAACGCTTGAAGCCGTCAGGGGAGAAGCGGATGGAAGTTGCGGTCGCGAAGTCGAGGTTGCCGCTGTCGAAGAGGTCAAGGAAGGAGTCCTGCAGGACCTCAGTCCAGACCTTGAGATTGGTGAAGTCTGCGCCGCCCTTGGAGAGACCGCCGACGACGGCGTTGGCGATGTTGCCAATGCCGGATTGGATAGGGAGAAGGTTCGGTGGCAGACGGCCGTGCTTGACCTCGTGCTTGAGGAATTCAATCAGGTTGGCGGCGATCTGCTGCGAGGTAGCGTCCTCGGGGGCGTTGGGCTGCGTCTGGTCCGGATAGTCGGACTCGACGATGGCGACGACCTTCTCGGGATCGATCGGGATGTAAGAAGTTCCGATACGGTCCTCGGGGGCCATAACCAGGTATGGCTTGCGGCCAGGCGGAAGATCGGAGCACACGATATCGTGCAAACCCTCGAACGAGGGACTGGCAGTGTTGACCTCAATAATGACTTTGTCGGCCATCTGAATAAGTTCAGGCGACGCACCGACGGAGGCACCGGGAATAATGCCACCATTCTCAGTGATGGCAGTAGCCTCGATAACCGCGACGTCAATCTTGTTGTTCGGCTTGTTCATAGTGTAGTAGCCCTATGAGCTGCGGGTTAGCGCTGATCCATTGATCTCCGCGGCGGGAACGCCCGACGCTAAATTGAGACGTACATAAACCAAGTCCGAGGGAAACATGCTGAGATGCTTGTCGAAGAACTTGATGTTGCCATTGTTGATTCCCTTGGCGATCTCTTTTCCGACCTGATGCGGGCTGCGGCGCTCGATCATGTTCAGCTGCGCCCAGCGGTTCTCCGTCTCGGCGCCGGAGGAGGCGCCCACAAACAGGTTGTACTTGAGCTTGCCCTGCAGGTTGTTCTTCTCTACGTGGTCTGCGAGAGCGATAGGAACTTTCCTACTCAGTTGTCAGCGCCCGCCCTTGCTACGAAGTCAATTGCATCGAACATACTTGGGATAGCCCACACCCGTGAAACCGGACCAGCCGATGTACGAACCATGAGGAAACAAGTCAATCAAGTCTTCAGCTTTAGCAAGCTTATTCAAGTAAGAAGGCCGGCGAACGCGGCTCTTCAAAAGCGCAGAAGCAGCCATCGTGGAGAGATAGCAAGGGAGGGTAAAGTGTCTAGAAGATGGAGAGAAAAGGAAAAGGAGGGAACCCAGGGATAGAAATACTCTCGAGCTAAAAAAAAAACACCCCACGGGCAGCTTAGGCAGAGTCCCACCTGGTCCCACCGGAAGAAGAGGGAAAGGGAAGAAAGGAAAGAGAGGAAGCTCTAGCTGGGCAACGCGGGCACTGGTCTCGACCGGAGTTGTTAGCCATAGCTCTGCAATCACCTCAATGTCAACTCAGAGCTATCAGATTACCCGAATACACACTGCTATGCCTTCCTAGTCCCCCTTTGAAACATCATTGTACCACCTATCTCCCTAATTCCGCCTAGATCCAGTCCCCGAAATCAAACATAATCCATGGTTCATATTGACGTCAGCTCGGCAAAGACTCGGTGGGGCTCGGAGATACCTCGCATCTTCCCTAATTTTACCAGGTATCGTTACATCAACACCAATTACACCAATCTACATCCATGTTCATTCCGGATACATCGGATCCTCCCTCTCTGAACATCCGTAACAGCAGCAAAGCCAAGCGGACCTAGATGCCTGCATGCAAAGCCAAAGCCCGAGGATCCGGAGATGAAATAGATCGGGGTGGGAGACCCGCCCGGCCCGGTGGTTCCATCAGTCAATTCACTGTCTCGGACTGTATCGGTTAACGTTTTCGGCCCTACGGAGACCTGGCCACACCTATCGAACCGTCCCCTGGCCTCCGGGTATGATTGATTTAGGGGGGTATTGGTGGGGTATGGATCACTGATCGACCCGCTAGTCACCTGGACGGTCGCATGATGTTTTAGTGAATGCTGAATTTGTAATTCTCAGTTGCTTATAGGGTATGCAATTGCTACCGCTACAGTCAATGGGACAAGACCTAAAGCCAGGACTAGAGCTAGAGCTACGCACATGGCACAATTTGAATACCCACGAATTCAGGGCTAGAATACATTGAATACAGTACATTTATTTGGGGGGGGGAAAGGGGTCCTATGGCAAGATTAAGCACAGATCAAACCCCAGCTCCGGTCCACATACCCCGTATCTGCTTTAAGTCCATTCACCGGCCGTGCAAAGTCAAAATCAAAATCAGCACTAGGTTTTGTGCAAGTGCGAAATTAAGACAAAAGGCGATAATAAACCAACCGGGGAAGATCATAGATCGGACCCTAACCATTGAAAAGTGAAAGCACAGAAAAAAAAAAGTAAAACAAAAAACCAGAGTGGCGAGAAACCGTAAGAACTCATAGTCGCAATTTCCTCGTATGATAAGACGCCGTCCCGTTCTCAGCAGTAAATGCAATTCATCCGCCAATATCCAACCTCAGACATACACTCAGCTTCAAGTTCAGCTGAAACTTAAGGTCTGTCGTTGACACTTCACGCTGTAGCCTCGGCGTCGGCCATTTCGGTGTCCGCCGGCTCGCTCTTCTCGGCGGCTTCTTGCTCTTCCTTGTTCTCTTGAGCAGGCTTCGGCGACTCCTTGCCCTTGGACAGTGTACCATTCAACCAAGAACGGAACTGCTGATTCGACTCATCGACCTTATCCTTGCTCAACCCACGCGCCCAGTTCGGGTTATTAACGAACTTCTCGACAAAGCGGTCGTGGCGCTTTTCGCGTACTGCCGCCTTCTCCTTGGCTGCTTCCTCCAGCTTCGCCTTGACGGTCTCGGCATCGGCGTCCTTGTCGATGACCGGGGCCGTGGAGCGCCAGAACCAATCGTGACTGGGGGGTTGGTACAGGATGGTATAATTGTTGGCACAGATGCGGATGATCAGGCCATCGAAGTGCTGGAGACGACGGTAGTAGCGATCGTATTCCTCGTCTTCGTCAAGTTTGCTTGGAAGGCTGCGCTTCAAGAAGGGCATGCGCATTTCGGAGAAATGTACGCCTTCAGTGGGGTCGCGCATGGAGTAGGCGGTCACGTAGTATGACCAGCGGGCTTCAGGGCTGAGATCCTCGCGGTCGAGCGTGGAGTCTTCAGCGGACATCACCTGAATGGTGACGCGGCGCTCTGATGGGATCTGTAGAGTAATGTCAGCGGTGTAAAATTCAAGTATACGGGGATTACGGACGTAAGTAACGCGGTAGATATCGCCATCCTTAACGAGCCTCTCCACTTGCTTGCGATACTGGATCTCTTGGTGGTGTGTAGTTTCTTCTTTCTCCCGCTCCTTGAGGAAGAGGTTCGCGACATCCGAGCTGCGGTCTCTCGAATCACCAGTAAAGATCGAGGCCACGAACTTCGTGATAGAGGAGAAGATGCGCTCGAGGTTGTACAATAAGTAGCCGCTCTGCATGTAGAAGCGACGCAGTGTCTCCTCAAGGTGAATCTGATCAATATCTCCCCTAATGACTTCCTCGCACATGCGGACGATCTGCTTGTAGAGATTGGCGTTTGGTTCAACATCGTAGAAGAAATCAGCCGGGAAGCGATCGATCAGACATAACTCGTGTGCTGGCTTGGGAAGCATACCGCGGCGTACCTGCTCGCGGGCTTCGGCTTCTTGTTGCTTGATACGCAGCAGGCGGGCGTACAAGATCTCAAACGTGCGCAAGAAGCACAAAATATTCAAGTTGCAGTACATGTGGTGCACAGTCTTCTTGTACTTCTCGTTGAGAGTGTACTCACGCTCCAGGTTGAAGTTTCCCTGGTCGGGATGTGACATCCACTTCAGCTCAGCAACGTCAAAAGCATCCTCGGCTTCAGAAGCAGCTGTTGAAATTGCACGGACTTCGGGAGTAGGCTGCTGGCTAATGTCAGGAGCATCATCCTTGGGCTGGCCATTGGTATTGCTTTTCTCGACTCGGCGTTCAAGAACCTCACGCAAGAGATCCAGCTTCTGCGTGTTCACAACCTTTCGGCTGACGTTCGAGGCATCGTCGGCACCAAAGTTATCTTCCAGCTCCTCAGCAGGAGTAGCACCGACGGCAAGCTCATCCATGTAATCGAGGAAAGTATCACGGTCCAATCCGAAGAAAGCAGGAACAAAGTCCTTGATGAAGTTGATGAGACGCACCGGGTCAGCACCAAACCCGGAGGTAGTCCTGTCGATGTACAAACAAAGGAGGTGGGTAGTGTCCAAAAGGACATCCATATCCTTGAACTCCATCTGACTTTGGTACTTGGGTGGGTTCAAGCCACTCTTCCGACGGCTCTGGGTCTCTTCAAATTTGGCCTGAAGATCCTGCTGAATATTCTTAGCAATGAACAGTTTCTTGTCGGTCTGGCGAGTAGCAATAGCCTGGTGGTCGAGACTACGCCAGTAGGCTCTTTGCATCTGCTCACGCCAGACCTTGTCCCATTCGCGCTGGCATGCCTTCCATTCCTCGAGCTTCTGCTTGAGGCGATAGAGAACGATAGGCAAAACGGCGCAAGGACGCTCGAACATATCACGAATGATCTTCTCGCCGCGCTGGCGATCGTAGACCTTCTTGATGACTCGCTGGTAGATGGCCTCGCTCTGACCACCAAGGCCAGGCGGCAACTTGAAGTTGGCACGCTCGTGCTCAGACATGTGGAGAAACTGTTGGACAATAGGCTCAATTAATTGGATCGTGCGGACACAGGCCTCAATGTGATGGTCATAGTCGTGACGATCTTCTTCAATGCGATGAAGAGCATCCTCGAACTGATTCTTTCTGTGTGCAACGAAGCCAGAGTCTTCGGAAGCCCAAGTAGGATGCGAAGCCCATTCGTCGTTCAGAACTTCGAAGCACAGTTGATCACGACCACTGCAGGCTTTTTGTCTTTCTCTCTTGGGAAGCAGCCGGTAGCTCGGGCCCAAGGATCGGCAATGTGCAAGGTTCACCAAACCAGACTCAGTCTTCGGCTTAGGGTCGATGGTCTTATCCTCGGGTTCTTCGACATTCATGAATCGCTTGAACCAGCTCATCAGCTCAGCATTTGAGCCAATGAAACCCTCGGCCCTCTTGACCAGAATGAAGCGGTCGATCAGATCGTTGGTGTACAGATTGCACAGCTTTAAGAAGTCGCTGAAGATCTGCTTGTTGGCGATGAACTTCTTCACGCGGTCGAAGAAGGCAATCTCCTCTTGACTGGGAGTCGTCAACATGGTGGGTGGGACCGGCTCGGGGAGGGCTGGAATCAAAGTCGGCGAAACGTTCGGAATATCAGCGCCGGATGGCCGGCCATGAGTGTGCTTTTGTCTCTTGGAGAGATTACCAAACGATCCTGGCTGGCCACGGACTTGAGCATCAGTCATACGGGTGGCATCAACACCCGAAGGTCCAGACACGGAGCCAGTGATGCCAGGTCCGCCCCTTCGCTTTTTGTTCTCTTTGCCAGAGTCTTTGACATTGAACTGGCCAAGAGGGGGCATTTTGACGTCACGGTTAGGTGTCTGCGAGGGGAACTCGCCGGGACCACTGCGAAGATCGCTGACAGGAATATTCTCTGCTGCACGTTGCCGCTCAACTTGTCGAGCATGTGCGGCAGACTCAGGCAAGAACTGCTTGAAGTCTTCGAGGAGGTCAGGGGCAGTGTTGAACAAATGAGTGACCTGCGCATAGACATCCTGAATGGGTTTTGACTCGCGCTGGTAGGTCTGCAGAATTTCGAGGAACTGCTTATAGATCTCCGGGGCGCTGGAGAAACGGTTCTTTATCTTGTTGACGTAACTGATGGCATGATTGAATTCAACGGGACCACGCTTGTTCAGATCAGCATGGCCGCCCTGAAGCATACCACCAACACCAGCCAGGCTGTTCAAAGGCTGGGTCAAGCCGGCATTTCCACCGGCACCGGAGACCTGCATCATGCCAGGTCTTCCCATGCCAGAGGCTGCCGAAGCAGCGCCCTGTAGCTGGGCAACACCTCGGTGATCCTGCTGGTGAGACAGAGCCGAAGCACCCTGAGCCTCTTGACTTTGATAGCCGTAGTGAGAATCCTGCGCGGGACCTTGGCCTTCCTGCTGATACATACCCGGGGCCATCATCCGAGAGCCAGGCGAGTATGATCCAGGCGCACCATGCTGTTGACCCTGCTGTTGCTGACCCTGCTGCCAACCCGGGCGGGACTGGTCATAGTACTCAGCGCGGCCGTGGGGACCAAGTCCTCCCGATGGCGCGGTGGTCTCAGTGACGGTTTCGAAGGGACGTCCGGCGCGAGGCATGCTTAGGGTGTTCGTGCCAGAGGGCGTAGTCACCCGAATGGCATCCGGGTTATCCTCGGTGCCGCATTCAATGCGATATCCAGGGGGCAAAAATGTGTTGAACCCTTGAATTAAGGCGGGGTGGCCATTGAAAAGAGTCGACACCCGTTGAATCACGCCCGGAGTATCAATCCTAATACAGATCAGCCTCGAGTCGGTGAATCAGCAAACGGCCAACTTACGCCTGGCTCTTGAAATCTTTCATAATGTCCAAGAAGCGATTATATACGTCTGGTTGGTCAACAAATCGCACTTTGACCTGATCCAGATAGCTGAGGGCATCCTGTATGACAAAACCTGGGTTAGAATAAATTTCGAGGAATCCAGAGGGAAGCCAAAGACTGACATTCAGAATCGGCTGCTGGCCCTGAGCAAGAGCTGCCACATTTCCAGGGATTTGCTGTCCCTGTCCATTGTAGCCCATCATGGGCGGACCGCCCGGGTGCTGCATGTACGACCGCGGTGTACCCTCGCCGTGCTGCGGCATCTGCGCGCCGAACAGACTAGCTGGGCCCCCGGAAGCCTGCACATTGCCCTGGGGCCCATTGGGCTGGGTGTTACCGAGACTCGAAAGAAGACCGTTCGGGCCGTGGATGGAATTCGGGACCTTCGATGCTACTGGCTGGTGGAGAGGAATCGAGCCCGTATGGCTCTGGACCGGATGGTGTTCGCGCTGGCGCTCCATCTGTTCGCGCTCGCGTTGCTCACGCTCCCGGTGGGCCATCTCTTCCTGGCGCTGGCGCTCGATAATTTCGCGCTCCCTCGAGTCCCGCTCGCGCTCGCGATTCAAAGACTGAGGGGATGCATGCTGCATGGCCTGACCAATTCCGGGAAGAGAGTGGCCAGAGCCGTGAGATGGGCCCTGCGGATGTTGTCCGTAAGTTGGCTGGTGCGGAGCCCCGTGGCTCTGGCTCAATTCTGCCAAACCAGGAAGTGAGTGTCCGCTCGACTGGCTGGCAGGGTGATAAGGACCTTCGAGAGCGCATAACTGTCAGTTTCATGTTTTCCTGCACATATTGATCTTTGGGAATCGAGATTGTTTTGACGTCGGCTGGGGGAGTGCTAACCGCCTGGAGGGGGGAGGACAGGTCCGGAGGGCTGCGAGCCCGGACCTTGATTCGGAGGATTTTGACTATGAAGTAAAATGCAATATTAGCTTTCGAGGTCGTGCAATGGGGCACGGCGATTGGCATACTTGAAAGACCCCAAGGGCCTCTGTTGGTTCATCTGATCCATGCCAGGGTGCGACGGAGGCCCACCGGCAGGGGAGTGCCAGCTATCATTCCCAGAGTTCATGATCTAGTCATGAACTCGGCTGCAGCAGGGAAAAGGGTATCGATAAAAGGTTGGGGCGGAGGTTAGAGGAATAGGGAGATGAGAGTCTGGAGAAGGTAAGCTCCCAGCTGGTTTTTTGTGGCGCGTTCTCTGTAGCAGAGGTTTCAGACTCAAACGGTGGTCATGTCACAGCATGACCCGCACCCTGAAGAAAAAGCGAAGGAAAACAGGCGACAGGTACCACGAAGATAAGGCTTAGGGAGAGTGCGCGCGACCGATCGCGGGCTTCAGCAGTGGAGGCTTTCCTGACCGACTGACGCTAGGGCGTATCCGGTAAGGCGTGTCCTGTCCCGGTCCTTGGTTGTTCCGGTAATCATGAGCTGTATCTTACGCTCCTCCTGTGTGGTGGCCGCCACCGTGGGCGGTTTTCATGTTACTTACTGTAATGTGTGGCCGAGTCATACCCTCCGCTTTCGTCATCGCCTTTGTTTGCCGGCAGAAAAAATACGGAGGATCTGAGCATCCGGAGATTGCGTCCCGTGGATGTCATCGGGACGGTGAGTGAGTCCTTAGTGAAACATCGTCAGATCTCTTTATCAGTCTAGTTGTCTCTTTCCCTCCGATCCATATAAAAGAAGAGTGTTGTACTCATTATTGATTCAAAGTCAGAAAACGCTCCGTACCCCATTAGTCTTGGGGCTTATGTACCGCTACGCGTAAATCCGTATAATGTTCACTCAGCAGAACAACAGGTAGTAAGTACAGTGTGCGCCAGATTCAAAATGAAAAATTACTACATCAAATACGCCTCAAAACAGGCATGACATTCTCTATCATGGAGCGCCTCCTTACAACGCCTTCAGGGGTACCTAAGAAGCTGCATACAACCAGAAGATAGAAGAAAGGGGAATCCAAACTCGACCAGGAACGGGGACTTAGAATGATGCGGAGGCTCAAGGCGAAGGGAAAGTGGTGAGATAACGGAACCTGTGGCATGCTGCTATGGCCATAATCTTTTCGCATGTGGGTTTTCTTTTTGAATTTCGTTCGTTCCTCTTGATCGACCAGCCCGTCCGCCCCATCCACCGTATCTCAGCCCCAAGATGCGCCTGTGCATGGGGAATTGTTATGGTCCTGCGATCACAGGGCGGAAAAGACAAAGAGCTGGGGAATAGTTAGCATCGCATTCGAGGAACAGAAACGAGGACACATACATTGTTCGTCGCGGCGATGGCAATGCTGTCCTCGAAGGGGTGCCAGCTCATGTGGAGAATCTTCTTGTTGAAATCGATCTGGTCGGCATCCGTCTCCTTCCTCATTCGACTGCCCGGACCAGCAGGACTGCCGGACCTCGAGCCGGCCTTCTTGCCAGCGCCCTTGTTCATGGGGGTGGGCACGCCGACCTTCTTAGCTTTGAAGGCCGACTTGTCTGCTTGGAGCACAATCTCCGTATCCTTTTCTTCCTGTGTAGGGTAGATCATGAAGTTGTTGTTATAACTGCCGGTCATGACATTCTCCGCGTCGCCGGAGAAGACGACCTCAAACTTGTCAAATATGCTGTCATTCTCATACGTGTCGCACAGGCGTGGCCGAAGGTGCTCATGGATAGGGATGGTTTTCACCGGCTGGCGTTCCATGTTGACGTCCCAAATCTTCACGGTCAAGTAGTCCCTCGACACGATGTACCGGCCGTCATGTGAGAATCGAACGTCGGAGATAGAGGAGATGATCTCGGAAAAGAAAGAGCGGGAAGAAGCATCCTCTTCCTGTTCAAACACTAGAGGAAGTCAGTATAGAGCAAACAGAAAAACGCAAATTACATACACTTGGCGTGGTCGTCACAAAGAGCGCGCTGTCGCATATCCGCAAGCTTGATAGTGCCCTTGGAGCTGGCGTACATGAACCAGTTACAGCTGACAGGGTGGAACTCGGCCGCCGTGATGACCTCAGTCAGCTCCTCCATGTTTGCCGGCTTGATATCCACGATGTTGAAACTTTGATCTTGGATGTTGAGATTCCACAGATTCACTCGAAGGTCGTCACTGCTGATAAAGGTCTCGCCATCGCTGTTCACCGAAATGCTATTTATATGGTAGGCGTGTGCATTAGCATAGGTTCTCCGCGGCACGGCGGCAACGACAGTATCGTGGTGTGTCAAGCGCGGCAGCTTGAGGGCTGACGCATCCTTGAAGGCTCCGCGCGGTACCCGAGCAATGCCACCACCGCTCACAGCACCGGCCGGGGTCATCTCATTCGATAGGTTGTTCTCGGCGACCACTTTCAATGACTTGTCAAACACCTTCCACAACTTTATGGTCTTGTCGTTGGTCGACAGGAGGAAGTGTGATGCATTCTGTCGGCGACACCATTTAATCTTGTTGATCTTCTCTTCAATCTCTAGCGATTTAAGGTAGTCGAATTCCGGCTCGTGCGACTGGAATTCGGTGTGGAACTTATACTCGCAGGTTTTTTTCTGTAGTCACTTATGAGCAATGCCAGATTGAATTTTGAGCTCACTCGACTTACCGTCTCGTTCCGCTCAAACAGCACCACTCGTCCACCCTTGTCTCCCGTAGCCAAATAATTACCGGTGTGGTCGAATTCAACAGTCGAGATGATGTCCGCTGGCAGGACGGGGGTTGTCAGCATAAGGGCTCCGGATGAATCGACCGGATGAGTGGGGAGGGTACCTTCTGTGATATCTTCTACATCACCTTTATCGCCGAAGCATCTGCAGGGCAGTTAGCCACAATCCTGGTGGCTCCACGCGCGCCCAAGACTCGACAACGTGGAGCAGGAAACCGGCACGCCCTCCCTCCTTGACAAGACTCACTGTGTGAACTTCCAGGTGGGTGTGCCTGGATCTCTGTCTACCATCTTTTCGATCTAGGATCGCCCTTGCTCGCGATGGACAAGGACGGATGCAGAAAGGCGAAAAGAAAAAACAGCTTGGCAAACGAATTTGTCTCCGAGCTCTATTGTGGATGCAGAATCACTCGGACCGAGCCGGTGAAAGTCTTGACAACACAACGGAAGTGTTCAGACACGGACAAGAACACGGCGAAGCTAAAACGATCACACGAGGAATGGCGAACAATCGGTCGGCGATGCTCGATCGGAGATGGCGATGGGTTTGACACCGACGGGCCGCGGGAGTAGAGAGGGGAGATAGGAGGGAAAGAGATAGGCGAAGGGATTAAAACAAGGCGAATAATCCAACTCTGGTGAAAGAGTCGATAGACAGACGTTGGCGATGTTGAAAGGACGGGGGTGTCCGGGATGGAGGGGGTGGAAGCAAACCGGGTGGAGGTTGTTATGAGTGGGCCCGCAAAGCTTGAGAGGGGATCATAGGAGAGGGGAAACCCTAGGACCTAATATTTGAGCCAAGTCCAGGGCGCGACACGTTGGAGGAGAGGGGAGGGGGGGGGGGGTGTTAGAAGGTGAAGGAGGAGTCGTACGGGAAAGGAAAAAGAGAAGTGTGGTGAGGCGGTGGTGGGGAGTTCGTTACGGCGTCACTTTGTGCCCACCAAGCTCACCGTCTTCGCACTGACGGCCGTGCAATCGAGATCGATTTGAGATTTGAGATTTTAGATAGAGTTTCACTCTGATTCTACATTTGATGGCACCTGGGCTTAGGCACTGGCCAGGGAACGTCGAGCTGGAGAAACGCTGACATCAACACTGTCGGCGACTGTAACATCGCTGGAAGCAGGTACTGCGTCCCTGACAGCGGGCGCACGATGATTCGAGGTACTACAGACTATGAATGGATCAATTGAAGCTATCGAGGGAGATCGCGTTGGATATAGATCGCTGTTGCTTCACATTTGATTGCCCTGTTAAGTGTAGTTGGTGAGGCTGGAGCATGTGCCCGATGCCCAGGTGCATCCCCCGCCTCTGTCGTCATCTCGCCCTTTCCAGCTGTGTACAGCTAGGCTTTCCATTATACCTAGGGGCAAAGTGTAATACTTAGCTCCAGGCACCGGGTTACTGTCGTGCTTGAGACCACTATTCAAGATGTCTGAGATGGAAAATGTCGGAACCACCTGCTCAGGTGCTGCCGGCAGATATACAGATATCACCCATCAACCCTATCTGGGGACGTGCTTCATTAAAAGACCAACCTTATTTCATTCGTCACCTCTATGCGCACGTTGAAATATCATCAACATTCCTGAAACATTCAACAACATCCATGGGTATCAAGCTAGCCCACTACAATCCACCAATCCACCTTCACATGCTCCCCTTCCTATTGCAGCCGGCTATTGCCCTCCATTAACCCGACGCCCGCAAATCACCAACCATTGAACCCAATAATGTCCCTCTCCTCCCTCCTCACCCCTCCAAAAAACCCAAGGCCAGGAGTACCTCCCAACCTTCTCTCGGGCATTCACGATGACCGACAACAATACCAACGACCCGGAGAACACGCGGGGTACCCGTCCACCTCACACTCCAGATGACGCCACACCCCAAGAAGCCTCTCTAGCATCCCGAGTCCAAAGCTCCGCCGCCGGTCTCGCGCGCGCATTCCAGACCCCCTCAAATGCGGCGCAAACACTGTCCTCCGCGACTGAAGGCAAAGCCGGTCCATCCAGGTCCGGAGCTGGGACCACCGGGGAAACAGGATACCTCTCAACAGGCTCCTCAGCGCCTCGCACTTCAAAGTCAGGAGCCAGCGAAGCATTCCGCGAGTCCCAAATTGTACGAGATTTGATCGCAGTGCCTAGCTACGAGGAATTCCAGCAGTTCCAGGACAACCCTCTCGATCAACAAGTAGACCAAATAGCGAATCCAGATCGATCGCGACCTAGTACAAATCTACAAAACGAAACAGGGCCCTGGAAAGGAAAACAACGAGCGCATGATCCCGCACAACAAGAATTTAGTACCGCTTGGGACCGCGCGCAACACCCTCCGCACCCAGACACCGAAGCGAGCCACGAACCAAACGCGACAGACGGCATGGAAGTGGTAACGCTCCTCTCAGACACAACCTTCGACCCAAATACAGACCCTTATAACCCAGAGTTTGATCTCGACCAAGACGCAGAAGCTACACCTCTCACATTTGACGAAATCAAGGCGTTGGAGTCCTTCCGGAAGACGTTCTCATCACAGTCGGAGAATACACAGCAGAGAACAGGGATATCAGGAATGAGTCTCATACCCGATATCGATACATTCTTAGCTCAAGATACAAGTACCGGGTCTATCTCAGCCCAGGCATTACGAGATAGTGTGCTTGAAAATCTTCCTGGAGCTGGGGATTGGGTGGGTGTGCAGGAGAGGTATCATGATGAGGTGTGGGGGTATTTGAGGCCTGCGTTGGAGGCGGCGAAGAGTGAGATGGAAGAAGGTGTTAAGGGGGAGGGGCACGTGGAAGGCCCGGCTGTTAGGAGGCTGAGGATGATTTTGAAGCATATGAGTTGAGTTCAGACTTGATTTCCAGTGAGGGGATGTTGGATTGTGTCGATGGAGTGCCGGTATTGCGTGGAATTCTAAGTTTGACATGGAAATATTCCTATTGAATACCAAAAGAGAGAGAGTGAGAGAGAGGGGGCGGGGATGGCCTCCAAGAGCACTTGAACCAAATAATTATCAATAGAGGAATAAAGAAGTCGGTTCCAGATCATTTCTTCCCGATAGATCACAGGTGGCCTCATCGAAGAAAAAAAGGCTCCACAGTCTAATATAGCCTGCCCGAGGGATCGAAAGAGCCAGTTTTAATTCTCCTGTGGGTTATCCGTTTCTCGGCTAAGAGACAATTTTTAAACTTGATCCTCTCTTTATCTCTCTTTCGCTTTTGATTCTTCTTCTGTTCAAGTTGATGCTTCCCATGGGCTGGCTGATTGTATGATTTGATTCTTCGAACCCTAGCGGGTGATAGTGTCTCTTTCTATGCGAGTTCTCTCTCTACGTAAGTGAAAGTGAATCCCGTATTCGATGTCTTCCCGCAAGTAGACATACAATGAAAGAGAAAATTGAAGATGGGCTTGGTAGTTGAAGCTTCAGTGCCTCTACCCTACAGAAAGTTAGGGCAATTTGCTTCTGTCAACCGGTTCAGGGCCCAGTATGTCTACATCTATATTTAACCACTTGGAACAATCTATCGTATTCAAATTTGGTTCATATGTTACACGAAGACCAAAACCCGACTAGGGAAGGAATCCTCAAGCCAAGTCATCATAGAAACTTTCATAGCATGCACATAGGTAAGGGCAAAAGCGGGGTATGTAAAAAAGCACAAAGACGATATCGATATCGACATCGGGACTACAGCTCCAGGCTGGGAGTCTGGCCCTTGACGCGTCCGATTACGGTGTGGCCGGCGTACTTGGGGATGACTTCATCGTCGTGAAGCATAGCGAATTCTGTAGGATGCATTAGTAATGTGTTCACTATTCGGGGATGGCACGAGTGCCGGGGGGGAAATCTGAAGTGCAATTCAAGAAATGTACTCACCCTCGGTAGCATCGCGGCCCATGAAGTTGAACAGAGCATTGGCACCGCCAGGGTGCTCGTCAAGCCAGTTGGTCACGTCGAGAACAATGCCCTTCACAGCGATCCACAGGTCGTCCTTCTTGTTATGTTTGGCGATTTCCTCCATGCTGTACTCCTTCTCCGGGATCTTGAAGTTTGCCGGGTCAGGCTTGGACTGTTCCGAGGCAGGGGAGGCGCTGGAGGCCGGGGCATCGACGGTAGAGGATGATGCACCGGGAACAGCGGCCAGGTTAGGCGCAGACCCAGAGGAACCGCCCCACTCGACAGAAATCTTGCCGGGAGTAGAGGGGTCGATGTGCAGAGAGATCTGTCCGAGACGCTGCTGAGCGGCATTACCACCGGTGAGCAACTTCTGGAAGAGGTACTGACAGGCGGAGTCACCGGCGACACGGCCGTAGACGACACAGCCGAGAAGCGAGGAGCCACCGAGACGGTTGGCGCCGTGAACACCACCAGCAAGCTCACCGCAGGCGTAGAGGCCTTCGAAGGGCTTCTGCTCGGAGTTGAGGACCTGGGCGTGCTCGTTGATTTCAATACCACCCATGGTGAAGTGGAGAACGGGCTCCATGAGAGCGACGTGGAATTCGTCGTCAATGGAGAAGGGCATGTTGTGGAAGAAGCGCTTGTTCCAGGGGTCCTTCTTCTTGCCCTCGGCGATCAGGTTGTACTCGTCGAAGGTCTTCTTGAGGGCAGCTTCGCCACAGCCAATCTCCTTGATGAGCTCCTTGCCGCTCATCTTCTTCATGAGACCACGGCCGGAGTAGTGGCGAGTGTGGAAGTCGAGCACATTGGAGGCCTTGGAGTTCAGAACGAGGCGGATGGGCCACTTGCCCTTCTCCTTCTCCTTCCACATCTGGCCAGAGACGTAGTCACGGTGGCCCAGCTCGTCAGAGAAGCGCTCACCATCGGAGTTCAGGAGCAGGCCACCCTCACCACGGAGAGCCTCGGCAGCCAGGAACTTGAACTTGGCCCCAGGATCCTTGGGGTCGACGAGACCAGTAGGGTGTACCTGGACCTTATCCATGTCGATGCCGTTGGCACCAATCGCCATCAGCATCTTCTGGCCGTCACCAGTGGCATGGGTGCCGTTGGTGGAGGACAGGCCGAAGGTATCAGGACGGTGCTTCTTGAGGAGAGAAGTGTCGCCGAAGTCAGCAGCGTAGCCACCGGTAGCCAGAACAACAATGCCATCAACGGACTTGGGCTCGCCGTTGAGAGTATAGGTAACACCGGTAACGTGGTTACCGTTCTTGTTGATGCTGGTGACATTGGCCTTCTTGACGATCTGAACACGAGTGGGCTCGGCTTCAGCGAGCTCCTCGAGACGCTGCATCAAAGCATAGGTAATAGCCATGCCGGGGAACTTGGCATCGTGACCACGGTGTGTGCGAGGGTGAGTGTGGCCACCCAAACGGGAGACGAGAGTGAGATCGAGGTTGAAGACATCCTGCAGCCACTCCACAGCAGCAGCGGACTTATAAGTGAGGACCTTGATCAGATCAGGACGGGCCTTGTCACGAGCAGACTTGAGAGTGTCCTCGTAGAACTGCTTGACGCTGTCTTGGATGCCGAGGTCGACCTGGGTACGGGTGAGCGCACCGTTGATGCCGGAGGTGGCCTTAGTGGAGTTGCCGCCGAAGAAGGCTAGGGATGGTTAACTTGAGGATCATGCCACTTTGGCGTGATTCGACATACCTTGCTTGTCTAGAACGAGGACATTGCCACCGTTCAGGTAGACGGTGTGAGCGGCACTGAGGCCAGACACTATGATTTCATGTCAGCCGAGATCCCGAGCGGGGAAATCAGAAGAGTAACTTACATCCACCGCCGACCACAATGACTTGAGGTGATGCCATTTTGAATACTGTGTGGAAAATAGGGTAAAGGGTGGAAGGGAGGTGGAGAGAAAGAGAGTGGGAGGCCCAGGTTCTTAAAGATGGGGAAACTGGGGGTTAAACTCAGCTCAGAAGCCGACAAGCTATCGGCCGAGGCACAACGTGGGGTTCACAGTGCAATGCTTCTGGGTTTGATGGGGCCCGGGAATCAAGTGGAGCTCAGTTGTTAATTCCAGTCCGCTGGTTTGCTCCGATCGCACTGATGGCAGTGAACAAATCCTGGGGAAACTATCACATGTGCTATTCCCATGATACAACTACGCACCATCTTCACATGCTTGCTGCATCCTGCGTCATTACATTCCAGCTCGTGGCTAGGATGGGAAGAGCGAGGAGAGAGGAGAGAGGAGAGAGAGAGAGAGAGAGGGCTACAACAGGCCTCTTAGCTTAGGCTAGACTAGATTGCTGGTGCTCGGTCTCCACAAGGACAGAGTATTTTGAAGGGCAGAGTCTCGGCAGAACGCTACGGGGATTCGGTCTGAAGGCCGTGCCGTGAACCTCGGAACTGAGCAAAGTAGACCGAGTGCTGGTGTCGCGTCACGCCACACCACAAGACCAGCTAAGCAAAGACGTATAGAATCCCCCCTGGATCCCTCGTATAGATATGAACGCCCCTCGATGCACTAGATATAGATCCAGAGAAGGAGTCCACCCCAACAGGACCCTCAAAGCGCGCCATCGTGACAGAAAGTGGAAATAGCAGTCGCCGACCGCTGACCTTTACAGGACCATAATTGGTGGAAGAACTGAAGCCGAGCCACGTGATCCGGGGACAAGGTGGAACCAGTGACGTCGTGGAGGAAAGTCTTTCATTTGCCGACGGAATTCTATCTCAGGCCGATTCTGGCGTGAAAGAAGTACAAAAAGAACTCGTTGTTCCCGCTGGGATCGGGCTGGTGCTGCCCGGTGTAGTGTGGCTCCGCTTTCCCATGCTCGGGGTTCTTTCGGCCAGGTCCGCGGGTCCGCGTCTCGGGTTGATGTGGGCCGAAGTGATCTCGCCCGAGATGCCGAATCTAGATTCAAGCTGGTCCTGCGATTGAGGGAAAAGCCCAGCTTCGAACGAATTACTTTTCATAGCTGGGTCACATATACATAGCCCAGTCGATGACCACAGATTCATAAGAAAAGGATCCGAAAGTGTGAGAACCATTTGAAAAAGGGGTACTACATCGGCCACGGCAGTATGATACCCAATACCTCAAAGCATCAATAATATAATCATCACTTAATCCATCCAAGTCACACTTTTAATCGATAAGAACTCATTCAACCCCTCCGCCGCATTGAACCGACCCCATCCACTATTCTTCACACCCCCATGCGGAAGAACGGGCTCGTCGTGGATTGTCATACTGTTGATATGCACAGCCCTGCGTTCGATTAGCAACCACCTCCCATTCAATAGACGGAGAAATGACGAGAGGAAGAAAGGAGAGAAGCTTACCCCGACTGAATTTTCTTGGCCATCGCCAAACCCTTCCGCAAATTCTCTGTAAACACAGACGCCGATAATCCGTACCCACTACTGTTTGCCAGACGGATCGCCTCATCTTCCGTCTCAAAGACCATGCACGCAGCTACAGAGACAAATGCTTCTTCCTGCCACACGGCCATATCTTCTTTAACTCCGCCCAGGATAGCTGGCGCTAGACGTACGCCTGCATCGCCCGGGACATGAGTCTCAGCAGACCCAGAGATAAAGTGGGCACCCGCGGCCACAGCGCTGGAAACCAGAGCCTCGACACGGGCCTTGGAGGCAGTGTTGACGAGTGTCGGGGGAAAGGATGAGCTATCTGTGCCGGATGCGAGGGCAGACTTTAGAGCTTCCGTGAACGCAGGTGCGATCGAGGAGTGCACGAGGATTACGATCTGTGGCCATACAGATTTGACCAGACCACAAGGGATCCTTCGTCAGATGAGAATGGAATACCAAGAGTCATGTTTACTTCCGTTCAAAAAGGCCCCGGCAAGAACTCCCTGCACGGCCGTCGTCAAGTCCGCATCAGCGCATACAATGGAACTATTCTTCCCGCCTAGCTCCATCAAACACGGCTTGAGGTTCTGCCCGCATGACCGCGCGATCTTGCGGCCTACCGCCGTGCTACCGGTGAAATTAATCTTACGGACGGCCGGATGCTCAATCATGGCATTGACTACCTCCGCTGCATCCTGCGAACGACAGTGCAGGATATTCAGACAGCCGGCGGGGAGACCTGCGTCCTCGAAAGCACGACCAATAGCCCAGTAACAGCGTGGTGTCAGCTCCGAGGATTTCAAGGTGGTGGTATTTCCAGCTGCGAGTGCGCATGTAGCAGAGCGGATTCCGAAAACATAAGGTGCGTTCCTTGTACGAATTAATCTAGTACATTAGAGGCAGTGTTGAAGCTCAGAACCTACCATGGGACAATACCCAGAATAACCCCCATTGGTTCTTTGAAAACGATTGTGCTCTGGCCCTCAGCTTCAACGATAGGAACGCTTCCACAAATCGAGGTAATGCGGCTCGCAATGTCGCGCAGCATACTGATAGCTAGTGGGACAACGAAACCCTGCGATGCACCTACATCGGCGCCCATTTCGGTCCGCATGTACTCGGCATTCTGCTCGAGACGCTGCTCTAGTAGGTCTGCGGTCTTGAGCAGGACATCTCGTCTTGTGGTCGGCTTTGTTAGTGACCAGGCGGGAAAGGCGGCGTCGGCGGCCTCAACAGCTCGAATGGCATCTTGTGGGGTAGCTCCAGCTGCGGTCCAGCATGTCTGGTTTGTGTAGGGACTAATCACGTCGAAGGTGGTGGAGGTGGCCTCTTCTTTGCCATTGATGATCAAGGGGACGACGATATCCATTATATTGGGTTTTTATGAGGGAAGGATTGGGAGAGCTGCACCTCAAGCTGGAGCTGAAGCGCCTTCTTGATGATCTTAGGCTTATGATAACCCACTCATGATTGTCGCTCTAGCATGGATCAGTCCATAGTGGAATGAGATTGATCGTTACCCAGGATTGGCACTGAACTATTTATCCACTGTCGAAGATCCGACCTTTCTCACCGCGATGAGCCATGACTAGAGATTTATGAACAACAGGTTCCCACACACAGTTACATCGGCTCATCAGAAGAGCCATGGAACCAGGGACCCCACGGTTCAATTCCATGTGTGACAGACGGCTGAGCCCTTGATGTCCCTCTGGAGCATCGGAAGGAAATGCAGGTCCGACTGCTATCCTTCACATAATAGGATCTCCTCTAAAATTTCTTGCAATGCAGGGGGGATGATCCTTGTTCACCACTTTGGATGGAGAGTAGCAGCCGGACATGCAAAGGCTCTGTGATTTCCAATAGTGTGCCCCACTCGGCGCTAATTCTATTTCCGCATCTTTTTATCTGAGGCAGGATTCTCCACTTTCCTGAAGGGGGTTTGATTCATCACTTTCGAAACCTGACACCTCCACTTCTCTGAAGATTAGCTCAAGAACGAAGTCTATTGGTACGCAAGCCTTCTGTCCAATGTATAGGAGGTTTCCATGTGATCGAATACTTAGGTTAAATATTCGAGACTGTGTGCTACTGTGCCTCATTCACGCGAGTTAGCCACACCACTGGCATAGGATCTGCAATGCCGGGACTTTCAATTGTGATTCAGTCCCTGCCCCGCGAGCATGTGAACAACCTATCCACTCTGCACCCTTTACTCTCCATCACTCTGCATGTAAACTACAACTGCAGCGGACACATCAGCCGCAGAAACCTCTTTCTCCGAATCTTGATTCTTCTGTCCTTCGAAATTCACAACAAATCTATACGCCGAGATTTGTCCTCATCGATCGCAGCTCCGATTCCCCGATCAGACTGATGAACCTACCAGCTCATCAACTGAAGAAAGTAGAATGCCTCCGAACTGATCCAGCAGTAGAAGCCAGACCCGACGCCAGAAAAAGCGTGTGTAATGACTGTCCGCAGCACAGTAGCCTTCCTTTCCGAGCAAGTGATAGACAGCACTAGGCCCGGCTCTCCACAAAAATCAGCCAGCAACAATGTCGTAATCTCAAATTTGCCAGAACCTAATCGGGGCGTAATCGATAGTACCCTCCACTTCTGGGTAAACTCCAATTTATATCGCCCAGCAGGGAAAGTAACCTGCAACGCGCAACTTCAGTTCGCGAATGATGTAGCGCGTTGATTGTCGGAGTGGATGTAGGCTGTGATGCAATGATTGCAGGGCACACCAAGGTGTCCAGGTGTGGTTCACAAATCATGTGTCACTCGCGTGGATATATCTGTGGAGGGTATCCTCAATAAGTAATCGACCGTAGGAGCTTCGTTCGTTTTATCTTATCCTCCTGGTTCAGCTGGTTCATCATGGCTCCGAGTACGAGAGGTTGGCAGATGATCGAGATCATCGCGGCATTGGTTGCTCTATGCTTAATCTCGGTGGTGATGCGTGTGGTGGCTCGTCTCAAGAGAAGAGTTGGACTAGGCGTGCATGATTATCTCAGTATTCTGTCCATGGTATTAATGATCGCTATGTTAACTGAGCTGTGTCTATGTGAGTATTT
Source organism: Penicillium maclennaniae (assembly GCF_028827695.1). Lineage (NCBI taxonomy): Eukaryota > Fungi > Ascomycota > Eurotiomycetes > Eurotiales > Aspergillaceae > Penicillium > Penicillium maclennaniae. The sequence goes on along the minus strand of NW_026623216.1, from coordinate 2,469,928 downwards.
CATGCGCGCTACTTTCCTCTGAATATTGTCGCTGACCATCCTAGGGTGTTCAATTGGAGGCAATGGTGCCCACGTCAAGACCCTCGATGCCGAGGCCATGATCAACTACTGGAAGGTAAGTATACGCCACACACCAAAGCCAAAGCATACATCTAACCAAAACAGATCTTCCTAGCCAACCAATTCACATATTTTATCCTTGCCCGGCCATCAAAATCTCAATCATATGTTTCTACCGCCGCGTCTTCACCACCCCCAAATTCCAGACTTGCACCTTCGGCCTAAACATTCTCATCGGCGCCTGGGGCCTAGGGATCTTCCTCGCCTGTGCCGGCCAATGCCGCCCCCTCCGCGCTTACTGGGACAGCAGTGTGCTAGGCAAATGCTTCGACGCCAACAAATTCTTCATCGTCAACCAAGCCTTCAACGTCCTGATGGACTTCATAATACTAATTCTTCCAATTCCAATGATCTGGAACCTCCACAGTGCCTGGCAAGATAAACTCGCCCTAACAGGCGTCTTTGCACTCGGAGCATTTGTCTGCTTCGCCTCCATATACCGCATCATCGTCCTATTTTGGATCTCGCCTTCAGACCCAACATATACCGTCTACCAAGCAACCCTAGGACGCACATTGAACCCGCAGTCGGACTCATCTGCTCCTGTCTCCCAATCATCCAAGGTCTTTTTCCAGCGTTGAAACTCAAGAGTCAGTCGAATCGCAGCAACGGCCCGTACCATATCAATACGGACATCAGTCAGTCAAACATTCTTTCAAAATCTAGCCCTCACTCGCCGGATGTGGAGTATGTGAAGATGGAGGCGGGAGCTTACGGTGCGACTATTGACAGAATGCATGGACAATTCCTGGGTGATGATTTGCATCCGCTCAATGTCAAGGTGCAGACTGATATTGCGATGACTCCAGACAATGAGTCTGTCTCATCGTCTATGCAAGAGGCTTTTACACTGAGAGATCTGAATTAATCTGCTGATCTCATATTGATACGATTTGATGATTCATTATTATTTTGCGTTTGTGTAAATGATCTACCGGAACTGAATGGGGTTCTGTAGTTAAAGCAGCTTCATGTCCACATTGGAACTTCGATCTGCATGGGTACCAGTCCCCGAGCGACTCACTTCTAGGGAAGCTAATGCTTTCTCTCAATGAACATTACAAATCTTTGAGTTAATTCTTCTGCTTTCCTTCAATTTTTTCACACTGTTGCTCAACATTATGAGATAAAACTCAATGCTTCACCGTCTTACTCTGAGCACTCAAGTCGAGCCTTCCAAGATCGAATCCGATCTGACGATTGGCTTTCCATTCTGAATCCTGCTTGTAACTTGATCTCTTTAGCATTTGAATCCAGTAACACTCTCGAAACTCAACGTCCATCCTTTACTCAATTATTCCAATTAATATCAGACAAAAGAATCATCGACCTCCCACATAGGTGGAACCAACGGCTTAGGCGGCCAGCCAACCTTCGCATCGTATGCTTTCTCAAAATCATGATACCCGGACCCAACCCAACTCTCTTCCGGAACCTCCTCGTTAACCGGCAAGACTACCTTTGCCTTCGAATTCGGCGGCACGACAAGTCTCAACTTGAACATCCCATCCACCGACTCCCACCTACACTCCAACCTTCCATAAACGGTGTCATAAACCACCTCCGCCCACTCAATTGTTCCTCCAGGAACAGGCTCTACACAATAGGTCCTCCATCCCGGCTCCAAAGCCCTAACACCACCCACAACCCCATGCAACCAATTCACAATCGACCCAAGCGCTTAGTGATTGAAACTCGTCATCTCACCCGGATTCACAGATCCATCAGACCGCATAATATCCCACCTTTCCCAGATTGTCGTCGCGCCGTGCTGGGAACTCGCGGCTTTCTCGGTTGATCTTACAAATACGATATTTCTAAGGCTTGGCATTGTTTTGTAAGAAATAGCACTACTCTAAAGTGGTCTCCATGCAAGATGAAGATGGAAAACGCGAGAAGAATCACAAGTGAGTGGTGAATGGCAAGTCCATTTGCAGTGGGGGGCAAAATGCCCTTGGCAAGCTTACCCCAAGCATTTGCGAGTAATTCCGAGACTAACCAAGTCCGGCTAGACCGATTTGGGTAGTCCAGCTCGCACTCACTGTACTTACACGCCCAATTTCACGCGCAAATACAAAATGCGACATAAAAGGCACTATGTACCCTATTTCTTTAGATTCAAACTCATTCTGACTCAATAAAGACAATAGCGCTTAAATAAGCCCCAGTCCAACTTCAACTTCTTGCTTCCAAGATGGGTGATAAGGTTGCACTTATCTTTGGTTATGGACCCAATGTCGGGTTCGCCATTGCAGACTCACTCGCATTGCACGGCTACAAAGTCGCCGTAGTCTCGCGATCAGAACATCTTTCAGATGCTGCAAAGAATAATCTCCAGATCCAAGCCGGTCTCTCGGTCCCATCCTCAGTTGAGAACATTTTCACTAGAGTCATCGGAGAACTCGGACATCCAACAGTTGTTGTCTACAATGGTAAGTTACTCTGTGTTTATTTCAAGGGCGTGGAATTCTTGAGGGGTGAGGTGCTAAGATATCTCCTAGCTTCTGCGGTCGGCGTCAATCCATCGGCTCCTCAAATCTCTCAATTCGAGTCCGCAAACAATGTCAATATTGTCTCTGCATATGTTGCAGCACAATTCGCAGTCAAATCCTTCGCCCAATTACCACCCGAGTCACCCAGAACATTCATCTACACCGGAAACAAGCTTCCCTTGATGGTCGTACAACCACTCCTACTCCAAGGAGTGGGCAAAGCTGGTGCGGCGCACTTGATTCATTACTTAGCCGAGGAGTACAAAGGCAAGGGCTACAAGTCAATATTCAAGTATAGGCTCTTTCAGGAGTAGGTTGATTAACAAATTCTAATCAGATTCTACTTTGCGGATGAGCGTAAGCCGGATGGAGAGCCGGTTTATTCTGCCATCGATGGGTCCGCTCACGCTCACTTCTACATCCAGCTAGCTGAGGATAACATGCAAGAACCATGGTTTGCAACTTTTGTCAAAGGACAAGGTATGTTTTTTTCCCGGAAACATTAATTCACGATGTTGTCAAATTACCCGGGCCAGCGCAATCATGACTCTCCTAAGTCTCTGCTGATTGGAAACTTCGTGCGTATTTTCTTTTATTATTCTGTGAGAGACATCAAGTATAGCAGTGTTAATTCATTTTTGTGACATACATAGGGGGTCAAAAGTCTGTGTACACACCAATTTCGCCTCTATCTTCCCATTTTATTTTCTTTGATTTCTCCACCATTTTAAAAGATATTCAATTCAAACTGGATGCATATAATAACTATCTAGTATTTCGTATACCAGCCCTTTGCCTTTCGTACCGCGGCAATACGGCGAGGCATAGATCTGATAAAATTATCAATTTTAGCCTAATTAATGCTATCCTATGCGATAACTAGGGCTTTGCGGAATTCATTCCAATCTATCTTAGAACGCCTACGCTGGGCAAGCTGTGGATAAAGCTCGAATAGCTTTAATTTTAGTAAGTTTCAGACATTCTCAATAGGATTTAAATCAGGCGAATGCGGCGGCTATTCTATTACCTATATCCTATGCTCTTCGAACTATTCTTTTTGCAATTTCTGCCACGTGGATACGCGTATTATCTTGCTAGAATATTATACTAGGCTCGTATATAGGTAGGAGCGCTTCCTCGAGGGTATTAAGATATGAATTCGTGGTGTAGCCGTTCTTTTTCGAAAAAGCATCGCGTTCCATAATTATTAACTTTGAGCGACCACTAAGCCAGATAGATCCCTAAACTATCTGCCGGATATCTTTACTATAATTTATAAGATTCACAAGATCCTTCCTGTATCGCTCATTCTTAAATAAGAATACGTATTAGTGGATAGAATTTGACTTACGTTAGACGGAACATTTATCGGAAAAGATCACATTATTAAAATATAGCACACTACCCTATTTTCGGCAAAAGGCGCGTCGAATTTTTGTATCATACTTCTTAAGAAAGATACGCTTCTTGCTAACCTATTTACGGATATTATAGCGCTTTAGGACGCGTTTTAGTGTTAATTTTGATACTTTAAAGTCGGTATTAATCAAAAGGGCTTTATAGCTTATTATAGGGCTACGGCGTACTAGACGGAACACATATCGACGCTTAGAGGGGGTAAGCTTCAGTGGGCGGCCTGATCGAGGGTTTATTTTAACGTGTGCATGCTTTTGGAAGTGGTTTTTGGTGTTGTAGATAGTTTGACGCGACACATATAGATCTTTTGCAATTTGGGTGGGTTTTCCACCCAGTTCAAGGGCATAAACAATAGCAGCACGAGTGGTTTCCGAAAGCTCAGCTCCACGCGGCCGATTACCACTAATTTCGATGCCGAAAGACCTCATAGTGGTGGAGATATGGGGTGGTGAAGTTTAATTAGAAAAGGGGGAGTGGGTATAAATTCAGATATGTAAACAGACTTTTGACCCCCTATGTAGTTTGCACAGTCGGACGCCTGCAGGTCACAGGCAGAATTTTGGCTCACTGGTTGCCTAGTATATATTCATCGAGTGCACTGTGTCTCTATAGTGAGCATTTAGTATCAACTCGATCTAGGTTTATAAGGCAATATACCGGAAGAGGCAATTAATCGACTAAGCTCGGATCAACGGCTTTTCCGCTTTGAAGAGTTTGGTGGGTACCTCGTATAGCTGCTCGAGCAGCCATTTCTGGTATAGCGTAAACACCATGATTAAATATTCAACTTCAGGTTTCATTTTGCCTCTCATGTTGTCAAGTCCTACTTCCAGATTAAGACTAACGATAGTCCAAATCCCCACTTTGTTTAAGGAAAACTGACACATCATTCTGCAATGAGCTCTTTGAATTTCCAAATAAGCATAACCCCACGGCTGACGGCTTGGCGAGCGAGTGGACGGGCCGTGGCTTACTTCCATTGGCTTGAAACACCCCTCATGTTAACAGCTGAACTTAGGCGGTTTGTGGTTGGGCAGCCTTTCAGCTACTAACAGTCGAGAATTATAAACCCGGCAATGCGCCGAAGTTCATGGCGTTTGGTCCCATCCCCCACTTCAGCACTCAGCTCGCATTCAAAGGATTCCAAGCACCACGCAGAGGCAACCGGCATTGGGCAGCTCCACTTTTACAGCCGAAAATATACTTGACATATTGTGCGATGTCTAGATCTGAAGTCAAGGAGGAATATAACCTGCAAGAGGCGTGGGACCGGGTGTGCGCGTCGTTCGCACACACAACCAAAGTTGACCTCACCGTAACGCCCAAATACACAGTTGATGAGGTGCTCGACCAGATTCAAACAAATCAAGATGAGGATGATGAGCGAAACAACAAATACAAAGTCGCGAAAGACGTGATCGGCAAGACATTAACCTTTATCACGGTCCTCGGGGGCATAGCTGCTCAGGGTGCTAGCATGGTCGGTGTGCTTTCAATTTGAAGACTGGTACATCCGCTAATCACTACATCATAGGTTTTTGCCCCCAGTAACTTGTGTTTCAATGCGATTTCTTATCTTATTAGTACTGGAGCCAAGTACAAGCGCATCTTCAGCAGTCTGGCAGAGCTATTCCGGCGCATTTCGGATGTACTTGAGCGCTGCAAAATCTACATGCGCCTGCCCCCAGACGCGGTCGATATCTCTCTCAGGAAGATCATCAACGAGGAATTGGTATGCTTCGTCGACATCTGTGCACTGTCCATCAAAGTTCTCAAAGGTCATAAAATCTTCACCGCGCTCAAAGTCTTTGCCTTCGACAGCGACGAAGGCGTCAGCGGCCAGCTGAGTCGCTTGGCTACCCTTGTTGACCGCGAATCTCAAATGCGAGGAACGCTGGGATTCAAGTCACAAAAGATCAGCGAGAAGTTGATTATCGAGAATCGAGATGGCACTAGGAAAATCAGCGCATCTGTGGATAGTCTTATCAACTTTGAGAAGAAAAGAGACGTGGATAGTGCCGCCAAAAGGATTCTGAAGAACATCGATTCTAATCTTCATACTCCCAGTGAGAGCTACAAGCTTGTTCAGTCAAATTACAGACGCCTTCTGGATGAACAAGTCCAAGGCAGTGGGGCTTGGCTGAAGAGTGATCCATTGTTTACAGCATGGGTTTCCACTCAGGACTCATCCTTCTCTATATTCGGAATCTCTGGAGCCGAAGGATATGGCAAGTCATTCCTTTTTCGCCACCATCGTTAAGGACTTGCAAGAGAAATATGCCCACTCTACCGAGGATCTGACGTGCACCTCCACTGCCTACTACATGTTTGATCACGAGCAGAATGATGCATCTCTGACCAAAGCTCTGAAAGTGCTTGCATGGCAGATTGCCAACACCGATATCGTTTATCGCAAGGACCTGACTTCTGTTCAGCTATCGGGTGTGAATCAGATAGAGAGCCTCTGGGAACTTCTATTTACAAAGTCTTACAAGAGCGACTCAAGGTTCTTCTTCCTCTTCGACGGCGTTGACAAGATGGATAAGGCCCATCTCAAAGATTTCATCCAACTTCTGGCAAAGTTACAGGCAGTATCTGAGACCTGGCCACGCTTCAAGCTCCGTATTCTGCTTTCTGGGCGGGATGATACCATAGGAAATATCAAAAGGCAAATCGGGGATGGAATTTCCGTTGTTGACGTGGCTTCGAGAAACACTGATGACTTACGAAACTTCATTACCGATCGCATGAACAAGATGGACATTCTCAGTGGTTCATCACATCAAATTCTTCATCTGCGACAGGAGATCTTACAGGCTCTCATGACCCAAACGCATGGCGATTTTGTTAATGTTGGTCTGATCTTGCATGAAATCAGTGGAAAGCAGCGCCCGGGCGAGATTCGGGATATTTTGTCTCGATCAGGAGGGAACCGATCTGACACGATCGTGAGGAAAATGGAGCTCTTGAACGAAACATTAAGTGACGATGATATCTCTGACCTTAATAGTCTCCTCGCCTGGGTCGTGCTTGCCAAATGCATACTCAGCCTTCAAGAGTTAGAGGCAGTCCTTTTCCTTAAAGCTCGGGAGCCTTCTCTTCGACCGCTAGCAGAGAAGATCACGAATCAGTACTCCTCGCTGCTTCAGGTCTATGGTGAACCACATCCTATCACCAGAGTCACCCCGCCAACTTCAAACGTGATGCTTGTCTCTGAATCTATCGAGGAATTTCTGCGAACGCAGCCTCAACCAGGCGAGTCTGAAGATGTCCAGGACCTGATCCAATCTGGCGACGTCAATGAGATTGAGGTCAGGATTGTCCGGCGATTTTTGGAGTCTGTATGCGACCCTAAGTTGTTCAATAAATTCGGCTTTCATGAATTTTTCCAACGAAAGCTCAAGGGGAAAACTGTTCGCGTTGGATTTGATATTGAAACAGCGAATCTGAGAATATTGGCAGATTGCTTAGAGGTCATCTGCTCAAGGGAGACGCCAGAGCTAGCTCCATTGCTCGATTATGCAGTCACCTACTTTGCTGAACATCTCAAGGAAGCCGATCCTTCACTGACACAGCCACAAGTCAAAACAGCCCTTGGTACTCGGCTAGTGGAGATATTTGCAGACGAAGCTGCTATTGCGCAATGGTGGACCACAGAAAACACCTGGCTTCGATCAATGTGGATCTATGAGGATGGATTAACCGATGTCGTGTTGAGATGGCTTCAAGACTCTGCCGTCACGAAGAACCTCTCAAATGAGCAAAGCAAGTGGGTGCGAAGTCTGAGTTCCAAATCGGAGCCTGACGCAGATCTTCTCGAACACATCGTCCGGTTCTTGGGGCGCAGATGGTTACAAGAAGGCCCAGAAGGCATCCTCTACCATTTCGCCACGATACATGGGTATCTCACAAAGGTCCGAGCGGCATCATTGCCCCTACAAAATACTTGAGGATATGTTAGCTGACTGGTTCCATAGATTGCAAATCGTAAAGATTCGAGTGTCAAGAGATTCACAGCCACTCCACGGAAGGAAACTATTGAAGCCTCTCAGATCTTCGATGCTGCACAATGGGTACAGCGCCAGATCGGATTGGATGAATTGGGCTATGAAGAGACCCGCAACTTGGCACGCACCCTCCGAGATCTTGGCAAGTACCCCGAAGCCATTAGGCAATTCAAGTTGGCATCCTCACTCCAGAGCGACAACTGGATTTCGCAATGGGGGCTAGCAGACTGCTTTGCCTCCCAAAAGGATTACATGACGGCGATCGAGATCTTGGAGGCCGCGAAGAAGTCTTACGAGTCTGATGAGACAGCAGAGGGTGAAGAGGCGAAAGTAGACCTCATAAACATATCCCGCGACCTCGCCGAATGGAACAAAGAGGCGGGTAATGCAGATCAGACGTTCTCAATTTACAAGAACATTCTGCAAGAAAATCCAGATGATTACGAAGCGGCGCTTTCAATTATGATGCTTCATTACGAGAACAATGACTACCAGGGTCTGCTTGAATTCCTACAATCGCGCCAGGATTCGACGAACGAAACAACGGGACTGGATCATCGCACAGAAGCGTTCCACGCCCACTACAACAACGAGAAATACCATGAAGCTATCTTCGCGCTAGCTTATAAGACAGATAACTTTGATATCATTCTGGATAGCTATAAGGTAGCTGTGGATGAGGCAAAGAAGCGATATACCAAAGGTAGACAGACTGGGGACCTCGTTGAGGAGGAGTTTGGCCGTGTCTGCCAGGCCTTACTCATGCACAGGGCTGCGCTTCTGTGCTACAACCACACTTCCAACACCGTGGAGCATAGAGAGTTTGCTATCGACCAATGGATACTAATTCTGCAGATGGACGAACCCAGCGCATCGTATCTTCCAATCGTGAAGAAGCTAGTACGCAAGAAAATGGCGATTGTTTGTTTTCAAGAAGCTCGGCGAGATATCGCCACTGCTGGGCTATATTTACAACATCTGGAGGAGATGGCGTCTTTGTCGATTCGAGGCTGTTGGGAAGAGGATTTCGATGAGACGTATCCAATGCGGCTTATTTCCCGATGGTACGCATTGCAAGGCGACGAGCAGAAGGCCAAGGATACTTTGCGGGCTCCTATCAAGGTGTATCTTGATCTTCTTTCAGACGATGATCCGCTCAATGACTGGCAGGGCTATCATGGGTTGGCAATGCATCTGATGTTTGCGGGTCAGGATGCCGACTCCCTCGCCGCGTGGTCTTTGATTACTCCACGCGATCACCTCGAGACTGAGAATAGTTCCTCGGAAGCGAAGGGCAAAGCGACGGAGCTTCGGGGGCCAATGAATGACATATGTGATGGGCGTTGTGGGACGAGTTGGACGTTCGCCAACGACATCTACGTTTGTAGGGACTGCGACTATGTTGAGTTTGACGAAGGCTGCTTGAAAAAGCTCCGAGAAGGAACCTTGGGCTCTGAAGAAATATGTGGGAAGGACCACGAGATGCTACACGTCCCAGCATATGACGCAGCCGACCGCGAGAAAATCGGTATTGGGAATGTGAAGGTTGGGGAACACATTCTTTCGGTTGAAGAGTGGCTTCAGCGGCTTAGGAGAGACTGGAAGATCAAGCTAGCATAATCGCTTCGTTGGTATAGCATTCAAGAGCATCATCCTTAGACATGGATACTTGGGAATGCTGAGAATTTCAAATATCACAAAGAATTAATAGGATGATGCTCATTTGTGAGCTCTTAAACAGGTAAGCAAAGCCGAAATGTGCCGTGCATTGTCCGGTCTACATGCCTCTAGTGCCACCACCTTCGAATTGAACGGAATTTACAGATCGACGGAGACATTCGGTGACCCTTAAGCTACCAGACCCGCGAAAGGCCTTGTCAGTCAAGGAGCTGGTAGAAATCATGCACTCTAGACTTCAACCGTGAAAAAAACCCCAGGAACTGTCAATTTAAGATTACATCTCAAATTGCACGTCTTCAATAGTGCTCAGACTGTTCCACCATCAGAACCATGGAAGCGTCGAAGTTGTCATCACTGCTTACGGTCCCGGACTAAGCTCTTGGACCCCACATCGAGGCGAAAAAGATCACTTACTTTAATAGTCAGAGTGTGGAACAATATCTTAAAGTGACTCTGCCAAAATGGGAACCAAAGGCTGTTGGACGTGCAGAGGTACTTTGTGATCAGATGAATATCCACCGCCGAAGCTGACTTGCCTCAATCACTACAGCACGCAAGGTCAGATGTGATCTGGCCCTACCAGTCTGCGGCAACTGCACCAAGGCACAAAAAGCATGTCGAGGCTATGGCATTCAACTTTCTTGGCCCCGAACAGGTGATGGACGGCGGGCATTAGTGCATGACACAGATGCGCTGAGAAGAGCGTCGTGGCGGCGGAAAGGCGATACAGTTACTGATTCTTGAATACCTCTAACTGGGATATTTTACTTTCAGACCTACTTGAATAAAGAAAGAACATCGGTAAGGATTATATCACTGAATCCTGGACGCATGTTCGGACTGGCTAAAATGAGATTGACGCAGCTCGTTATCTGCATACCTTGAGAGTACCACATATACCATATCTCCCCTCCTCTCACCTCGGAGGAGATGACACTCTTCTCCTTCAATACTGTATGTCATTCCTCGAATTTTCATTAGAAGACAATATCTGACAATGTGGTGCAGTCAACGAAAGCAAATCGCAAATATTAACACCCGTCATCGACGACTCATTAGCTCATTTCATCATGAGAGTGGCATTATCCGATTCCTCTCTTTCCTCCAACTTGGTTCTAGAAGGAATATTTGCCATCGCATCATTACAACTTCAAGGTCTCTCGACAAGTAGTGCCCGCCAGCACCGACTCATATCGATGCTACGAGAAAACATCATACAGATCGACAAAGGAAACGTCCTTCGAAACCTTATCGCCACAATGCTTTTATACCAATATGAAGTATCGCCCATCATCTTTCATACAAAATGCGCAAAGGTAGCTGATTTTTCTTAGCTTTGTACTACATCAAGTCCCAAGAAATGCTGGAGTTTCTATCTTTGTGGCGCCAAGAAGATCATCGACGCATCTTCAGCAACAGTTGAACTCTATCATGACGAGAGCGCGGTGCTCATGGAATGGATCTACTACCATGAAGTAGTCTCGAAATTCAGCATTCGGCATTGGGCCGAGGCAGATGCGGTGGACAGCTTCTGCAAGGGTCCATTAGCGATACGGCCCAAAGAGTCATCACTCAATGGCTCTGATGTGAGTTTTCTGATCATTGGGTCCGCTCGGGTATACTGGCTAGTACTCAGGTAGATGTCAAACAGAATTACATGTCCCATTGAAGTCCTTGATCTGCTGCGCGTTATATGCAAACGACCATCGGTATACGACGAAGGCGATCTAACGTAAGACGAATCTGATGTTGCGCACATGCACGAGCTCAAAAGAAGACTTGAACAAGCAGTTGGAGAAAATGGGACATTCCATGATATAGCAGGAGTCTCGTCGACCAGACAAGGGATGCTTGCCTATCTTTATCGGTGTGCGACGTTTATATATCTAGATCGTGCAGTATTTCAGGTATTGAATACTTCATTCCACCACAGGAGGCTAGTGAGGGAGGGAATCCTAATTCTACAAAATCTCGGATTTTGCGAAAGTGCCTGGCCGATGCTTATTCTAGCCTGCAAGGCCAGTGAAGATGAGCAACGCTTGCAAATTCTACAGGCTTTATGGAAGACGGGACAAGAGCCGCTGCACCGATCAAGCCATGTGCCCTTGGTTCAACGCATGATCGAGGCCTTATGGAACCAGAATGACCTCGGGTGCGACAGCAGTATGGATTACTCCAGAACACTACATGCTGTTATTTCGACTGCCCCGGCTTTGCCACTATTTGCTTGAATTTACTTCGCAAAAACTTGGCACTGTGACAGACTGGAACTACTGAGTGGGGAACTGGACATTTAAGTGGCATCAATTCGTAGAGGTATCATGTTATCAGTTCTTTGTTATCATTGAACCATCTGGCTAGTAGCAAAATCCTGTCGAGCAAAAGCAGTCAGTATCGATCGTAAACGATGGAATGGTCTATTCATACCGGGAAGCGCTCGGTGATACTAGCGGCGACACGTTCAACATCCTCAGCAAGTTCCTGCACACCCAGGTCCCACTGTCGCAGGTTGGCGCCAGTCGCACCAGTCGACCCAGCAGCCTCTGTGTCGAATGTGATTATTCCATCAATCTGGTCGATCTGACCACTGAGACGGCCTTGCTCCACCATTTTCGCGGCGTAGTCCTGCGCTTTCTCACCAGCAGACATTTCGGCGGACTCCACAAGGCCCAAGATCGACCCCAGCGCATCAACAGAGATGTTTACGTACAGCTTGCTCGCAGCGACAAGATTGTGCTCAATGACTGCCTTGTCGAGCACAGTGGTGCCGTCAGCAGTGACAGCGAGTTGATGGGGCTGGAGCTTCTTAGCAAATGCAGCAACCTCATCGGGATTCAAGAGACGATCGAGAAACATTTTTTCGAGGATAGAGAACTCTTCTACAGATGAAGCACGATCATCCTTGTAGAGACGGGAGAGAGTACGTGAACGCTGCGGACCCGCAGGTGCCAAAACCGCACAGCGGATGGCAGCCGACAAGGCCGTGAGCCGGTCACTCTCGTCAACACCTTGAGCAAGACTGACACTGAAGTATTCCTGCGCAGCATCCAAGAACCGACGCCGAGCATCGAGAATTCGCGCCTGCGACAGCTGGAAGTAAAGCTTTGCATCATGGTCCTCAAGCTTGCTGGGCAAGTTCTTGATACGATTCAAGAATGCTTCAGCGCTTGTAGTGTCATCATCCTCCAAATAATACCGCACAATGCGGATCCAGAGTCGAGCCTTGGCTGCGTCAGAGACTAGCCGCTGCGAGCTGTCGATGTTGATGCCCGAAAGCGCCCGCGCTGCGGCAGTGTACTCTTCCTCTGACTCGTATGCCTCGGCCAATATTTCACGGATTTGTGAGTCTTGTTCTTCGACTGAGGTGGCGCGAGATTGAAGTAATGTGACAGCGTGTTGACCGACTTTAATCTTGACTTCGGGGTCAAAATTGCGGAGAACGGCGATAAATGAGTCGAGGAGGGGTCGTGTAGCGACAATGCTGATATTTTCATTGAGGATGGAGTCGAGATAGTAGACAATGTCCTGGGCGAGCTCGTCGCCGGTAGAGCTAGCCACGATATCATTGAGCAGGTCGTTGTACTGCTGGAGCTTGGTGGCCTGGTGGGGCGTGGCTTCGATGGCTGCAAGAGCGGAGGTGACCTGCGGAGAAGCCATGATGGGGTGTATAGCTTGAGAGACAAAGGAAGACAAATGCAGCTGCCTGACAGACTCCAGACTGCAGACACGGTGATGTCGGAATGAGCAATGGTGGGTGATGAGTGACGGCTTATCGATAAGGACGGAGAGCGGCTTAGTATACGCCGACTCTTCATAACAACCTCTGTCTGGGAAATTGATCAAGGACGAGTGAAGGAGGAGTAAAATGAGGCCACGGGGTATGGCACGACTCAAAAGGCAACAGCTTCCATCCTGACAATGGAAACTTTGATGATGGAGAGATTCATGCCCGGAGAAGACTCGCGGAACACTTGCTATCGGCATTGCTAGGCCAAATCCCGATATTTACCATATTTTCTTTAGCGGCGGATCCCTGATAACTTTCCTTACAGCTCAAGCCTGTCTATTCTCTTCGATATAAGCTTTCGCATTAAGCTGTTCTCACCGTGGACGCCAGTATGTGAAGTCATCCAAAGAGCCGCCCCTCACCGCCTTGGGCCGACCCAGACTTGTAGCTTCACCCGCCTGTGGCGCACCTCTAACTTCGCCCTTTCTCGTCCTATTCACGAGTACTCGGTCTATTGATACCTTTTCCGTTGTCGCATACGCTAACTCGTATCATACAATCGACGACGGTATCAGCGCCCTGCCTATCGACCATGATGGCTCAAGTGAAGCAAGATCCGGATGCCATGTACATCAAGGATGACCCAGACAGCAAGGACACTGTGCTCGCAGACATCGATGATGAGGACCTCTACGAAGATGCGGGGGATCTGGACTTCACTCTGGCAGCGCAAAACGTGTGGATGTCTCGTCTGCCTCGACAGCTGTGGGAGCACTGGTCGCAACTGGACGATGATGAAGAAATTGAGATTGGAACAGTGAGGATAGAGGGAGAAGTGAATGACTTGAAACGGGTAAGACATGACCAGACTTTTGGCTTCGTCTTCCCAAATCTCACATGTCCCACGTTAGGTCAGCTTGAGGCTTCACGACCGCCCAGATAACCAAAACATCCCGAAAGACTACACTCTGCAACAACAAACGATCAACACAGTAAATGCTTCGCACATGACACAAAATACCTACGTTTTCACGGAAAAAGATATTCCTGGTGCGGAAAATCGGATGGCAACTTTTGGCGAGAATCGCTCCGCTTTGTACGAAGCCATGAAGCGCGAGGCACGGAGGAGAGAGCAGGGCAAAAAATGGGAGCCATATGTGCGGAAGACTGTGCCGAGTATGTGTCGCCGAGACTGCAGGCTCCGAGAAAAACTCACTTACATGAACTAGAACACACGGCACTTGTGGGACAGGTCAGCGAAGAGTTCAATTGCCTGCCGGTAGAAAACGAAGAATTCCGCCGGATTTCGGAGCAACGAGCCTTAGAGGCCCTCAAGCCGAAAAAGGAGACCGTTTTCATCGACAAGATTCCCGGAAAATTCATGCAAAACCGCCATGCCCTACCGGTGGAGAAAAACACGTTCGTGGTATGTTCTCGACATCGTACTCTCCTTACAGCAGCCTGCTTACGTATTCACAGCAAACCACGAAGCTTTCCAAGGCAAAAGCCCAGGAGAACAAATCTACACGTATGCCTCAGAACGAGTTGCTGGACCGCATTTTCGACTGTTTCCGCCAATTCAAGTACTGGCCATTTAAGACCCTCAAGGCCAAGCTACAGCAGCCAGAGGCCTATCTCAAAGAGACTCTTGAGATGGTTGCGCACCTGGTCAAGTCAGGAGATTTTGCCATGACATGGGAGTTGAAGCCAGAGGCACAGCAGAGCAACTATGCTATGATGGCGGCATATGGAGACGCCAAAGCCGAGTTGCCTCCTGGTTTCGACGATGCCTCGGATGATGAACCAACTGCATCTGGCGTTGACGACATTCAATTTGAGAATGTCTAACAAATTTTGAGTATGTGAACCTCCCTCCACCATGTATTAGATTACACCACCACCATTAATGCATATGCTGCGCGGCGCATCTTTTGATCGACTCGATGTATTGGAGTCGCAGATTCCAAAAATCAGCGTCACTGAATATCCAACAGTTCCAGTAAACATTTAACTACAATTGTCAATTCAAAATCACACTTCCTTACTTGTATGTAATCTGAAGTGGATAGATAAATTTATCGACGCGAGGTGACCTATACATGGATAAGATACAGCGTAACGGCGACACTATTCACAAGAAAGAAACAGGAGACAAAGCGTTAAACCCCAGAATAGTCATATCACCTGCATTTACTGTCTTTAACTTTCCTCCAATGTCATTCGATCTGAACGCGCCGAAAAATATCACGTGATGGGACCCGCCACTGTGATCCGCCACCGCGGGCCAAGGCACGACACCGTCATCTCATGCTCGAACTTCCCCGAGCACATCATCACTTTTCACCTAGGATCTTTCTTGTCTGCTTGGCTCTCAAGCTGGAGAACCATCTGCGTCTCACTCACTAATTCACTAGATCCATAGCAAGCCTTCATGACAGAAAACGAGGATTTATTGGCCAAGATTGGTCAGCTTGCGGGTAATGCGCTCGATCTCACTCTTGTTTCAGCGGTTCTAACAATGCGCAGGTCAAATCAACAGACACAAGACCCAAGGTAGCCAGCCATACCAACCATCAGCACATCATTCACAGCATGTTGCGCGTCATTCTCCTGGCCACCAAGGTTGGGCTCCCTACTCGCGAGGCAGAGGCCGCCGTCCTGTAGCTCCGCACCGGCACCGCACACTGGTTCTGAACAACGGAGGCTCAGGGTCAAATGCTAGCGTTACCTCGTCTCCTGGCCCTGTAAGCGAAAATGATGGTGAAGCGCGTCCGACATCGAGCTCAACCGGGTGGATTGCGAAGCGCGATCGCCACATGCAGTTGATCAACTCCGCTGTATATGATAAAGAAACTCAGGCTAGAGCAAGGGCTATGGAAGAGACTCGTAAACTCAAAGCAGAGCGACGTGCTCAACGTGAACAGGCAAAGGTTCTTCGGTATGCGCAAGGTTCCACTGTCTCGACCCATGCGCAACCCTCCGCCGAACACCAGATTCTTGTCAATGATATTCCATTCAAGATTATGCGCGGCGGAAGCAAGCTCGTGCGAGTGTCAAGTATGAGCCTCTTGAAGCCTTCGTTGCCTCTGAGAACTGGCTTACAGTCCATAGATGACCCCGACAAAGCAAATACCACGCCGAAGCGAGTGACCGTAGCTGGCGTGGCCTTTGTGCGCAGCAAAAATGGCAATCTGCACCGCCTCGGAGCGGTTACCTCGAAAAAGTCAGTTCGTAATATTTACACCCTGAACACGACGCTGACACCCGCTAGACATCCAACAGCCGTCAAGAAGCGCGACGAGCTGTGCAAGCGATTCACAACGACTGGTATTTTGATTTCCAACGGACCATCCGCATCGCCCTCCATGCCCTTAGTACGACTAACCAAATCCCAGGAACATGCTACAAAGGACCATCATGTCCCTTCATCCACGATCCAAACAAAGTGGCTATTTGCAAAGACTTCCTCCAAACAGGCCAGTGCAGTGCCGGTGAGAGCTGCGATCTATCCCACGAGCCATCACCCCACCGCTCCCCAACTTGTATGCATTTCCTTAGAGGCCGCTGCGCAAACCCCGAATGCCGTTACGCCCACATTCGCACCACTCCCGGCGCGCCCGTATGCCGCTCCTTCGCAACCCTTGGCTATTGTGCAGCCGGCGAAACCTGCCCAGATCGTCACGTGCATGAGTGTCCAGATTACGCGAACACTGGTGCTTGCCACAAGAAGAGATGCACGTTGCCTCACGTCGATCGCGCCGGACAGATTCGCAAGGCGGCAGCCGCAGCAGCAAAGACCGACCGCTCAGATGACTCTGATCCGTCTAGCGAGGAAGAAGACTATGACGCTATTGATTCTGATGATGTTGACTCTGACGAGTTTGATGAGGAGCTCATTGGAGGTGAGGACAGCGGCGAGATGTCGCGGCAGCAAGACTTCATCCACTTCTAGTTCTAGGACCCCTGGCCCTGTAGTTGTGAGATAGCTTCACCATTGCCCATTCCGTTCTTCATTCATCATCCTTCGTTTCTTTCACTCGGCTTTTTGCCATCGAGTATACCTCGTGCGGTTCTGGACCTGGATCCTGATCCGGATCTGTTGATACCCCCGGACGTGTTTCACGCATTCAAGAAAATACAAAGCAAATTAGGACATCCTCCATCTTTCATTCTCACGACCGTAGCTTCGTAACTCCGAGTAATTATTAGTAGGCGACAAAGAAGAGATGTAGTTCAGGTAGCTCTGCGCAACGTGTGATAGTGACGAACTTACAGGAACTGTCCTGGTGACTTCTACTGCATACAAGGACTTTTCCCTTCAAAGCCAGGGAACCCATCAGGACACGATAAGTCCGTGTGACTGACCGACGGCTCGGTGTTTTCCGAAGGCGTGCGTATCGTCAGCAGCTGCCCAAGTCGAGGCGAGGGTCATAAATGTTTAGGCCTGGATGGTGTATTGGTCAGGGGCAAGGAGGGACATGCAGCTGGGTCATCTATGCAGGAGGACTCGGGCGGGAAATTCGTCAGACTCGGAGGCTGCTTTTTCTTTTGGGCGAGGAGTCCCCGGGGTTGTTCGCTTTTTTTGAGATTGATGGCATGGTTCGTGGGGTAGTTTCCGATAGGATGTTGATTTGGCAGTGAATGTAACCAGATAACTCTGGCACCCTTCGAGGAGATTCTATTTCTTGCGTCTTGAAGCGGCCTCTTACTTGGGTGGATGTAATTCCCTCTGATGAGAGTCTAGATTCCAGTCGACAAAACCCGGCTCAATCTGCCCAGGTGACTGTATAGATCTTGGTTCAGAACACAACATGTACAATGACGTGGCTCGTTCTCTACTGCAATTTTGTAAATTATAGAGCAGCTCAAGTTTTTCGATGATGGACATTGTAGTCTGGCATGCTTTACATGAGCTATGACTACTGCAGAAGGTCGAAGTAATGCAATGTGGCTGGTGCAACCTGCGATGAGCTACGAATACGACGTCATTTGCAGCACCCATTCTGACCACCGGATGACGGTCGAGAACAAGACTAAGTTTGATTCTGTCAAAATGTCATAACAGGAGTCGGAGTCTGTGGCTGGTTCTAGACGGAAAAATAAATGTGGCTTGGGAGCGCGAATCGCCCGAGTACGATGCGGACTATCATGATCTTCCGCATATGATCTGATTCGGTTGCAGCGCATACTCGAAATTGATGATGACTCTGATTTGGAAATGGAGATCCAAATGGAAGCTAGATAACAGTCTATCTAGGCAATGATGTACAAACGGTGGCCAAGTCCGGAAAGCTCAGAAAAGAAGGCGTAGTAAACTGAAGACAAGAGTCCCACTTACACAAGGGCCTTCCGGGGATTCCCTCTATTGTATGCATTCACATGAAGACCTCCAAATACCTCAATGAGTCATACGTCCAGAATGACAAAATGAACACTCAGCAAATCCATCAAGCGGTCTACGGACGCGAACATCAAACCCACTACTTCCGTATTGGGTACAGGGATATCAGACCAAACTTGGGAAAAAGCTAGGACGAAATGTGGAAACCTCTTTTCGAATAGGAAGTGACCCGGGAACTCCTGGTCCAAACAACCGGCCTTCCTTCAGATCCAATCCTGGCTCATGGATCGCTCCTATCCCCAAACCCGGGCCCATTCCCATGTGCCCAACAGAGCCGTGCAGGCCGATCAGGCAGGGACCAAAGTGAGGCTGTCTTGAATATCGGCTTGGCTTGAACGTTTCAGAGCCGTTGGGCAGAGCGCGACCCGTGTTTTGTTTGAGTGGAGCGGTGGAGGATACGCTCTCGGCGTGGGTACTTTGCTAGCGATCGTAGGTCTACGTGAGTCATTCAACAAATTGCTAGATCATGAAGCTCTGAAAGCTTCAAGAGATTAATGTGGAAACAATTTGCAGGTTATGTATCCCGGTATATCAACTGATGAATGACGACTCTTTGCCTGCGTCATCAGCTATACCGCACGAAAACAACATACAAGATCACAAGGGAAGTCACATCATTCCACCAGCTACCTTGCAGTACCCAGCCTCAGAACCTTCAGCTCAACCATGACTAAGTCGGAAAAGGGCACCGATGCCGGACTGGATCTCAATTGGATAGAACCGGTGCATTCACCGCCAGATGGAGGGGCCAGGCTCCGGGGAGACCGACCTGGTGACAGGGCCTATCACGGCATCAGATTAACATGGCTAAGTATAGACGGCGAACGGACTCAGGGGCTGATGCACCTGGATACTGAAGGGAGAACCTGGGACATTGAAAGTGGGCGTCAGAAGACAGGAACAGGCATCCTCAAAGATTTGGCGATGAGCGGTAAGGGTATGGGTCCGGCTTCGTAGATTAGAAGGATAGCAGAAGCGCTAGAACACTTAGTCTGACTCCTTGAGTCCTAGTCTGAGAGTATGTTGTACGAAGTTCAGATGTTCGGATGGGGAGCCCTGGTGGTTCTCTACGACTCTGGGTGTGGACGGATCATGCTATGACGCTCTAGAACAGACTACCTTGAATGAGCAAGAGGAAGATGTCATAGTCGCTGGACGTAGATGTCCGAGCCTGTCATCAGGGAATCCGGGGATTGGAGGGGACCGTCATTCGGAGGGGACGAGTGATCAGTACAGGGCCGTGCATCATTACTGAGAACCGTGGAAGGACGAGTGGATCACCCGCGGGCCGCACCCGTTCCAGAATCTGAGAAATCCGCAAGTGTCAAAACCGCCCATCAACTCGACCACCCAGGACTATCGCCATAACAATTCAGATGGGCTGTCACACCGAGTCATGAACGGTTGGATGAAACGCGTTGGAAGGGCACAGACCGGAAACGGGGGAGAAGTTGGAACCGAGCAGCGATAGCCTATCGATTATCGATAAGCCCCTCCAGTGGGATGTAATTTCCTCCCGGAATATCTATCAACTCTGGACTCTGAGACACCTACTTCTGGCCCTTGGGTCTTGGATCCAGGACTCCAAAGTCTGGATAATCCTGAGGAATGAGAGATCGGGCTGACAACAAAGGTACCAGTCGGGCCCAGCACCAAAAAGGAAGACAGTGATCAGATGCAAGCGTGCCCAAGATGAACAGAGCAGCCAATCGAGGGAACCGACGCAGACTGAGGGGGGCCCCCGTTTCCCGCGCAGACCGCCGTAGGTACACCTTGTATGTAGCGCAGGTACTGAAGGTACTTGTGGAGAGAGTCTAATACCCACGGAAGGCACTTGCACTCGTCCTGTACTTATCTGCCGTCCTCGGCGGAGTGCACATGCGCCTACATAATGCCGTTTCCCCTCTCCCGATCTTGACCTCATCTATCATCATTCTATCTTCATCTTCATCCTCTTTTGCATCTGTTTGTTTTTGCTGTGTTCTTTATCATACCACTTGAAATCCTCGCCCCCCCCCCCGCCCCACCTTCTCTTCACCTACCACACCGCCTCTTCGCTTTCGCGATGGCAAGATATTCTCAGTTTGATTTCTACCAACAATCTCCCACATCACTAGATGTACCTGAAGAGGACGAGATGAGTGTGTTGGACGACAAGATTCTTGACCCAACCTCCCCCGGGCTCTCCGATGCCCGCCGCTCATCCTACGACGCCCAGGATGCCTTCTCACATCGAAACTCTGTCTGGTCTAACTACTCTCACGCCAGTTCCGACTCCCGACAGTCCTCTCATCTGGGTCACACTATCTTGGACTCTACCGGCGCACAGTTCATGCCCGTCGATGGTCCTCAGTCCTATTCACAGCAACCTTGGTCTGTCTCTCGCACTGGCTCCGGCTCATGTACACCTACCGGGTATGAGCAGTATCCCCCAGAATGCGAGAGTAGTTCTGTGCCCTTTCACGGTGGTGCGGTAGGCCCCATTGGTCCGATCCCCATGGGCGCTGTATCGTATCGGAGTGGGATGGGCTTCCAGTCTGGCGGGGTCGCCATGTCCCCGCAGTCGAGCCAGGGTTGGATGCCGGCGCCGATGGATCTGGCTGAGGCTGCACAGTCAAAGACTTCGTCCTATCGAAATGGGTCTCCGTTGACGTTAAGAAGAGATGGGATTCGAAAGAAGAATGCCCGCTTTGAGATTCCTGCCGAGCGGACTTTGAGTAACATCGACCACTTGATCAGTCAATCAAGCAACGAAGAAGAGATCAAAGAGTTGAAACAGCAGAAGCGCCTTTTGCGGAATCGACAGGCAGCGTGAGTTTGTATTGTGTTGATGGGTTGCTCGCTTCCGCTAATCGAATTCTAGTTTGGATTCCCGTCAGCGCAAAAAGCTTCATACTGAGAAGCTCGAGGAAGAGAAAAAGCACTTCACTCATACCATTAGTCAATTGGAAGACATGGTACAATCGCTACAAAAGAGAGAGGCCGACCACCAGCGCGAGAAGAACGAGTGGATGGCTCAGCAGGGCCAAATCACCCAATACATCGAAGGTCTCCACATGGAAAAGGACGAGATGATCCGCGTGCACACGCTCGAGACAGCCGAGTTGCGTAAGAAGAACAATATCCTGATGGAGACTGTTGAGAAACTCGAACGAGGCGTCAAACCCTCGATGGCGGATAGTCATGGCGACTTTGCCGGCTTTGAGAACCTCAGCATGGAAGGCCACCCATGGGAGGAGTTTAGTATGGCCAATGGTCTCTCGATGCCTGAGCCAGCTCCCGCTCCACCATCACAGGCTCTCACTAATGAACGAACATCCGAAAAACATCCATTCAGTTGGAATGCTTTCTATATGTGCCTTCTCTTCGGCGCTTACATCGCATCCAACAACACCGTGCTGCCCGGCCATTCCCTTCCCCAAATGTCGGAAGAATATCGCGCCGAGTCTGCCAATGTTTTGAAAGCCGTGCTAGCCTCGTCTCCACCCGAGCTCGCCAACCCGGTGACCCACGCGTCAGTATCCGCCACGTCAGGTCCGAGTATGACCGGGATGCAGATGGCCCAGATGGGTCCCGCCCCAACTGGTTCCTCAACTCTGGACGAGCTGCACGATACACTAGTCATGCCAACCGAAAACCAGGAACGGGCCCAAGTGTTTGCCCTCAGTGCAGACCAATACAACTCCCTGACAACCTTTGAGGATGATGGCGCCGGATTCAAGCCCCAACAACCCTCGAACCTGCAACAGGCGCTACAAGCCATGCGCAGCCAAACTGCCGCGCAGCAGCGTATGCACGATATCTCGACATCAGACGTCTATTCCCGCTCACTGATGTGGGAGCGCGTTCCGCAGAAGGTGATCCGCGATTTCCAGCGCATGGTTCATGAATACGGCGTTAATCCCATTAAGGAGGAGATAGTCGGCTTCCAGGCGGCCTAACTACAACAAGAATTTCGACAGCTCTCCACATTTTTTTCTTCTCGCGCAGGGTCCTTGCCCTGAAAAATTCAAGAAAAAAAAAACCAGGACCAGCAATGAGCCCACAAAGCGTGCCTCTAGACCACGCATTCTTTCCGTGTATTGATTTATCGACTTCTTTCTCAACATTTGGTTGCTCGGTGTCTTTTTATTATTATTTTATTGGCTGTTAGCGATGTGTTTTGCAGCGTGTTTGGCTCATTAGCGTGGGAGGGGGACACTTTGTCATATCATACGGAAATGGGGATATTGGGGACTTGGGGCATGGGATATGGACTAAAGAAATGAGATGTACAGACAGGTGAAGACAGTGATCGATTGACATTGGGACATGCGATACGAGATATGAAGATCTATCGACTGTTCTGACGACCTCTCGCGCCTTTCTTTTTCTTTTGCGTTTCTGGGCGGGTGCCCTCGATTTATTTTTCCCTTTTTTTCTTCCCTTTTTACTTTGTTCAAGCTACCTTGGGGGTCGCCATGATCCTGACTCTCAAGGTGGTGTGGTCTCGTTTTCAAGAGTCCATTCTAAACCTTTTTGAACTGGCGGCGACGCCTATGATATTACGACCTAGCCCCCTTGGGCAATGCGATATGACTATAAATTTACTACGATCGAATTCCCGCTCATTAGATCATTGAATCATTAAATCATGGAATCATTGGAGGGCTGATGCGATTTACTATTGCTCGGTGTGATTCCGGGTGTGCTTGATACTATCAAAGTACCTCGGAACCCGAATCGCTCGAGGCCCTAGTACGATCTCTACATGTCTCGGAGCAATCCCAGACGGTCGTAGTGACATCTCCGGTCTGCCTCCGTACAATCTTATTTTTCCCGCGTGAATACGACGTTTCCAAGGTTTTCCACCTGTAAGGTTTAACCGAAGGACCTTGGGGGTGAACCATCTCGACACACCCAATCAACCCCGATATAAAGCGATCCACCACAATGTACTGGTCTAAGCCCCCGTAAAAGCTTGGACTGGACTCAAGCACTGACCAAGAAATCCAAGAAGTGTTGACGTCGGCTGGGCGCAGATACTCTTCGTCCTGAGCACGTTGTACAGGGCGCGGGTAGGGCTCGGAGGAGTCAAGATACCACCACCATACCATTGTGGCATAGGGATCTTGCAATTCTCTGTGGCACCACTTCTCGTCAGATCCACTGCGCTTTCCAACCATCACACAGAGGCTAACTCAAACGGCGCCATCTCTCGGGGGCCAAAACTCGCTCGACCAGGGCCACCATCTCCCAAGGTCCCCAATCCCTCGGAGGCACCGAACGCGCGATCTAGAATTTTCAAATATAAAAATGAACAGTCGATCCTATCCAGACAAAGACAATTTCCTTGTGTTTCCTTTTTCATCAGGGCTCCAGATAATAAGTATAAAAAAAACTTTGGATTCCTCCGGTCATCACTTTCCAAAGACCCAGGAGACCTCTGTCGACAATTATCAAAATGACCTTTGACCCTCACAACGTCGACCTTACAACGGCGGACCCAACTGAAGTCGTCTGCTATCTCGATGCCTCAAGCAACGAATACAATGGCCAACTCGGCGCCCGCATCTCCTCGATCTTTGTAATTCTCGTCATTTCATCCGCCGCGACTTTCTTCCCCGTCCTCGCCAAACGTGTACCTCGTCTCCACATCCCATTATACGTCTACCTCTTCGCCAAATACTTCGGTGCCGGCGTCATCATCGCTACAGCCTTCATCCATCTTCTTGACCCCGCGTATGGGGAGATTGGCGGCGACTCCTGCGTCGGACGAACAGGTCACTGGGCCGATTACTCCTGGTGTCCCGCCATCGTGCTCACCTCCCTGATGATTGTCTTCCTCATGGACTTTGGAGCCGAGCGCTGGGTCGAAGTCAAGTATGGTATCTGTCGTGAGGACCCAGAGCCGATCATGGCTTCGGGCGTGGAGGTCCAGCGCGTGAGTTCCAGACAATCAAGACGGGAACTCGAGCACGGCCATAACCATGAACACGGCCTGGCGACAGACAAAGACCAAGACAAGAAACACATGAAGGAACTCGAGAGCCAAAGCCAATTGTCGGATGAATTGAGTATCGAGCGCAGTTTCAAGCAGCAGATTGCCGCATTCTTGATCCTGGAATTCGGCGTCATCTTCCACTCCGTCATCATTGGCTTGAACCTCGGTGTTGCCGGTGATGAGTTTGCTACTCTTTACCCGGTCCTCGTGTTTCATCAATCGTTCGAGGGACTCGGTATCGGTGCCCGAATGAGTTCTATCCCCTTCAAGAAGGATTCCTGGTTGCCTTGGATGTTGTGTACTGCGTATGGTCTGACCACGCCCATTTCGATTGCCATTGGACTCGGTGTGCGCACGACGTATAACCCGGGCTCGTTCACGGCGAACGTCGTCTCCGGTGTTCTTGATTCCGTGTCGGCGGGTATTTTGATCTATACCGGTCTGGTGGAGTTGCTGGCGCGTGATTTCTTGTTTGATCCCCACCGCACCCAGGATGATAAGAGGTTGACTTTCATGGTTGTTTCGCTCTTGCTTGGAGCCGGAATCATGGCTCTGCTGGGCAAATGGGCCTAGGTGTCGGTTGCTTTTGAAGACCTGAAAATGAAGGGGAGAGTTTGTGTGGAATGTGACGGAATTTTCCTGTCATGTTTTAATGATACCTGTATACCCCTTTTTTACCTTTTTGTTTACTAGATGGTTAGCTTGTGGAGTGATGCACTCCAATGTTGTATTTAGGACTTGTTGAAAATAATAATGGGAATTTGAATTTTGGGAAGGCTTCCAACTACGACTTGTCTCGTGGCTTGTAATTCAATCTCTGTATCCAATTTGTGACGAAAACAAAAAACTCCATTGTAATGTTGGTCTATGGTCTATTTACAGTGTATGGTCTATTTGTCTATGTATCTTTGTAAGTCTTCACTCCCATTCCCTCCATCTCCATCTATCTCTCCCCTCCACTTCGAACCCACCCGGATTACCCCGGAGTCAATACTCCGTCCCTCTCCTCTACTCCGCTTTCTTTGAAGCCTTGGTTCTCAACTTCATCAGACCGAAAACCAAAGCATAACCACTGATAGCGTAGAGAACCGTGATAGCAGCATCTCTCCATCCAACATAGTAATGGTTGATGTTCAAAGTCTTCAAGAAGTCACTTCCATTAGTGTACTCGCAAACCTTGCAGCCAGAGGTAGCATCCGGATTGATCAAGTTGACCATAGATCCAACGCCGGACATATAATCCTTCAGGTACTCCGCACAGGTGCCATTGATAGGATCGAACAAGGCGAACTCATCCTCGTTACAGGTGACCTTTGCGTCCCAGATACCAAAAGTCAACATGCCAGAAACGACGTAATTGAACGGGTTCAGGTAGTACATCCAGTACCTCCAGAAAACGTTGAGCTCAGAGTACGGCACAAAGACACCACAGAAGAGAACCAGGATACTGATAATGAGGGGGTTGACGAGCGCAGCAAAAGTAGGGTTGGGAGCGTAGGCTGCGATGAACTGGCCGATACCGGTGTAGATGAATTCGTAGATCAACATGATGAAGAAGGTCGCGCCGGAGCGGTTCGAGTCGTGAGGCAGTCTCCAGACAGGGTAATACCAGCATGCGAAGTAGAGGACCGCACAGATGCAAAGGTAGGGGAATTCGGAAACGATCAGACCGGTGACGAAGGCAACCCAGGAGTACATCTTTGATTTCTTCTCACGGGCATCGTAGATGTCACGACGCTGGATAAAGAGCGGCTGAAGCTGGTTGATGACACCGGGAGCGACGAAGACGAAGTTGAAGATTGTGAACATCTTGAGGTTCAAGGCAGTCACACTTGGCCCGGGTCTCCAGAACGAAAAGCCGTTGAGAAGCGCGGAAATGATATGAAGGGACATCTTGTTGTTGACGTAGTTGGTGTTTCGGAAGAGGGCGACATTCATGCGCTGGGTGACGATCTTGGTCTGTTCCCATAGAGGCATAGAGAACTCAAAGCCATCAGAGACCGTTCCAGGGGGCTTGCTTGCGGCGTCGTCGATCATTCTGTCCAGCTCGATCATCATCGCTTGCTGTTCGGGCGATTCAAGCCAAACCTGATGCCAGTCTTTATCCTTGACAGCCTCAATACCACCAGTGACCACATCGATCATGAACTCGGCGGGGTTGGCCTCTGAAGGACAGATGGCACCGTAGTTGCCGAAATAGTGCTTGATTGTGGATCCGTTCTCACCGATATCTCCAAAGTAGACCGTTTTGCCACCGCGAGCGAGAAGCAGGAGGGTATCGAATTGGGCAAAGAGCTGTGCGGAAGGCTGGTGGATAGTGACAAGAATTGCTTGACCGACATCGGCAAGCTTTCTCAGGAAACGAACTGTGTTGTAGGCGGATTGACCATCAAGACCTGAGGTAGGCTCGTCCAGGAAGATGAGAATGCTGGGCTTTGAAACCAATTCCACGCCGATAGTCACACGCTTTCTCTGCTCCACGCTGAGTCCATTGCCCACGGCACCGATGAGGGTGTCGGCGAGGTCGTGAAGCTCGAGAAGATCAATGATAGTCTCGACGTATTTGAGCTTCTCTGCCTTGGGGGTGTCACGGGACTGGCGCAGGAGAGCAGAGAACTGGAGGGCCTCTCTCACGGTCGCGAATGGCTCATGAACGTCCAGCTGCTCACAATAACCAGCCATTCTTTGGAAAGATACGGGTAGAGGTCGACCGTCAACCAGGATGGAGCCGTTGATTGTACCTGTCAAAAGTGAAGTCGTGTTAGCATAATTGAGGCCAAACGTCGGAATCTGAGCATGGACGTACCATCGGTTTTGCGTTGAGCGAGCACATCAAGTAGTGTCGTTTTACCGGCACCGGACGATCCCATCAGAGCGCCAAGCATGCCAGGCTTGACCCACCCATGGATATTATCAAGAAGAACGCGATCTCCTGTAGGGGTCTTGACGGTGTATGTGAGGTTCTTCCAGGTGAAGATTGACGTGTTTCGAACCAGGTTGTCATTTCCAACCTCGACAGGCTCGTCTGTGGTCGTACGGGGAGCACTTTTTTCGTTGTCTTGGGCTTCCTCGTCTTTGTGGGATTGGTGCTTCTTGAGGCTCTCACGAGGGATGAGAAGGGAAGAGCCACCGCCGGATCCACCGTTCCACAAGCAGGTGTAGATAATGGTCAAGACGGCAAAGAAACCCCACCAAGCCCAGAGAATGCCATAGTTTCGCCACAGTTGAGTGGCCTTATAATGAAGAGACCCAAGGTATTGATCTCCAGTCACAAAGGTAGCACCAGGAAGGGTACCGCCAATGCCTGTACAGGCTTTGTGGGCGTCTCCAACATTCTCATAGCCTGGGCCGTGGGGAATCAGATTTCGGCCGACACAATCAATATGCTGGTCATGGAATTCATTGGCCATTGCAGCCTGGAAGGCATAGGCGAAAGGATTGGTGTAGTACAGCTCAAGAAACCAGTTCTTGATCTTCGGCTTGGGAATCATGTAACCGGCGTACATAACGATAGCCTTGACCGCGGTTCCAGAGATCTTAGAAGCAGCTTCGAAGGTGCTGAATGCGGCTCCGATACATCTGAACAAGGCAGTAATGACCTATTTCTTGGTGGTTAGTAATCTGTTGACTTGAAAAAAAGCAGGTCAGATGTTCAAAGAGATCTACTCACCAGAGTTGTCGTAAAGAGGATAGCCCAGAAGGTGAAGAATGCAGCCGCGGTGTGCTTCAAACCCACCATCCAGTAGATGACAATCGAGAAAATTGAGCACTGGAACAGTAAAACAGGGAAATCGGCCGTAATTTGAGCCAGACAGAACGCGGCCGGGTGGTACATTGCGAAGCTTTTGTGCTTGATCAGGATAGGGCGTCCCTTGAAGGACTCAGTAACCTCGGACATGGCCACAATGCAATTATACAACAGTGAGAAGAACACAGCGCCACCTTTGGTGAAAAGTCCGGCAGAGGTATCAGGAGAGTTGTAGAAGCAAGAACCAGCGATCAATGCCATTATACATGACAAGACTTGCTTGATCAAGAAAGTAGACTTATCACCCCACAGAATCTGGTACTGTCGCTTGGTGCAGGCAATGATTTGGGCCCAGAAACTGATGGTCAGATCACTGCGCTTGGGTAGGTGGTTTGACTTTTCCCAGGCAACGGATTCTTTGAAGGCCTCTGTGCGCTCAGCTGCAACATCGCTGTTCGGATAGTCGTAGTTGGATATCTCGTTCTTGTATGTCGCCGAGTTCTTGTACTCAGCCAGGATGGCATCGGCAGTCCGAGGGAATCTATTTTCCCAGCCAGGCTTAATCTTTCGTTCGGTCGGAACAGTCACACCGGTGAGGAAATCGCCTAGAAATACCCAAGGTTAGCATGTGACGCAAGTGAATACCAGCAAAAGGAAAACCGACCGATATTCGCTCCTCGGTATACATCAAACCAAGATTCTCCATGAACGGCTTTGCTTGCGCAGCAGGGCCGTAGTAAATTTGCTTTCCTTCGTCAAGGACAAGAACCTTGTCGAATAGGTTATAAATGGCGTTTCCGGCTTGATAAAGAGTGACAATGGTAGAAAGTCCTTGTACATCGGTCATAGCACGAAGAGCCTTCGCCCATTCCAATGCGGTACTAGCATCCAGACCACGGGTACTGTTATCCCAGGTGTAGATCGAAGCCCTGGTGGCCAAGCATTCGATAATAGAAACTCGCTTTCTTTCTCCGCCCGATACGCCACGGACAAATTCATTTCCAACTTTTGTGTCGGCAGTATGCGAGATTCCCATAGACTCCAAAAGGAATTGCTTGGTCTCCGCGGTATATTCTTCGACGCTCTTGGCTCCGTCGGGGAGATGGAACGGAACCTTGAGCCTCGTGGCAAAATCCATCGTTTGACCGACAGTCAAGCGAGGGTAAAACAGCTCTTCTTCCGTGTTCATGACGATCTGGCCTTGAAATTTGATTGCTTCGTCGTGTGTCATATTACCAAAGCGCACATCACCATTGATGGTGTGGTATCCTTCACGGCGGTTGGCAAGCATCTTGAGAAGTGTGGTACAGCCAGAACCGGGTCGACCCAGAACAAGTAGCATTTCACCGGGCTTGACACAGCCATGGCTGTCCGACAAGATCGCCTTCAGGGGTGGTTTCCGTCGCATGTCTTTGATGAGTTGAGGAACATTAAATTGAGAGATCATGTTTTCTTTGACCGCGGCTTCGGCTGCAAGCACTTCCACGGTCAAGTTTTGCCAGGTCACTCCAAGTTCGCGTCGCTTGAACCCGGCAGCTTCGTCACGCTGCGCATTCCGGATGACCTGCGGTGTCATGCCCCATTCGGTATTCTTCTTGGGAGCTGGCGTAGTCGGAGTTTGAGGACCGTTGAGGGTTTCGGAGCTGCTGGCTTCGTGGAGCTTCATCTCGGGGACAGCGAGGGTATCGTAGCTTTTCTGGTACTTTGCCTCGCGAGCTTCATCGGTGGGTGATTCAGGGGACGACATTTCGTCCGATTTTTGATACTGCTCCGACATGGGAGCAAGTATCAGTCTGTGTTTACAAATGAATGGGATGAAAAATTATTGGCGATGATACAAGAAGGGGGCCTTTGGGTATTTATAAAATCTACGAGTACCTCGAAAAGAGGACGTGAGACATTAAAAGTTGACATATACCTATTCTAGGCCCGGTGGACCTTGGGCAGTGGAGCCTAGGAATTGGTGCCGGCACTGCAAAATTACTATCTTCGTCCACTAGATACTATCGGCAAAGGTCCCGCTCAAAGATCTATTAGTCAGGTACTCGGAATTATACAGGTATAGGGGCTTGCTTATGCTCCTTTCTAATTCCGCTATGAGCAGGATGGAGGCGCCCGCTAACCATGTTTGGGCCAAGGCTTATGCACGCGATATTTTAAATCCTCTGCCTTATATCGGTAGCCAATTAGATGACTTAACGCATGGATCCAGCGAGTGAAATTCGTGTGCTGAATGGTAAAACTTAGTTCAGGGAGGAGTTGAGTTCGCCACGGCAATGAATGCCGTTACCTCGGTACTGGTCGATCCCGATGTACCCGACCAAAACGGGCCTTACCCGTTTTGCTCCAGCAGATGTCTCGACCGTCCAAGGGGAATATAATGAACCGGGTGGCTGCCTGTAGACCCCCTAATGTGCTAATCTCAGCTTATGGATGGATCCGCTGTGAAGAATTGGTCGAAAGCTGAGGTAATACCGAAAAGGGAAATTACCAGATTTTCAATATCCTGATATGGCAATCACCTCAAATCCTTTATGGTCAATTTGATCAATTATATGCTTTACTCCTATTAAGAATTCCATGCACGAAGCATCGTTAGAACCAGAACCTCAAGATTTCAGCGCCACCGAGGCTTATTCTTGAATCCATGCATAAAATACACCAGCGATGTATCTATCATGACCATGGATGGGCAACGCCAGTGGTCATAAAACCATGTGTTGGGATGGGTCGGGAATTATTGCCCGAAATGTCATCTCTTCATCAGTCGATCCCGATCTAGCCGACCGCGATCTACACTGTCAACCGTGCCGCTGGCGTATATTACCCGAATAGGTAATGAATGATCAATTGAATGTTTGGGCGGCCTGTAATACCATCCCTGTCAGGGGGTCTGCCTTGATAATCCTTATCTATTACGCTGTCTAGCGGGGTCCCTCGAAAGACTTTGTTCACCCTTTTTTGCAAGTCTCTTAGGACGGTGGGGGCTTGCCCTCAGGTCAAGGCCGATCGCTTCCTAATGCAGCTATGTTAATGTCGACCAGCTAAATGACTACGCGTGTAATAGAAGATTCGTTTCATGTATCTCATTGTGGGGATAGCCCGTTCCCGTAGCTGTTCGTAGAGAGTGAAAAGTGGTCCTAAGTGGATTTGGGAAACATGATCGGCACATCAGTGCGTTGCTTTTTCAGCCGGAAAGAAGGACCTTTGATTGGGTGAAGAAACTTTAATTGGAGAAACGAGACATGACCCAACCATTGGAAAAAAAAATTGGAGAAAAAATTGGAAACAAAAATTCAACTTAAGTCGACTTCCCCAATTCCTATAAGCGGCCTCTAAAATAACAAAGATATGAACATGAGAGAATGTAAAATACACCTATAATACAAAGACGCCTCGTAACTGGACATTAAATGAAGAAGATCTAAGACCTCCAAGATCAAAGCTTAGACGGAAGGGTGCTCTGTCGGATTTGTGTTGAAAAACTGGTTGAAATCCTCGTATTCGTTGGACGGAATGGAGCCTATGGGCCCCTGACGGTTGAACATAGGCGACGTGAAATTGTTGTTAAAGGTCAAGCTCGTGTAGTCGGCGGTCATCATCATGTCCATGTCATCCAATAGACTAACATTGTCGAACGAATCGAATCCATTGTTGGGCCACGGTTGTAATCCTAGTGGATCATCGACTCCTCGTAATGGCAGCCCAAATGATGAGTTATGAGAAAGGGGCTCAGACTTGATCGGAGTGCGAAAGACGGGACCGTTATTGTATGTAGGAGGGGTCGGTGGCATCTCCTGATGAGAGAGTGAGTCAGACGAGAAACTCGAGCGAGCAACAGGCGAATTTGGTTCGAGGGTATCATTGGAGGTCTCCTGACGACATGGAATGCCGGGGTTTTCTTCAAAAATTTCGCCTTTAGAGCGATCGAGGACCCCGAGGCGGGTGAGAATATCGTGGGTGAGTGGATGGCCATTCGTCTCGGTCTTCAGCAGGTCTCCGGACCAGCTTTCACCTTCGATCGCACGACGGTACATTTCTTGAAGGCCGTGTACCAGCCAGGACTGTTGCTGTTCAAGCATCTCAACATATCTGCATAGGTATCATGATCAGCTTAGACTCCTGTGTGGTCATTATTGTGCCAGCTCACCCCTTGGGGTACACTTTGTCATGAGGCTTCTTCCGCTCCCCGAAGACACAGACAGCGTTATCTGCTCGACAGCGCGAACATGGACTGGATCCATCACACTTGTCCCGTCAGTATGGACGGCGGCGTCCCCTCCTGCCCTTCTCGAGACATACCTTGGATTTCTTCAAACGACATCGATCGCATGCTTTGCACACACGCTTGCGGACTCCTTCGGCATGTGAATGGTCAGACATTGGTGTTGATTGTCTTGATGACATTTTGTGATCCGTGTAAACATGGGGGAAATGTGGAAGATAAACTACAGCATAAAGTAGCAATGGCAAAAGTTAGTCGGACTATGATTCCCGATTGGGAAAGGCAAGATCGATGTCAACCAATCATGAATTTAGGAAAAAGCCCGGGATGCGCCCCGAACTGCTATAAGCCGATGATCGACTTCTTCTTAATTTTTGCAGGGATTTCCAAAATTAATTGTTCCAGAACATGGGCTAGTTGTTCGAACGGGGAATAGACCCTTTTCAAGCATGTTGATCACGATATCCAATCGGGTTTCACTAACTGTCTATAGAGGCTCCACTTATCGCAGTGCCGATTTTTCCCCCCTGTCATCTTTCCTCTTTGGGCTATGGGGGTGTCGTCGGTGGAGATCTGGAAGTTCGGCATCTCGATGTCACAGATTTCATAGACGCGGAGACGAAGCTTCTACGGGCCCTTCGAGACACTAAATTGACGTATGTGGAAAGGCAAACTTTTATCCGGTCAATACTTGGCCGGCAATTAGAGTATTTGGGGGAATCATTTCATGATTGGACATGATGGGTACTGGAGGTAAAGAAGCTCGCTTGGCGTCAAATGCATAATACCTGATGTGTCTGTCTTGGTGGACCATGCTCTCGGCAAGATTATGCCGTCGCAAACAAACTAAATAAGAAACTTCAGCAACTCACGGAAATAAAATAGATCCTTGACAGGACAATTGGTGACGCGTCAAGGCATTGCTTAGAAGTAAGATAGAAGTAAGAGAAATTGAGACGTGCCACATTCAATCTTGGAACTATTTTTTCCACCAACTTTTAGTACTATCGATCGATACGTCAGGATATTGGTCAATCTGCCGGTATCTCGTTCACTTCTATCGGATGCCTTGTCTGCCTTCGAATAAATGCAGGGCAATATACAAATTTGATAAACATTGTAATTGCAACGAGAACATTGATTCCAATGCCCACCTTGTCGGGTGCACTGAGTGAGCCTTGCCCTGTTGGACTAGATGATGCATTCGAGACGGGCCCGCAGCGTGTGTGAGTTGAGTAAGCGGTAGCTCTGTAGATTATGATCCCTAATAAGTAAGTCCTGTCGAGAGTAAGTCATTACTTTTCTCATTGTGGAATTCTTGTGCAGTAGCTCTGGTCGTTGCATCATGAATCTCGGTCAAAGTGAACTACAGCACGACTTCAAATTTCCGGGAAGCCAGCTTAACCAATACTGGCATGACTGCCCTACTGGGGCAACGCTCGATTGTGATCCCTGCTTGCTTCGCTTTCGTTGTTAAAGTCCATCTTTGATATCTTAATGAACACCTTTTTGGGGTTAAAATGAAGAGACATTCGCCCTCGCGGTGGACAATGTTTATCACTAAATTAACACTGAAATATCCGCCCAGCAACGCATAACCATTCTGTGAAACTTGTTTTGGGCAAAATATGGTGTCAACAGGGCCAATACTGTTGTTAGAGGACCAAAATTTGTCTCGGGAGTCTCTGCTCTGGCGATCTAGTCATCCCAGCAGTCACCCTTTACGTCGGTGATGGTGAAAATAGATTGTTTGGTGGTAAGGTAGGATATATATTTCTGAGTTTAAATTGCCGAAGTACAAATATGCAAGTAGAAGTGAATCATGGATTTACGGTCACCCAAATAACACTTCTCTGGAAATGTTGGAAACTTCCATATTGAGATATTATATAATAGCATCCAATCCAAGTCGCATACTTAGAAGAATGTGCAAAATCTGCACCGTTTAGGGGCCCGACGTGCCGTGATTCCCAGTTCGCGTGTTCCGCTTGGCATTCTGTGGCTGGCGCTCGGAGCTGTTCATATTGACGCCCTGGTGGGTGCTCCCCTCCCCCCCCCCATTTTACAATGCTGCAACTCTGACACCTCCAGGAATTATGCCTGTCCCTTTCAAGAGTGAGCCAGATTATTTTTGGACTCTCTAACTCGGGTTCTGGAGACAGATCTATGCGTTCACAGAGTGAGAGGATCTCACGTATATTGAGATAGATATCCGACATTTAAAAGGCTATGGTCCACTCTCAATACAAGGCATAGCACGTGGAAGCAAAAGGAAGAGGCTTTCTCGCTCTCAGGGAACTAAACGTTCATCCTGATTCCAAGACAAGCGGCACGAACTCAGCACCTTGAACGAACCCAAGACCGGACAACATCGCGGTTGTACAGCTCCGATTATGACACCTAACGAACCTGCTTGAACATCCTCTGGGCAGCCATGCCGTATTTGTAAGACATCCATTTCTTCCTTGTACAGTGGCTAAACCCGATTCGCTCATGCGAAAAATTGAAAACCGGCTCGAAGCGTGAGATACTGATGCGATCATAGGAGGCAGTGGCGTCTTGCATGGAAGTGTTGCGACAAATCTGCTCCGCCAAATCCTATCCGTCCTTCAGCGCGGGATTTGCACCAACGAGTTCAAAGGGACTGAAAATGTGATTGGCATCCCCGATGAAGATGACACCCTTCAGACGGTCATCGTGCTGAAAAGCAAACTTCTCCTTCGTGGGCCGAATGAAGGCAGTGGCCGGACTTGTGGCCTCTACGACTGTTTTGAAGGGTTCTTGGAACATGTGAGCTGTCTTCAATGCCTCTGCCTTTAGGGCCTCGGTTTTTTCTGCACCAAGATTGCTTTTGGCATTTCTTTCGGGACACATTGTGCTAAGTGCCCATGCAACCGTGTCGGAGTTAAATGGGTTGTAAATACAACAGACACCTTCGCCAGAGGACATCTGTAACCCGAAGGCCTTGTCGATAGGCTTAGGTACTCCCCTCGGGAGACGAGAGATTCCACCAATCTGAGTTGCGCCGGTATACGTTGTCTTCATGTCGTCGGGTCGGAAGCAGGCTCGCATGTTACTGCTTGCGCCATCTGGGCGACAAGGAGATCACATTCTTCTGTCTCCCCGTTCGATAGCGTAACCTCTATCTTTCTATTTGCGAGTCGCACCGCGGATGTCGCGGTTAGCCCCCTTTTCAATCTATCAAATCAAATATATACATGACCTAAACGACGCTGGCTTGCCTCTTGATTGGTTGGTGTCGTCCGAGTCGTGTGGGCCTTTCGCTCTCCCGTTCTGTGATTTGTTCGACTATCTCACCGCTTACGGGGTTCTGCCACTCTACTACATCGGTTTTCACGGCCGCGACCGTGGCGCGGCCGTTGCCACTTGTAAACTCCGTATTAGCTGTCTCGGCCTTTTCCACGAGAATACGCTTCAAATCTTCTCGCGTAATGCGCATAGTAGCCGCGGGGAGATTGCCGTATGCGGTGGGATTGATGGACGAAAGCCACTTCCAGTTATCGGCCCACACGCGAATATCACCGCCGTTCAGTATAGCATGCTTTCGAACCTCGTCTAATAAGCCTAATTGCTGGATGGCTACAAGGCCGTCGTCGCGGCTGGCTCCATTGATATTCAAGGTGGAAGAGTCTTTCCGGATAGACAAGTCACGGTCGTCCCGCTCGTACGGTGACTTCAGGGCGCTCGAGGGAAGAATTCCAAAGTTGCCCCAAAGCAATTACGAATGAAAGTACTGCGAAACTTCCACCGGTGACGATGATGCGCTTGCCGGCAAGAAATTGGCCTGCGTATGCTGTCATTTTGGAGAGAGGAAGTTGAATGCATTTTAAAACTTGCGAGGATCATGACATCCAAAGAATTAAAGAATTGATACATTTAGTGCAGTTTCAAGCTAAGCTCGAAGATCTACGGGCAGCTCTTTTCTGGGGCGCATAGATAGCTCGGGGAACTATTTTGCGTCGGAGTTTCTATTGTGGCTATCGGAGAAACTATGGCATACGGAATGTTGCAGCTGCCTTTTGGTGGCATTGAAGCTGCGAGGAACTTCTCATATCGGACGTGTATTGAGAATGCTATAGGCCAGATGCGTAATAAAATTAAGTTTATATGGTATATTTAGATTAATATTACCTTTATTACCTAAAGCTTCTTTAAATTATACACCTATATTTAATATAATAAAAAATTATATACTAATCTTAACTATAATACTTTCACTTAAGAATAAATTTCTTTTTTCTATACCTCGTCAAAAGATAAGACGGACCTTAGCTTATCCAGACACAATTGAATTGATGAGTGCGCCAAGAATAAGTGGTGTGGGGTCCGTAGGATCTCGGGCGCGGAGCACGAAGGATCTCCCGATCCTGACCCACTGTGACTCGGCCTTATCCTGGTCAAAAGTCAGCACTAAGGAATGGTACAGCCATTGTTTACGTACAGTCATACGAGTGTACTGCACGGTAAATTTGGGAGCCCAGTCTCTACCTAGCAGAGCCGTACTAACCTTCTATCATGAATACGTAGGCAAAAATCTCGAGGAATAAGGTTCATCTCCACGGGCTCAACCAGCGCACTATACACGGGCGCTTATTAATGGCGCATCATGGATGCTCAAACAAAGAAAAGTGGGTGACCGTGAATGCGCAGCGAAAACCCGACCCCCCCTTCTTGGCCCCCTACACACACTCTCTCTCTCTCCCTGTTCCACCCCACCTCATGGGAAAAGATAATCCGTCATATACTCCGACACTCATGCCTTTGGCTTCCGACATGGAATCAGAAGTCAATGATGTACCACGGGGTCGGCAGCGACCGGGGGCCGCGTGTGATGAATGCAGACGCCGAAAGCTGCGCTGTGATGGCCAACAGCCTCAATGCGGTGTTTGTCAGGACACGGGGGTTGTATGTGAGGTGACGCAGCGCGGTGTTCGAGGCCCCAAGAAAGGTCATTTGAAGGCACTCAAAAACCGTGTGATACATCTTGAAGCTATGCTCGAGAGCCGCCTCGTCAATGGGCGACAAGACAGTCAGCGTGGATCAAGCAATGATCTGGCGCTGTCGGTCTCGCCCGTAGATGGTCGCGATGGAGGGGCGTGGATTCCTAAAGGGACCGGTTCATCGGGATCGGACCAGGAAGTCTTCGTGTCGAATAGCAATGGTCTTGCCCCTGATCTAGCCCCTCTCCCCCATGAATGGGCCTTTTCGTCGATGATCCCTGCTAACCCCCGCCTGCCCCCATCGGACATAATCCAGGCCGAATTGTGAGCATATCTAAGTCGCAGTGAATTACCTGATCTAATACCCACTACCAGGGATCAGCTTTACTTGGACCGAGTTCATCAGTCTATCCCTATTCTTAATCAAAGGCGATACCTGTCATGGTCCAAGTCGAACAAGAAATCTGCAACATGCCGATGTCTTCAGTATGCTATGTGGACGTTGGCCTCGCTCCTATCCGTGCAGTTCCGAGAGATGATAGAGCCACTCTACCAAGAAACGAAGCAAATGCTCGAGTATCTCAGTGTAGAGAGCGCCGAGCAATTAAATGTCAATACAAAGCTCGGGCAGGCCTGGGTGCTGGTCGTCACCTTTGAGTTTATGCGAGCCTATCACCGTACGGCATGGATGAGCGCCGGTCGAGCCTTTCGCTTGGTACAAGCTATGCGCTACCATGATATTGATAGCCCCATGGACAAGAGAGGCCCTCTTCCCCTCAACGGGGCGACTTTATTGAAGTTGAGGAAAGACGCCGCGTGTTTTGGATGGCCTATTTTCTTGACCATATCATCAGTATGCGGGGCGACTGGCCCATAACTTTAAACGAGCATGTGGTAGGACTCAAGATTTCTAAACCTTCAAGCCAAGCCGGATGACTGATGAAATTCTGTGATTACCAACAGATCTGCACTCGACTTCCTGCACCAGACGGGGAATTCCAGACCGGCATTTTCGAGCTGGGTCCGTTCTTGTCCGAGGCAATGACGGACCTCGACGTCAAAGTCCAGTCATCGTTCAATGAGTGCCTCATACTTGCTACGATATGTGGCCGCAGTCTTCTTCAAAGCCAGCGATACCACATTTCAAAGGCGTATGGTGACATGGCAATGGATGGGTCTGAGCAGAGGCGGTGGCTCGATAGCATTCTCACCGACAGGCTTCAGATTTTATCGCGGTGTTATCCGTCACCGACCCAATCATACGATCCTTTGTTGCTCTTCGCCAACATTCTGGGCCAAGCGACAATGATTTATTTCTGCAAAGCCATGACCGAGACAGTTGCGGATTCCACCGGACCTGACCACGAGAACCCTGAAATTATGAACTATCAATCAAGGGCGTTAGAAGCTTCGACGGCAATAATTCGCCTGACTTCTACGTTGCGCGAACTCCCCTTCACCAAGGTAAGTCACAGACTAAAGCCCAAACATTATACCCACTAAATGCTCTCATTTAGGTACATCCCTTGATGCCAATTCCAATCTTCCTTTGCGCGGAGTACTTGTACGATGAAATGCACAACGAAGCTTTCCAAATGCATATCCAGGAGCTTTTTCATGTCCTTCGCGAGCTGAAGAACGTCAACAATCCAAACCAAAATTACTTGGATCTACTTCCACAGTCTTGCGCTTCCAAAACCGTGGATATATACCGTCACAGTATTGAGAGCACACCAAACATTAAATGACCACAATCATCTTACTAAAACCCTTTTGAAAAAAAAACAAGGATTACAATGCTGGTTGAGAAACTCGTCTGTCAGTCAGCGCAGTCTTCTCTACCCTTCAATTAATTTTATACGCCTCTTCTTATCATTCCAACCCACCCCACAAAATTTGATAGTGCTCCCTTCTATGCTCACTATCCTTGGCAAATTCGGACCAAACCACATGAGACAAGTATGCACTTTCGCACACCTCACCCAATGCCTAAGCATATGCAACAAAAATAGTTCAAATTGAATATCTGTACATCCGTAAATCATAGAAGCAAACTATCCCAGCGCCAAGGCTGCGATCCCTAGGGAGTATATGTTCTCTTGGATATCAGATATCCGGTGCCAGCGCTCGTAAATACGAGCCAACAAATGATCGCCTCGAGATATCAGCTCGGAAAAACAGTCGGAGAAATGATACAGTGCCCAAGGACCCGGCAGCCGACTCACAGAGGCCAAGCCTGCCTCGCCCTATATATCGAACATTTCGCCGAGCCGGCGGTTACGATGTCGAATGTGGCATTTCCCAAGTGCTGACTAGATGTACTGTCTTTCATACGGCATTGCTACCATGATCAGTCGCGCTACTAGGGTCCTTTGTCTTGGCGTCGATCAGGGGTCCCCAGTGCTTCATGGAAGAACAGTAGAATCCAAGTCCAACCAGAGCTCCATCATGCGTCGCCAGCTCCATGCAGAGGAGCATGTTCAGGCCGTAATCGTCTCTACAGCTGCCGGCCCAAAACAGGACAGTCGGTATATCGGTCTCCCGAACTCCATGGGTGCGATGCCCTCAGTCTACGCCCTTGATCTTTCATCTTATCTCGGGTGAAGTTCTATGAAGAGATTCCTTGTTATAAGAAGAACACATCCTCTGTGTGCTGAGGATGTCCAAACAATTTCAACTATCTTGGTCTTTATACACCTAGTCTCTTGCCTATGCCGGCAAATAACTTGGTTAGCCTTTTTTCCATTTCCTAATCCACGCGATGAACCTCACAATGGATCTGTTTGCTCGAGCCAATGATGCTCTCAAGATCAACCCTGTGACAGGGGTTGACGAAAGTCTTGCTGTGCATGGATCGGACTGGCTTTGGGCTGTCACGGCTACTTACGCTACGGCTCTGGTGAGACCTCTCCCATCGACTGCATATCCTGAAATCTGGGACTAACATGTCCAAGTGTGCAGCTTGGTTGCTTGGTCATGTCATTTACTGGAAAAGAAGCCGAGCGGGTATTCCATTACCTCTTCACCTTCATTCTTCTCGTCGGTGCCATCACCTATTTCGCCCAAGCAGCAGACCTTGGCTGGAGTGCAGTTGTACAGACTAACAATCTCGGCAACGGAGGTCGTTCGCCAGATGTTCTGGGTCAAATATGTCAACTGGGTCGTCGCTTGGCCCTCGCTTGCTTTGTGCCTCGGACTGATCTCCGGTGTATCGTGGACAACCATGCTCTGCAACATCGCCATTGCATTGCAGTGGCCTGTCTGCTACCTTGTCGGCGCCTTTGTGACCACGAGCTACAAGTGGGGATTCTTCGCCTTCGGTACCTTTGGCTGGCTTATACTTGCCATGAGTACCATTAATGAGAGTCGCGAGGCTGCGCAGCTGCTCGGTGTTGACAAGGACTACATCATTCTCTCTGTTTGGCTCAATCTTCTGTGGTTACTGTACCCTATCGGCTGGAGTCTGTCCGATGGAGGAAACAAGATCGGGGTTACTGGTACTTCCGTCTTCTTCGGTGTTCTCGACGTCCTGATGGTCCCCGGTCTGACCTTCCTTGTCCTGTTCCTTTTCCCGCAGGTGGGATTACCGCAATCTGAGCATTGCCTTCAGTGATAGCCGTCCTAGCCGCGAGATGGAGGCTGCCGCCGCACTCAAGTCCGAGGTTCCTGCGTCAGCTGTCTAGGGATATATTTGCACTGCCACCTACCCCTCGCCTTCTAGATCATCTCTCCACGGGCGGCGAAAACATGCAGAATTCACCCATTTTCTTGTTAATTTGTTCCTGATTTATACAGGAGAACTTTTGCTTTTTTGAAAGCTCTGGAAGTGAGCTAATTAAGTATCTTCCTAATGCTCTCGTTATTTCAAAGCCTCTTGGACAAATTCATGGATGTTTCAACCCTCGGGTATTTTCATTTCTCCGCCTGGCGCACAAACCCATGTAATGTTAAGCCCGCAGACCTGAGCTTTGAATCGAAACCCCGGTCGGAAACTTGTCAAGAATGACTGACCACCTTGTATGCTTTACATCGGCATCAACAAAGGGCTCTTGATGTTAATTGAAACGCCTGTTAGTCATCTAAACCCTCGATGGTGTAGTTGGATATCACGTTCGGCTGTAATGGATACATATAACCGAAAGGTCACCGGCTCGATTCCGGTTCGAGGGAACATTTCTTTTTTTTTTTTCATTTTCATCTTTCTGATCCAGGACTAGCTGGCCGGCAGTCGTAAAGGGAAACAAATTAATCTCCGTTTCCTCTCCTTCTCCTTTAACTCAACTTACATACGCTTGCTCTTTTAGTAAACCCAGCCGCTCATGTTTTGACCATCAATCTATTCTTGGTGATCGCATAAACATTTGAGTCGGTCATCTTAATAGTAGTACTCAACTCGCATTTACCATGCCAGATTTCTTTGAACTTCTTCAATTATTCAGTATTGCGCCTGAAACTCAGCGCCAATGTACTTCATTTCATCCCCACTCAGTTCAGTATTGAGATCCTCAAAATCCAAAGCTTGTCGCCTCTGTTCCACACCCAGTTGTTTCACGATCATCATCCCTACACCATGGAGTGCCAGGTTTACCACAAGGTATATTCCCATTCGCACAATGCCCCTCACCGAAATTATTGACAGCATCATAGTAGCGCTTTGCCAAAATGTTGCAGCCAAACTGGTGTTGAGGAGGTTCGTGATCGCATATATCCCGCAAATCGCATAAAAAGTGTTTGTCAATGCTGTGGCGGTTCTCCTTTGTACAGCGAGACTGTTTCCCGTAATTACGATAGCCAAAATCATGGCGCTGACAGGCTGGAGTAAAATTCAAACCAAGTGGATGATCGGGGGCATGGGTGCATCCGTCGTCATCCCAGATCAGGTCTTGATGGTGCCAGCATGCTTCCTTTTTCTCCAGGAATTGTGACATGGATGCTTGATACAACAACCAATCGGTGATTCCCTTAGGGGAGTCACAGGCTGGATGGTTCACTGGAGCGGTGACAATTGTCAGACTGCTTTGTCAAAAAGTGATGAGGGCACAAGATCTAGCCATCATAATCCTCTTACCTGGTTCTTCCCTTTGCGCTTCACTGAGTGGAATTTGGTACTTTGCGCCCAAGGCACACCCATTGAGTATAGAGGCGAGCAGAATGTCAAGTGTGAGCAATAAATTAAACAACATGGTGTTCTTCCTGGGTAGTGAGTCTTTCACTGGTATAGCATAGATCAGTAGGTTGCGACCATACGAATGGAAAAGATCCCCAGAGAAATCATCAGGCTATAAGTCGTTGCTCGCCACCAGTCGAAAAATGCCACACGATTGACATTGGTTCGTACCATGAGATGTAATGATGCAATAGTCTTGTTGAAATTTGGCTATCACGAACTCAAGCCATGGTTATGACACTCAAGATAGTTTGGTGAACGATAATTTTAGCCAGGTCTAGATGTTGACTACGCAACGATATGATCCAAACCTTGGCCCGAAGCATGTCACAACCCCGCCTCCGCGACCAAGACCCCACCTGTCTCGGGTCATATTTCGCCACATTTAGTTGATGTCAAAAAGTTTCGTGACCTTGCCCGCAAGGTTTGGAAGCATTGTCGATCACTTTAAATTCGATTTTTTACTTGCTGTTATCAAATGGGTTCCAGGACATTCCGCGCTGCAAACAAAACAATCTTACTCATTCATCATCTAATTTATGCTCAAATGCTTGGTTATTCAATATTTCAAATATCAAATGGGAGAAATCCCTTCACCATCGACAAATCGTAAGAGTTCGAGGACAGAGAAGTTCGGGTACAAGAATTGAAGAAACTATTATCATAAAGGGACACATATATCAAGATCGACTCGCGTATCGGAAGGTTGTCGATGTATGCACACTGAAGCATAGAGGTTCCATCACCATCAAATTAAGATGGCAGCAGAGATGAAGACAGCGAGGAGGGCGCCGGCGAAATTCATCAAGCCAGACTGGGACCCAGCTGCATTAAAAACGGCAGAAACTCCTTCTCCACTACCATTGCTTGGGGTAGGGGCCGTAGTCTCGGGAGACCGGGTGGTTGATGCTGTCATGGACAAGCGTGGAGTCTGGCTAGTCGGGTGTACGCGTCCAGATCCAGCAGCGGCTGAGGACCCAATGACGCTACTGGTTGGTCGGGAGGAACCAGCAGGTGTAGATCCTCCCACCTGTCCAGAGGCACCCACCAGGGTTGCCGTGACAGTCACTGTAGGGGCAGATCCAGATGGGGTGTAGGGGATCGTGCGAGTGATAGTGGAGCCAGTAGGACCACAAT
Source organism: Penicillium maclennaniae (assembly GCF_028827695.1). Classification (NCBI taxonomy): domain Eukaryota; kingdom Fungi; phylum Ascomycota; class Eurotiomycetes; order Eurotiales; family Aspergillaceae; genus Penicillium; species Penicillium maclennaniae. The sequence continues at coordinate 2,425,864 of NW_026623216.1, read as the reverse complement.
GCTTACAGAAGGTCTCAGTTGTAGTCCAAGTCTCCGTCCATGTGTCAGTCGTGGGCAGAGCAGAAGTTTGAACAGCCGCAACGGGATTCTCCACAGGCGTTGTCATCGCAAGGGTTGAGATAGGCTTGGTCAGGGTCACCGTTGTGGGTGTCGCGGCACAATGCGTGCAAACGGTGACGGTGGTGGACCAGCCCTCGGGGATCGTAGCTGATGTGACCGCTGCTCCAGTGGCCGGCACAGTCACACTCGCAGTAGCCTCGGGGCACCAAGTTGTCGTGAGCGTCGTCGTGAGAGTGATCGTGGTGAAGCCAGTAGGACAGATATCAGTGTACGATGTGACGATGACTGTAGTCGTGACCTCGCCGGACGCGGTAGGGGTCGCTGTCACGACGGGTGTGGCGGTAACCAGAGAGGTGATGGTGTTAGATCCGGATCCATTTCCAGTTGCCTGAGGTTGGCCAGTAGACTCTGAAAGGGTCGAGCTGGTGACCGGGTAGACAGTGGTGGAGACCGGGATGGTCGACGTGATAACGGAAGTAGAGTCTGCAGGGCAGTTGGTGACGGTAGCGGCACAGCTAATGACGGTGATCTCGCTAGTAACGTAAACAGTGGAAGTAGTCATCTGAGGGCTGCCAGTGACAGTAGAGGCTCCGGTAACGTTGGGTACACCGGTAACAGTAGAGCTGCCAGGCAAAGAAGATCCAGTTGCAGAAACACCCGTAGATGAAGCAACATCGCTCGAAGAGCTTGTGAGGAAAATGTTGCCCGATGATTGAGATGCTGAGCCTGAAGCACCTGCTGAAGCACTTGATGAAGCCGAGGACGCGCTGGTGCTGCTTTGAGAAACCGATCCTGAGGTGGCTGGCTTGCTGGATGAAGCTGTATGGCTGAAAGCCGGTGTAGGGCTGGATGAGACACCGGCCGATGGAGTGGATCCGTTTGAAGATGAAGCAGTCGCGGCTCCCGAGGAAGAGACCGAGGTACCCGTTTGCATATAGCTGGAGTATACCCTAGAGCTGGATGGGATAACGGAGGGAATAGCAGAGGTAGATGTCGAAGGCGTCGCGGAGGTAACAGAGGATGGCACGTGTGACACAGTAGCGAGGCTCAAGGAGCTCGAGGGAGCCTTTGAGCTTGAGGTAACCACAGAGCTGGAAACAGCGCCTGAGGGAGTAGCGCTCGAAGGCAGCACACTTGAGGGGGCTATATTCGAAGGAGCAGCGCTGGATGGCGCAACACTAGAAGGAATAGCGCTTGACGAAGCAACTCCCGAGGAACAACGCTGGACGAAGCGACACTAGACGAAGCAACGCTGGAGGGAATCACGCTGGACGGAGTAACGCTAGACGAAAAGACGCTAGACGGAGCTGCGCTTAACGAAGCAACACTGGAGGGAATCACGCTCGACGGAGCAACGCTAGAAGGAGCAAAGCTAGAGGGGATCACGCTCGAGGGAGCAACGCTCGACGAAGCAACACTGGAGGGAATCACGCTCGACGGAGCAACGCTAGAAGGAGCAAAGCTAGAGGGGATCACGCTCGACGAAGCAACACTGGAGGGAATCACGCTCGACGGAGCAACGCTAGAAGGAGCAAAGCTAGAGGGGATCACGCTCGAGGGAGCAATGCTCGACGGAGCAACGCTAGAAGGGATCACGCTGGACGGGATACTGCTCGAGGGGGCAATGCTGGAAGGAATAGCGCTGGACGGAACGACACTCGAAGGAACCGCGGAGCTGGAAGGAATTCCCGAGGGCGTGTGATCAGGAGCACTCGAGACCGCCGAGCTAACAGGCGACGAGCTCGGCTTCGGCGTGGGGGTAACAATGACGATAGTCGACGTCGGGCTAGGAGGGGGAGGGGGAGGAGAAGGATCACAGTCATAGAGCATATACTTCATATTCTGAAGGTAGTCGTTACCCAGGCTGTCGACATTATTCTCAGCATGTGTAGCCTCCCACAACATGATACCACCGAAGTGGTGAGGATAGAGGGCCATATAGACGAGCAGAAGATCCTTCACCTGCTCCGGCTCGAGATACCCGGTAGTCGCTGCATCTTTAGCAGCAGGGAGACCGACGAATAGCTTCGTGTAAGGGTTGGCGCTTCCCCTGATGACCCCGATCCAGTCGGCGTAGTTGAAACCTCCGGTCCAGTAGTCCGCTGCCGAGCAACCTTTCGTGTTATAGAACTGGACCCAGAGGAAATCGAATACAGAGCTGGCAATAGCCTCGTCGAGCTGCTTGTCCGGAAGACTGCACTGAGGCGCACCGGAGATGTAGAAGGTCTCATCGGGGTATTGTTGGAAGTTGCTTCGGAGACGCTTGACCACCGTAGCCCATCCTGTCTAGTATTAGTGATCCTTTTTGACAGGTTGCAAGGAAAGAATCTTACCGGTATGGCCACTGTTCTCAATATCAAAGTCGAAACCGTCGACCGAGTTATTGTGGAATGGACGGGGGAACTTGGTTGCTGAAGGGTTCTGTGGACCGAATGAATACCACAGGAAGTCGGCAAACCAGGTGGCTACATCGTCATTCTTCAGCTTTTCATTGGGAGAATCACCTCCAATCGAGAGCATGATGGTCTTTCCATTGGCTTTACAGCTTGGGAGGTCCTCCGAGATCTGGTGGCAGCCGCTGAGCAGCGAGGTGTTGTCGTAAGTTAAACCGTCACACTGATTGCCAAAGTTTGAGCCTGGCCAGGCATTCACCGCAGAAGGCAAGACGTTGATGAAACCGATGTTGATGATATCCGCGTCAGACTCCTCACAGAAATGGGCCAACCGTTTTTGATCGTATCCTTGACCCTATTTCGAGTATCAGCAAATGATGGTGGACGAGGCAATAAGGGGGGGGGAGGGAAATACCCAGTAAACAGCGACGTTGGTCTTCAAATCAACGTTCAGAGCGAAAGAAGCAGGAATCAAAGTCGAAACCGCCGCAGCGAGGGTGAGGACTTTTCCGAAACCCATTTTGAAAGAATGTAACGATTAGCAGCCAAAGATGGGAATTGCCAGCTAAGGGCAAAGGAGTGTGATAGCAATATGCCAGTATCTAATGAAAGAAGGGGACGCAGACAATAGTCTGCTTGGGCTGCTAATCTCTCAAGGACACAAGGAGGTTGTCCTACAGCTACAGAGATATAGGAACAGAAACCAGGGGAAAGTTAGGACGTAGCTACATTAAAGAGGAAAAAAAAAGCCAAGAAGCACCATCATCATACCTCCAAATGGCTTGAGTGGGACCCTGGGAGGCACCGCTGGAACGTGGATCATGGCGCTTGCATCAGGGACGAGGCTCGGACACGTCCCAGTTGGGGCATTCCTTGTTTTTTCCTCAACTATCCTATCAGAGACCGTGAGGTCTGTGTCTAGGTTACTCCACTCTTGATCATCTAGCAAATAGATGCATGCATAAGATTGAAGCGAGACAAGTACAGCGGGGCATTATACTGGAAGCCTTGGAGGCGCCCGTTTTGGCGGTGGCGCAAGTGAGATGTGACCGTAAAATGTGACAACCCACCAAGCTAAGCAATGGAAATATTGGGATGGCTCAATAATGGGAAGGAGGGAAGGCTGTCCGGGCGCCTTGGCGCAATCTTAAAGAGCCGCATGAACAACGCTAAAGGCTTTAGAGAAAGTTAGCCTCAAGGTCGGGGCTCCGTAGTCGATACAGATCATAGAAAGAATGGAGTGGAGCTAATTTCCGGTGATGTTCGCTCGTCCATTGATTGGGCCTTCGCTGGGTTAAATAGCGCTAAGGCTGATAGTCTTGGGCACACCTTGGAACCGAGATGTGCAAACGGTTCCGTCGAGGGTCCAAGCAACTAAAGTCGGAAATAACCCATATGGACTCCGAAAGTCGTGCGCTCGAATTATTCTTTACTATTATTTGTTCCCTACTATTCTCTCTGATCACTGATTGTGTTTGATGAATCCACGAAAGTTAGTGTCTTGTATGACTGAAGTTTGGAAGTGAGATTAATGTAGGCTGCAAGCGAGCCGAACAACACCGGGCTCTTAATGGTGCAGTGATTGGCGTAGGGCTCGGCAATAGACAGGCACACCAATTATCGGGGGCTGAGGGGGGTTTGTCGATATCGGATGGCGTCCGGATCAGCCCGTTTTTCCGGTATCGGTTAAACCCGACTTTTATGGCCCCCACCAAACTACGGTTCCTCGGAACTCTCCTCATGATGCTTTTGTATCTAGTCAGCCGTCTGCCTATTCTTTTTCTAGAAACTATTTCCCCAGGCGACTGCGAGTGTCATGTACCTAGCAAGCCTTGGGTCGTTTTCTTCCTCTACAAGCCTCCTACCCCCACAATTTCCCAAGGTGGCAGACCCTGATACACCAACCTTGGTGCCTGACCTAGCCAGAGTCACTAAACCTAGAAAGGAAATTAGTGCGACTTCAGATCCATTGGCTGATTGCACGGACGGGGTTTCTCTGGACTTAACGAGGCGCACTTCCGTGGCTAACGTAGGAAAATACGCCGAATCGCCTAATCAGTAGCACACGTGCTGCTTATGCATTGCCTAATCTGGCCTGGTGTCCCCGTAAGACGCATTCATTGCACTCGTACCAGCCCGGGAACTTATGTCCTATCATTTCTCGAGGGCTTACTAGACTCTTATGCAGCAATAAGGGATATGCATAATCACAAGCCCTATCATATGCGACATTTTAGATCTCAAATCGTCTCGTTACCCGCAGCAGCCTAAGAAATGCCTGTAGCCCTCCCGGTTGCCTGGTAGTTCGAACTAGAGGTGGATAGAGCTGGATAGAGCTGGATGGAGATGGCTTTGCAAACTGGCGTCGTGTATGGACGAGACAGTCCCTTTGGCCCATGGCGAGCAAAGCCAATCAGATTGTGAGATCAAAAAACACAGACTGTATTCTTTATTTCGCTTCCAAAACAAATCTCGACTTGCTTGCACAATAATCACCAAAGCCCAAGGGCTTATCTTGTGTCCATGCAACATTTGACTTTGCGCGGTAAATTATACCATTCACTCTTCTAACAATTGAGTAAGAAATAGGTAGGGGATCATTCTAGGGAACTTCAATCCGAGCAAGCATTGGTACTTCATCCGATAATAAATACCCACTTCGAAGAATCAGCCTTCAATCTACAAATCTTGATGTGGTCCGCACATACCCCGAGTACCAGTCACAGTCACTAACAATCACCAATCTCACACCCTGAAGCCGGCGCACAGCCCAGTATACAAGCACTCTCCGATGCCGCTGCGCCAGCGATTCCCGCAGTGTTCCCGATAGCCATACATCCGTTCCTGCAGATAGACTCGGCGTTCTAAGGTGGAACGTCTGTCAGCTTACAATCGAGTGTGCGGAGTTGGTGCTCTGGGGAACTCACGCAATCACATCTTTTTTCGAGGGATTGTTGCTTTTGCTCGGTGGTTGGCGTGCCCATGATCAGGGTCGTGAGAGCTAGAATTGTGAGGGTAAGGAGTCTCATGGTTGTTCAATTTTGGTTTGGTGGAGTGGGCTCGATATGAATGAGTACTTGGGTGGATTGACAAAGCGAGACTCAGAGTAGAGAGAGTGATGCGGGTTATATATATCTTTGTTGTCTACACTATTCACAGCGGGATTGCATTCGAGTCCTAAGGGACGGAAGAATGCATGAGCGGCAATCATAATCGTGGAAATTCAAGATAGAGATGATTGACTCCTCGAGGCTAGGGAAGAGGGGTTCAAATGTTCTAGAGCAAGCTTGCACGGTCCCCGACAGCTGACATCCCATGGGATGCATTTGCACTGTGAGATCTTGATTCAGAGACATATGCCTTGAGTGATGGCTAGATAGTCAGCAAAAACGCTCGTGACCGCGTTTCTCGCTGTGAACGATGAGGGAAACGCAAGTGATATCACGCTGCCTGCTGGTACCAGTGGAGGTAGCGTGAAAATGCCTCAATGCAGAGTGAGCTGTTTCACATCGAGCAGCAGCATGCCTTTCAGCCGAGGCTGGATCGTATTAGACGAGATCCAAATTTATGCATCTAGCCGAAATGAAAGGGTCTCGGCCACGACACTGTGGAAATTGCATGGCTATTTTAGACCAGACCTAGCACTTAGACATATATTAGCAATCCGGCTTTTCAAAGCTTGTGTGTGGCATATGAGAAAAGGGTACGATTTCAGAGAGAAGATTAAAGTCGTCAAAGCCTTACACATCGGAAGAAGCATGATGGTATGGCATTCCGACTAAGGATGACTTGAAAGATTTTCATCACGGAAGGATCAATGGAATCGAGAACCCAAAGCCAGAATGACTCACCAGGGTAATTTAAGTGTTTCTCAGTCTCAGCAAAGATGATCCTTTTACCGGAATTCATTCTGTCGAGGTTACAAAGGACAATCAGTCCGCATAGGAAACGATCTTTCGACCGAGATACGCGACATGCTTCTCCGGTTTGGGCTTTGTGGTGTCTTGAGTTGATGCTTCGTAGTCGAGATCAGAAGGAGCATTTTGTGGACGCTGAGTGTTGGGCTTTCGCCCGCCAGCGGAGCGCCGTCTTTTGGAACCAGCAATGTTTACGCTTGCGTTCACAGCCTTCGTGTCACCCTCATGGCTATTTTCCACCCCGTCGTCATTGGCGGCGTGTCGACGCGCTTCGTACTCAGCATCATCTTCTTCAAGCTGTCGCGCACGCAACAGCGCGTGGATCTCACTGTGTCGAAAGATCCGAATTTGCTCGTCAGTGAGGGTCCTTTTCACGCCGTCGGGGTAGTATCCCAAATCCTCCTCTGCCTCGTCGAAAGAACTTTCATCTTGCGCGGGTTCTGTTGTTGGGGGAATCAATGGTTTGTGGGGACCGGGGAAATGAGCTGCTTGGAAGGCTTGCAAGTCTTCCTGAGAGAAAGGAGCCGTTAGATATATTTTACTAGGAGTGTAAAGGAGCTGAAGCGACTTACCAAGGTGACTCCTGGGACCTGCATCGTGGATGATGCAGAGGTGAAGAAGTCATGATTGGCGACGCGGTCCTGGCGCGGGTGATTCTCATCACGTGATTTGACTTTGTATGAGAGAGGCTGAATATGTTTTAGGACTTGTGTGCTATGGGTTTTAATTCGATGAGCTCTATTGGTGGCGTATCAGATGACTATACACCAGCGACTAAGCAGAGAATAAGAGAACATCAAAAGTCGATCGTATGTTCTTCGAAATTCTGTGTCTTGACTCCGTTTGGATATTCTCGGAACAACCTCCTCAAGCAGAGCTGGGAAGGGATATACTCTCCACATGATTGCCAATTTTGGCCTTGATACTATCGAAGCGCACCTCAAGACCCTTTACATCTTTCAAATTGATGGCCTCGACCCGCCCCACGTCCTCCTCGGCAGGCTCGGCCAAGCTCCATGCAATCGAAATATGGAAACAGTCCGAGTAGTCGAGATGCTGACGGTCACGCGCACTCGACGCATGGGGGCGAAGATCACGCAAGGGCGCATAAAGCGGTGGCTGATCAAAGCTTGCAAGGGTGCGATTGGACAAATGGAGCAGATTGTTCAGCTCATTGTTTTGCGGCCTTGCAACATGCAGGACGAGAAACCAGCGAGTCTTCTCGTAGTTGGACACCCACTTAAGGGAATCAGGGAGAACGGAGAATCTGGGGAGATGGTCAGACTAAGTTGGCATGGAGGTCAGGGTACATACGGAGCGATGTGTGAATCGCGGATGGACTTTCGAAGAAGCTCTGTGAACGAGCTCCGCTGCTCGGTGCGGAGGACTACGGGCCGCGAGAGACTAATGTGGAGCGGGAGCTGAGCGCCCAGGTCACTGCGTAATAGACTGTGTACGCTCTGTCCATTGGACTGGCCTTGAGCTTGGGCGATGAGATCTGCAAGGAGGGCTAGCTCGTTCTTGGCTGGGTACCCTGGATCCCAAATTAGCATTGAACCCAGCAACGCGAGGGCTACATACATTCCAGGTAGAGGTGACTCGGCCAGTTGCCTTCCACATGGGGAATGACGCGCTTGCGACCACCATGCAGGCTCGGGTCATCTTTTACGCTGACCCGCGTGCCAGACGCGTACAGGTCGTGGAAGGCTGCTGGGAGTGGGGGCAAGCTGACCCCGGTCGCAAGGTGAAGCTTCTTAGATGGAGGGGAGAGAGTTTCTGCATCTGGTTCCGATTCGGAGTCGGAGTATTGTACCAGGGACATCAATTAGAGGTGCGTGAGCAGCTGTGGTGGTGGTTGGGGTCATGGTGGGGAGCTGAGTTGGGCGGACGCCAAGTGAACACGGTCCATGTGAAGATCATCTGCAGGTGATGGACCTTGCAGAAGTCAGAAGTGCCGGATTATCGAGCTGCGTGGAATGATACTTTTTATTTTCTTTCTTATCTTGTCTGTGCTACCCCGTACAATCCTCGTGCCGCACCCTTGCGGCGCTACCGCATGCAAAGACGTACAATAAGCCCAATACGTGATGATCGGGCGATCATCGGGGGGAAAGCAGCCGCAATTTACAGGAAAAATGTAGTTCTCGAGTTCTCGGTGAAGACCTCGTGACACACCGCATGTCGCACTTTAGGCCATTCTAGTATCTTGGAGGCTTGGGCCCACGCTCGGGTAAGCTCCGGTCCTGCAAGGGCATGCTATGTGATTTTAGACCAAAATCAAAAGATCGTGATACTCAAGTCTCGCTTACTTGATTATGAAGAAGGGAATAAGCTGACAATGGGTGGAGTGGGAATCCCCTCGGAAACTGACGGAAGACAAGTGACTCAAGCTTTCGGGCCCTGATCAGACCCTGCTCAGGTCTAGCTTCCGGGTGCTCAATGGCAGCATGAATGAGTGGCTGTCGACATTCTCTAACATCCTTTCGGTGCCTCGGCAACGATGCTCAAGCGCACCCCTTCACCTCCGGACCATGCGGATCCATGATCTATGCAAGGGGGGAATCAGGTCTCAGTGATGAGACATGATCTAGACGGGCCTGTGTCATAAGGAGATCTCGGATCCTGAGGTGGCTGGCAGGAACTCATCGGCACCATGAGAGCTAATCAATAAGCTTAATCTAGTGCACGGGTCATCGTGCGAACGAGAATGAAACGAAATCTTCAGAACAAGGTTAGCCCCCTATTAACCTAGGGTGTAGGGCGTAGCTATGAATCATCATAGACTGGAGATTCAATCGAGGAACCCGCGTCATCGGGTCAACGTGGAAGTCTCGGATGTGGATGCAACAGTCAAAGCCCCAACTGGGCCGAGGGGGACGCGCGGTTACTAAGCCACGTCCCGGCCATGGATCCCTGGCGCATCCGAACTCAAGTGCCGTGCCTGAACATTTAATATAGAAGAATAAAAAAGTGTGGCCTGGAGGTATGATAGCATAGATGAGCAAGTGGTGGACCTACGATGACATTTTGCCCCTCGGATGATATCACCTGGACGATCAGCAACGGTGCATTGAGCACGATATTCCCCGCAGGGTCCTGGAGCTAACCTGAACAGGAAGGGAAAATTCTAGCGCGTGAGGATGGCCCCACATTCGACTCGAATGCCACACTGTTCTATCGATAAGCATAGGATGCGCAAGTCGTCACGTCACCTGCGGTTGCCTCGGATGTTTTAAGAACTCCCTGCGTCTCGAATCATTTACATTCGACTCCCTACACACTGATTACACGCTACCCGAGCTCCGTGCGATCTACCGTGCATTCCATACGTGATTCTGCCACTTCTCAATCGGGTCTATACTTTATATTGCGCGTGATCCTTTCAAGGGCTGATCCCTTTCGCACATTTTACTCACACACAATCATCTCGGGTACTCCTGGGATCGTCAAATTCAGTATTCAGTACTAAGCCACTATGGCCGTCGACTGCATGCCGATGGCTTCGCTCCATCACCCTCACCATCCCTACAACCAACCATCCAGCCGTCGGACCAACTTTAGCAGCAACAATCCGTATGCCCGTTTCGCTTCACCCTCGGGCTCCCACGCTCCATCGCGGCGCTCATGCTCTGCCTCCGAAACCGTGCGTTCCGCACCTTCCATGTGGTGGGACGGCACAGCGGAGCACTATCCGGTAGAGCCGAAAAAGCGACGAGAGAGCCAGAGTTCCGTACCTCGCCGCAGCAAGTCGCAACGAATTTATTCGCGCAACTCTATGCTTGTCAACCCGGACATTATTGACCAGCTGGATAACGTCACCTCCTACTCTTACCATCATGAGGGTCCTTACGATGCAGTTTGCGCCGAGCGCAACCTTGACAGCAAGCACAGCCCTCTTGAGGCCGTCAGGGAGTCTAACGAAGAGGCACTCCGTGCAACGCCCAAAGACAAAATTACCGACTGTCTGAACAGCCACCGGCCACTGGATGGAACTGCGTTTTTCCCGCCTGGTCACACCGATATCAACGGGGAGACATACGATTATGAAGAAGGCTCGAATGTGGTTCGGAGTGACTATGGTCTTGGTGGATATATGCGCCAGACACAAGATGTAAGTCTATTTCTCATGCTTCCTGGTCCTTTCAAATTCTGAACATCATCGTCCCACAGAGATACAGCGATGACGAAATCAAGAATGACCCATTCTACCTCCGTCCTCTCTCCAACCCCTTCAGCCAGCTGAAGAAGAAGCTGAGCCTCCGCAAGGGCAAGCGTCGCGGCAGTGCTTAAGTTATGCTTGCCCGCCAGCGCCACTTATGATGTTACGACTTCCACATGCTTTTCGATGTCCCTTACCGACCACGAGACCTGAATAATGAGATTTTTGTGAAAATACAGGGGCTTAGAACGGGCTTTTGCGCTTTTTTTTTTTGTACGGACGGCTTTTGCCAGTCCCCTTGCTCAAACGCGATGTATATATATGGATACGGCGTTGCGGATCTTGGTACAATTGGGGTACTTCTGGTCCGACAGGGAATTACTTCTTGATTTTCGCAACCGTCCTTCTTCCAGGTCCTCAAACTTTACTAATACAGGAAACCCCGTAAATGATACGACTACCTCCTTACTTCAATTGGACATCCTTCCAGCGAAGCAAGGGCCTCTGACCTACATGCGCATTATATACTCACACCAAGCCATATCAACAGAGGTCCTCAAATAGAACGTCACATGAAGACTCAAGCCTTATTGGATTATACTCTTCATAGATGTGTCATATTTGAAGAACGAAATGAAGAGTAAAGGTGGTCGCACTAGTTCCGGATGTCTTGTCAAACAAGCTATTGCTCAGTTATGCTCATAAGATTACTTTAAGAACTTAGCCACGCCCGCCTTGCAACAACCTCTGAGCCTGAAGCAGTCCTAAACACCGAATTAGACGATGGCATCCGGTCCAGCGACACCAGTTCCGGCTCCATCTCCAATTCTACTTCATTCCCAACCTCACTCTTCGACCTCGCCCTGACCCAGGGCACCAGATTAAATACACCACCACAAGCAAATATCCCCATCCAAAGCCCCAACTCCGTCCCATAAATTACCACACCAAGGACGTCAATCTTCGGCCCGAACACTACCACATGTCAGCCAATGCCTCATCCAACCCCACTAATTCCAGACCGGTAAGAGAAAATGAGACTCACAAACAGAGATAATCGAAAACAAGTCCCCCGCGGCATCAATCCCAACAAAGAAGAAACTTATCCCCCTAACGGTGCGATGCACATAAATATCCCAATAATGCCTCAATACACCTGCAGCGAGTAATGAAGCACTCAAGACAGCCATGAGCATAATCGGCCATCTAATGTCATGAGTCTTGGCTTCTTTCAATCCCAGGATTAGTCCTGTTTCGAATCCCCCAAAGATAGAGAGAAGTGAAAGGACAAATGTTATGCATTTCGTTATCGGGAATTTCTACGTCGTTTCGAATAGTTAGTTATTCTTGTTTCGCACTTCCAAGTGTGTGTCCAACGCCACAGCGATAGGCGAACGATGTATAACGTACCTTCCCGTAATACAAACACTGGGCCCAAGTGATCAAACTCAAGATAGTGAGTATTTGTGGTTGGATTCGGAGAGCGATATTAAATTCTTCGACGATGTTGTATACACCTAGAGGTACACCTGCTGCGGCCCAGAGGAGCATCATTGAAGGTTGGAGGCCCTCTGTGTTGTGCCGTTTGTGATTTATGAAGATCTGGGGGGAGCTGGTCATTTATTCAGTGATTATGACTTCAAATATGAGATATTAGTCTCAGATTGCGGAGTTGGATACCTGAATGGACCAGCATACCTGGGTTTTGTTAGTTGCAATTGATCAGTGAAATTGGGCGAATTGGGCAAATTGAGTGAGGAGGGAGAAGTGAGCTTACCGCGCCTAGGGTTCCGAGGACATTCTCTGCTATTGGATTGTTCATTATAACTACAATAGGGGAAGGTGTTTAGGAAGAATGGTGACCTGAGATGGTTGAGGTCATTTCGTAGATAAGATCGTGATGGTTTGCACGTGAAGTGGGCCAATTTCCTTGAATTTTGATTGGTTCCGGCGCATTGGGGGATGCTTTCTTGAAGCTGGATGCTCCAGTTCACTATGCGCTTTTGGGGCGGCGCGTTTCCCTAAATATGCTAACCAGGTCATCAGGTTTCGAGCGTTAGTAATTTTCATTATTATAGTGACAAGGGATAGAGCAAATAGGTAGAATGTAAGCTTCTTGGGAGGACGCCCCAGATTAGCCCACGCTGTTAGCTGCTTCTAAACCGTTGCCTATTCATTACTAGGGCCTCTTGAGAATTTTGGAAGATCGAGTTATGATTACTAACTTGAAATCATGACAATCGTAGTACTCTCTAGCCTGATTGTTTGGTCGTTGGATATTTCGAGTCCAAGAGACGTTTCTTCATTTAGGTTTCGGTTATATGTCACACGCTTCCCCTTCGGTAAAATTTTTCGGGAATCTTAAAGACTTAGTCAATGTAAAGGTCAATGGCCGCTCTGGGAAGGGACTGTTTCTAGGAATATAGGAAGAACTTGGCTTTCTAGACTACGCCCACTGTCAATGCGCGAAATCTCTGACGATGAGGGCTGACATTTACTGTTCTATGAGTAAAGATGTGATTCTTCTAGTCTCATTTAAACCTCGCTTCTTGCCTTTGCATCTAACGATAGCTAGGATGGCTCTACTCAGTAATAGTCAAATCTGCCCACTGGTTCTTCTGGAGGCAAGCGATGGCATTACATTGCATCATTTCCCGAGTCGTTAGATTTCTAATACATGATCTTGAGGCTATGTATATTATCATTCACAATGCATCAGCAGGATAATAGATAGCGTTCTAATCTTTTACATAGTTGAATACATGTCAAAGTCAACTGATGATCTGCCGTGTTGGGTTGTTTATCATTCTACATAGCCGGAATGGTGTAGGGATGACCCCGAGACATGTACTTACACACCGACTGTCAAGCCTCCGTGAGACCTGCAATCAGACTGATGACGTGAAACTCAGACAAATGCAGCATCCCATCGAGATTCGAAGTCGTACGACTATAGAAAAGAATAGAATACGCTGACCAATCAGGAATTGACTAAAGACATCAACCCATGGAAGTCTTGGCGGCGATCGATCACCGCCACCGCTTGGAAAAGGGCCAGTCTGGCTTCTTTCGATGTTGACACCATTCTTCATTCTTGATTTTCAACTCGATTTTTCCACATGTGCGGAGTTCTTTCATACACTGCATTCGCCTGATTTTCTTGCATCGCGACCTTCGGACCTTGCGACTCAGGGCTTAAGACGCCACCTCGCATTTCCGGATCGTCGCGCTCTCTTCAATCTACCTCCTCTCCTTTCCCCACACTCTCTGATGGTCGCCAAGATGCGCTCGGCGGCGGGGCTTTTCTATGCGGCTGTCTTCACCTTGATGGGCATGGCCCACGCCCAGGATCATGGCTCCAAAACCACTGACATGGCCAACAAGTGCGCTGTAAGTGAGCCGGAATTTTGCGTTGTCACTATGGCCGTGACATGACAACTAACTTGTACGGATGTGGTAGATTGAACCTACGGCTATGGTATCGGATGCATGTCTCTCATATGGCGCCGTCAATAAACTCAATGACGAGGTCTACTCTCTCCTTCAGGGTCTCACTCAAGAAACCGATTTCTTTTCCTGACTATCGATTGAACCTCTTCAACACAGAATGCCCCTTCTGGAACGACGCAAATAGCATGTGTGGAAACATCGCCTGCTCTGTGAATACTATTGAGTCCGAGGAGGATATTCCGCTTATCTGGCGAGCGGAAGAATTGAGCAAGCTGGAGGGTCCTAAGGCCAAGCATCCGCCTCCGAAAGTTCAAGCGGAGCGTCCCAAGGCACGTCCACTCCAGGGCAAGCTCGGGGAGGGTGTCGGCGAAAGCTGTGTCGTTGAATACGACGACGAGTGCGACGAGCGAGATTACTGTGTCCCTGAAGACGAGGGCTCAGCGGGTAAGGGTGACTATGTCAGCTTGGTGGACAACCCTGAGCGATTCACGGGATATCAGGGCCCTGGTGCGCACATGGTCTGGGATGCTATCTACCGCGAGAACTGCTTCATGAAGCCCATCTCCGAGGAACTTGAGGACCAATCTCTCAACATGCCCATGGGTGGACTGCAGGCTTTCTCCGACTTCCGCGACGTTATCCAGAAGGAGGCTCGTCTGGAAGGACTGCCGTTAGACAATGAGTGCTTGGAGAAGCGTGTCTTCCACCGACTCATCAGCGGTATGCACGCTTCGATCTCTACGCACCTGTGCTGGGACTACCTCAACCAGACAACCGGCCAGTGGCATCCCAACATGCAGTGCTTCAAGGAGCGTCTATATGACCACCCAGAACGCATCTCAAACATGTACTTCAACTACGCTCTTGTCTCGCGCGCCGTCGCCAAGCTGCGCAAGCACCTACAGAGCTACACCTTCTGTACCAGCGACCCTGAACAGGATCTTGATACCAAGCAGCGGGTCAACCAGCTCGCCGACATTCTCTCGCGTCCCCCTCAGATCTTCGATGAGAACCTCATGTTCCAAGATCCCAGCACCCAAGGTCTCAAAAGAGGACTTCCGCAATCGTTTCCGCAACGTCAGTCGTCTCATGGACTGCGTGGGCTGTGATAAGTGCCGCCTTTGGGGCAAGGTGCAAGTAAATGGATACGGAACCGCACTCAAGGTCCTGTTCGAGTACGACGAGACCAAGAACGGCGAGAATCCACCCATGAGACGCACCGAGCTGGTCGCCTTGATCAATACGCTTGGTCGTATCTCGCACAGTCTGGCAGCCGCGCGCAGCTTCCACGAAGCCATCGAGGCTGGTCTGGATAGCCCGGCTCCTATTCAGTTCCACCAGCCTGTGACAGACGAAGAAGCCGAAGCGAGGGAGAGAGATGGAGAGAGTGAGAGAAAAGAAGGAACCAGGGATGGTGTTGAGACGTGATGAGTCTGGCAATGTTTGGTGGGAAAAAAACAGGCGCCGAGTACATCTACGGACGTGAGAAGATGGAGAGATACCCATGGGAGCGACCGCCAAGAACAGCAGATATGGGTGTGCTCGACGAGCTCAAGGCCGAATTCAGTGTTGTGTGGGACACAACAATGTATGTCCTGAAGTCTTGGATGGATATCCCGCGGACGCTGTAAGTTCTTCTAGTCTCTCGAGTCACGACAACGTTACTAATTCTCTGCAGCCTGGAGATCTCTGTCTGGGAAGGTCAGCGTCTGTACTCATACTGGCTCGGTCTGCCCGTCCCTCCTCGCCTCTGGAAACTTCAAGTGCCTGGAGCCGAGGCGATCGGACGTGCCGAGAGGAAAAAGCATGAGACGAACAAGTATAGAGACGAGCTGTGATTGATCATTGCGATATTTCTTGTACATAGCGACTACATTGGTGTTGGCCGGTTTTGGGATTCAGGAGTGGTACATTCTTATTTCTATGCTATGGGAGGTGTATAGATTATTTTGAAATCTGGAATTTATGTGCCCAAGACACGCATTTAATCATGGACCATAATATCCGGGGTAGATTGAGTAAACGGAGTACTGGGGTCAGAGTAAACGGTCGGGAGAATCGGAAATCTTTGGAGCACAGGCCGCGGTCGGGGAACGGCGACAGGTACTGGTTTGCCACCGATGAAATTTCATCACAGAGAGAATATGTAGAAGAGTCTACTGAGTGGGAATTCCACTCCGAGATTAATTGTGATTCATTGTCACTCGAGTCCGCCTGAATACTGCATCTAGCCTACTTGTATAGTGGTGCAACCAGTGCATCTGTTGTCGCCTCTCGGCAAACACCGACCTCGGCTTCTCCACCTCCGGCCACATGCGTGACCTGAGACTTTTGCCTTCCCCATCATCGCTCCACCTCCACTTCCCCCAGTTCACCCTCTTCTTCACCCGGAGCTTCATGCGACTTTGCTGAAGCCAATTATGGCGTCGGTATCGCCGCCAAAACCTTGGGAGAGAGCAGGCGCAGGTGGTGAGTCCTCCCCAGCGTGCGGTCTGGGTCCGCACCCGGCACCCTGATTCATTTCCCATCTCACCTTCCCCAGATTTCTGATTTCTAATTCTCATTTCAAAGGAAACGCACTATCAACTGCGCCGACTGCTGGTACTCCAGCAGCTTCAACCACTATGACCACAACTTCGCCCGCTAACCCCGCAACCTCATCCGCTCCCGCCCTCCCATCTCGCCCTGACACTCTCAACGCCGTCGTCAACAACACCGCCTCTAATTACTCACCCTACGGCGCGTCTCGTTTTGGAACGTCGTACGGAGGTTACGGTGGCTACGGCGGTATGGGAGGCATGGGCTCCTACTCGTCACCGTATTCCCGCTTCGGCTCGATGGGCTCGATGTACGGCGGTTATGGCGGTATGGGGGGGTATGGGGGGCATGTATGGAGGCATGGGAGGGATGTACGGCGGCATGCCAGGGCAGGATCCCAATGACCCCAACAGCTTGACCAACTCGTTCAGCCAGAGCACACAGACGACGTTCCAGATGATTGAGAGTATCGTCGGTGCGTTCGGCGGGTTCGCCCAGATGCTCGAGAGCACATACATGGCGACTCACAGCTCATTCTTTGGTATAGTGCCTCCAATACCAGGACCCAGTACTCATTCTAACCCATCTAAACAGCAATGGTCTCGGTCGCAGAGCAATTCGGCAACCTGCGCAACACCCTCGGCTCAGCGCTGGGCATCTTCACCATCATTCGATGGTTCCGCACCCTCATCGCCAAACTCACCGGCCGCCCACCCCCGGCCGACGCAGCTTCTCTAACTCCCGCCTCATTCGCTGCTTTTATGGGTGGGCGCTCCGCAACCACTCTCCCCGACGGCTCCCCAGCCCCAGCCAAACCCTCCAAGAAGCCATTTTTCATGTTCCTCGTCGCCGTCTTCGGCCTTCCCTACTTAATGGGCAAACTCATCAAAGCCCTCGCCCGCTCCCAGGAAGAAGAAGCCAAGCGCCGCGCCCTTACTGGCCCCGGCGAACCAAACGCTGCAATGGACCCCTCTAAGCTCGACTTCTGCCGCGTCATCTACGACTATTCCCCCGAGACTCAAGAGAGCAACGGTATCGACCTCGCCGTCAAAAAGGGTGACATCGTCGCTGTCCTATCCAAGTCAGATCCCACAGGCAATGCCTCAGAATGGTGGCGCTGTCGCGCCCGTGACGGCCGCGTCGGATACCTCCCGGCCCATACCTGGAGACTATTCAGCGACGACCCCAGCAAGCCATTACTAGTGGAAGCGAGCCCGCCACTCGCACCCACACGATGAAAGGCGACTCGGACCGCACTCAGAGCCTATCAGCCATCTCCAAGTCCACTGATAAGCCACCTGAGCTCAAGGGCAAGATGGGTGATATCTCGCCCGAGAGTTTCCAAAAGAGTACCTTCTATTCTTAATAGACCGGTTAATAGAAGTACGATTCGATTTGATGATGTGATATTTGGTGGATCGACTAAAAGCGACACCCCTACTTCCCCTCCCCCCTTGCTATGCGATGCTGAATTCGAACTATTCCCCCTCGAAGTTGGTGACGATTTCTATCTCTTCTACCCCAGAGCGACGCACAATGATTCTCATGATTTTTGTCCTGAGTTCTCTTTCCCTCTTGTTTTTTTTGTTTTCTTCTTTACTGTTTCCTCTCAGGGTTCCTATCTTCTTTCTGCTCATCAGTATGTAACTGGAACTGGTTTTAGCGTGGGTTCTTTCAATGTTGGTTCTGTATCTAGTTCATGATCTCGCAATTGCATGCATGGAATTCCTTCCATGGACATATTCATGATTCTCTGGTTCATTCACTTTACCTGT